>NC_044550.1:5211230-5836230 GCF_007565055.1 Rhinopithecus roxellana
CAAGATAAAGACTTGGGCTACTTTAAGCAAAAAGTAATTTGCTGAATGTATGCTGGACTCATTAATAGGAATCTCAAGAATTAAGCCTTGAAGGCCAAAGGGAGCATAACTTCTCTCTAAGACTAGGAGGTGGGAATGGCAGGAATGATTACATAGAATCTTTTTTTAAAAAACAGCTTTATTGAGATATAATTCAAGAGCATACCACTCACCCATTTAAAATATATATATGACCTGTTTCAACCATTCCTTCTATCCTCATGTTTCTCATTCAAGAGTCCACATTGTAGAGAAGCATCGGTTGTCCAGGCTTATGCCGTGTATCCTCCTTCTGCTGGTGTCAGAGCTGGTCGGGGGTAAGGCATGGCTGGAGTCACGGCATGAGATGAAATATCGACAGGCAGCCACTTGGATTTACTATTCCAACAAACAAGATATAAAAAATTAGGCAAAATTTATTTGTAGTAATATGCTGATAAATACGTTGAACTGGTTCTCTCCCATCCCCAAAAAGTCCTGTTTGTTTTGTTTTGCACTTACAGATTTCCATCATGTAAATACTCCAACCGTAATAGTAATTTTAAGCTACCAGTGTGACATTATGTGGAGTTGGGAAGGGTTGCTAATCATTGGTTCTTATGGGCTGGAATGAGCTGATTCCAGCACACTACTTAGTATTCCCCCAGAAGAACATGGGTACTTTCAGGAAGGGGAAAATGAATGCTAGCCATTCAAAATGCACACACATACATGTATTGAGCAAAGATCTTATTGAACTTAAACACATAGCCATTCAATATGTTTTTTCATGAATTAGTCCCTCAGTAGATAAGAATTTGGGTGCAGAGATGTTAGAGACTATTCTTATATTTAATTTCATAAGAAAATAGAGGCCACTGTCCCTTGTCAATTTCTTAATTTAGCTCAGGAACTCAAATGGACACATTAAAAATATTAATAGTAAAATTTAAACTGTTTTGGTAGGGAGAATTCTAAGATGACTTCCATGACACTCATCTCTGTTCCCCCCCCCCCCATAAATATGTTATATTCATGGCAAAAGGGATTTTACAGATGCAATTAAGGTTACTAATCAGGTGACTTTAAAATAGGAAGATCACCCAGGTGGGCTTGACCTACCACATGGGTCTCTTAAAAGCAGAGAATTTTATCTGACTAGTAGAGGAGGAAATCAGAGAGACTCGAAGCATAAGAAAGACTCAGTGCAAAAGAGGCATGCATTGCATGTGGGAAGGACCTGAGAGCAGCCTCAAGGAAAGGCGCTAGGAGAGCCAGACCAACTACTGACTGAAATTCATCAAAGAAAACATGGCCTCAGTCCTACAACTGCAAATAACAGAAGTTTGCCAACCGTTAGAATAAGTTTGGAAGTGGATTATTTCTTAGAATACCAGATAAGAGTCCAGCCTGCCCAATACCTTAATTTCAGTTTTGTGAATCCCTAAGCAAACAAACCATCCAGGTTGCCCAGATTTCTGACCTCTAGAACTGTGAGATAACAAATTCGTATTGTGACAAGCTGCTAAGTGTGTGGCAATTTGTTATACAGCAATAAAAAGCTAATATAACTACCTATAAAGAGGTGCATTAAATAAACTTTGGCACTACAAGCATCTGAACGAATGAAAGGATCTGTATGGAAGAAAGTGAAAGAAAGGCTTTTAAAGAACATTAAATCTTGATTAAATCAATTGTTAGAAGAAGACAATTGGAGTAAGGAACATGAAGTAAGTGGAGGATAAGGGGTGGACAGGTAATCATGTCAGTGATGGTTACTGGCATAAAAGAGAAAACTTACTAATGGAAATATAAGAAGACAGGCAAGATTGCATTAGAGAGTCATAAAATATAAGGTCAAAGAGCTGAGGTTGGTAAATTGATGAAGATCTAAAATTCTGTGTCAATAAATGATTCTCAACTCTTTGAGGAATTTTAACCCATGAGGACATTTTAGAAAATGAATACCACAGAAGGGGGCGGAGCAAGATGGCCGAATAGGAACAGCTCCAGTCTCCAACTCCCAGCGCGAGCGACACAGAAGACCGGTGATTTCTGCATTTTCAACTGAGGTACTGGGGTCATCTCACTAGGGAGTGCTGGACAATCGATGCTGGTCAGCTGCTGCAGCCCGACCAGCGAGAACTGAAGCAGAGCGAGGCATCGCCTCACCTGGGAAGCGCAAGGGGGAAGGGAATCCCTTTTCCTAGCCAGGGGAAATAAGACACACAACACCTGGAAAATCAGGTGACTCCCACCCCAATACTGCGCTTTAAGCAAACGGGCACACCAGAAGAATATATCCCACACCTGGCCGGGAGGGTCCCACACCCACAGAGCCTCCCTCATTGCTAACACAGCAGTCTGCAATCTAACCACAAGGCAACAGCAAGGCTGGGGGAGGGGCGCCCGCCATTGCTGAGGCTTAAGTGGGTAAACAAAGCCACTGGGAAGCTCGAACTGGGTGGAGCTCACAGCAGCTCAAGGAAACCTGCCTGTCTCTGTAGACTCCACCTCTGGGGACAGGGCACAGTTAACAACAACAACAACAAAAGCAGCAGGAACCTCTGCAGACGCAAACGACTCTGTCTGACAGCTTTGAAGAGAGCAGTGGATCTCCCAATACTGAGGTTGAGATTTGAGAAGGGACAGACTGCCTGCTCAAGTGGGTCCCTGACCCCTGAGTAGCCTAACTGGGAGACATCCCCCACTAGGAGCAGTCTGACACCCCACACCTGACAGGGTGGAGTACATCCCTGAGAGGAAGCTTCCAAAGTAAGAATCAGACAGGTACACTCGCTGTTCAGAAATATTCTATCTTCTGCAACCTCTGCTGCTGATACCCAGGCAAACAGGGTCTGGAGTGGACCTCAAGCAATCTCCAACAGACCTACAGCTGAGGGTCCTGAGTGTTAGAAGGAAAACTATCAAACAGGAAGGACACCTATACCAAAACCCCATCAGTACGTCACCATCATCAAAGACCAGAGGCAGATAAATCCACAAAGATGGGGAAAAAGCAGGGCAGAAAACCTGGAAATTCAAAAAATAAGAGTGCATCTCCCCCTGCAAAGGAGCGCAGCCCATCGCCAGCAACAGATCAAAGTTGGTCAGAGAATGACTTTGACGAGATGAGAGAAGAAGGCTTCAGTCCATCAAACTCCTCAGAGCTAAAGGAGGAATTACGTACCCAGCGCAAAGAAACTAAAAATCGTGAAAAAAGAGTGGAAGAATTGACAGCTAGACTAATTAATGCAGAGAAGGTCATAAACGAAATGACAGAGATGAAAACCGTGACACGAGAAATACGTGACAAATGCACAAGCTTCAGTAACCAACTCGATCAACTGGAAGAAAGAGTATCAGCGATTGAGGAACAAATGAATGAAATGAAGCGAGAAGAGAAACCAAAAGAAAAAAGAAGAAAAAGAAATGAACAAAGCCTGCAAGAAGTATGGGATTATGTAAAAAGACAAAATCTACATCTGATTGGGGTGCCTGAAAGTGAGGGGGAAAATGGAACCAAGTTGGAAAACACTCTTCAGGATATCATCCAGGAGAACTTCCCCAACCTAGTAGGGCAGGCCAACATTCAAATTCAGGAAATACAGAGAACACCACAAAGATACTCCTCGAGAAGAGCAACTCCAAGACACATAATTGCCAGATTCACCAAAGTTGAAAGGAAGGAAAGAATCTTAAGGGCAGCCAGAGAGAAAGGTCGGGTAACCCACAAAGGGAAGCCCATCAGACTAACAGCAGATCTCTTGGCAGAAACTCTACAAGCGAGAAGAGAGTGGGGGCCAATATTCAACATTCTTAAAGAAAAGAATTTTCAACCCAGAATTTCATATCCAGCCAAACTAAGTTTCATAAGTGAAGGAGAAATAAAATCCTTTACAGATAAGCAAATGCTTAGAGATTTTGTCACCACCAGGCCTGCCTTACAAGAGACCCTGAAGGAAGCCCTAAACATGGAAAGGAACAACCAGTACCAGCCATTGCAAAAACACGCCAAAATGTAAAGACCATCGAGGCTAGGAAGAAACTGCCTCAACTAACAAGCAAAATAACCAGTTAATATCATAATGGCAGGATCAAGTTCACACATAACAATATTAACCTTAAATGTTAATGGACTAAATGCTCCAATTAAAAGACACAGACTGGCAAACTGGATAAAGAGTCAAGACCCACCAGTCTGCTATATTCAGGAGACCCATCTCACATGCAGAGACATACATAGGCTCAAAATAAAGGGATGGAGGAAGATCTACCAAGCAAATGGAGAACAAAAAAAGGCAAGGGTTGCAATACTAGTCTCTGATAAAACAGACTTTAAACCATCAAAAATCAAAAGAGACAAAGAAGACCATTACATAATGGTAAAGGGATCAATTCAACACGAAGAGCTAACTATCCTAAATATATATATGCACCCAATACAGGAGCACCCAGATTCATAAAGCAAGTCCTTAGAGACTTACAAAGAGACGTAGACTCCCATACAATAATAATGGGAGACTTCAACACTCCACTGTCAACATTAGACAGATCAACGAGAAAGAAAGTTAACAAGGATATCCAGGAATTGAAGTCATCTCTGCACCAAGCGGACCTAATAGACATCTATAGAACTCTCCACCCCAAATCAACAGAATATACATTCTTCTTAGCACCACATCACACTTATTCCAAAACTGACCACATAATTAGAAGTAAAGCACTCCTCAGCAAATGTAAAAGAGCAGAAATTATAACAAACTGTCTCTCAGACCACAGTGCAATCAAACTAGAACTCAGGACTAAGAAACTCAACTACCGCTCAACTACATGGAAACTGAACAACCTGCTCCTGAATGACTACTGGGTACATAACGAAATGAAGGCAGAAATAAATAAATGGTACCTGAATGGTACCACCTAGGTTTTCTTCTACAGCTTTTATGGTATTAGGTCTAACATTTAAGTCTCTAATCCATCTTGAATTAATCTTCATATAAGGAGTAAGGAAAGGATCCAGTTTCAGCTTTCTACTTATGGCTAGCCATTTTTCCCAGCACCATTTATTAAATAGGGTATCCTTTCCCCATTTCTTGTTTCTCTCAGGTTTGTCAAAGATCAGATGGCTGTAGACGTGTGGTATTATTTCTGAGGACTCTGTTCTGTTCCATTGGTCTATATCTCTGTTTTGGTACCAGTACCATGCTGTTTTGGTTACTGTAGCCTTCTAGTATAGTTTGAAGTCAGGTAGCGTGACGCCTCCAGCTTTGTCCTTTTGACTTAGGATTGTCTTGGCAATGCGGGCTCTTTTTTGGTTCCATATGAACTTTAAAGCCGTTTTTTCCAATTCTGTGAAGAAACTCATTGGTAGCTTGATGGGGATGGCACTGAATCTATAAATTACCTTGGGCAGTATGGCCATTTTCATGATATTGATTCTTCCTATTCATGAGCATGGTATGTTCTTCCATTTGCTTGTGTCCATGCCATAGTTTGCTCAGAATGATGGTTTCCAGGTTCATCCATGTCCCTACAAAGGACATGAACTCATCCTTTTTCATGGCTACATAGTGTTCCATGGTGTATATGTGCCACATTTTCTTAATCCAGTCTATCACTGATGAACATTTGGGTTGGTTCCAAGTCTTTGCTATTGTGAATAGTACCGCAATAAACATACATGTGCATGTGTCTTTATAGCAGCATGATTTATAATCCTTTGGGTATACACCCAGCAATGGGATGGCTGGGTGAAATGGTATTTCTAGTTCTAGATCCTTGAGGAATCACCACACTGTCTTCCATAGTTTACAGTCCCACCAACAGTATAAAAGTGTTCCTATTTCTCCGCATCCTCTCCAGCACCTGTTGTTTCCTGACTTTTTAATGATTGCCATTCTAACTGGTGTGAGATGGTATCTCATTGTGGTTTTGATTTGCATTTCTCTGATGGCCCATGATGTAGAGCATTTTTTCATGTGTCTGTTGGCTGCATAGATGTCTTCTTTTGAGAAGTGCCTGTTCATATCCTTTGCCCACTTTTTGATGGGGTTGTTTGATTTTTTCTTGTAAATTTGTTTGAGTTCTTTGTAGATTATGGATATTAGCCCTTTGTCAGATGGATAGATTGTAAAAGTGTTCTCCCATTCTGTAGGTTGCCTGTTCACTCTGATGGTATTTTCTATTGCTGTGCAGAAGCTCTTTAGTTTAATTAGATCCCATTTGTCAATTTTGGCTTTCATGGCCATTGCTTTTGATGTTTTAGTCATGAAGTCCTTGCCCATGCCTATGTCCTGAATGGTATTGCCTCGATTTTCTTATAGGGTTTTTTATGATTTTGGGTCTAACATTTAAGTCTTTAATCCATCTTGAATTAATTTTTGTATAAGGTGTAAGGAAGGGATCCAGTTTCAGCTTTCTACATATGGCTAGCCAGTTTTCCCAGCACCATTTATTAAGTAGGCAATCCTTTCCCCATTTCCTGTTTTTGTCAGGTTTGTCAAAGATCAGATGGTTGTAGATGTGTGGTATTATTTCTGAGGGCTCTGTTCTGTTCCATTGGTCTATATCTCTGTTTTGGTACTACTACCATGCTGTTTTGGTTACTGTAGCCTTGTAGTATAGTTTGAAGTCAGGTAGCGTGATGCCTCCAGCTTTGTTCTTTTGGCTTAGGATTTCTTGGCAATGCGGCCTCTTTTTTGGTTCCATATGAATTTTAAAGTAGTTTTTTCCAATTCTGTGAAGAAACTCATTGATAGCTTGATGGGGATGCCATTGAATCTATAAATTACCTTGGGCAGTATGATAATTTTCATGATATTGATTCTTCCTATCCATGAGCATGGAATGTTCTTCCATTTTCTTGTGTCCTCTTTTATTTCGTGGAGCAGTGGTTTGTAGTTCTCCTTGAAGAAGTTTTCCAAAACTCTTGTAAGTTGGATTCCTAGTATTTTATTCTCTTTGAAGCAATTGTGAATTGGAGTTCATTCATTATTTGGCTCTGTGTTAGTCTGTTATTGGTGTATAGGAATGCTTGTGATTTTTGCACATTGATTTTGTGTCCTGAGACTTTGCTGAAGTTGTTTATCAGCTTAGGGAGATTTGGGCCTGAGACCATGGGGTTTTCTAAATATGCAATCATGTCATCTTCAAACAGGGACAATTTGACTTCCTCTTTTCCTCATTAAATACCCTTTATTTCTTTCTCCTGTTTGATTGCCCTGGCCAGAACTTCCAACACTATGTTGAATAGGAGTGGTGAGAGAGGGCATTCCTGTCTTGTGCCAGTTTTCAAAGGGAATGCTTCCAGTTTTTGCCCATTCGGTATGATATTGACTGTGGGTTTGTCATATATAACTCCTATTACTTTGATATACATCCCATCAATACTAGTTTATTGAGAGTCTAGCATGAATGACTGTTGAATTTTGTCAAAGGCCTTTTCTGCATCTATTGAGATAATCATGTGGTTTTTGTCTTTGGTTCTGTTTATATGATGGATTATGTTTATTGATTTGCATATGTTGAACCAGCCTTGCATTCCAGGAATGAAGCCAACTTGATCGTCGTGGATAAGCTTTTTTATGTGCTGCTGGATTTGTTTTGCCAGTAGTTTATTGAAGATTTTTGCATCGATGTTCATCAGGGGTATTGGTCTAAAATTCTCTTTTTTTGTTGTGTCTCTGCCAGGCTTTGGTATCAGGATGATGCTGGCCTCACAAAATGAGTTGGCGAGGATTCCCTCTTTTTCTATTGATTGGAATAGTTTCAGAAGGAATGGTACCAACTCCTCTTTGTACCTCTGGTAGAATTTGGCTGTGAATCTGTCTGGTCCTGGACTTTCTTTGGTTGGTAGGCTATTAATTATTGCCTCATTTTCAGAGCCTGCTATTTGGTCTATTCAGGGATTCAACTTCTTCCTGGTTTAGTCTTGGGAGGGTGTATGTGTCCAGGAATTTATCCATTTCTTCTAGATTTTCTAGTTGATTTGCGTAGAGGTGTTTATAGTATTCTCTGATGGTAGTTTGTATTTCTGTGGGATTGGTGGTGATATCCCCTTTATCATTTTTTATTGTGTCTGTTTGATTCTTCTCTCTTTTCTTCTTTATTAGTCTTGCTAGTGGTCTATCAATGTTGTTCATCTTTTCAGAAAACCAGCTCCTGGATTCATTGTTTTTTTGAAGGGTTTTTTTATATCTCTATCTCCTTCAGTTCTGCTCTGATCTTAGTTATTTCTTGCCTTCTGCTAGTTTTTGAATGTGTTGACCCTTGCTTCTCTAGTTCTTTTAATTGTGATGTTGGGGTGTAAATTTTAGATCTTTCCTGCTTTCTCTTGTAGGTATTTGATGCTATAAATTTCCCTCTACACATTGCTTTAAATGTGTCGCAGTGATTCTGGTATGTTGTGTCTTTGTTCTCATTGGTTTTGACCATACTATTTTTAAATGTGGCTTCTTTCTTCCTACATGGAACTTATTAAGATTTCTAATTCTGAAGACTTGCATGTTTTACCAATTCTATAAGTTTCTCAATCATTACCTTCTTTGTATTGGTTCTGACTCATTCACTCTGCTCTAATTCTGGAAATCCAGTTGGTTCTATGATAGACTGTTTATTCTGTGTGTACATCTCTTAACCTGTTTTTCATATTTTTCATTTCTTGTCTCCCTCTATTTGTTTCTAGGTAATTTCTTTAATTTTACAATATAAATTATTAATTTTCTGTTTTGTTATGTATTCTGCTATTTAATTAAGCTACAGTTTATAATCATAACATTTTTCATTACTAGAAGTTCTCCCTTTTATTCTGTTTCAAATATTCCTGGTGAATTTTGATAGTATACTATATTTTTAGTCATGCTTCAATTTCTTCATTTTTCTTCTTTAAACTTATTAAATGTGCTCATTATATGATTGTACCTGATGAAACCAATATTGATGATCTTTCTTATTTTGATACTGGAAACTTTTGTTCTTTTTTTTTTTTTTTTTTTTTTTTTTTTTTTTTTTTTTTGCTGGCTATCACTCATGTCATTGATTTGATTGTTTCTTTAGAGATATTTAATTGTGAGTTAGTTGAACATTTTTGTGGATTTATTTGAGGCCTGAAGTTGAAGTGAGTTCTCAAGAGATACGTTTTGTTTGGTCCTGTTCTTCACCTGAGGAGGTCACGATTAACTAGGTAGTCTTAAAATTTCTTTGGCTTGTGTTTTTGGATGCACAGATGTTGCAAAGTCCAGCTTCCAACTATAAGGTATGCATAACATAAATAGGCATTTCTATAGCAGTTTTAACAGTCAGCGTTTAGTAGAGAAAATAGGAAATACTTTGTATTTCAAGCAGTAAAGAATATAATAAATTGAACTAGGTGCTTAGAAAATTATTAGAAGTGCTGAAGAAGTGGAAATCAGGGGGCATGCCTAGACTTTCAAAATCACCCCATCATGGTTATGATACAGAGGTCCTGAGTAACTTTTGTTACTGCCCCACCACTGGGCTGCTACAGATGCCTTATCCTCAAGAAACTAGTTTCTAGACATTTAAACATGGACTCCAATTGCTGCAAATATTCCTGGAGTTTGTGTGAATGTTACATCTTCCACAGGAAGAATGCTTCATTTCTGCTTCTATACCTGATGTAAACTGACACACAGGACCATGGCTGCCAGGGAATCTAAAAATAGAGCTTTTCGCTTTTCAACTTCTCCAACAGAAAGAGAGTAAACTGAAGGTTGAGAGAGCCAATCCAATTATTCATCACTTTTTTTTTTCCTTTTTCTTCTATGTAAAGCCAAGGTAGAGACAGGCATGTGTACCTACCACTTTGTCTATTGTTTGTATTACACCTCACGCTTCTTTATATGCTTTTGATCCCAGCTATTTTCTTCTGTTCTGTCCTAAGCAGTTAAATCTCTAGGATTGACCCAAGGAAGTCACTGGCTTTAGCATTCAGTTGCCCTTATGAACTTGACTTTTCCTATCAAATATAGATTTCCTGGAATCCCTTTATGTTTCATCAAGCTCAACTGTGTATATAGAAGTTTTTTTAAAATATCGGATCTGGTAGTTTTACTTATGATATACAGAAGGGGTTTCTATAACATCTGTTTGCTAAATGTAGAACTATGCCTTAAGGATAATTTTTTCTTTTTGTATTTTTTGATATCTTAATGGCCAGTACTTCTTAGTTTCCTTTGCTAATTCCTCTTCTTCCCAGTTGCTAAGTGTTGGAATTTCCTGGGAACCAGTCTTCAGGCCTCTTCTATTGTGTATGTATATTCTTTTCCTAAATGGTCTTATTCAATACTATTTTTAAAATGTCATCTTTATATGCTGGTAACTTCCAAATCAATATATTCAAGTTAGACCTTTTCCTTTTGCTCCAGATCATTTATCCAAAGACTGCGTGATATTCCTTCCTAGAAGTTTATAAAACATTTCAAACAGACATTAAAGGTCCAAAACAGAAATTTTGATTTCTCCAACCCACCCCCAGTGGATTTTTCCCTCAGCCTTTTTCACCTCAGTCAACAATGCAATAATGTGTTCAGTTAGTCATAAAAAAAAAAAAAAAAAAAAAAAAAAAAAAACCTAGAAGTTACCTTATTCTCTTTTCATGCTCTCTAGTATCCAATCCAGGAACAAATCCTGTCAGTTCTATCCTAAGTAGAATCATTTTTCAAGACTCTTCCTTGTATAGTCAGTATACAAGACTATTTTATATATATACACAATGGAATACATTCAGCCATAAAAAAGAATGAATTAATGTCTTTTACAGCAACATGGCAACATGGATGGAACTGTAGGCCATTGTCTTAAGTGAAACAGAAATATAAATACTGCATGTTCTCACGTATAAGTAGAGCTGAATAGTGTGTACACATGGACATAATGTTTAAGGGTAGAAAATGGAGACTGGAAGGGTGGGGGTCAAGTGGGGCGATGATAAGAAATTACTTAATGGGTACAATGTACATTATTCTCGTGGTGGTGGATATGCAAAAGGCCCTAACTTCACCACTGCACAATATATCCATGTCATAAAATTATACGTGTGCCCCATAAATTTATATAAATAGACCTATCCACTACTGTGCTAGTCACAATCACCGTCATCTCATACCTGTGCTTCAATAATAGGTTAATAGAAATCCAAGTAGGTGACTGAAGAATCCTAACTAGTTTCTCCTCTACTCTCCACCTTTAAAACGTGTCCTTTAGCAAGCAATGCACAGTTTTAAAGATGTAAATGAGATAATGCCACTTACGAGCTAAAACCTCCAATGTCTTCCCATCTTATTTAGAATGAACTACAAACTCTTTATGTGATCTGCACCCATTTATCTCTGCAGCATATCAACAGTGTATCTGTGATATATTTTGAATTTACCCCTTTGCGTACCCAATTCTAGCTGCACTGACATTCTTTTCATTGTATGAAAAAGAAAGTCCATTTCATCTGTAATACTCTTTCCCCAGTTTTTTATTTTTCCACTTCAGTGCTTTATTCTGATCCTAAACAAATGTCATCTTTTAGGGACATTTCCTTATGACACTATCTAAAATAACCACTCTTGTACAGCTACCTAATATCTTATACACATGAGTCCTTTATGACATTTATCACAATCTAAAGCTATTACATATTTGTTTACTTTTGTATTGTCTACATGTTCAAATGTATTCCAAATTTCATGAGAGCAAGGTTTTGGTTTTATTTTATTTACCATTATGACCTATATATATGTTGATTAAATGCATGGATGATGGATGGATGGATGGATGGATGGATGGATGGATGGATGGATGGACGGAAAATTATACTCAGGTGAAGCTGCTCAGGGTCAGTAGGTTATGTGGGAATAATGTATATCAGGATATATATTATTGTATAACCTGGACAGAATTATAGATTTGAAAGGCATGAATCATCAGTCATTCATTGGACTGGATGAAATCATCCAGGGATAGCATAGCAAGGATAAAACTCTAGAGAAGACCGATATTTATTTTATGCTTCCTAAGATAAAACCATGTTGAATTTTTTTTCTTGCTGCAGTTTTAGTACCCACTATAGTCCTTTACATAGGAGATGTTCACTCAATTTGACTTATTTAATAAATGAATGAATTAAAAATTGAAAAGAATATCCCACCAAAGGGAATATGAAGCATCAATTAGAGACTTAAGAGGAGAGCTAAGGAAGTATGAGTTAATTGAAACCAGAAGATAAAAGGGTTTCAAGAAGGAAGAACTAGTCAGAAATCTAAAAAACTACAGAAGAGTCAAATAAGATAAGGTCTCAGTACAATTTATTACACATATCAAGAAAATTGGAAGCATTGACATTATGACTATTAGAAGACATTTGTCACTATACTAAATATTAATACATTGCATTTATATCGGTAAACACCCTTAGTCTATAGTATTTAAATGCTCCCTTCATTGCATGCTGGCATTTCCTAGTTTTGAAGAATGTCTCTATGTTTTTGATATCTGTTAATAATAGTATGTCTAAGATTCTTCTTGAGATTCAAGATCTGAGTCGTTATCAATACATTAGGTCATGCTATCATGAAAGAAAACAAATAATAATTCCTCAAGATCCTAATTAAACATTTGGAAGGATAGTATGAAATAACTATTTGGAAACTAATAAAGAGATGCCTCTGTTATTACTGAGTAACAAAGAATGGCAAATTTGTGAATAAGTCCCCAAATTTCTCTGCAACAGTCACAGTAAAAATGCAGAATTACAAGAGTTAAATCTCGAGAGGAGACCACATTAAGTACAACTGTTAAATATTTTCTCAAGGACACAGACCTTAACAGAAAATGGGTGGCTACTAAAAGCTGACTACTATGCAAATATCTTGGCAAAACATTGGGTATCTCTGTCCCCTACAGGACACAGCTGCAATAATCTCTACAAACGTAGGATTCTGCTAGGGATAGGAAAAGAGCCAGGCTCATTGGAGACTTATTGTGAAAAAAACAAAAAATTGGACTTTTTGTGCAGCATCTGCTCGCTAAATAATATGATTAGATTTCCAGGGCAATTTATATGGATCACTAAACTGGCCATAAAATATTATAAAATTATAACGTATTATTCTGTTCCCTTACTCATATAAACATTTATTACAGGCAAAATATCTGATGGTTGTGTTAGACCCTGATAATACTAATATTTAATTGCATTAGGTTTAAGAAGAACAAACAGAAGTGCTTTCTCCTGCTCCTTTATATTTAGACTTGAAATATCATTTAAAATAACATAGCTAGTAGTGCATGTGATTCTGTTTAAGGGGAGGTTCACAAAACCTTATCTCTCCTAGTTCTGATGTCAAAGTTAGGGAGTGAGGTGGAAGACCCTTACTTCCCCAGAAATAAGAGAAGAATCAGGACTTAGGAGACTCCATCTCTGCTTCAGATATGTCCATCCTATCACATGGGTGTTTAGTAGGCGAGATTCTTCAGTGTCCTTAGATTGCAGAGAGAACATTTGCATTGATAATATCTTTAGTTAACTGCTACATACACATATTAAAACAAATATTTTCATTTCTTCATTGAAACATATATTTTATTTAGTATTTGTTTTAACACATATTAATTTTTAAAGTAATGCCAGCTTACTATAAATATCAAATAAAATAGAAATTTACAAAATAAAAACCAAGAGTCCTACCTCAGTTCTACCCTACTCTTCAACACTATGTTCCCTGTATCGCTACTGTGACTGGGATGCACTTTGTCTTCCATATATCTGTTTATATGAGTCTATATACACACAATTCCATACAAACCTATAGGAAGAGCATTTACTCCATATAGACAACTCTGTCAGAAAAGCCTTTCACACCTTCTCTTTCTTTTCAAGTGTTTTTCTTCTCAAATCTTCTAACCTATTCCCCTTCTCTGAGGTATTGATTGGAAGAGGATCCAGATCAGGTAGTGATATATTTCAGAACACAGCATCTGGGGCCATTGGTGATTTTGCTCCCTGAACTCAGATATCTGAAAGGCACATTCTCATAGCTGTCTCCCTACTCTTGTCTCTTTCCAGTAGGAGTAGCCAGAAAAATTATCTTAAAAAGTATATCAGATCATGTGTCTTCTCTGTTCAAAACTCTCTAAAATCTCACTTCATTGGCAACAAAAGCAAAAATAATACAACAGCCTCAGTGCCTGCTGCGATCTAAACCCCCTATTTCACTCATTATCTCTCCAGTGTTATATTCTCTGCTTCCCCTTTTTCCACTTCATTCTGGAGACTCCAGAGACAATATGTTCCTTGAATATTTCTCTCTGAGAAAATAGATACAATCACAAAAACAATTGCATTGGTTATTCTCTCTGCTTGGGAAATTTTTCTCCCAGATATACCCATGGCTCATTTTCTGACTTATTTCAAGTCTTTGCTCAATTATTACATTCTTGGTAAGGTGGACCCAGACCTCCACCCCCCATTCAACACAGCAATCATGGCCTCAATACTCCTGATACCACAACCTGATTCTTTCTTTTTGTAACACTGATCACATACAAGATAGATAGTATATATTGAACCTTTGTACCTATTTGTTATGTGTATTATCTGACCTTCTCTACCAGAATATAATCTCCACAAGTATATGATTTTAATCAGTGCAGCCCTAGAGCCTAGAAGAATGGCTAGCAATAGCAGCCATTCAACAAACATTTGTAGAATAAATGAATGAATACGTACACATATATACGAGTTAATATAGCAAAATGCATTTGTGTGCAGGAACTAGAGTCAGACTGGTAGACTCTATCAAGTATCAACTGTAAATATAAATAATAATTTATCAATAAGTATCTAAAACATACTTTACAGGGTTCTTAAAAGGGTTCAGTTAGTAATTCGGTAATAGTTGTAAAGAACACAGAATAAAGCCTGAAACATGTAAGGTGCATAATTAGTATTAACCACTACTATTATTTTTTATTGTAAATAGAGTGCACCATTTTTAAAATACAAATAGAATTATGCTGTATATGTTATTTATACAACTTGATATTGCAGTCATTGAAATATGATTTTTTTTCTAAGTAGCACACATAGATCTCATTTATTCACTATCTCAATAAATATCTTGAATGTGCTTTTTTCATGCCTTTAGCATTTACATACTACTTATTGTTTATTTCTATAATTGAGAGAGAGAACTGGGAATGTTTGCATTCCTACTTCCAGTTGGTTCTAAGTCCTAGTTGCATCCTGTCATACATACGTGTAAGTCATTTAATCCCTTTTGTGTATCCACACAGCCAATAAATTGCTCTTCTTTTTTCCAAAGAATTTTAAGTTAAGTTTCTATTACTTACAAGCAGAGGAGAAAGAACTGGGAATGTTTGCCTTCCTGCTTCCAGTTGGTTCTGTATCCACGCAGCCAATAAATTGCTCTTCTTTTTTCCAAAGAAGTTTAAGTTAAGTTTCTATTACTTACAACCAGAGGAGTCCAGTATATACCATATGTTTTGCTAGGATTAATAATATTAAAATTAAGACAGAAATAGGGATTATGTATTCCCTGTAGTATCTGCAAGAGAGCTGTTCATAAAGAAATTTGTTATAATGTTATATTAGTAAAAGACATTCCAATAATACTGTCACATTGTTATGAGACATGCCAGGAGACATAAATTAGTTAAGAGACATAGGAATATGTTCTTAGGTACAGACTCTTTCCATACCATCCTTTGAGAACCGCCTCTCTAGGTCGGGCAGAAAGCTATAGCTTTCCTGTTTTCTTGGACTAGGGGCTAAAACTAAAACTCCTAATGAGACGCCTTTCTTTATGGGGCCCTTTTCTTCTCCCCTGGTAATTAATCACACGCTCTTCAGAAGCCTTTGCTTGAAACAGTTCCTTTATGATGTGCTGTGATCACCACCAGTCATAACTAAATGTAATAGCAATTTCTCCAACCATACCGGCTTTGATAAAACATGCTTTATTCTTAGAAGGTTAGGCCATTCATTCATCATGTCATTTGATGATAATAATAATGATAATGATCTGTTGACTGTTAGCTTCTGGTTGCTCTAAGCCTTTTTTAGCTTTTGACACAAATTACAGGTAGGCCTCCCAGCCATCTGTCCCTCTAGGAAAGTAAACAACTCTCTGGAAAGCCTTCTGATATGTTCTTTCACTCATTCTAGAGTAGCACTTTTTAAACTTTAATGTGCAGATGAATTGCTCCAGGATCTTGTAAAATGCACATCTGATTTAGAAGGTATGGAATGAAGCTTGAGATACTACATCCCTACATACTAGATGACTCTGCTACTGCTGGTCTATAGACTGCACTTTGATTAACAAGTTCCAAAGGGTTTATTATCTACCAGTCCTGTTCAGCGCTCTAATGTAATGTCAAAGTGCCATAAACTTTTCAGTGTGTCTCTCCTTTACAAACAGTAACTTCCCACCACACGTTTTTAAAAAAAATCATATAGTGACAAATTCAAAACCTTTTTCTTGTCTTCTCCTTCTGAGAATTGAAACAAAGAACCCCTGTCATACAGGCATGGTTCTCATACCACTAATAGTATCCTTTGTAAAGACAACACTTAAATATCCACTGGGATGAGCAAATCAAACCATTTCCTTATGTGTGGTTGTAAAGGCGTAAAAGACCTCATTTTCATTGTACATTATCTTTCAGATTTAACGTAGATCTTATTATTCACCTGGAAAATGGAAAACATTTGCAAAGAGACATCCCCAGCTTCTGTGTTTTTGCACTTTTATATTTTATTTCTCCTAATCTGAAAGTTTACTTATGAGTCAATGAAGTTTCTTTTTTAGCTTGTATTTAAGTCTTATACAAGAACCTCAAAAATGTTATTCACTGATCCAGTAACTATAATAATAATAATAGCATCATTTCTTGTGGGGGAAAATTTACCTTTTTCAGTTTTGAAGTGCCATCCCAGACAGTGATAGCTAGTACAATAGATGCAGTTCCCTTGTTTGTCATATATTCTTCTGGAATAAGAGATAATCAAAGGATATACTTTCTTTTAATGTAGACATGTTGCCACATAATGTCTTTGCCCTAGGGAATTGATAGCAAGATATAGAATGTAGCTCTTCTAGGTCACTTTGAATCCAGCCGAAGTTGCTTGTGATTAATACTGCTAACATCAACAGCTGCTCTAGTACTAATGTGAAATACAGAATGGTTTCAGTCTAGTTCACTGTAGACAAGTTCCCATACAATGCAAATTGTTAATGCCCTTGTAAGCAGCGTTAGGACTCTAAGTGATTTTGAAACTGAATGCCAGACCTCCCTAGAGATGAAGCCTATGACAATAAGTCAGGTTCACTGGAGACTTATTGTGAAAAAAAAACCATTGCACATTTTGTGCAGCATCTGCTCTCTAAATAATATGATTAGACCTCTAGGGCAATTTATGTGGATCACTAAACTGGCCATAAAATATTATGAAATTATGATGTATTATTAGTTCTGTCCCTTTACCCATATAAACATTTATTACAAGAAATGGATCTGGTTGTTGTATCGGACACTGATAATGCTAATATGTAATAGCATTAGGTTTAA
Source organism: Rhinopithecus roxellana (assembly GCF_007565055.1). Classification (NCBI taxonomy): domain Eukaryota; kingdom Metazoa; phylum Chordata; class Mammalia; order Primates; family Cercopithecidae; genus Rhinopithecus; species Rhinopithecus roxellana. The sequence goes on from NC_044550.1 coordinate 5,228,853, forward strand.
GAAGAACAAAAAACGTGCTTGCTCCTGAAGAAAGCAGTACAGTTTTAGTCAAAATCATGACCTATTAAACATTTCTGGTATTGGGAGGCTGAGGTGGGTGGATCACCTGAGGTCAAGAGTTCGATACTAGCCTGACCAACATGGAGAAACCCCCACCTCTACTAAAACTACAAAAAAATTAGCTGGGCATAGTGGCACATGCTTGTAATCCCCAGCTATTCTGGAGGCTGAGGCTGGAGAATTGCTTGAACCCGGGAGGCGGAGGTTGCAGTGAGCCAAGATCACACCATTGCACCCCAGCCTGGGCAACAAGAGCAAAACTCCGTCTCAAACAAACAAAAAAAATTGATCTTTGCTATTTTTCATAAATAATCAATCATGTTCAGTTTTTTCTAATATAGCTATATACTAATATACTAATTTAATTGTCGATAGCAAAACATCTATGATCATTTTAATCTGCCAATATTCACCTTTGCAAACAATATGTGTATAATTGATGTCATTCACTAGATTTAACTGTGTGATGCAGTGATTTATAACTAATACTTTATTAGCAATATCCATGGCTTAAAAATTTTGTGTGATATTCATACTTCAATGAAAAAGAATCTCTCTGACACATTAGGCAACTCAGAGGTAAAGTCAACGATCTAATAACAGGAAGATGAACTTTTGCCTATACTGCAGTGAGAGGTAATTGTGTCTTTTCTGAATTCTTTATACTTTCGGTGTGGGGTTGGAAGAAGGAGTCAAAGTCAAACACCTGTCCAGGCACCATTGATTATACACACCCAAATTAAAGGGACTGGGTTATCTTTTGTAACAGAATATGCTGTCATTTGGTAATTTTACAGATCCTAAAAACATGTTTTATATTGTCTTAAGCACACCTGTTTGAGCACAGGCAATACAAACCTAGCATAAAAATTCCAACCAACAGTAGCAACAATAACAATAAAACTTTGTGCCCATTCCCAGTGAAACAGAAAACAATTTGAATATTTCAAATTTTAAGGTTTTAAAAATCAGCAACATGTGTTTTGCTTCTTATTTTTTCTTTCTTTTCTTTTCTTTTCTTTTCTTTCTTCTTTCTTTCTTTCTTTCTTTCTTTCTTTCTTTCTTTCTTTCTTTCTTTCTTTCTTTCTTTCTTCTTTCTTTCTTTCTTTCTTTCGACAGGGTCTCATTCTGTCATTCAGCATTCAGGCTGCAGTGCAGTGGCACAACAGTCAGGGCTCACTACAGTCTTGACCTCCTGGGCTCAAGGGATCCTCTCACCTCACCCTCCTAAGTAGCTGGGACTACAGGCACACTACCACATTCGGCTAGTTTTTCTGTGTAGACAGGGTTTCACCATGTTTTCTACGCTGGTGTTAAAGTCCTGTGGTCAAGTGATCCACTCACATTGGCCTCCCAAAGTGCTGGGATTATAGGCGTGAGCCACCACACCTGTCCTTCCTTTCTATCAAAGTAAATTTTTCTCTAAAACATTTCAGATGGCTGTAGATGTCTGGTATTATTTCTGAGGACTCTGTTCTGTTCCACTGGTCTGTATCTCTGTTTTGGTACCAGTACCATGCTGTTTTGGTTACTGTAGCCTTGTAGTATAGTTTGAAGTCAGGTAGCGTGATGCCTCCAGCTTTGTTCTTTTGACGTAGGATTGTCTCGGCAATGCGGGCTCTTTTTTGGTTCCATATGAACTTTAAAGCAGTTTTTTCCAATTCTGTGAAGAAACTCATTGATAGCTTGATGGGGATGGCATTGAATCTATAAATAACCTTGGGCAGTATGGCCATTTTCATGATATTGATTATTCCTATCCATGAGCATGGTATGTTCTTCCATTTGTTTGTGTCCTCTTTTATTTCACTGAGCAGTGGTTTGTAGTTCTCCTTGAAGAGGTCCTTTACATCCCTTGTAAGTTGGATTCCTAGGTATTTTATTCTCTTTGAAGCAATTGTGAATGGAAGTTCATTCCTGATTTGGCTCTCTGTTTGTCTGTTACTGGTGTATAAGAATGCTTGTGACTTTTGCACATTAATTTTGTATCCTGAGACTTTGCTGAAGTTGCTTATCAGCTTAAGGAGATTTTGGGCTGACATCTACAGCCATCTGATCTTTGACAAACCTGAGAGAAACAAGAAATGGGGAAAGGATTCCCTATTTAATAAATGGTGCTGGGAAAATTGGCTAGTCATAAGTAGAAAGCTGAAACTGGATCCTTTCCTTACTCCTTATACGAAAATTAATTCAAGAGGGATTAGAGACTTAAATGTTACACCTAATACCATAAAAACCCTAGAAGAAAACCTAGGTAGTACCATTCAGGACATAGGCATGGGCAAGGACTTCATGTCTAAAACACCAAAAGCAACGGCAACAAAAGCCAAAATTGACAAATGGGATCTAATTAAACTAAAGAGCTTCTGCACAGCAAAAGAAACTACCATCAGAGTGAACAGGCAACCTACAGAATGGGAGAAAACTTTTGCAATCTACTCATCTGACAAAGGGCTAATATCCAGAATCTACAAAGAACTCAAATTTACAAGAAAAAAACAAACAACCCCATCAAAAAGTGGGCAAAGGATATGAACAGACATTTCTCAAAAGAAGACATTCATACAGCCAACAGACACATGAAAAAATGCTCATCATCACTGGCCATCAGAGAAATGCAAATCAAAACCACAATGAGATACCATCTCACACCAGTTAGAATGGCAATCATTAAAAAGTCAGGAAACAACAGGTGCTGGAGAGGATGTGGAGAAATAGGAACGCTTTTACACTGTTGGTGGGATTGTAAACTAGTTCAACCATTATGGAAAACAGTATGGCAATTCCTCAAGGATCTAGAACTAGATGTACCATATGACCCAGCCATCCCACTACTGGGTATATACCCAAAGGATTATAAATCATGCTGCTATAAAGACACATGCACAGGTATGTTTATTGCGGCACTATTCACACTAGCAAAGACTTGGAATCAACCCAAATGTCCATCTGTGACAGACTGGATTAAGAAAATGTGGCACATATACACCATGGAATATTATGCAGCCATAAAAAAGGATGAGTTTGTGTCCTTTGTAGGGACATGGATGCAGCTGGAAACCATCATTCTTAGCAAACTATCACAAGAACAGAAAACCAAACACCGCATGTTCTCACTCATAGGTGGGAACTGAACAATGAGATCACTTGGACTTGGGAAGGGGAACATCACACATTGGGGCCTATCATGGGGAGGGGGGAGGGGGGAGGGATTGCATTGGGAGTTATACCTGATAAAAATGATAAATTGATGGGTGCTGACGAGTTGATGGGTGCAGCACACCAACATGGCACAAGTATACATATGTAACAAACCTGCACGTTATGCACATGTACCCTAGAACTTAAAGTATAATAAAAAAAAAACATTTCAAACATATATACAATTATAAAAAATAATATAACACACATCTATATATTTGCCACCAAGATTAAACAGCTATTAACATTTGCCACATTTGCCTTAATGAAAATAAAATTGCAGATACATAAAAGTCTATATCTGTCACTTTTCCTCTCTTTCTTTACAGCATAAGTTGGTGTAAATAATTTCTGTGCAATCTTTTGAACTGTATTCCTTTTGTATACCCCCAAATTTATACCATTATTATATTCCATAGTTTAAGAATTTATAGCAATGATATCTATGTTTTTAAATATTTTTTCTCTCAATATGATATTTTTATGTTAATGTAGGTAGCTCTATTTCAGTCATGTTTACTGTTATATGATATTTCACTGGATGAATAAGTCACATAAATCACAGCTTTCTGGTGAGGTGGTTCTATAAGAAATAATTAAGTTATTTAGGTTTTTTCCCACTAAAACAAGTAATGCTTCATCGAACATCATGGTATATATGTCCTCAGGTATATGTGTGGGATATTCTCTAGGATAAATGCCTATAAGTGTAGCTACTGATACAGGGTATGAACATCTGCAAATTCACAAGGTGTTGACAATTGCTCCCCAAGGTGATGTGCCAATTGTCACTCCCAACAGTAGCATGTGAGTCACTATTTTGCCTTATTCTAAATAGCTCCTGTTATTGTCCAAGAAAAAAAGGCTCATATGATTGTAAATGGCATCACATTTGTTTTACTTTCCCTCTGAAATATCAGTGAAGGTTTTGTGTTATCGTTTTATATTTCATTAACCGTTACTGTTGATTTTTCATATCAAAATCCTGTTTTCTATTTCTTTGTTTGGTTCTTTATTTTTATTTATAGTTGTTTCTATATTTTAATATTGATTATTTTTAATTAAATAAATTTAACTTTAGTGTAAATGTTTTCTAAAAGATGTGGCATCCAAAACAGTATTGAAGCAATTCAAATCTTATCCCTTGGCGGGGGAAGATTCTTAATACTGAGATACATGAAGTACTTTTCATGTATCTCAGTATTAAGTTTTAAACCACAATTCTTGTTATTTTATAACATTCCATGGAGAAGTAAATAAATATAGGAAAGAGGATTTACTTATGTTGCCTGAGATAAATGCTAAGAAAAGTAAATAGTTTGTTTTCTTGATAATTTGATGAATTTTTAGGGGGTTATCCGTAAACATTTTGAAAGGCTGAATTTTACTGTACTTGCAGGCCGAGAAGTTAACCTTCCACAGTTAGGTAAATACTGCCAAGAGACATGAGATTCCTGTCTCAGGAAGTGGCACAAGTTTCATGTTTGCTTCAGCTCGCCTGCCCCACTCCCATCACCACCAGGAGATGACACAGAGGACCTCACTGAGGTGACACAGAGGAGCCCACACAAATGCTAAACACATAATAGGTTTGCATTATCGCTGAGGAACCCCAAGCTTAGACAACCCCAATCTTTTATAATCAGCAGGAAGAATGACTGCTCTTTGCTTCGAAGGGAGACACTATCTTTAGTATATTGGATAGCAAGCAAACCTGTTCTTTGCTTTGAAGGGAGGCACTATCTCTGTCTTCCAAGATCTTCTCTATATAAGCGTACTTGAAAAGCTGGTTGTAAACAAAAAAGTGTTTATAGTCTCTGCTCACAAGATATACAGAAATATGAGAGACCAGTGAAACTTGTGGCCAGCACAAATAAAAATGTTTATATGAGTAAATTTAAACATTTGCTTTACATTGGATTTTGTAAATTACATGTAAACTTTTTAAAACTAAAGCTTTCCATTCAAACTAGTATTTGTACAGTTTTCAAAAATAATCCAGTTGTAAAAAAGGGCTTGAAATACAAAGCAACAACACCCTGCTCTACCGTTTGCCTTCCCTAGTCCCTCTCCCCAGAAGTAAACACTTTCAACTCTTAGGTTTTGGTTGTCTGATTTGTTATCTCTAACAATGTGCTGGTAAATTAACAGCTGGCTCTCCAGGTTTAGTCCCAATATCAATGCTGGTTGATATATTTTGTTTACATGAGATACAAATTAAATGTTGAAGCATATGTCTAAATTTGACCATTCATCAATGATGTGAATTTTTTTATTTTTATTTTTATTTTTTTTTGCTACAATACATAATAGTTTTTGAACAGGAAGCATATTTTCTCATTTTTTTAGTGCTATTTACATTTTAGTGGCCACACAAATCACAGAGTTTTAAATGGAATCACCGTTATTGACAGTTTCTCCATGACGTTCCTAAGTCCAATCAACAAAGCAATATATCAGGCCCTTATACGCGATGTTGGATGATCTCTGTGGTATAAATGTTCTCGATTACAAATTGCCAATTTGTCATAGCGGAGCATGCAGTTGGGAGGGGGCATGCAGTAGCACGTCATTGCATAGCATGCTGCCATATGCATGCAGTAGGTGTGAATCATTCTCAAGAATGTAGATAACAGTAAAAGGTAGTAAAGTAATTTGGAAGTGACAAGTTTGAATGTAATTTTTATAATATAAATTTTCTATTTATAAGGTTTTACAGTTTGATTTTTAGTCATGGCTATGTTTATTAACCAGCTCACAAAACTTCTGAAAATTTAACATTTGGATCTTGTGAGCTTGTACAAGCTAGCTCTATCACACCACTGACTACCTCCATATCTTAAATCAGATGCAAACTACTACTTTTTGATTTATCAATTCTATACATTATCTTCTGATTTCCTGCAATAATAGATGAAATTTGGCTCATTTATGTTATTTTTTCTCTCCCTGTAGTAGGCTGTGTCCAATATGACCCCCAAAGAGCTTTTTTTCCTAGTATTCAACTCTTTGTGTAGGCTCCTCCCTCATGAAATGACTGATCTGTGTAACCAATAGGAAATAATGGTATGTGACTTTCAGGATTAGGATGAAAGAGTCATTTTGATTTCAGCCTTACTTTCTTGAATCACTTGCTTTAGAGGAAGCTAGCTACCAAGTTGTGAGAACACCAGGTAGCCCTACAGGCAGGCCCATGTGGTGGGGGACTGAGGCCTTCTGCCAACAAGCAAGAGCTCCTAACTATTCTGAAGGCATTGCTTCATGTTATTAGCATTTATTGTTACTAACAAGACCACTAACGCCAACCAGATCTTATTTCTGTGTCAGTGACTGTTAAGGGTTGAATTGTGTCTCCTCCAAAAAAGATATCTTGAAGTCCTAACAACTGGTACTTCAAAATGTGACTTTATTTGGAAATAGTGTCCACTCATACCTTGACTAATTACATTAAAATGAGGTCACACTGAAAAGGATGGGCCACTAATTCAATATGACTGGCATCCTTGTAAGAAGGACCCGCTGAAGACAGAGACACACAGGGAGGAAATCATGTGATGAAGAAGGGAGGGATTGGAGTTATATAACTGCAAGCTGAGAATGCCAAAGATTGCCAGCCAACCATCAAAAGGTAGGAGGAGGAAAGAAAGGGTTCCCCTGCAGGTTTCAGAGGGAGTATGGCCCTGCCCATACCTTGCTTATGGACTTCCCTCCAGAACTGTGTGACAATAAATTTCTGTTTTAAGCCACCCAGTATGTGGTAGTTAGTCATAACAGCCCTAGGAAACAAATACAGTGACCTTGTTTCTTTCTCTCTGGAAAAAAAATTCTCTTTTTCTGTATTAGCCCATTTTCATACAGCTATAAAGAACTGCCTGAGACTGGGTAATTTCTAAAGGGAAGAGGTGTAATTGACTCACAGTTCAGCATGGCTGGGGAGGCCTCAGGAAACACAATCATGGCGGAAGACGAAGGGGAAGCAAGGCACCTCCTTCACAAGGTGGCAGGAAGAAGTGCTGAGCCAAGGGGGGAAAAGCCCCTTATAAAACCATCAGATCTTGTGAGAACTCACTCACTCTCACAAGAAGAGCATGGGGAAAACTGCCCCCATGACTCAGTTACCTCCACGTGGCCTTTCCCTTGACATGTAGCATTATAGGTATTATGGGGATTATAACTCTGATGAGATTTGGGTGGGAACACAAAACCTAACCATATCACCTTCTGTTTATCTGTTGTTGTTTGCAATTTCCCAAAGGTGTGTCTAACTGCAATTTTCCTTTTTAATTTTTTTGTTCCTTGTGCTGTGTAACTAGAATATTCTAGCCCATGAAACTGTTTCAACTCTGGAAAATTCTATGACATAATTTGATAACTTCAACCCATGATCTCTCTCTTTTTTTTTAAATTTCTGTAGAAAATTGTTGAAGCTCCTAGATTGGCCCACTATGCCCCTTTTCTGTCTGTCTGTCTTTTTCTTAAAGTTCTTGTTAGTCATTCTAGGGTTTCTATTACTTTTTAAAAATTTTGTTAATCATTTAAAATTTATATTGGTTTCTGCTGTTTTGTTTCTTTTTGATTTTCAGATGTTCATTTTAATCTTTCCTTTAGGGAACCACATATACTTGAATCTCTCTGAAGTGCTAATTAGAGGGGGAGGAGTTTATTGGTTATTTTATATAAGTGTATTCTGGTTTCTAGATTATTTTCAGTTTTTGGCTCCCTCTTTGCTTAAGTTGCTCTTTTTCTCAAATGTCTGATGACACTAGTTCCTCTTTGGAGTGATGCACTACACACTGTTCTCTGGTATTTCTATGGGCTTACTTACTGGTGGAGAGGTAAGAGGTCCACTATTAAGCTGGAGTCACCTAATGTCCCGAATGTGAGAGAGTTTGTCTTAGAAGCAGTAACATTTGTACCTAGAGCTCTCAGAGGGATTTCTCTCTGGAGGGAAACCTGAATGGTAAATACCTGGCAGCAACACGGGGAAAAAGGTGGGAGTCTTAACTGTACCCATATAGATTTCGATTTAATACTCCAGTGCTTAGGCCCGTCTTTAACTTGTACCCTTCTTTATGCCTGGCATTTCCAAGGCCCAAGCCTCTCCTTGGGCTTCTCAGAGTATATTGTGGGTCTAATATAATTTATTCTGTTTTGTATTCTCGCAATAGTTTTAAAAGAATCTCAATAGGGAAAGTAGATAAACAGCAGTTTAAAATCTTGAACCAGATATGCAGAAATATTTCTTTTTTCAAATCTCATTTTAATTCAGTTTGTTTAAAAGATAAAAACATATCCATAAAGGCATAATATATATAATTTTAAATTTTATAGTAAATAAGATAAAAGGTCTAAAATTTCAGTAGATACTGCATATTACCAAATGTAAAACAGAATGTCTTCCAGTTTGCTTATTTTTAGAGTTTTTTCCTCTTTAAACAATTGTAGTTTGTAGCCTCTTAGTTCTTCTGCTATTTTTTCTTTTTCTATGAGACAGAGTCTCACTCTGTCACCCAGGCTGGAGTGCAGTGGTGCAATTCTGGCTCACTGCAGCCTCCACCCCCGGGTACAAGCAGCTCTCTCAGTCATCAGCCTTCTGAATAGCTGGGATTACAGGTGCCCGCCACCATGCCCGGCTCATTTTTGTATTTTTGGCGGAGACAGAGTTTTGCCATGTTGGCCAGGGTGATCTCGAACTCCTGGCCTCAAGTGATCCACCCATCTCAGTCTGCCAAACTGCTAGGATTATAGGTGTGAGTCACTGTTCCCGACCTTTAGTAATGGTTTTTATGTGTACATTTTCTTATTTGTGATTTCATTCTGAAACTCAACATGACATGACGTAAAGTGGAGTAGACCAATGGCCACAGGCTGGGAAATTCCTGGATATGTCTAGGAGTTGTGGGATTTGGGGCAAGGTATGTCAGCTTTCAGAACCTTGAGTTTCTCTATCATGAAGTGAGATATTGAACTGGGTGAAATTTGTGTTCTTTTCAGACTCTGTGATTCTGTGATTTAAATAGAAATATTTTATTCTTTTAAATATATTTTTGCAAAAATTTTAAATGTAATTTTTGCCATAGAATAGAACAAAGGATTTTATCTGGATCTGCTCTCTTATCTTCTGAATTATTATCGGAATCTTCTCTCTTTTTATTCCACTATTATCTTGGTCCAAGCTATGCAATGTGGTATCCTACCCCTCTATAATCCATCTCTGTATAGCACTATGAGATAGCATCTTATACTGCAAATCAAATTATATCACTCTCTGCTACTAAAAACTCTTTAGCGATAGCAATAATAAAAGCCAACTCCTTACCAACAGTCCATGTAAGTCCATGTAAGTCCATGTAAGTCCAACACCTGTAAGTCCATGTAAGTCTAATACCTGTAAGTCCATGATCTAGACCCTGCCTAATTTTCCATCCTTAGCCATTTGCACTCAGTTAAATTTGCTAAAACCACAATGGTTATTTTTTCTTCCCTCATATATGCCAACTTTTCTTGTCCCTGCTGATTTTCTGCCAAGACTGCTCTCTCTTCTGCATTTCCCAGGGCTAGTTTCTTCAGAACTTAGCTTAAAAGCCATTTCCTCATTAAAAACAAAACAAAACAGAAAAACCTTATTATCATTCCCTCTCCTAAATCCATGGTTTCCTTAATCATACTCTTCACAATTTGTAATGATTTGTTAGTTTGGTGAGGGCAAGAAACAAGTTTTCATTGATCACTATCTCTCTTGTGCCTGGTAACATTTCTGGGACAAAACAAGTGTGTGATAAATAATTGATGAAAGAGGAATAGGCACTAAAATGAATGATTTGTATATAAAACCTAGTATTAGAACGAATTTTATTTTAGGAAAAGTGATAGCTGGTTATGCAGAGCAAATTCAACTATGGTGAGAAGAAATAAAGGAAAACAAATTACAAATTATTATGTTTCTTTCTTAACTTGTGTACTTTTATATTCAAACTGCATTAAATTAAGCCTGTTTGTATTCCGATTTTTCCAGGCTGACCTTGCTTGAAATTGGAAGCATTTTTAGAATAATTTATGCATCAAGAAAAGGGTATAATGCTCTAGTGATGCAAGGCCCCTGAGGGCAGAGTATCAAGTAAAATATTCATGAAGCTTAAGTTCAAGAGACATCAGATTTTCTGTAGTATTTTAACACTGCATTTCTGTACGAGGGAATCGTAAAGTGCAAGAATATGAGAGAAGATAAATATTTAGGACAATAAAGAGGGCCTGTAAAGTGAATTCTTGCCTTTCAAATTTTACAGCTATTATTCTCCCAAGTGTGAGGTGAGTGTGTGTGTGTGTGTTTGTGTGTGTGTGTATTGGGTCATATTAGAAGTTATTAGAAGTTCTGTTATAATCATTATAAAATTAAGAAATGATATAGAATTGACTATGTGGATTACCATCTGATTTTCATTCACATCTGACTGTTTGAATTGGGATGTATTTTCTTGAATTATTTTGTATGAAAAAGAAAACATGGGGCATAATGTCATAGTAGTTGCATACGTTTTGTAAGAAATTTCAAGTTCCTCTGGATGAAAGATAACCTTTGTTTCTCAACTTATTTTCCACTTTCAACTGTATGCTTCACAAGACATTCATTATTTCCCAAGGTGTTCAAAAAAGATATGGTGAAAGGGCATTGGAAAATATTTAATATGCAATAAACTTTAGAGTCCTTCATGTTGCAAATGGTCTCTACAAGTTAAATTAATGATAACATAAAAAGAAAACTTCCCATGTAAATTGTCTATAGGTATTTATTTATATTTCTGATTTCACTGATTCCTTTGTTCTGATTATTAATCAAAAAATTTAAAAAATATCTGGTAGATTTGGGGAATCAAATATTATGTTAAAGATACAAAGCTCTACCTCATCTTGAAAACTTCGGAGAAGTTGCTGACCTCTGACCTATGGCTAACTCTTAGATTTTAGGTTACCGTGCAACATACAAAATATTAGAGTACAGAATGTGTAAGGTAAGAAATTAGCGCAGTCTACAGTATCTTCATTTTGTAATATTCTTGAACATTTAATCTGTAGAATATAATGGTCCATCAGCATCTCAGATTAATAACATCTTGCTTCATTGTCTTTCTTTTTGAAATGCTCAGACCAACATTTTTCTTTCAGAGCAGTAGCCATAACATTGTCTGAAATTTCAAATGAAGACCTGTCCAAAGTAATATTTATAAGTAAATTACACAGTCCTCCTTGATGCATGGAGAAGCCTTATAATTGTTCCAAGTAAATTAAGAAGTAAGAGGTAATAGGAGGGTTATATTCACCCTGATAGCCCTTACATGATTGGTCATCAACATTCAGAACCATGTTAATTGCCAACACTGTCATGAATGGGGTATTTATATACCTAACTTTGCTGCGTGGCCAAAGATTCCATAAAAGTAAGACTTTATGGAAGTAGCCATGACTAGAACATATAAACCATAGCATAATTAAGCAGAAAATTCCAATTATATAACATTTATGTATTTATTTATGATTGCTTGACTGTGGCCATGGGTGACTTCTTTTTCTTTGGTCCCCCTTCAGCTTTATTAAGGTAAAATTGACAAATAAAATTTGTATATATTCGCAGTATACACGGCAATGTTTTGATATATGTACATATTGTGAAATGATTAAATCAAGCTAATTAACATCTATTGCTGCACATACTTATATTTTTGTGGTGAGAGCACTGGAGAGCTACTTTATCAGCAATTTTAATTTTTACAATATGTTAATTATATATTTTATATTGTATATATTTTATACATTTACAATATATTTTAATAATACATTATTAACTATAGTCATCGTATCATACAGTAGATATCTTGAACTTATTCATCCTGCCTAAGTAAAACTGTATCTTTTAACGAATATCTCCCCATTTCCACTGCCATCCTTCTCTAGCTCCTGGCAACCAGCATTTTACCCTCTGCTTGTATGAATTTGATTCTTTTAGATTTCACATATAAGTAATATGATGTAGTATTTGTCTTTCTATACCTGGCTTATTTCACTTAGCAAAAGTTCCTCCAGTTTCATCCATGTTATCACGAATGACAGGATTTCCTTTTTTTAAAAGGGTGAATAGTATTCTTGTTTGTGGGTGTGTGTGTGTGTAGCTCACATTTGCTTCATTCAATCATTTGTCAATGAACACTTACATTGGCTGATTCCATATCTTGGCTATTGTAAATAATGTTGCTGTGAACACAAGAGTGCAAATATCTCTGTAACGTACTGATTTTATTTCTTTTGTATATGTACTCAGAAGTGGGATTGCTGGATCATATGGTAGTTCTATTTTTTATTTTTTGGGGAAGCTTTCTATTGTTTTCTATAATAGCTATACTAATTTAAATTTCCACTAACGGTATATAAGCATTCCGTTTTGTCCACATTCTCACCAATACTTGTTATCTTGTGTCTATTTAATAGTAGCCATTCTCTCTGGTGCAAAGTGATATATCACTGTGGTATTTATTTGCATTTCCCTGAATATTAATGACGTTGAGCATTTTTTCATACCCCTGTTGGTCATTTGCATGTCATCTTCTGAGAAATGTCTTTTCAGGGCATTTGCCCATTTTTCAATCAGTTTATTTGTTTTCTTGATATTGAGTTGTTCAAGTTTCTTATATATTTTGGATATTAATAGTTTGTATGGTTTGTGGCCGGGCGCGGTGGCTCAAGCCTGTAATCCCAGCACTTTGGGAGGCCGAGACGGGCGGATCACGAGGTCAGGAGATCGAGACCATCCTGGCTAACACGGTGAAACCCCGTCTCTACTAAAAATACAAAAACTAGCCGGGCGAGGTGGCGAGCGCCTGTAGTCCCAGCTACTTGGGAGGCTGAGGCAGGAGAATGGCGTGAACCCGGGAGGCGGAGCTTGCAGTGAGCTGAGATCCGGCCACTGCACTCCAGCCTGGGCGACAGAGCGAGACTCCGCCTCAAAAAAAAAAAAAAAAAAAAAAAAATAGTTTGTATGGTTTGCAAGTATTTTTTTCCCATTCTATAGGTTGTCTCTTCACTGTGTTGACTGTTTCTGTAGGTTGCTTGAGGAAGCTTTTTGGTTTGATGTAATACCATTTGTCTCTTTTGTTGTTGTCTGTGCTTTTGTGGTTATAGCCAAAAAAGAATCCTTGCCGAGACCAATGTCAAGAAGCCTTAATTCTATGTTTTCTTCTAGTAGTTTTACAGTTTCAGATCTAATGTTTAGGTCTTAAATCCATTTTGAGTTGATTTTTATTTTTAGTGTGAGATAAGGATTCAATTTCATTCCTCTGCATGTGGATATTCAGTTTTCCCAATGCACATTTATTGAAGAGACTGTCCTTTTCCCATTTTGTGTTCTTGGCAACTTTTTAAAAAAATCGGTGACTGTATATGCATGGACTTTTTTCTGGGCTCTTTCTTCTGACCCCTCGGTCTATATGTATGTTTTTATGCCAACACCCTGCTATTTTAATTACTATAGCTTTGTAGTACATATTGAAATCAGGTACTGTGATTCCCCCAGCTATTTTTTGCCAAAGATTACTTTGGCTATTTGGGTATTTTAGGGCTTCATACAAATTTTAGGATGATTTTTCTTTTTTCTCTAGTTAACTTGAATTTAAATTAGTAGTTTGATTTCAAATGTGAAACTTGTGACTTTTTTATTGATAGCAACATATTTTTACAATCATATAATGAAAAGCAAAGAGAAAATTATATTTGAGGTCAAAATTCCCATTACTATTACATTTTTAGAAGTGCCTCATGGTTATGTATGTATGTGGAAATGAGAACAAATAGGACTGGAAGCTGTGACTTCCTGCTCCCTCTTCAGCACAATACTCCAAAACAGCATTTCCTCCTTTCTTTCTCACAATTCATCTTCTTTTCCCCCTTCTCTGATCTTGCTACATTTTTATTTTTACTTTTTTTGTTCCACACTAATTGTAGCCCAAAGGTGATAAATTTGTGTGGAGTAAGCGCAAGAAGAGATTGGGGAAAATAAGTTTCATTGTTGTCTCATTAAACTCAGTTTTCCCATCAAAGCCTGTTTTATAATTTAATGGCCATGAAAATTGGTTCTTTTTTAGAGTAAAATATCTTTCCTGGCTCATTTGAAAGTTGCCATGTTCAGTGTTGCAGTTTTATCTGAAATTCGGAAATAACTGAACTTTCCTAAACGAATCTCATCTCAACAGATTTTTAGTATAAAATCAATGTCAGAGAGATTTGAATAGACTGGATTAAGAAAGCCTTGGGTAAATGTTAGAATATTACAAACCTGTCATACCTCTTTATTATTCTCTTTAAGAATTCAAAAATAGGAGTCCTGCTTAGTTTTGATAAATAATATCCCTGCAGGGAGCTTACTGAGCTGTCATTGGTGTGCTTGCCTTCCAATTTTCCTGCCCTGCCCCTATCAGAGACCATCTTCAGGGCTGTTGGTAACCTAGCAGCATCTTTCAGTCTTTCCTTGCCTCACCACTGTGGCGCAGAGCTCCCTGGAGTGGAACTGGCTTTGCAAACCTTCACGAGCCTCCACTCAGCTTTCACACTCACTTTCTGCTTGCTTTCACACCAAGAGTGGGATCTAACTCTCACACTACCATGGGAAGCTGAATTTATGTTGTAGTATTTCAGAATAAATCTCAAGTTGTTAAAAAAAATTAATAACTTTTGAAGTACTTAAATATTATCATTTAGGGTTTTTTTGCTAATTTTTCTTGGTGTTTGGCAATCAACCGCCAGGATTAATAATCTGATACATTTTTTTCCTTCAAACACATTTAATTTGTAAGTACATCAAAACATAATTTTACTACACCTTTTAAAGTTTCATGTCTTTATTTGTAAGTACAAATAGTTGTTGCAAAAATAAAAAATATAGGAACAGATTATATGTCATACTTTTATTTTAGACTTAGAGAAAAAGTAGAGATTTCCTATAAGTGGTAGTTGAAAAAAATTATTCCTTATATGATTTTATTCATAGGGTTTGGCATTACACTTGAACACTCCACTAAGATAATAATAATAGTAATTATAACACTCTATTAAGTCTAGTGTATGCCAGTGATTCATATAAGCACTTTCCATATATTTACTAATGTATTACTTAGTTAACAACTCTGTAAGGTAACTATTATTTGTTATCTCATTCTACAGATGGAGAAACTGAGATACAATATATTTAGTGACTTGTTTACTAAGTAAAAGTAGCTAGATTCAGTCCCAGACAGTTGCACTCAGGAGAATGCAACTTAAACAGTACCTTATACTGCATCTCTGTTGAAAAAAATGAAAGCTGATTGCTACATTGAACAATATCAAAAATTTATGATTTGGAGAAATTTTCTAACTTTGGTGTCTCTAAAATATGGGTCAGTTACATTTTTGGAGAGCAAAGTTCTTGGAGATTTAATATGTCATGATAAATCTGAGTCTTTATATACTTGTGAAATGTTTCAATCCATAAACCAGAAAATTGGATACTCACTTTGATTAACATTTCTGTAAAAGCAGAAAGATTTGCTAAGAAAGCATCTTTGAAGACTGACATTTTGGTTGTATTGATGCATAAAATTTTCTAACCATATATATACTATATCGCTTATTTTATTTAAGTAAAACTATGCCAAAAGTTATTTTATATAACACAAGGTCAAACTATGCTGACAAAAATCATTACTAATTTCATACACGTAATATCTGTTTAATTCTATTCTATATCCTAAGCATTTGCCAAAGCACATAGCAATGTATATTTGAACCCAAGATGAAAGTGACATATCAGTTTGTAAAGATGAGCTTCCTAAATTTGAATTCAAATTTGTATGTCATAATTACATATTAGAAGTGCAATGAAGTACAAATAAAATGAATAATTTATAGTTAGTGTCAATGAAGTTAATGAAAATGTCCGAAGCAAAGTGTTTAAATCATAACTAATCCTGCTGGACTCATGGCCTTCACCTATGTTTTAGAAAAATGAATAAAATTCATCTCTTGTAATGGCCTCCTTGGAAATTATTCTTTGGAAGATGAGGCCCCAGACTGTGCTGGGGTTACCTCTAGAATCTGGGGGACATTGGCACTCATAGACTGCTCCCTACAGAGGAACTGGGGCATCCATCATTCTACTGGACCTCTGCTTAGCATATTCTGGGTATATATCAGCATGGGTGCAGAAGACCACCTACACGTAGAGGGAAAACAATCAAATAAAATATAGAAAGATGCTTGGTTTTATAAAGCAGTAAATGTAGTCTTCTATTCCTAGTATATGTTTGCAAAAATATTGTTTCGAAAATCAAATCTACATAGAAAGCTGCACAGAATGGACAATAATGGGCATTCATCAGACCCAGGCAGGGCCTGCCTTCTTGGCTGGCTATTTATTTATTAGCTTAGATATTCTTCTCCCTTGCTGCTGAAATGCCTCTAAAAGCAAATTCCATTCACATCTTCGCTTGATAGATGCAGTCAGAATGGCAGGAGAGAAAGAACTATCAGAGTTCAAGGAGAATACTAATGCCTCTTTATATATACAGGCACATTTTCACATCATGTGAATGTTGTATGAAGATGTCACAAATTATATGTTCATATGTACATATATTATCATTTTCACATGAAAATGAAATGTGTCTTATCTCACACAGGACAAATGAAAGTCTAATGCGTAGTTTGCCATCTACTGCATTACTAGGGGCTTTCTATAAAATGAGCCCTGTAAACCTGTATTTTCAACTGAATAATCTCAAGAGGTAACACAACTGCATAATTGTTTTTCTTTTACCATCCATACTGATACTTGAATTAAATGATTAATAATTTGGCTATATTTTGAATATTTTCTATGTTTCACTTTTCTCTCTCATTCATGGAAATTTTCAGAATATTCTCAAATAAAGAAAGCATGCTGAAAAAAAGTTACACTAGAACATTTCTCCTTCTAGCCCCATAGAATTTAGCAGAGTTTTGCACATAGTATAAAAACAAAATTTTAAAAATGGAAGCGTCATACATAGTCTCCTAATTGTATTCCTTCACTTTACACAGGAGAAAATTTAAGCTTATATGTAGCATGTGACTTTGCTAAAAGTCACCCTAATGTAAAGTCACATATTAGAATGAGCATCCAGCTCTCAGTGTTCCGGAGCAGGATGATTTCTAGTGTAGTTATTTTTTATTTAAAACAGAAAATGAATAAACTAAAAAATCCTAATGGAAGAACAACAATAAAAATATCTTCTCTATGCCTTAAACTCAGATAAGTAGACAGATGTTATACCTTAATTATGATAAAATAAATAAATGTAAGAAAATAATATGTGTGGCATAGGGGGTATAAAATTATTTCTGTTTCTTTAAAACTATGTGTGAAGGTTTGATATTCATAATATGATATATGGTGACTTACAGACCAGGTGTCAGTGGCATGTGATACACACATAGTGTGCTCAGAACGTTTTACATCTTGTACAGAGGAAGGTAGAACCATTTTGTTTAAAGAAAACACAGAGGATTTTAGAAAATTACCTAAACACTGCTGAGCTGTCAGCAAAAATTTAAGGCCTTCAGGAAAAGTCTGTCATTTATCTGTAAAACACCCATTTACCACTGCCTGCAGCATAAAGGACAAACTTCTTAGCATTATCTATGCAACCTTCCTTAATCTTTCCCAACATGCCCAGTTGCTTCTCTCCCCAGTCATATCAACAGAACCTAAGCTTTAGCAGTCCTCAAGAACTTCTAGTTCCTAGAAGCTACCATTGCACATGGCATAATTTCTGTTGGCGATATCCTTCCAATACATTGTCATAGATTGTTACAGAAGATATTGCAGAGAATATGAAGAATTGGAACATCATCAAGTGCAAAATCAGTAAACACTATTCAGGAGATAAGATGCAGATTGTGATCCAAGCTTCATAATTGTTTTGTAGGGGAACCAGCAAAAAGCTTGAGAAATAGATAGTATCAGGCAGGGAGTGATTTAAAAAAAAAAAAAATTTTTTTTTTGAGTATCTTCTAGGTAACACATACATACTAGCTGCAGTCACAGAGCGTATAATTTAATTTTCATAATAGCCCTAAGATATAGGGGCTAATAAGTCTTTTTTGAAGACCAGGAAGCTAACTGTAAAGCATCATAATTACTATTCAGCAGAACCAGAAACCAAATCCCAGTCATTGTTGAAATAATTGTAACCTTAAAAATTATTTAATGTTTATCACTGTATTGGTCTATTCTCATGCTACTAATAAAGACATACCTGAGTCTGTGTTATTTACAAAGGAAAGAGTTTTAATGGACTCACAGTTCTACATGGCTGGGGAGGACTCACAGTCACGGCAGAAGGAAAAGGAGAAGCAAAGGCACATCTTACACGGAGGCAGGCAAGACAGTGTGTGCAGGGGAACTCCCATTTATAAAACCATCAGATCTTATGAGACTTATTCACTACCACAAGAACAGTATGGGATAAACTGCATGATTCAATGTTCCACCTGTCCCTGCCCTTGACATGTGGGGATTATTACAATTAAAGGTGAGATTTGGGTGGGGACACAGCCAAACCATATCAATCACCTTTTTAAAACATAGGTCATGCATTCATGTTAATACATACAAGAACTTCAAACCTTCTTTTCACAGCAAATAGTTATTTAGTTGGTAGAGACTTTTGTAGAAAATTTGGCTCTCCATGCAAACAGGGCCTCACAGAGTGACAGCACACAGACAGTTGACAGAAAATCCCAGCATCTGATCCACAGCTTTGCAGATTTTGATTGAAATTGATAATAAAACAAAATGTATTAGCCTTTGAGACTGATCAAGGCTATTGACATTCACAAGTGTCTGATATATACAATTCAGAATTATTCATGTACAGTTAGAAATACAACTATCAAGCAGATCAGAAATTTTATGGGCATTATTCTCACATGTTCTCTTTGTAGGCAAATCTACAAATTACAGTTAGAAATTTGTTTCATGACAATGGAGTTAAGTCAGTGATAATAGGAAGGGCAACTACAATGCTCTGTGCATTGTGCTAAGCTGCATATTGCTAAACTCTATATTTGCATTATTTTATTTAGTTTTTACAGATATGTGAATATCTATTTTATAGATAAAGAATGGGAGACTCAGAGAGTTTAAGTAATTTGCCTACGTTTACATAGCCGATAAGGATCAGAGCCAGATTTTAAATCTAAATTTATTTGACTTCAGAGAAATAGATCTTAATCATGACCCAGTGCTGCCTACCAAACATGATACAAGCTCCTTGAAGTCAGGGAAAATCATAACAACATTAACAGCTCCCAATGGAGGAGTGTCTCTCATATGCCTGACACTTTCGACCATCCTCTATGCCTCACTCTAACTCTCACATCAATTCTGTTATATAGATACTCTTATCATTGTTTTACAGAAAATAAGACAAAAGCTCAAATATGAAATCTAAGCCCATATTGCTGATAAGTAGCATGATTGGAGAGCACTTAATTCCCGACTTTGAAGCTTGCAGTCATTCTCTTGCTGTATGCTATGATTCCAAGCCAGGCATTCTTGTCAGAGGGACAGGTTGAGATCATTGAAACATAATCAAAGTTCATTGTTATAAACTTTAAAATAGTATTAACTATTTTATAAGTATATAAGGGATATATAAGAATGATAAAATAGTATTAACTATTTTAAAGTATTAACTATTTTAAAGAACCTATTAAAGAAGGAAAAGTACCAGGAACCCTGGAAAAATTAATCTTGTTGCCCTGCAATCAGAGCCAGCCAGGAAAAGAAGCAGTACACAGAGTCAGAAACAGCTACATGTGAAAAATCACATAGTATTAACTATTTTAAATTTCATAACGATCCAGTCAGTGTAAGTCTATAAGCATTCACATTTCCTAGATAGGTCAGCTTAGAGAGAAGTTAAATAATCTGCTCACAGTCACACAACTAGCAAGTGGTATCCCTGTAAAATAAAACAGACAGTCTGGCTCCAAAGTCCTATACTCTATTGAATGATCCTAAGAAGAAATGACAACTAGTTTTATGGCCTGATACATTCAGTTTCATTCTAGAAATATTTATCCATGGGCAACAGAATGTCTCCCCAGTATAGGGATAAGAAAAGTGATGCAAAGTAAATGTATTCCTAAACAGCAAGACTATTTTTGTAGTTGTAGTAGTTGTTGTAGAACATGATGGGATACAGTGGAGATGCTTGAACCAAAGCTTGACTAGCTACCCTAATTTCAGTCTTGCCTCCTTAAGACTCGATCTCTATCAGTTTGATGGAATTTGAGTATGCACAAAAAAGATGTATTGTGGTTAACAGAAGCAATCAAGAAGGGAAGAAATAAGGCAGAGTTATGAAGAGCTACATGTGCAAGTCCTGAATATATCATAGTGTCTGGGTGAGATTCAAAAAGAAGGAGAACAGAAACAGTTCCCCAAAGGAATGTGCTTTAGAAAGCCAGGTGAGCCTGAAGACATGACTCAGGCATCCTCGTAAAACTGGCTTTGAGGTAACACATAGTAGTGACTGTGGACTTCCACTGTTCATACATAAGAAGATTCGGTGGAAACTAGATGTTTTAATCAATTCTAAACTCAATAGGAGAACTGTCACCAGATCTAACTTCTACCAACAGAGAGGAACCTATTAAAGAAGGAAAAGTACCAGGAACCCTGGAAAAATTAATCATGTTGCCCCACAGTCAGAGCCAGCCAGGAAAAGAAACAGTACACAGAATCGGAAACAGCGAGATGTGAAAAATCACATTACAGAAAGCTTAGAGAAAGAATGGCTAGGTGGTCAGATAACAATAAAATGAAAATGCCACAAAAGAAAAGGGAAACTGTCAAAATGGACTTCAGATCACACAGTCACAGATGGTGCTGATAAAGAAGAAAACGGAGTATCTAAAGAGATCAGCACAGCTGCCCAAGGAATTGCAATAAATGTGAGAACATGGAAAATGATGAGACTAGAGGTATTTAAGTAAGAATGATAAGGGAAGAATAATATAGACACCTAAGAAAATTGACAGTGAGTTTAAAGCAAGAATGAGATTGAGAAAAATTCCAAAGGTATTTTAAAAATCATGCTTAATACAAGAAAGATAATAAAAAGAGGAAAGTCTGCTACTTGGAGCTGAGGATGACATATTAACAAATGGCCAAGGGAAAGCGGTAGGCACTATTCTACTCCATTTAGCTTCCTCTTTAGACGGCAAAGAAGATAATGTTCAGAGTAGCAAGAAAATGAGCCCCATGTATGAGTATGCACCTACGACTATGACAACATCTAGTATTATTGTGAGGACTTGAAATAGACATTGTTGAATTATTGCTGGTTTATTCATGTTATTGAATAAATGTACACACAAGCATACACATGCACACATACACACACATATGCCAGACACTGTATTTATATAAACTATAAAAGTAATTTATAGTTATATAATATTTAATTTTTAAATCAACTCTACAAAGTTGATGATCTTTCTACCATTATGGAAAACAGAAAATAGATATTAAATATGAGGGTAACATTTTTTTCCCAAGATCTACTTGTCCAGTAACACTAAGCCTTTTAAATGAGGTTATTTGGCATAATTTGTTTTTGTTGAATTCAAGTTGCAATAAATAATCTTATTTATTTTTCATAATTTCTTATAATTTAACTTGCACTAATTAGTTGAAGAATCTTATGCTATTTAGACATTAAACTGACTATTAAGAAATAATGATTATGTCACAGAAGCTAAGAATGACAGACTTGTTAAGCTACAGAAAGGACTAAATGTAAGATGAAGCAGGAAGGAAGCAAACTTTTTTTTAAGGAAAAGAATCCCATAATTCTGGTAGAAAAGACTGATGTTCCCTGAGGACAAAGATTATACATTACCAATCCCTGTATCACCTTTATCTTATACAATGACAGTGATTTATAGCTCAAAAGTTGGGACTTTTAAACACTTAATGTGATTTTAAACTATGCTAAAGTAGGTATTGAGGTCAGGTTACTTACTCTCCTGAGGTGGCTTATCCATGTATATATGTGTGTGTGTGTGTGTGTAATCTTTATGTATATGTAATCTTTATAGGTATATGTAGTCTTTATGTGTATATATATAATATTTATATATGTGAAGATTTATATGTATTTTATAAGTATGAAGATATATATATATATATATATATATATAATATTCAATAAGGCCTATAAAGTGATGCTAGACATATTGTGTTGAAGACCCAAATGCCTACTAGATATTTTTGCCTGGTTGCCCCCTGAATATATGAAACTGAGCTTATTTTTAAGTTTCCCCCACAACTTATTTCTTCCAGTATATGCTACATTTATCAATCAGGATGGACTACTATTATTATTATTATTAATTATTATTATCATCATCATCATCAACATGTAAAAACCTCAATGATTTAATGCAACAGAGGTTTATTTCTTGCTCATGCTTATGAGGATATTCTGGGGAGAGTGGTCTTTCCTCTCATCAACGTTTTTATTCCTGCATCCAGACTGCTTCCATTACTTACTACTATGAAACAAACCACCCCAGCACTTAGTGGTTTGACATAACAGTGCTATTACGACTTCTCATGGTTCTGTGGGAGGAATGGGCTCAGTGACAGGGGTTTCCACTCCATTTGATGCCTGCTGGGATTGCTGTCCTCTGACACCTTGGTTGAAGTGGATTGTCCAACATGGGTCACTTGCGTGATTGGCAGTTAATACTGAATATTGACTGGGGGCTCCAGTGGGATCGTCTGCTGAACAGCCTTCATGGAGTCTGTTTACGTGGCTTGGGTTGTTTTGTTTTGTTTTGTTTGAGATGGAGTCTTGCTCAGTCACCCGGGCTGGAGTGCAGTGGCGCGATCTCGGCTCATTGCAAGCTCCGCCTCCCGGGTTCATGCCTTTCTTCTGCCTCAGTCTCCAGAGTAGCTGGGACTACAGGCACCCGCCACCACGCCCGGCTGTTTTTTTAATTTTTTTATTTTTTTATTTTTAGTGGAGATGGGGCTTGGGTTTCTCACAGCACAGCTGCGGAATTTGTAGAGGTCATATCTCAAAAGCAAGTGTTCCAAGAGGGAGGAAATAGAAGATGCCAATCCTCTTTAAGACTGCACCTGAAATTGGCACAGCATCATTTCTGCTTCGTCCTCTTAGCTAAGCAATGGATCTTGTGATTCATAAAATGGAAAAACAAACTCCACCTCTTTATCAGGAGACGTAAAAGAACGTGTGGCCACCTTTAGTCCATAGACTGAAAGAACAGCCACTAGAATTTGCTTCTGATTTTATCCCTTAAGAAAGAGAGCTCTGCAGGACCTCATATCAGCAAAAATATGTTGTCCTGAAAGTGACACATTTTACTTCAACTCACAATTCCTTGGCCAAAATTGGTCCAATACCTACACCCTACCATAGCATGCAACAAAGTATGATCCTACTACAGATCTTGAGAGAACAGGAAAAGAATGTAGCTCCAATATGTCTCTTACTCTCAAACTCCGCTGGTGCCCTCATTAATTGCTTTTCCAGAACATCGCAAGGACTGACTTGTGTCTTTTCCTGTAGGTGAGCTTCTTTCTAATTTATTTTTCAAACCTGACCCAGAACGAAAGAACACTGTAAAATATAAACATTATTGTTTAAAAATCACATAAAATCATAAACATATAAAACCTATATAAATTTAAACTTACTTACCATCTACTAACTCACCACATTTGTTGAGCACCTCCTATGGGTAAGGCACTGTGCTACTTCTTGCCATCACATATTTTACATTTTAAATTTTGTCCCTCTGCCATTGTTATCAAGTATAGAATACTTAATATGATTCATAAAGTGCATAAAAACAAGGGCCCTGGCCTAGTTCTCCAGCTTCATTTTAGGATAAGCAATTTTATTTCTTGCCATTCTTGTTAATTTGACTTAGTTCTTTTATGATTATTTATTTCTCAAAGAATAAATTTTGTTTTCAATTATTCATTCTACTTTAACAACCACTAATTTTTGGTATCTGCTTTCATTGTCATGTGTTTCATTTACAGACAATGCTTTTATGATTTTTTTTCTAAATTACTGAATTGAATGCTTGCTTCATTTATTTTTATTCTAACTCTCCTAATCATAAAGGCATTTATAAAATGAATTTAACAGTTATGAAAACTTTGGCTGCCTCTCATATTTTTATTTGTTGTAGATTCATTCTAATTATGTACAAAATTATTTATAGTAGCATTTTATTAAAACATAACATGTGTAAATAAAAAAAGTTGTACAAGAAAGACAAAAATCACTGAAATTCCATTTCTGTAACTTTGATATATATTTTTTCATCAGAATCAGCTATCGTGTTCATATTTTTGAATAATATGAGGCCAAACATTTACATTATTGTGCAATTTTTTTTTACTTACAAGCGTTTTTGAACAGTTTTTATGACAACAAATATGTGTGTGCTTTGTGTGTCTTTTTATTTCTTTTATTTCTTAATAAGGACAAATGACTGTCTCTAAGGTATTAAGGTTGATTTTAACCTTTTCATTAATGAAAATAATTTGGAATATCTATATTTATATTCTCTTATGGCCTGTTTTCAAAATTTTTAAATGTTTTTATAGCTAGGATTTAGGGATCCAATGATATTTAAGTTTGAAGGTTTTTGATATTAAGTAATCATTTCCCCTCTTGCAGGTTATAACAATTTACTCTCCTGCTAACAAAAATGAAAATGTCTCCTTTTTCACCTATCAAACTACATTATCCTGCTTTTTAATTTTTACCAAATTTGTAGGTTGAAAAGTATATACATTTCTTTGATTACTAATGCCACTGATTATTTTGGCTTAGCTAATTATTTGTTTGGTTATTTATGCATATTTTTGTTATTAATTCAAGAGGATTCCATGAATTAAATATTCTGTCATATATGTTGAAAATATTTATTCCCAATTTTTTCATTTTTCTTTAAATTATTCCTATTTTGGGGGAAAGCTTTGAATGTTTTATGTTATCAATCTATTAATCTTCTTTTTTATAGTTTCTGCTCTGGCTGTCATATTTAGAAAGGTTTTTCTTTTGGTTTCCAAGTTTGTCTAAATATTATATTTCATTGTTGTGTAGCGATATAGTTTATATTAAAATGTTTTTCTTTAAATATGTAAAGGATCTTGATTATGTTTGAAGTAGGTGTGAAATAGGAAACCAGCTTTATTTTGTCTGTCACAACTTGGTTGTTCAAAAGTCACTAATTGAGTAATCCATTCTTTCCCACCTTTTTATATAATAAAAATTTCGTTTTGTGTTTATGCTATATATTTTGTTTTATTGACCTATTTTGATGCAAATCATACAAAGTTTTTACTACAGAAACTTTGTGATATATTCTAATTACAACTTTGGTAAGGTAAATCCAATATAATTTTCTTTTACAAAATACTCTATTATTATTCTTTTTTATTTTAAAGGAGCTTTATAATTAATGATGTTTACAAACAAAGGCTTTAAGATAGTTTAATTGGACTTATACAATTTGTAGATCAATTTTGGAGAAAAAAATGGCATCTTCAAATTTTTTCTTCTTTTAATTTAAAAAGAGGACACTAATCTGGGTGTTCCAGATAGGCAATTATATCCTCAGTAAGAAATTATGACTTTGGTTCCTATATTAAATATGTTTTGTTTTTTATCAAGCTTTATTTATTACCTATTACTTTAAAAATATTAATTAACAGTAGCAAAATTGACTTTTTTCTTGTTCCTGATTTTAATGAGAATTACTTCAGCCTAAAATGATCACTTATTTTAAATTGGTACATTTTAATAAGTTAAGAAATTGTACTTCTGCTTTTAAGTACTAATTATTAAATAAATTGTATATCCCAAAGAGAATATAGCATGTTGGTAAGCATCCATGGAACATTGACCTTTATATTAGTAAATGAAATTACTGTAAATATTCTGAAATTCTGAGCATGTTACAAAATAGATAAATGGGGAGAATTCGCATTATCTGACCATAATGCAGTAAGCTCTAGAAACTAATAATGGATTTCCGAAAAGAGACAAAAAGTTGCTGATAAAACATTTAAATAAAAGTCTTGAAATTTTAAGAAAAGATTGGATTACATTGTACCAGATTCTACCTCAGCATCTACCCAGATTTTTCTTCTTTGATTTAGTAATGAATCATATCTGGAACAAATAAGACTTAGTTTTTAAAAGTAATATTGAATTCAGTCTGCTACTACTATTAATACAGTTATTTTACGTAAGGGAGGTTAATTTCCTGTTTTGTGCTATTTTTGTCAGGTTTTGAAGTCTGTTTATATTGGCTGTATTTAAAAATGGGAAGAAAGTTAACTGTTGCCATGATAATGCTGTGTAAGAAACCATCACTCAATTAACAGCTTAAGAAACA
This sequence comes from Rhinopithecus roxellana, assembly GCF_007565055.1. Classification (NCBI taxonomy): domain Eukaryota; kingdom Metazoa; phylum Chordata; class Mammalia; order Primates; family Cercopithecidae; genus Rhinopithecus; species Rhinopithecus roxellana. The sequence continues at coordinate 5,255,631 of NC_044550.1, forward strand.
CTGTTTATTTTTTCTCGTGAGTCTATGGTTGATGGGTTGTTCTGCTGATCCGGATCAGTTTTGACTCACTTCAGCTGGGCTTGCTCGTCATCTGTGGTCAACCAGCAGGTCACCTAAGATGTCTGATCTGGAATACCTTCAGCTGAGATAATTCATCCCTCTTTCAAATGTGTCTCTGACATCCTTCCTTCCAACAGTCTAGATCAGGCACACATTCTCACATGTCGTCAGGGGCCCAATAGAGTTAAACTGTGCATGTGCCTTTTGAAGTTTGTTTGCATTGTTTGCTATTGTTTCATTTGAAAGTAATTTTTGTGGGTACATAGTAGGTGTATATATTTATGGGGTACATGAGATATTTTGATACAGGCATGCAATGTGAAATCAGCATATCATCGATAATGGAGTATCCTTTCCCTCAAGCATTTATCATTTGAACTACAAACAATCCAATCACATTCTTTGTAATTTTAAAATATGCAATGAAATTATTATTGATTATATTCACCCTGTTGTGTTATCAAATAGTAGGTCTTTTTCATTTTTTTTTTTTTTGTACCCATTAACCATACCCACCTCTAGCCACCCACTACCCTTCCCAGCCTCTGGTAGCCATTCTTCTACTCTCTATGAAATTTCAAATGTTTTGATTTTTAGATCCCACAAATAAGTGAGAACAGGTGATGTTTGTCTTTCTGTGCCTGGCTCATTTCATCCAACATAATGATCTCTGGGCTTGGCTATGTTATTTGCTTAGCAAATGAAACAGTAGTTCCAACAACATGGATAGCACTACTTTTTCATTTGCTAAGCAAATAACATAACCAAGCCCAGAGTCAGTATGGGAAGGCAGTAGGCATTACAAAAGAGCATAGATACAGATGGACTAAAAAAAATGGGGTCAATAATACAATCAAGCCACCATTGAAAGCATTACTTCTTTTATATTCTCTGCAATCTTCTAAATAATATAGGAATTATCTGTTCTATATTAACTTTGTAAGTCTTTAACTTAAAGTCTTGACATGTAAATCTTCTTTAAAAATAGCTTTTAAAATTCATTAACAGAATTTCATTCCTAGACATTTTTTAATGAGAAAACTTCTTTATAGCTGCGATAATATTTTATTTCTACAGTTGGTTATTTTCTACTCTTAACTGGTCTTGTAAGAAACATGTTCATTTTACCAATGTTTTAAAAAATCCGTTCTTGGATTTCTTTAGATTAGTGTTATCTTCCTTTTTTTCTAATGTATTCATTTCTTCCTTTTGCCTTTTGCTTTATGTATTCCATTCTCTATCTTGCAAAATAGTGTATTCTAATCTTTCTGGCTTCTTGAATGGAATACTTAGTTCATTTATATTAATTTTGTAATGCTCAATAATGATATTTTAAAATTACTTGAATATTCATCTGAGATCAATTTTGCTTTGTCCCATAGGTCTGATATGTAGTGTCAATGTTTCTATTTTCTAAATATGTGAGATATCCTTTTTAAATTAATTCTTTCTTTGGTGAAAATCTTTTTTTCAGTATTTTATTGGCAGTTTTTAAAATATATATCTGTTATTTTTAGTATTGCATTGTGGTCAGATAATGTGAACTTTCCTATTTATTTTGTAACATGCTCAGAATTTCAAAATATTTGCATGTGTTTTGTTGCTAATATAAGGTCAATGTTTCATCAATACTTAAGACCATGCTATATTCTCTTTGGGATATGCAATTTGTTTTATAATTTGTAATTCAATTATATTAATTATGATATTTTTCATATACTTAAGTTTTTAGCTGTTATCAATTACAGATGATTAGTGCCAGTTTAAATTATTTTTATTCCACATGCATTTTTGTCTATATTTTTTCTATACTTCTCTTTGTCTATATTTCTTTGTTTTTCCTTGTATTTCTAAGATTTTCACATTGTATATTTGCGTTGCTTTTCTTAGTGTACAAAGCTTTATCAAATGCACTTTTATAACATTTTCCATATTGAATAATTTTTCTCCAAATTATATTTAATATAACCATTGCTCTACTGGCTTCTTTTTTTTTTTTTCCATTACAATAGGTAACACTTATTGACCTCTATAGTGGGACATGCATAATTGCTAAATTTTTTACATGCAATAATTCGTTTAGCCCTCACAAGAACCTTATGAGGTATGATTATCATCCAATTTACTGAGGGTTAAAATTGAATGAGGCAGAGGGAATTTATGTAAGATGTTCAAAGTCATAAAACTAGTAAGTAACTGAGCTAAAATTTGAACCCAAGCTCTCTGTCTCCAAACTGAAGTTTTGGCAACTATAGTCTATTGCTTCTTTATAAATATACTGCTTGGTCTTGTAAGAAGTAAGTAATCTATTTTTCTCTCTTGTAAAGTTTGCTCAGTCTTTTCAGGGCTGTATGAAATCTACAAATGAGCCCATCAAAGGCTCTTTTTAAATGTTACTGTGATTATTATTATTATTATTATTGTTGTTGTTGTTATTTGTAGGATTTCCTTTGGATTCTATTAGAGCCTCTCTTTCTGTTGGAATTTCCTATCTGGTCATGCATGTTGTGCATCTTTTTAGTAGAGCCTTCACTGTATTAATCATGATTCTTTAAAATATCCTGTCTTTTGATTCCAACATATGGATTATATCTGCATCTAGTTCAGTGATTAATTTATGTCCTAATAGTGGGTGTTATTTTCTTGCATTTGTATGTGTCTTATAACTTTTGAATGAAAGTCAGACACTACGTAAGGACAGCAGAGACTGAGGTAAATAGTATGATGTGTGGAAACGGGCATGCCTCTCCTGCTGCTAGTTTTTTTTTGTTGTTTTTTTTTTTATTATATTTTATTTTAAGTTCTAGGAAACATGTGCAGGACGTGCAGGTTTGTTATATAGGTAAACATGTGCCATGCAGGTTTGCTGCACCTATCAACCCATCACCTAGGTATTAGGCCCCACGTGCATTAGCTATTTATCTTGATGCTCTCCTTCCCCCTGCCCCTCCACAGGCCCCAGTGTGTGTTTCTATTGGGGATGGGGTGTTAAATCAATCCAGTCAAGAGTCAATCTTGATTTGCACCATTCTTGCTTGTTATACTCAGAGCACCACAGGCTTCAAATCTTCTAATGAAATCTTTTTTTTTTTTTTAATTATACTTTAACTTCTAGGGTACATGTGCATAATGTGCAGGTTTGTTATATATGTATACTGATGCCATGTTGGTGTGCTGCACCCATCAACTCGTCAGCACCCATCAATTCATCATTTATATCATGTATAGAAATCTTATGCTTAGGTTAGGTGTTGAGTCACTAAAGAGAATTTGTAACTTTTCTCGATATTAGATTTTCCTGTGAGCCTGTGCCTCAGTGAGTGTATTTTTTGTACTGTTTCTTCTGTCTCAGTGGTAGAATGGCATTACTTGTTATTCACACCACTTACTAGTCTGCTTGTGGGTATGTGGGTAGTTGTGGGAGCGGTGGGGGGCGGAGGTGGACAGTTCTTAGGCTCAGGCAGGCGGTGTGTCCTGGATTGGGGATCTGGCTTTCTTGGTGATCCTACCCATCCTCCTCATGGCAGTCAAACTTTGTCTTAAATATTTGGCAGGTCTCATGCTTGGGGGAGATTTTACCTCTTTTGGAATGGTTGGAGTTTTTCTTTTACCTTTTCCCCAGTTTCATTGAGTTTTTACCTGTTTCCTGAGATAATAGTTTGCTTCCCCTTCCATAGTTTCTTAAAGCTTTTGTTCAATAACCTATGTAGGAAAGAAAAATCTGGGTGAGGTTTTACCCCTTTCTCACAACAGAAACTGCTCCTCTTCTCAGGCCTGCACCACTGAGAGAAGTATTCTCTGGTCTTTCACCCTGCCTCCAGTCTTTGTTGTAAACACATGGTGAGGTCTGTGAAAGATAGCCTGCAAGTTGGGTGGAAATTGCCTTTGTGCCTGTGACTCCCAGCAGTTCTCTACTCCTATGAGTGTACTCTTAAACCATACAGTGTCATTCAAGTTCTATATTCATGCAAGCTCCTACTTGGTTAGGCAATTTATTTTAAAAATTAAAATTTCCTTACCTGCAGTGGGGCACAGTGGCTCACGCCTGTGATCCCAGCACTTTGACAGGCTGAGGCAGGTTGATTGCTTGAGGCCAGGAGTTCGGGACCAGCCTGGCCAACATGGTGAAACCCTATCTCTATTAAAAATAGAAACATTAGCCAGGCATGGTGGTGCATGTCTGTAATATTAGCTACTCAGGAGGCTGAGGCAGAAGAATCACTTGATGGGAGATGAAGGTTGCAGTGAGCTGAAATTGCACCACCGCACTCCAGCCTGGATGACAGAGTGAGACCCTGTCTGAAAAATAAATAAATAAATAAATAAATAAATAAATAAATAAATAAATAATTACCTGCTTTCATCAGGATCTCATTCTCCTTTCATGCGCTACTCCAGCTGTGTCAGTACACATGTCCCTTTTTATCCTTGGAGGAGCCTGTCTTTCCTTACATTTCAGGCTACGAGATCAACCTGCAATCCCAGCCCTCTGATGTGATTAAGAGGAGTGAGATTTTGTCCATTACCCAGCTTCTTTTTTCTTGTTGAGAAGGAATTAATGCTCTTTCCAGACTTCTACATCCTAAGCAGAGACTGGAAATCTAATGTATAAAAATCAAACTACCTCTGTTAATGATATATGTGTTTTTTTTTCCTAATTCTTTTTTTGTTGTTACTGTTGTGTGAGTGCTTGCATACATATGTTCTCTTTCTTGCAAAGTATATTTTTACCTTCTTTTGTGACATAGAACATATGAATTTTGTTTTTAATTTCTCTAGGGAATCTGTTTAAGTTGATTTAACATGGACTTAAATTAATATACCTTAATTGTGAAAAGCAATACTACAGCAATCTGTTTTTCTTTGTACATGAAAATTAAGGCACCCCTTTACTTCCTATTCATATATTCTCTTCCAAAACTATCTTAAGAGATAAATATTAGTTAATAGAATATATGTATATATAGTCATCCAAATGTTACTTTTAGGCCTAGCTTCATATATGTAATTGCTTCCAACTTCTCTTCCAATCATTTTATACTTGTATATTCTATATTCTTCAGTTCTGTATTTTTATTCATCTCATAGTCATCGCAGTTAAATTCTCTTGCCAAAGAAAGAGTAAGAAAAATATATATGTGTGTTTTGTATTCTTTGCAGTTTGAGAATGTTTTCCTATTGCTTTTTCTCATGAATAACAATTTGGAATTCTTGGTTTTTTTCTTTCTAAAAATCTGAAGACATATATACATTTTCAACTGACATCTGCTAAGGAGAAAATACTGAACCTAACTTTTCATAAAAATTGGAAACTAGTGCTATTTTTATTTGTTTGCAGGTAATCTGTTTTTGTTTTTAGACACATATGGAAAAATTTTTATAACTTGAGAATTAAAAAATAATCACAAGGTTAAGTCTAAAAATGGGCTTTTTAAAAAAAATTCAATTTTGCCTGTGACTTAGTGAGCCCTTTTAATATATAAACTATCTTTCTTGGGTTAGAACATTTTTCTTCCTTTTTTTTTTTTTTTGAGTATTTAATCTGTTTCCATTGACCTATTTTTTTCTGCAAAATCTTATTTTATTTTTAAATTACATTTAGAGGCAGAGTCTTGCTCTGTCAATCAGGGTAGAGTGCAGTGGTGTAATCATAGCTCACTGTAACGTTTAACACCTGGGCTCAAGCAATCCTCCCACCTCAGCCTCTAAAATAACTGGGACTACAGGCACATGCCACCACATTTCACTAATTTTTATAAATGTTTTGTAGAGATAGGGTTTTGATATGTTTCCCAAACTAGTCTTGAATTTGGAGCCTCAAGTGATTCTCCCACCTCAGCCTCCCAAAGCCGTGGGATTCCAGGTGTGAGCCACTGTACCTAACCCTCTTCTGGAAAATCTTAAGGCCTTAGATTGCATTCCTGTCTTTACAGGTCATATTTCTCATTATTCTCTTCTTTTTGACCTTTTCTTTGCAACTTGAGAGTTGTAAAAATTCACTTATCATATAACTGATTCAATAATCCTGGTATATCATTTGCATTCTTTACTACTCCTTTTATTTTTATTCTGCAGGAGAAGTTTGTCTTTATTCTTTTTTGTTTTATTTTCTCATATCATCTCATCTTTTATATCACTTCCTTTCAGTCTGTTCTCTTTGTTGGTTCTCTACTGATGTTTCACCTGAATTTTCATTGTTTAAAGGCATTCATCAGATTATATTGCAACATTTTTATTGAATGCAGCCAGAATTTATGTGAGGCATGTACTACCTCTGAGACTTGAGGGTGATATTCTGATTTGTTTAGGGTGCAATGAGTTTTTGTGTTTGTTTATGTTTCCATAAACCATCCAGGCCCAATCTTTATTTTTGTCAATAGTTAAAGAAAGTGAAGCATCTTTTGCCTCCTCTACAATTCATTTGGTTAAGCTCAGCTTTTCTTTCTGAGACCTAGAGTTAAAGATCAAATACGTATATTCAACATTTAATCAAATTTACCATGCCTAGTAGGCATTCCATGTATCGGTTTTGACAGAGATTTACTAAACTTATTTGGTCTAATTATGACAGAGCACTTATTCCAGACACTGTTTTGTTTATACTACTTATTGCTCAATGACTAAATCTTCCGAAATAAAAATTATTGTCACCTAACCCTCTCTACTTCCGTAAGGTTATGGTGGTTTCTGCTTTGAGTAGTAGTCTCTGGATATTTGTGAAAGAGTGTAACTGAGAAGGCAGCAGGTAGTGAATAAGAGCAGAACAAGGTCTCTGGATACTAATAAAGATAGTTCTCATAATAGTTCAGGATAGCTTGCTGCTTACTGGGTCATAAAGCTCTTACAGCCTAAAATTAGGCATAATGAAAGGAAATACATTATATAGAGAGACTCAAAGCATATTTCTACCTTCCCTGTACTAATTTGAAAATAGATATGGTTGATAAACATATATACATAGAATAATTATTAAGCCCCAATGTTATGCATAATCAAATGAATTATACAACATAAAGAGAATCAAAGTCTATTTCTAATTTCCTTGGACTACTTTGTCCTGTTCTGGTTGTGAGTGTAGAGTACGAACCACACAGAGGAAACATATGCTTTTGAATCTATCCCCAATCTCAATTTAGTCATTTCATTTTTTTTTTTAGAATTTATCATTTATCTTTCTCTAACTTGAATGACGGAGGCTGTGGCTTTACTTTTTTTAAATTTTTTTTTGGTCAGTTGTTGAAATTTTTTTTTGAGCAGCAGCAGGATTTATTGCAAAGAGCGAAAGAACAAAGTTTCCACAGTGTGGAAGGGGACCTGAGCGGGTTGCCCTGTTGAAATTTTTAAACAGATATTTGGAGGAGGTGTATCAGAACCAGCTAGTGTTAAGTCTCAGACTGGTCACCCTTAAAATAATTCCACCCAGTCATGCCATCATCAAATTTAGTTGCCTCTCTCTTTGACTTAAATTTAATACTTTTTTTCGCCAATCTATTGGACTCTTTAGAAATGTTTTAAACAAAAATTACTGATTTATTTCTTAAATGTAATTAATTTTGTTAACTTAATAAAAATGTTTAAAATTAAACATTATTGTGAAAATTACCACATCCTTGGTTTAAAACAACCTGAGAAAGGAAAGCACAGCCATAAGAAATAAATATACGAATAGGTTAATACAGAGAAAATTGTGCCAGGCAAAGCTGGTTGCTTTTTTGATAGCTTTACAGCCTTAGTGAATGAACAGAGTGGAGTAGACATAATGCATCTTGACTTCTAGCAAAGTACTGGAGACAATGCTGTGTGAAATTTTGATTGCAAAATTAATTCGATTTGGCTTGAAAAACACTGTTAAATGAAATATAAGCTGGTTGAAAAGACATACAGAGAAGAGTGTTGATTAATGTCAATGAACTAATGAATTGAGTGATATCTCCAGTTAAATGTCACAAGTGTGAGCATTGGATTGAATAATTGTTATTATCTGTTGAAAAAATAAATAACATATGATTGATTAAATTAGAGCAGAAAATTTATCAGGAGACACTAGTGATTACAGAAAAACCATATAAAGACATTAATTTATTTCAGAGAAAAACCAGTGAAACAATATAATTTTACTTAAAGTGTCCATTTATTTATCACAAAATGGAATTCTATGAAGTATCAATGCTTAAAGTCCTTCAAACTACAGAATTTCTCAAAACTAGTTGGAAAACAAAATTAACTATCTCAGTAAGGCAAGAACATAATTTTAATCCAGTTAGTAGCTACATTTTTATCCCAACCAATAAAGTGATAGCGAATTCTTAGCTAGAGGATGTGGTTAAATGTATAATTATTATTTACCAGAAATAAAAAAATGTATCAAGAAAATCAGTAACCTCTAGAAACTCTTGGGCACAGGAGAGGGAGAAAACTATGGAAGGGGAAGTAATTATGTTCTTAACTATGTTACATGCTTTAGTTACATTTTTAACTACGGGGATACAGTAAGACTCTAAATAACTGAAGATTATTTTTTAAAATATCCAGATGAAATGTAGTTAAGTATAACAATAAACTTTTTCAATGTAGGTTTTTTAATGCTAAGGAAAAGCTAGTCAGCATAGGGTAAATTTGATTAAATTAGATTAGGTAAATTGGAATAAGAATCAAATGATCACAATTACAAAATGGGATTAGTCTTACTATAAGTCACACATGCAAAAGGAAGAAGATAACCTGGCAAATTTTAAAGAGTCCTCCTCTTTACCAAGTGGTAGTGAGTTGGCAAAGTTTTAATAATTTAAAAGAAAATGTTGATTACATCTAAAAAGAGGCAGAGAAGGTTTTAGTTATGGATTCAACATGTATGTGTTGAATACCTTAAATGTACACTATTTTTGGTTTTGTGAGCAATCCCAAATGATTAAAACAGAATGACTTGTTCCCTGATTGTCTTAAATTATCGCAAACTGATTGGCTTAAAACAGCAGAAATTTATTCTCTCTCAGTTTTGGAGGCCAAAAGTTCACAAGCAAGGTATCAGCAGGGCTGCACTCCCGCTAAAGCCTTTGGGGGAGAACGATTTTGAGTGTTTCAGCTTCTGTTGGCTTTCAGCATTCTTTGATTTGTGGAAGCATCACTCCAATCTCTGCCTCCAAGGCCATGTTGCCTCCTCCTCTTCTGTCTGCCAAATGTCCCTCTACCACAGTCATATACTAACAGTTGTCATTGGGTTTAGTGCATACTCATGTAATCCAGAATACTCTCCCCTCTCAATACTTAACATAATTACATCTGCAAAGATCCTTTTTCCAAATAAAGCGATGTTTGTTTCCAAATTTTAGAATTTAATATCTCTGGGTGACCATGATTTAACCTACTACAAAAGCATTTTCTATCAAGCAGCTTAAATTAGGTTTCTTTTTTCTTTGAGACAGGGTCTTGCTCTGTTGTCAAGGCTGGAGTGCAACGGCACAATCATGGCTCACTGCAGCGTCACACTCCCAGTTTCAAGCAATCTTTCCACCTCAGCCTCCCAAGTAGTTTGGAGGACAGGTGCATGCCACCACACCCAGCTAATATTTCATTTTTTTGTAGAGACAGGATCTCTCTATGTTGACCAGGCTGGTCTAAAACTCCTGAGATATAGCATTCCTCCTGCCTTGACCTCCCAAAGTGCTAGGATTACAGGTATGAGCCACTGTGCCAGGCTCAAAATTGGATTTGTGTTCCTGCATTAATATATACACAGGGCCATTTCTTTCTCTTCTAATTATTTTACAAACATAAGGAGCATCTCTAACACAATGAAGTTGTTTTCCACTTTAGGAAAATAGAGTTTTGAAAATGTGATTCATTATTTGTTGCAGGTTAGGATTCATACAGTCATATTCCCAGTGCATATTGTCCTCCAGATGCTCCCCAGTTTGGCACTGAAGCTTATTGACTCTGTCTCTGACAGAGGCCTTAAATGATCCCCCTTCCTGCTAATCCTCACTGAAATTCCCTTAGATTAAACTCAAACAATTTAACCCAGGGCTATGGTCTTCTAATTGATGTTCTGTTTTTAATCCCTGATGCTATCCTTCTCATTCCATACAAACAGTAGATACATATATTTGCAAAACACAGACTTTCTTGTGTTTTCTACTTTAAAATCTGTCTAGCTTTCAGATACATAAAGGAAAAGCAACGTGGTTTTAAGAGCATGCAATGCTGCTTCTTAAATTTCTGACCCTTGTCCTTGTCTGCAGCTTTATCACTTAACATTCTTCTCCTTGCTTCACAATACTACACACACGCACAAAAACACACACACGCAGGCACACATACATACATGCACACACAGTTCCTTGATGTTGCAGTTACACAGAATTGTTCACTGTTTCTTGAAAAAATCGTAAACTGCATTTGCTCATGTTATTTTTTGAGATCAGAGTGTTCTTCCCTCTTTTTTCTACTTTTACAGTTTTTTTCACACAGCTATTAAAACTCAACCAACTATTATATTTTCTCTGTAGTTTTCCCTGATCCTTCCACATCTTCATAGCTCCTTACATGTAACTCTGTTACTGTGTGCATCATATTTGATCATGTTTTTTTTCCCCTGTGTGATTTGATTTTTAGACTATGACCACCTTGAAGACAGAACTGGGTCTTATCTATCTTTATATCTCCTAGTTGTTTGCATGGTTGCTGACACATAGCAAATGCTCAGAAACTTCTGATGAACTAAATTACTTTAAATTAAAGTCATTGATACATTTAAATGGCACAATTTATCTATATCTGTTTTATAGTCATAGTTAACGAATTAAGCAAAATACATCTAGAACCAGGAACTCAATATGGAGACACTCCATGGTAAGAGAGAAAGATGCATTGAATCGTTGATTCAGAAATAACTAATTATTCACTATAGGCACTGCATAAAGGCTAAAAATCCCAAAATAGAATTGTTAAAAAATTATGGTTTAAGATTAAAGGCAAATAAAATCATATTTGTTGAGACTATTAGGGTTGCTTGAAGTAAACTAATGCCAAGTTTATGCAAAAAGATTCCTGCTATATGATATAATTGGTAAGCCCAAGAGACCAGCAGGCACCAGGTACAGCTGCATTCAGATGCTCAAGCAATGCCATTAGGGAGTTGTCCATGTTTAGCCATTACTCTGTTTTGTTACTCCTTTTTTTTGTTTGTTTTATTTTCCTTCTCAGGCAGATTCTACCCATGTGGTAACAAAACTATAATTCTAGATACTGTACTCATATTTAACAATCCCAGCGAAATTGTTCCAGAAAATATCTAATGGATGAAGGGAAGGCTCTAATTGGTCTTTGTTGGACCACTTACATATCTTTGAACCAATTACTCTGGTCAGAAGATGAACATGTCTGATCTTTCAGGATTAGATTCACATGCAAAACAATGTTACAATTCAAACTTGGAAAGATAAATTATATATTTTTAAAAGACTGGAAGAAAATACTCTATGCATCACATATGCTTTTCTTTATGTTTTTCTGTATATTGGTATATACATAATCACTATTTTTTTTTTTTTTTTCTTGAGGCAGAGTCTTGGTCTGTCGCCCAGACTGGAACACAGTGGCATGATCTTGGCTCACTGTAACGTCCACCTCCCAGTTTCAAGCAATTCTTCTGCCTCAGCCTCCCCAGTAGCTGGGATTACAGGCATGGACCACCATGCCCAGCTAATTTTTGTATTATTAGTAGAGACAGGGTTTTACCGTGTTGGCCAGGCTGGTCTCGAACCCTTGACCTCATGATCTGCCAGCCTTGGCCTCCGGAAGTGCTGGGATTACAGGCGTGAGCCACTGCACCCAACCCAACACTATTTCTTTTGTAATTAAAAAGTACATGTACACTTTATATTTTAATGTAGATGTAAGAATAGCCTCTGCCTTCAGAGACCTCATTATAATAGTGTTAAAGACACACAAGTAAACAAAGGTAACAATAAAATAGTAATACATACCAAATATTAAGGATCTCAGGAATAATTATTCCTTCTAAGGAATGGCAAAGAAATTTTTCACACCAGAAAATTAATTTTGAATTGGGTCTTCAAGGAGTATAACAATTTGAAAAGACAGAGAGGACTTTCCAGGAAAATGTAACTACATACCCACAAATGACAGGAAGGATTATAGTAATACGTTTTTATTATTATTCTACCTCTTCACTCTATTCAATTTCCCTGACTACTACAATGTCCCCATGTTGCTTTCTCCTTTCTTGTATTCCAAGACATTGTGTCCTGCTTTTGCTTATTATTCTCTACCCCTTAAGCATCTCATTGCTTCCTCCTTCTTTTCTCTTTCTTCTGGGCCTCCCTCTTTGTTTTTATGATCCCTGGGAGGACTCATTTAATTGTGTCTTCTAGACATTAGAGGCACAGAAACCATTTTTCACTGTCTATTTTCTACTCGGGATCCAAACTAATTTTCCGTAAACATTGCTTTCATCATGGATATGTGCTTTCATAGCATTGGAATCAGACAGATCTTAAGTACAATAGTATATATATCACATACCAGTTATATGTCCATGAGAAGATAGTAACTTCTGTGAGTCTCACTACTAATGCCCAATTTGTAAGATAATTATGAAAACATGTACAACATATGTGTTACTCTCACCAGTGCTAGCCACTAGATAGATGTGTAATATATAAGTAGATAATACTTTTGTGGGTATCTATATCACTTCTCTGCCCATGACCAACAGTGAGCCATCATGTTCCTTATTAAGCTTGGTAGTGGATACAGGTGTTCACTTTAAAAGACCCAGTCTCAGATTTCAAGTCGTCAACCCATCTCCTGTCAGAGGTCTTTACAATCTTTACCTACCTCCTTTATTCAGCCTTATTTCCTGTCATTTCCCCACAGGAACTATTTGCCGGCCCTTTAATTTCTCCCTTGCCTCAGAACTTGCTAATATTTATCACTCTTAAATATATGTTTTTGCTTATGCTGTTCTTCAAACTAGAATTTTTCTGCCATCTTTTGTTATCCTCTCTCTTCTTTTAGTTCAAATACCTTCTCTTCTCTTAAGTTTTTTGTTTATGCAGGACAACCTAGAAAAAATATCTCTTTAGTTTCTACAGTGGCAGAAGGTAATGTGATTTACCAATTTAATTACTTCATATTACCATCGAGTAACCATTTATAACAGCATATAGTACAAATATGTGTAATGTGGTCTTACTACTGATTATCTTATTTTTATTTATTATCTCTCGAACAAGATGTTACCACCCATAGACAGGAATCATATTTTATATATCTTTATAATACAAAGTGCCTTTTAAAAATTAATGGATCATGTTTATTTTCCTGGAACAGGAATTGACATAGAGAGTATGAATTCATTTGTAACTGAATCTTTGCTGTAATAGTTACTTCCCAGCATCCTTACTATATAGAGAATGAAGCCTTAATACCTAAAGCAGCCACTGTATGTGATTAATTAAATTCTCTCCTACGCATCTTGGCAGGTACTGGCTATGTACCATTCTTGGGAAAATGGTCACTGAAATCATTTTTGTTGTTTCTAGTTCCAATGAGAAATGCCAGCTGGGAAAGGCTGCTACAGTATGTAGCAAGGTACTTTTGTTCAAATAATAAAAGTATTTGCAAGGAAATACTTGAAATAAGTGCTAAATTTCCAAAGATTGATCTACACTACAGAAGGCTTATTAGGGTATATTGATACTATTATGTGTTGTCTTAAGTGGTACATTGTAGTTTCCTTGCCAATTCTTGGTTTGAAACCCAGCATGCATCTGTTATATGTCACTTTCCACTTAAATGCCTAAGACAGGTAGATTGCACTGTCAAGCTAGGTCATTATAATTCCAACAGATGTTGTCATGTAGATGAAGAAAATTCATTTTAAATGATATTTGTAAAATGGGTTTTTCTTTGTGCCTAAAAAAGGCAATAATATGTCATGTTAGCTCTTCAGATTCAGGTTGCAATCAGTATAGCATGTTTTGATTAAACACTTCACAATTTCAAAATCAGTGCAGGATAATGATGGAGCACATGTGAGGAAACAGCAATAGCAGCGGTGTTTACAATATCCCAGTTATTTCAAGCGTAATAACACTTCATGTTATCAGTCAGTTACAAAGAAATAATTGGTGGATAGGTCCAGGAAATGGTACAATAAGAAATTGTACTTATTGTAAACTATAGGGATGGAACTGCAGCCAAATCAATACTTATTTGGTTAGTATGTTGTAACCAATCATTTGAGTTTTACCAGCTGATATCTTATTTTTGCTTGTTCGTTTAACTGTTTTTACATAACTGTATAATTTTAACAGTTAAGTCAGTTGAAATTCCCTCAGAGAGCCCTCCTCCAAATGCATACCTAGCTAAATTCTTCTTTCTGGAGATTAACCAGAAATTGGTGGTTTCATCCTATTTATATGAATAAATTCCTAGAAGATAAAATTATATTGTTGATATTTGTGACAAAATTTTCCTCACAACTATATGAAAGAGAAAGAAGGAAGGTGTGTGGTTAGGAGTTAGCTGTCATTAAAAGTGTGTAAATTTTGCACATTTCCTACGTTTATTTTCTGGTAAATTTTACTAGTTTCTTTCTGATCAGTTGGGACTGAAGTCAATCAACCTGTCTCTACTTCTTTCAGTTCCATTTCCCAAAAGAACTTTAGTGCTTCTCTATTATTCTTAGCTCTGCCTTGCCCCAATACATTAATCAATGCTTTGGGTAACAACATCAGATTTGTACAGGGAAGGACCAGGGAATGGCATTCCAAATCAATACATGGAAAGGGCTAGAGCTGAATTTCATAAACAGTAACCTAAGCTGTCACTGCGGGTTTCCATTGCCTCTACCCAGACTGCAGTGAAACATACTCTAAGCTGCCACTTTAGGATATCTGTACCCTCCATGGGAGTTTTTCTTTTTTTTTTTTCCCCCTTCCTTTTTTCTTTTTCTTTTTTTTTTTTTTTTTTTTGATGGAATCTCGCTCTGTCGCCCAGGCTGGAGTGCAATACATGATCTTGTCTCACTGCAAGCTCTGCCTCCCAGGTTCAAGTGATTCTCCTGCCTCAGCCTCCCAAGTAGCTGGGATTATAGGCACTCGCCACCACGCTCAGCTAATTTTTGTATTTGTAGTAGAGACAGGGTTTCACCACGTTAGCCAGGCTGGTCTTGAACTCCTGACCTCATAATCTGCCCACCTCATCTTCCCCATGTGCTGGGATTACAGACATGAGCCACCGCGCCCGGCCAGGAGTTTTTCACTGTGATGTTGTATAGTTCTCTGGAATGTATGTTGTTTCCCTCTGCAGTTTCCCCAGTGTTGATTTTAAGGGAGACAGCCAGAACACTTGCTACTTCACCATCACACGTGTTTGAGGCATGAGTTACAGTGCAATGTTTAAAACATGAGTTACACCTTTTTGGAGGATGGTATAGAATCCCGATTTATTTTTTGTGTGAAAACAAAGTCTACCTCAGGTTAATCAAATAATTACTGAAGAAAAGCTTTTTCTTTATTCAAATATTTCAGCATATAAATGAAGAAGAAATGGTAAAAGTAAAACATGAACATTTGGCCATCAATGATTATATTAGTTTTTAGAGACTACTGTAACAAAATTCCACAGACCAAGTGTCTGAAACAACGAAAATTTGGCTGGGAGTTCAAAAGCAAGGTGCAAGTGGATTGGGTTTTCCCTGAGGCCTCTCTCCTCAGCTTGTAAATGGCCAGCTTTTCCCTGAGTCCTAGCATGGTCTTCTTTGCACCCTGATGGCTCTCTTTTATGGTCTAATCTCCTTTTCCTATAATTACAACAGTCTGATTAGATTTGGGCCTACCCATATGACCTCACTTAACCATAATTACCTTCTTTAAAGGCCCTATCTTCAAATACATTGTGAGGTACTAGGGGTTAGGGCGTCAACATATAAATTTGGGGAAACACAATTCAGCTCATTAAATGAATGGAAGTACTACCTGAAAATCAATGACGGATCGTATGACTACTAAAAAAAGAGACAAACATTATATATCTGCTGTTTAAAGTACACAACACAAAATTATTGACAAATATTAAACTGAATTAAGTCGATCTTCTAGATTTACCAATTTGCAAATGATGCAATCCAGAGAGCGACATGTTAAGGGGTATGGGGGATTCAGTCAGCACAATCTGGCTTGGGAAACTACAGAAAAAAAAAAAAAATGACCTATTTTGTGACATATAATTGAAGGAACAAATGAAGATAGAAGAATCGAGAACCTATAAATAAAGCAATTCAAGAGACACATGAGCTCATAAAACGTGGGTCCTAATTTGAGGAAAGAAAGAAAAATTTAATACTGACTGGATATTTGACGACATTGAGAAATTATTCTAACTATGCAGCTATAAAAAGGAATGAGATCATGTCCTTTGCAGGGATGTGGATGAAGCTGGATGCCATTATCCTCAGCAAACGAACACAGAAACAGAAAACCAAATGCCACATGATCTCACTTATAAACAGGAGCTGAACAATGAGAACACATGGACACAGGAAGGGGAACAACACATACAGGGGCCTTTCCGGGGGTGGAGTAGGGGGAGGGAACATTAGGAAGAATAACTAATGCATGCTGGGCTTAATACCTAGGTGATGGGTTGACCGGTGCAGCAAACCACCTTGGCACATGTTTACCTTTGTAACAAACCTGCACATTTTGCACGTGTACCCCACAACTAAAAATGAAAATAAATTATTCTAAATCTTGGGAAGTATGATAATTGTGTCATGATTACGTTTTAAAGGACTTCTTAACTTTTAGAGATATATACCAGACTAGAAATAACATTGTATAATGTCTGCCATTTGTTTCAAATAAAATCTGATCAGAGTGGGGGCAAGAAAGAGTAGGTGCATAAATAAATAACTCATTAATAATGAGTTGATAATTGTTTCAGTAAAGTGATGAATATTTGGGTTCATAATTTTATTCTATTTATATATTTGAAAATTTTTATACTAAAACGTTGAAAAAGCTTTATATTGGTATTTTAAACTTTGTAAATGTTCACTAAAAGATGATACATCTTTTTAGTTGTTTTGCCTGAGTTATGATGAGCTTTGATGAGTCAATCAGGCTGCCTCTTTAGTTTTCCTTGTAAGGTTAATTGGGTGCATTGGAGAGCTGGCTGAGGTTAGGAGAGCAGCCTCTGGTTGAAGGACAGGGTTTCGGCATGCTCTAGACTAACTACCTTCTCTGATTATTAAACTTTGATACCACTCACATTAGCACAGTATTCTAGTCACCTGTGATAACCTGTCCAGATGTTTCTCTGATCGTGTTCAGCTCAATAAATTTAGACTTCGCACAATAGTGCTTGTCATTTTTTACCCTCTTGTACCAGATATATTTCAAAATATGTCCAATCCAGCTGTTAATTTGACTGAATAAAATATTGTAATAACACTTCTGAGGATCGAGATGATATTTGAAGTGTTTCAAGAGTCTTTTCCCTCTGGATTAGAGAACATCTCTGCCAGAATCAGAATGAATCTCAAAATTGACAGTTTTTACTTTACATACCATAGTAAACTTGCATTTTAAAAAGCATTCTGGAAAAAAAAACCAATATTCTGATTTTGTAATAAAAGAATAAGAATAGAAATTAAGATAAAATGATCCTACATCTATATCTCGACCTATATCTATATTTTGTAATTTCAGCTTTTAGATCAAAAAATTGTAAAAGTTCAATAATTTTATAAGGTTTAAGTTAACAGATCAAAGCTCATAGGACTTTGTTAAAAACAATGAATGCAAATCCTCAGTACAGTTCCAGGTGTGTCATGAACCCTCCAAAAATGATAGTTACAATGACTGTTTCAAAAAATTTATACCCTCAACAAAACTTTAATCCTATTTTTATATGCCTGTCTGCTCTGAAAATAATTTAATATGTTTAAATTCCAAGAATAATTCTTACTTTAACCAAATTAATAATTCCTAAACTTAAATTTAGATTTCAATGAATCCCCAAAATGGTTTTCACATAAAGTAAAGCAGCTAATATCAGCACTGCTAACAGAATACACAGAAAGGTCTATTATAATGATTGAGTAAATACTCCTGGGAAATCAACCTTGTTAAATCTATATCCTATAAGAAAGGTGCATATCTGTTTTTTCTACTAAATATTCCATAATTGTTATTACAAGTTAGTCAGCTTCTCTCAGGTTCATTTACTCTGGATTTTATTAATTTAATAAAGGAAATTATTGGGTAAGTAAACCACAATTATAATAAAATCTCATACATTTTATTATATGGTTCACAAACTTTATAAACACTTGTGATGGGATTCTGCTATTGATATTTAAGTGGATATTTATTAAGGAACTAGAGATACTTCTCAATAAGATTAACTTGGAGAATGGTCCTGTTTTTGATCTCTTTAGATGCTAAATTTTTATTCCAAATTTTCTAATATTGCCCAAGGGTCTTGTCTGAATCTATGTCTTTATTCTTTCCCTTAAAACCTTTGTGCATCTGGTGCTCTATTCTGCTGTGACTTTGGAGAAAGTTACAGTTTGTTTTTGCTGCGAGGAATGACTTCTTGAATGATGTCCCACCTGAAAATTATTTTTTCGGTTGGATAGAACATCTTTGTACAAAACTTTCTCTATTATCCTTTGGATAATTCCTGCTATGTATAGAGATTGATTAATGATTTTATCTTCAGTAACCTGTGATCTAAATTACTATTGGCAAGACAAGAGTGATACCTGTTTTTTTTTTATTCTCTACATTAATAAAATATGTGTTAAGAAATATATATGCTTCATACAGAGGATATGATTTGTCACTAAGGAAAATCTATGATAAAGAATTATATTTTCATAGTAAGGCTTTATTATAAAACAAATATGACCAACTTTCTGCTAAAATGTATTCTCTAATCAAGTTTATTCAGTCACTTTACTTGCTATTATCAATAAGACAAGTAATATATTTAAATATAGAAGAAGTAACAAGCAAAATGTTAACTGAATTAATATATTGGTAAAATATAGATTTTAAAAGCTTTTTGAAAATATTTGAGGAGGGGTGCACGTTTGCTCCCCCTAATTTTACTATGTATGTCTCTGACTGTAGGTAATTACACCTAGCTTATGCTGTCCCTTCCATTCTCTACTCGACTTTAGAAAGTCAAATGTAGAATGGAGTAAAAAGGGGAGAAATCTTTTCCTACCATTTAGCAGACTAAAAGGTAGATTGGAAATGCATCTCAGTATGTCAGCCATAAATGTCTAAGGGATAATAAGCCCACTACATATTTATTCAACTAATTATAATATATTGAGCAAAATGAAATACTTTGAATCAGAACCACTTATGAATGGTCAATTGCACACAAAAGTGCTGGCGATATGGTGATGAAAAGATGATTCAGCCATCACAAAGCTCAAAATTCCACTAGGAGAAACAGGTGAAATGATTGAAGCCCGGGATAATATTTCAAATAATAAGTACAGTGAGATACTTCTTTGAGAGATGCTGTAGGTGCAAACTTATCAACTGTTTGGTAAGTGCTTTCTCTATTCTAATTTGAATACATTTTAGTCAATTGAGATACACAAAACATCAATTCTGCCCATTGGATTTGGATCCCATAAAACTACTTATTTCCCTAAAGAGATAGTGCTTTAACTTAACTGGCATCATAAAAATGAGACTAAAATGGCACTAAATGAGAATTGACACTAAAATGAGAATTGATAAATCGTGATCCGTAGTAAGTTGAATGGTACCCACCCCTGCAAAAAAACAAAAAGTATGTCCATGAACTAATCCCTGGTACATGTAAATTTGACCAAATAGAGAAAAGATATCTTTGCAGATATAAGTGTAAAGAATTTCAAGATGAGATCATTATGGAATATCCAAGTGGGCCCCACACCTAATGGCAAGTATCCTTATTAGAGAAAGACATAGGGGGATTTCAAACAGAAAAGGAAGAGGAGACAGCCATGTGAAAATGGAGACAGAGATTGAAGTTATGCAGCCACAAATTCAAAGAATGCTTGGAACCAAGAGAAGCTGGAAAAGGCAGTGAAAGATTTTCCCCTAGAGCCTTTGGATAGAGTCCTGCCAATACTTTGATTTCATATCTGTCCTCTGGAACTTGGAGAGAATAATTTTTTGATGTTTAAGCAGATGACTTTGGGGCAGTTTGTTATGGCAGCTGTTGAAAGCAAGTCATGATCTAGTTTGCCTTATTTTCCAAAGCATAGATAATTTTTAGTTTCAATTAGGCACCACAAAATGCAAGTGCATACAGAAATGTCTATCTGAGTTGCAGTAGGGAAACATTTTGTACTTAAAAAGAAAAAGTTTTAAGATATAAAGGAAATTATTGAGAAAACAAGAGAATATCCCTCATATATGTACAACTTCTTACTAATAGAAACCTTAGATGTCCAGTCAATTTCAGAGACAAAGGCTACCATTTACTGTTCATTGACCCATTGACAAGCCACGTGTTTCAATTATGAAATACTGCATAATAAAACACTCTAAAGCATATTGTCTTAAAACAAGTGTTTTATTACTAAGGTTTCTGTGGATCTGATATTCAGGCAGGATTCAGTGGGGATAGGTTACCTCTCTTCTACATGGCACTCACTGGGATAGTTCAATTAGGGTAAGAGGATTGAAGATGGTATCACTTGCATGTCTGGGGCTTTGGTGCTAGTTGTTGGCTGAGGTGCTTTAGTTACCCTTTTCTCTCCACATAGCCTCTAATTACTCAAGGTTAACTAATGTTATCCCTTTTTCTCTCCATATAGCCTCTTATTACTCAATATTCTACCCCAGCCTTTAATTTTTTTTTTTTTTTTGAGATAAGATCTTGCTTTGTCCCCCAGACTGGAATGCAGTGGCACGATCTCAGCTCACTGCAAACTCTGCCTCCTGGGTTCACACCATGCTCCTGCCTCGGACTCCAGAGTAGCTGGGTCAACAGGTGCCCACCACCATGCCCAGCTAATTTTTTGTATTTTTTTTTTTTTTTTTGAGATGGAGTCTCGCTCCGTCGCCCAGGCTGGAGTGCAGTGGCCGGATCTCAGCTCACTACAAGCTCCGCCTCCCGGGTTTACACCATTCTCCTGCCTCAGCCTCCCGAGTAGCTGGGACTACAGGCGCCCGCCACCACGCCCGGCTAGTTTTTTGTATTTTTTTAGTAGAGACGGGTTTTCACCGTGTTAGCCAGGATGGTCTTGATCTCCTGACCTTGTGATCCGCCCGTCTCAGCCTCCCAAAGTGCTGGGATTACAGGCTTGAGCCACCGCACCCAGCCAATTTTTTGTATTTTTAATAGAGACGGGTTGGCCGGGCGCGGTGGCTCAAGCCTGTAATCCCAGCACTTTGGGAGGCCGAGACGGGTGGATCACGAGGTCAGGAGATCAAGACCATCCTGGCTAACACGGTGAAACCCCGTCTCTACTAAAAAGATACAAAAAACTAGCCGGGCGAGGTGGCGGGCGCCTGTAGTCCCAGGTACTCAGGAGGCTGAGGCAGGAGAATGGCGTAAACCCGGAAGGCGGAGCTTGCAGTGAGCTGAGATCCGGCCACTGCACTCCAGCCTGGGCGACAGAGCGAGACTCCATCTCAAAAAAAAAAAAAAAAAAAAAATAGAGACGGGTTTCACCATGTTAGCCAGGATGGTCTCGATCTCCTGACCTCGTGATCTGCCTGCCTTGGCATCCCAAAGTGCTGGGATTACAGACATGAGCCACTGTACCTGGCCCAAAAAAATTTTTTATTGTGGTAAAATACACATATAAAATATACCATCTTAAACATTTTAAGTGTACAGTTCAATAGTAATAAGTACGTTTATATTCCTTTGCATCTATCATCGCCCATCTATTTTCAAAACTCCTTTCATCATGCAAACACTGAAACTCTATACTTAGTAAACGATGACTCCCCATTTTCCTCTCTGTCCAGCCCTTGGCAACTGCTATTCTTTCTGTTTCTATGATTTTGACCATTTCAAGAAACTTACATAAGCAGAATCATATAGTATTTATCATTTTGTGACTGACTCATTTCACTTAGCATAATGTCCTCAGGGTTCATCCATGTTGTAGAATTTCTGTCCTTTGTAAGGCTGACTGATAAGGAGAGACTTACTTCTGTCATTTAAAAACTGGTTTTCTATATAGCTTATAGCATTTTTGTCCCTTGCTTCCTGCATGACTGACTGTCTTCTTATGTGTTTAGTTGATTTTTGTAATGAAATGTTTAGGTATCTACATCATTGACTTTTGTATATTTTCTATAGCTATTTTCTTTACATTTAACATCCTACAGTTATAATACTCTAATTTAGATGTATACCAGTTTAAATCCAATAATACACAAAATTCTCTCTTTTACATTTCCATACCCACTTCTTTTGGTTGCTGAGCTGTCCTAAAATTACACCTTTACACATTGCAAGTTCAAAAACAAAAATTAATAATTTTTAAATACATTAGTTTCTTGAATTACATAGAAAACAAAACGTTATATTACAAACTATTGTTACAATAATAGTAGCTTTTATAATTGTCCATGTACTTACCTTTACTGTGATCTTCATTTCTTCATATGACTTCAAATTATTGTTTAGTGTCTTTTTATTTACATCTTCATAACTCACATTAACATTTCTTCCATGACAAGTCTAGTGTTAACAAATTCCCCTCAACTTTTGTATACCTAGAAATACCTTAATTTCTCCCTTAGTTTGAAGGAAATTTTTGCCATATATAGGATTCTTGCTTGACAGGTTTATTTTCTTTTAGCACTTTGTATATATTGACCCATTTCTTTATTGTTTCCATAGTTTCTGATAAGATATATGCTCATGATTTTATCAAAAATCCCTTGTATGTGATGAGTCACTTCTCTTTTGATGCTTTTGATGCTTTTTTGTCTTCATCATTTCAAAGTTTGATAATGTGGATCTCTGAGCTCATTGTATTTAGAGTTTTCTGAGCTTCTTGTATGTTCATGTTCTTTATTGTATTTGGGGAGCTTTGGGGCATTATGTCTTCAAATAGCCTCTCTTCTTCTCTCTGTCTTCTTTTTTTTTTTTTTTTTTATTATTTTTTTTTTTTTTTTTTGAGGCGGAGTCTCGCTCTGTCGCCCAGGCTGGAGTGCAGTGGCGCGATCTCGGCTCACTGCAAGCTCCGCCTCCCGGGTTCACACCATTCTCCTGCCTCAGCCTCCTTAGGAGCTGGGACTACAGGCGCCCGCCACCGCGCCCGGCTAATTTTTTGTATTTTTAGTAGAGACGGGGTTTCACCATGGTCTCGATCTCCTGACCTTGTGATCCGCCCGCCTCGGCCTCCCAAAGTGCTGGGATTACAGGCGTGAGCCACCACGCCCGGTCCTCTCTGTCTTCTTATGGATTCCATAAGGCATCTGTTTCTCCACTTGATGGTGTCCTAATTGTTCCTTATTCTCTGCTCACTTTTCTTTAATCTTTTTTCTTTCTGTTCCTTGAACTGATAATTCCCATGGTCTTATCTTTACATTTGCTGAGTCTTTCTTCTAGCTGCTTAAATTTACCCTTGAAACTCTCTAGCAATTTTTTTTTTCATTTCACTTGTACTTTTTAGACACAAAATTTCTTTCTACTTTTACATTTTCTATCTCTTTATGGATGTTTATAATTTATTCATGTATTATTTCTGGATTTCCTTTACTTTTCTTTTAGTTCTTTGAACATCTTTATTACAGTTGTTTTAAAGTTGTTGTCCAGTAGGTCCACCATCATGTCTTTTTCAGTGACAGTTTCTGTTGGCTTATTTTATTTTGTTTTTAAATAAGCCATTCTTTCCCGTTCCTTTGGATGCCTTATAATTATTTTTTGTTGAAAATTAGACATGTGACTGTAGTAATGTAGTAACCGTGGCAATCAGATGGTCCTTATTTCTCAGGGTTTCCTGGGGTTTTTCCCCTTTCATTCTAAATGTGTTGTAGACTGTCTCTGTGCCAAGGATCAATCTGAGATATATGTAAATTTAAGGTCTTCTCAAGTCTCTTTTGAGCGTGCACCTTTCCCTGGGCATACACAGTGACTTTCTAAGTTCCCGTGTGTACGTGGTTGCTTTTAAATGTTCTAGTATTCAATGTCCACCTCCAAAAAGAGGAAAAGAGAAAAATGAAGGTGGGAAGCAGGCACTGGCCATTTAAATCCCCTGGAAATTACTTCAGCCAGAGGTGTAAGTGTGTGCAACAATGGAGGGGAAGTGCAACAACAGTGACTACCTAGCTCTTTGTCTACAAGTCCATGATTAGAAGTACAGTAAGCAATCAGAGCACAGATCTCGAATATTTGTCTTATAATGTTCTTTTTGCCCATGTTGGCTTCTGTGAATTGCATGTAAGTTGCTCCTGGAACACATTCATAGCTGCCTGCCATTGGACTAAGGGTCAGGATGGGTAGCTGCTACTGTTCTAAGATAAACTGATCAAAAGTAACCATAATTTTCCTTATGAGCTTCCCACTGGAAGGTTCAAGCCTTCAACAGACTCCAGAACTCCAGAATATTTACATCAGATAGATTCTGCCAGTGCAATTGTTGTCTACATGGGGAGACAGATTTCTGGTGCTTTCTATTTTGCCAGCTTCCCAAAATCTTCCTTTCTAATCTTGTTTCTCTCCTTGAAAACTGGGGAGAACCAGCTCTGATTCTAATTTTTGTTGATTGTGGACTATGGCTGTGAGAAATGTCTTCTGGATGGGGATGCCACTACCCCCAACACAGCTCACATCTCACCCACAACCTTGGTTTTCTCCTGCTCTGAGCCAGCCTTTTTTAAATTTTTTTTTTCTTTTTTACTTGATTGGCTTCCAAAAATGAGAAGAAGAAAAAAAAAAAACTGAGATCTCTTAAGATTCATGCCCAAAAATCATACATCGTCACTTCTGCCACATTTTACTGGAGAAAAGTCACAGAGCAAACTCAGATTCAAGAAAAGGGGGCCAGGCGTGGTGACTCAGGCCTGTAATCCCAGCATTTGGGGAGGCCGAGGCGGGCAGATAACGAGGTCAGGAGATCGAAACCATCCTGGCTAACACAGTGAAACCCCGTCTCTACTAAAAATACAAAAAAAAATTAGCTGGGCGTGGTGGCGGGAGCCTGTAGTCCCAGCTACTCGGGAGGCTGAGGCAGCAGAATGGTGTGAAGCCAGGAGGCGGAGCTTGCAGTGAGCAGAGATCGCACCACTGCACTCCAGCCTGAGTGACAGGGCAAGACTCTGTCTCAAAAAAAAAAAAAGAAAAGAAAAGTGGCTGTCTTAGACGTTTTGAGCTTCTATAATAAAATACCTTAGATTGGGTAATTCATAAATAGTAGTAATTTATTTCTCAGAGTTCTAGAGGCTGAGAATTCAAGGCATCAGCAGATTCAATACCCGGTGAAGGCTTGCTCTCTGCTTCGTAGATGACACATCTTGCTTAAGGGGTGAACAGTATCCTCACATGGCCAAAGGGGAAGGCAGCTTCCTTCAGTTCATTTTATAAGGGAGCTAATCCTATTCATGAACTAATCACCTTCTTAAACCCTTAGTACAACTGAGTTCCAACGTATGAATTTTGAAGCGTACCAATATTCAGACCATAACAAGGGAAGTGAACTCCATCTCTTGAAAGAAGAATGGTGTTTGTGCACAGGGACAGGAGGAATTATCTATGGCCGTCTTGCAGACAGACTACCACACAGTGCTCTGCTTTTTCTTATCATTTTCTTTTATGACATCTGATCCTTTCTCACGAATATCTCCTTTGTAAAATACTTAGCACTTATTATTTATCTCAGTCGTTCGGGAATTAGTCATGTACTGCCTAGTGGAATTTGTTGTCATTAAAAAATTTGTCCTGTTTTGTTATTTCAAAAACAATCACAAACTCTTGAAGGTTAAAGAAGATGTTCTGTATTTCCTTGTATCCCACAAAACCAGCAGAGTAAGTATTTAATAAATAATTGTCTACTTAATTGTAAATTTTAAGTGGTGGGAGAATAATATATTTAAACTAATGCACGGTGGTTGTATTATCCACACGATTATTTCTTGCTGCATATCATACACCACATTATATCTTGCTGCATATCAATCACTTAGTAATGACCTCCTTTTTCAAATACCCCTGACTTTCTCCTACTTTTTTTCTTTTTGAACTGCATTATTTCACTTATTATTATTATTATTATTATTATTATTATACTTTATGTGCATAATGTGCAGGTTTGTTACATATGTATACTTGTGCCACGTTGGTGTGCTGCACCCATCAACTCGTCAGCACCCATCAATTTGTCATTTACATCAGGTGTAACTCCCAATGCAATCCCTCCCCCCTCCCGCCTCCCCATGATAGGCCCCAGTGTGTGATGTTCCCCTTCCCGAGTCCAACTGATCTCATTGTTCAGTTCCCACTTATGAGTGAGAACATGCGGTGTTTGGTTTTCTCTTCTTGTAATAGTTTGCTAAGAATGATGGTTTCCAGCTGCGTCCATGTCCCTACAAAGGATGCAAACTCATCCTTTTTTATGGCTGGATAGTATTCCATGGTGTATATGTGCCACATTTTCTTAATCCAGTCTGTCACTGATGGACATTTGGGTTGATTCCAAGTCTTCACTTTTGTGAATAGTGCCGCAATAAACATACGTGTGCATGTGTCTTTATAGCAGCATGATTTATAATTCTTTGAGTATATACCCAGTAGTGGGATGGCTGGGTCATATGGCACATCTAGATCCTTGAGGAATTGCCATACTCTTTTCCATAATGGTTGAACTAGTTTACAATCCCACCAACAGTGTAATAGTGTTCCTATTTCTCCACATCCTCTCCAGCACCTGTTGTTTCCTGACTTTTTAATGATTGCCATTCTAACTGGTGTGAGATGGTATCTCATTGTGGTTTTGATTTGCATTTCTCTGATGGCCAGTGATGATGAGCATTTTTTCATGTGTCTGTTGGCTGTATGAATGTCTTCTTTTGAGAAATGTCTGTTCATATCCTTTGCCCAATTTTGATGGGGTTGTTTGTTTTTTTCTTGTAAATTTGCTTGAGTTCTTTGTAGGTTCTGGATATCAGCCCTTTGTCAGATGAGTAGATTACAAAAATTTTCTCCCATTCTGTAGGTTGCCTGTTCACTCTGATGGTAGTTTCTTTTGCTGTGCAGAAGCTCTTCAGTTTAATGAGATCCCATTTGTCAATTTTGGCTTTTCTTGCCGTTGCTTTTGATGTTTTAGACATGAAGTCCTTGCCCATGCCTATGTCCTGAATGGTACTACCTAGGTTTTCTTCTAGGGTGTTTATGGTATTAGGTGTAACATTTAAGTCTCTAATCCATCTTGAATTAATTTTCATATAAGGAGTAAGGAAAGGATCCAGTTTCAGCTTTCTACTTATGGCTAGCCAATTTTCCCAGCACCATTTATTAAATAGGGAATCCTTTCCCCAATTCTTGTTTCTCTCAGGTTTGTCAAATATCAGATGGCTGTAGATGTGTGGTATTATTTCTGAGGACTCTGTTCTGTTCCATTGGTCTATAGCTCTGTTTTGGTACCAGTACCATGCTGTTTTGGTTACTGTAGCCTTGTAGTATAGTTTGAAGTCAGGTAGCGTGATGCCTCCAGCTTTGTTCTTTTGACTTAAGATTGTCTTGGCAATGCGGGCTCTTTTTTGGTTCCATATGAACTTTAAAGCAGTTTTTTCCAATTCTGTGAAGAAACTCATTGGTAGCTTGATGGGGATGGCATTGAATCTATAAATAACCTTGGGCAGTATGGCCATTTTCACGATATTGATTCTTCCTATCCATGAGCATGGTATGTTTTTCCATTTGTTTGTGTCCTCTTTGATTTCACTGAGCAGTGGTTTGTAGTTCTCCTTGAAGAGGTCCTTTACATCCCTTGTAAGTTGGATTCCTAGGTATTTGATTCTCTTTGAAGCAAATGTGAATGGAAGTTCATTCCTGATTTGGCTCTCTGTTTGTCTGTTACTGGTGTATAAGAATGCTTGTCATTTTTGTACATTAATTTTGTATCCTGAGACTTTGCTGAAGGTGCTTATCAGCTTAAGGAGATTTTGGGCTGAGACAATGGGGTTTTCTAAATATACAATCATGTCATCTGCAAACAGGGACAATTTGACTTCTTGTTTTCCTAACTGAATACCCTTGATTTCTTTCTCTTGCCTGATTGCCCTAGCCAGAACTTCCAACACTATGTTGAATAGGAGTGGTGAGAGAGGGCATCCCTGTCTTGTGCCAGTTTTCAAAGGGAATTTTTCCAGTTTTTGCCCATTCAGTATGATATTAGCTGTGGGTTTGTCATAAATAGCTCTTATTATTTTGAGGTACGTTCCATCAATACCAAATTTATTGAGCGTTTTTAGCATGCAGGGCTGTTGAATTTTGTCAAAGGCCTTTTCTGCATCTATTGAGATAATCATGTGGTTCTTGTCTTTGGTTCTGTTTATATGCTGGATTACGTTTATTGATTTGCGAATGTTGAACCAGCCTTGCATCCCAGGGA
This sequence comes from Rhinopithecus roxellana, assembly GCF_007565055.1. Lineage (NCBI taxonomy): Eukaryota > Metazoa > Chordata > Mammalia > Primates > Cercopithecidae > Rhinopithecus > Rhinopithecus roxellana. Next base: position 5,284,309 of record NC_044550.1, read on the forward strand.
TGAAGCCCACTTGATCATGGTGGATAAGCTTTTTGATGTGCTGCTGAATCCGTTTTGCCAGTATTTTTTTTGCCAGGATTTTGCATCGATGTTCATCAGGGATATTGGTCTAAAATTCTCTTTTTTTGTTGTGTCTCTGCCAGGCTTTGGTATCAGGATGATGTTGGCTTCATAAAATGAGTTAGGGAGGATTCCCTTTTTTTCTATTGATTGGAATAGTTTCAGAAGGAATGGTACCAACTCCTCCTTGTACCTCTGGTAGAATTCAGTTGTGAATCCATCTGGTCCTGGACATTTTTTTGGTTGGTAGGCTATTAATTATTGCCTCAATTTCAGAGCCTGCTATTGGTCTATTCAGGGATTCAACTTCTTCCTGGTTTAGTCTTGGAAGAGTGTAAGTGTCCAGGAAATTATCCATTTCTTCTAGATTTTCTAGTTGATTTGTGTAGAGGTGTTTGTAGTATTCTCTGATGGTAGTTTGTATTTCTGTGTTCTGTGGGGTCAGTGGTGATATCCCCTTTATCATTTTTTATTGCATCTATTTGATTCTTCTCTGTTTTCTTCTTTATGAGTCTAGCTAGCGGTCTGTCAATTTTGTTGATCTTTTCAAAAAACCAACTCCTGGATTCATTGATTTTTTGGAGGGTTTTTTGTGTCTATCTCCTTCAGTTCTGCTCTGATCTTAGTTATTTCTTGCCTTCTGCTAGCTTTTGAATGTGTTTGCTCCTGCCTCTCTAGTTCTTTTAATTGTGATGTTAGAGTGTCAGTTTTACATCTTTCCAGCTTTCTCTTGTGGGCATTTAGTGCTATAAATTTCCCTCTACACACTGCTTTAAATGTGTCCCAGAGATTCTGGTATGTTGTATCTTTGTTCTCATTGGTTTCAAAGAACATCTTTATTTCTGCCTTCATTTCGTTATGTACCCAGTAGTCATTCAGAAGCAGGTTGTTCAGTTTCCATGTAGTTGAGTGGTTTGGATTGAGTTTCTTAGTCCTAGTTCTAGTTTGATTGAACTGTGTTCTGAGAGACAGTTTGTTATAATTTCTGTTCTTTTACTTTGCTGAGGATTGCTTTAGTTCCACTTATGTGGTCAATTCTGGAATAAGTACAATGTTTTGCTGAGAAGAATGTATATTCTGTTGATTTGGGGTGGAGAGTTCTATAGATGTCTATTGGGTCCGCTTGGTGCAGAGATGAGTTCAATTCCTGGATATCCTTGTTAACTTTCTGTCTCGTTGATCTGTCTAATGTTGACAGTGGAGTGTTAAAGTCTCCCATTATTATTGTATGGGAGTCTAAGTCTCTTTGTAAGTCTCTAAGGAATTGCTTTATGAATCTGGGTGCTCCTGTATTGGGTGCATATATATTTAGGATAGTTAGCTCTTCGTGTTGAATTGATCCCTTTACCATTATGTAATGGCCTTCTTTGTCTCTTTTGATCTTTGATGGTTTAAAGTCTGTTTTATCAGAGACTAGGATTGCAACCCCTGCTTTTTTTTGTTCTCCATTTGCTTGGTAGATCTTCCTCCATCCCTTTATTTTGAGCCTATGTATGTCTCTGCATGTGAGATGGGTCTCCTGAATACAACAGACTGACGGGTCTTGACTCTTTATCCAGTTTACCAGTCTGTGTCTTTTAATTGGAGCATTTAGTCCATTTACATTTAAGGTTAATATTGTTATGTGTGAACTTGATCCTGCCATTATGATATTAACTGGTTATTTTGCTCGTTAGTTGATGCAGTTTCTTCCTAGCCTCGATAGTGTTTACATTTTGGCATGTTTTTGCAATGGCTGGTACTAGTTGTTCCTTTCCATGTTTAGGGCTTCCTTCAGGGTCTCTTGTAAGGCAGGCCTGGTGGTGACAAAATCTCTAAGCATTTGCTTATCTATAAAGAATTTTATTTCTCCTTCACTTATGAAACTTAGTTTGGCTGGATATGAAATTCTGGGTTTAAAATTCTTTTCTTTAAGAATGTTGAATATTGCCCCCACTCTCTTCTGGCTTGTAGAGTTTCTGCGGAGAGATCTGCTGTTAGTCTGATGGGCTTCTCTTTGTGGGTAACCCGACCTTTCTCTCTGGCTGCCCTTAAGATTCTTTCCTTCATTCCAACTTTGGTGAATCTGGCAATTATGTGTCTTGGAGTTGCTCTTCTGGAGGAGTATCTTTGTGGCATTCTCTGTATTTCCTGAATTTGAATGTTGGCCTGCCCTACTAGGTTGGGGAAGTTCTCCTGGATGATATCCTGAAGAGTGTTTTCCAACTTGGTTCCGTTTTCCCCCTCACTTTCAGGCACCGCAATCAGACGTAGATTTGGTCTTTTTACATAATCCCATACTTCTTGCAGGCTTTGTTCATTTCTTTTTCTTCTTTTTTCTTTTGGTTTCTCTTCTCGCTTTGTTTCAGTCATTTGATCCTCAATCGCTGATACTCTTTCTTCCAGTTGATCGAGTCGGTTACTGAAGCTTGTGCATTTGTCACGTATTTCTCGTGTCATGGTTTTCATCTCTGTCATTTCGTTTATGACCTTCTCTGCATTAATTAGTCTAGCTGTCAATTCTTCCACTCTTTTTTCAAGATTTTTAGTTTCTTTGCGCTGGATACGTAATTCCTCCTTTAGCTCTGAGAAGTTTGATGGAATGAAGCCTTCTTCTCTCATCTCGTCAAAGTCATTCTCTGACCAGCTTCGATCCGTTGCTGGCGATGAACTGCGCTCCTTTGCAGGGGGAGATGCGCTCTTATTTTTTGAATTTCCAGCTTTTCTGCCCTGCCTTTTCCCCATCTTTGTGGTTTTATCTGTCTCTGGTCTTTGATGATGACGTATTGATGGGGTTTTGGTATAGGTGTCCTTCCTGTTTGATAGTTTTCCTTCTAACACTCAGGACCCTCAGCTGTAGGTCTGTTGGAGATTGCTTGAGGTCCACTCCAGACCCTGTTTGCCTGGGTATCAGCAGCAGAGGTTGCAGAAGATAGAATATTGCTGAACATCGAGTGTACCTGTCTGATTCTTACTTTGGAAGCTTCCTCTCAGGGGTGTACTCCACCCTGTGAGGTGTGGAGTGTCAGACTGCCCCTAGTGGGGGATGTCTCCCAGTTAGGCTACTCAGGGGTCAGGGACCCACTTGAGCAGGCAGTCTGTCCGTTCTCAGATCTCAACCTCCGTGTTGTGAGATCCACTGCTCTCTTCAAAGCTGTCAGACAGAGTCGTTTTCATCTGCAGAGGTTTCTGCTGCTTTTTTTGTTGTTGTTGTTTAGCTGTGCCCTGTCCCCAGAGGTGGAGTCTACAGAGACAGGCAGGTTTCCTTGAGCTGCTGTGAGCTCCAACCAGTTTGAGCTTCCCAGCAGCTTTGTTTACCTACTTAAGCCTCAGCAATGGCGGGCGCCCCTCCCCCAGCCTTGCTGCTGCCTTGTGGTTAGATCGCAGACTACTGTGCTAGCCATGAGGGAGGCTCCGTGGGCATGGGACCCTCCCGGCCAGGTGTGGGATATATTCTCCTGGTGTGCCCGTTTGCTTAAAGTGCAATATTGGGGTGGAAGTTACCCGATTTTCCAGGTGTTGTGTGTCTCAGTTCCCCTGGCTAGGAAAAGGGATTCCCTTCCCCCTTGTGCTTCCCAGGTGAGGCAATGCCTCGCCCTGCTTCAGCTCTCGCTGGTCGGGCTGCAGCAGCTGACCAGCACCAATTGTCCGGCACTCCCTAGTGAGATGACCCCAGTACCTCAGTTGAAAATGCAGAAATCACTGGTCTTCTGTGTCACTCGCACTGGGAGTTGGAGACTGGAGCTGTTCCTATTCGGCCATCTTGCTCCGCCTCTGACTTTCTCATACTTATCATGCATATATGGTTATAGCTAAGAGTTGTGAATGGACATAGATATAGGAAGCATATTTAGGAGGATTAACAAAAGAGTAATTAGAAGAACCCATAAATCCACAAGGAAAAAATGACAATTTTTTGAAATATACTAGCATTTTCAGCATGCCTGTTGAGTTCATGATTTATGGGAGTTTCAATTGTTTAAATGTTTGGAATACTCTGCAATAAAATAAAAATTCTCTTCAAAGTCGATAAAAATGCTCAGAGGTGCACTTCCTCATTTGATGATTCATAGTTACCAATGAAACCCAAGAACTCCATCCACATTTTCAGCAAGAGCAAGGCATCTGATAGCAAGGGAGCTGGAAAGGAAGAATCATACGGTGACCTAGACAAGTGTCATGTCGGTGTTAGCATCAGATAAACTGATTGCAATGGTTGATTGTACTATCTCTAGTGAGAGCAATTTGGAAAACCTGAATAAGAAGCCCTCTCTTGTTCCTCACAGGGATGACTCTTGGTGTCAACCCAATCATGTTAAACAATTGTAGAATCACAAAGCTAGACGTTTTATGAGATTAACTGATTTATTTCTCATCTTGAAATAAAACCTGCTTGCCACGAAACTCTTCTATGCTGTTGAGACTTAGTTCTTTCTTTGAGAAAAATAAGACCCATTTATTCATGCAATAAATTTTCACTGTGTGTGAATTGCATACTAGGCCTGTTCCATGTGCTTGCCATACATCAGTGAATAGAAGAGTCAAGGAACTTGCAGTCTAGTAAGGGACATAAATTATTTCATAAGCTTCCCCTTTATAAATATCACTCATCCTTACTACTAATAATACTTACAACAATGTTTATATATTTTGCATTGCTTTTCTGATAATATAAAAAAATTCACAAAGTAAACCCAATCAATAATAAGCTGTGAGTTTTGAGTTTAGAATCCTTTTCATTAACAAACCATTTCATTTTCAAATAAAGAAACGAAGGTTTTTAAAAAACAGATTTTACTGAAAATAAAATCTAACCACCCATCCTAATGTTCCTTACTTCTTTATCTGGCTTTCAAAAATACCTTCTTTTCTCTATGTTGAGTTAGATATATATTCACAAAATCTACCATACTGTCCATATATGTTAGATATAAATTTTTGGCCTCATATGAAAGAAACCAAATTTGAATAGATGAAGCATAAAAGAAGGTTCATTGTAAAAAAAAAAAAATACATATATATATATGTATTCTCAAGGACCCCAAAACACAAAGCTGAACTTGAGAAGTGAGCAATTAAAACTATTATAGCTGTCTGCATGACGCTTGCTCTAATTTCTCTCTAAAATAGTCTCTCATTGATGTAAAAAATGACAGCAGTTTCTGGAGCGACACTGCCTGTGTTCAAATCCTGCCTATGTCATTTGTTAGATGAGTAGCCTGGAACCGGTAAATTAATCCCTCTAATTCTCAATTTCCACATCTGGTAAATAAGCAGAATTATAATAATATCAGGATAATACTGATAGGATTATAGCAAAAAAGATAAATAATATCTAATGATTGGCACAATACCTGCTTCATAAGAAGTCTTCAGTAAACATAAAACACCTTTATTAAATAAGAGATGTTAAGAATTGAGCTGAGCTGGGGAGGGCTGAGCTGCCAGATGTGGAAGTATTCAGTGAAGACAACAAGCCAAAATGAAAGTAACAATTAAGCTATTACTCCACTTACTGTGATAGTATAGTCAAGAGTCCAGAAAGAAAGTGCTGGCTTCAGCTATGTTTCATTTTCCCTACAAGATGGCACCTTGCAAGGGTCAGATGCATTAGTCCAGTTTTGGATAACTGTCTCACTGCTAAGGGAACCCCAAACAAAAAGTTCCTATGGTTTTATGGACCTGAGAGCAGGGGAAGAGGCAAGGGGAAGATCCAGGAATGGGAAAGTACCAAGTACTAAGTCAGAATGGAGAAAAGTGTCCTCCAGGGTACCCACTCCCCCCAACAAGCAGGTCTTGGCAGAGGCTCCTGGAAAGGCCTCTTCTCAGAGTCCCCAGTAAAGAAGCCTCTGAATGGAGGCTCCTGGGCTAAGAATGCAAATATGGATAAAACATGACTGGCCAGGGGTCCTAATTCCTTGACTGGAACTCCCATCAGAGACTGTAGCGCATTGTCTGTGCAAATTGGTTTGGGGAGGGAAGCTTTCCTCTGTAAAGGCCTGCCAGGCAAAGCCTTTGTATTGCCTAGGGCAGGGCAAAATCATACAGAGATTTTTGATTGGAACTGGACTCTTCGAGAGGATTTCTAGGAGAAATCCTCCCAAAAGATTCAGTAGTTTATATTTCATTGGTATGTTGGTGGTTCTCTTTCTAGTGAGATATAGTATAGATGAAAAGTATCTAACGTAGATTAGGTATTACTCATTATTATTATTGCTATGGTTGCTTGTATATAACTGTTCAGATTATAACTCCAATAAAACAACTTATTTTATTCTCTTGAGGGTTAGGTAATATCATTATTCCTCATACTGAAGGCCTGGAAATTCACCATCTAAATTTAAAAGGGGGAAAAGTCTCAGCTGATAGCTGGTAACACAGTGTTGGCTATATAGTGAGATATTTATTTAAAGCATCATATAAGAAATTATGTACAGGTCAGGTGCGGTGGCTCATGCCTGTAATCCCAGCACTTTGGGAGGCTGAGGTGGGTGGATCACCTGAGGTCAGGAGTTTGAGACCAGCCTGGCCAACATGGTGAAACCTCATCTCTACTAAAACCACAAAAAATAGCCAGGTATGGTAGTGTGTGCCTGTAATCTCAACTACTCGAGAGGCTGAGGCAAGAGAATCACTTGAATCTGGGAGGTGGAGGCTGAAGTGAGCCGAGATCGTGCCACTGCACTCCAGTCTGGGCAACAGAGCGAGACTCTATCTCAAAAAAAAAAAAAAAAAAAAAAAAGAAAGAAAGAAAGAAAGAAAGAAAGAAAGAAAGAAAGAAAGAAAGAAAGAAAGAAAGAAAGAAAGAAAGAAGGAAAGAAAGAAAGAAGGAAAGAAATGATGCACAATCACTGTAACATGTATTAAGTTTCTTGTTTAAAAATCATCTAAATTTGTTTAGTATCCAATAAAAATTGAAGTCTCACGTTGTGCCAAGAATTGTGTATTTAATAAATGCAGAGAGGAAACAAAACAGGAATTTTTCTTGAACACATGGACATGTATAGATAATTGCTGCAATATTAATCATAATAGATATAAAATATATATTTAAAAAACTTAACTACAATATTACTGTAAAAGAGAGGAACATGATTCTATATTACAGTGATATGAGGTAGCCTGGGGTGGGGGCAGGAGATCAAGGAGAGTTTACCCCAAACTATAGGTGTTTATATGGAGATCTAAAGGATGAGGAAAAATGACTTTACTAAGTCAGTAAAGAATCGCTGGTGTCCTAAGATTGTTCCAATCAAGGAAAACTGTATATTCAAAACCATTGGTTCTCAAATTTGGCTCTACTTTGGAATCATCTTCATAACTTTACAGAATACTGATGCCTAGATTTCATGCCCAGATTCTGATTTCATTGGCATGGGGTGTGGCTTTGGTGTTGGAATCTTTTTTTATAACTCCCCTGGTTATTCTGATACACTTTAGTCAGTGCTTTAGAAACAATGTTTAAATTTTCAAGGTAGGAGGGTTATGTCTTACTCAAGAAACCATAGGAAGATTCATATGGTTGGAATTCAAAGAACGAGAGGGAATGTGTTATGACATGAGTCTGTGAATATCAATAATACCAAATCATGCAAATTCTGGTTGGCCACATCTGAAATTTGGCCTTTATCTTAAGAATACTGGAAAACTGTGGCAAGACTTTAAGCAGATGTTGTAATCTCTGAATTTATGTTTGCAATGAAAGACTGTAAAGGGAAGCTATGAAGTTAGCTTCGGCTAGTATGGTAGGAAGGAGCAAGTTAAATAGATTCAGAAGATTTTTTTAAAGAGGTGAAATTGGCAGACTAGGGCAAAGGATTGGATCTGAGAGGTGGTGAGACTGACACTTTGATTTTTGGCTAGTAGGACTGAGCTGATAGTAGGGATAGATAATGAGCTTAATCTTAAGAGATATTTGAGCTCCCTTTGAGGTATCTAAGTAGAGACAGTGAAATGATAGTGAAATACAAGGAGATGGCTGAGCTTGAGATTTTTATTGTTTAGGAGTAAAGATCTAAATTGCAATAGAAATGCTTTACATTAGCCTTGTCAGTTTCATAAAAATAATTACGTTACTGGTACAAAACATGGGAAAAGGCACTGTAATAGACAGAAAAATGATTAACATGGTACCCATGACCTTAAGTAGTTAATTATTTAATGGAAGAGATAGGAAGACAGCGAGAACTTAATGCAATTTTTAAACGAACATCTTAAAATGTCTCAAGGTAGAATGGAATAGAAGAGAAGAAAATCCAGCAACTTTTATCAGGTTGTAGTAATTACATGCTAAAATATTATTAGAAAAAATAATAATGTTCTGATCAGATAGAAAAGGAAAGCTAATAGACTTTGAGGGAGGGGAATGACCCCAAAGAATCGTGAAAACTCTCAGGGATACAACATCATATTAGGACACGGTGTCTAGTTGGGAACATTTTGGTTTTTCATTCAGCTTGAACTGGAGAACCAAAACGAAAGAAGAATAAAAACGACAGTAGGAAGTCGGGCGCGGTGACTCATGCCTGTAATCCCAGCACTTTGGGAGGGCAAGAAAGGTGGATCACGAGGTCAGGAGATCAAGACCATCCTGGCTAACACGGTGGAACCCCGTCTCTACTAAAAATACAAAAAATTAACCGGGCGTGACGGTGGGTGCCTGTGGTCCCAGCTACTCGGGAGGCTGAGGCAGGAGAATGGCGTGAACCCGGGAGGTGGAGCTTGCAGTGAACCAAGATCCGGGCCACTGCACTCCAGCCTAGGGCGACAGAGCAGGACTCCGTCTTAAAAAAAAAAAAAAAAAAAAAAAATACACACGCAGAAAATTAGCTGGGCGCGATGGTGGGCACCTGTAGTTCCAGCTACTCGGGAGGCTGAGGCAGGAGAATGGCATGAACCCGGGAGGCAGAGCTTGCAGTGAACCGAGATCATGCCACTGCACTCCAGCCTGGGTGACAGAGCGAGACTCCGTCTCAAAAAAAAAAAAAAAAAAAAAAAAAAAGAAAAGAAAAGAAAAGAAAAGAAAAAAGACAGCAAGAGTTTTAAATCATGGATTTGTTTATTCGAACCTGCCACATACCAATACAACAATACTACGATAAGAGCTAGGAGTACAACTGTGGACAAGGCACATGGTTTATAGATTCATATCATATTTATTATTAAACAGTAGTTTGGGACAATATCCCTAGTTAGCTTTCACAAACGAAACCAGTCAAAACAGTGACTTTATTCAAAGAGGTTAAGTAGCCATTCTATGAGTTTGCATTTCCTGTGTGTTGAAGCAAGTTTTTTTTTTTTTCTTTTTCTTTTTCTTTTTTTGAGACAGAGTCTTGCTCTGTTGCCTAGGCTGGAGTGCAGTGGTGCCCTCAGCTCACTGCAATCTCCCTCTCCCAGGTTCAAGCAATTCTCCTGCCTCAGCCTCCCAAGTAGCTGGGATTACAGGCATGTGCCACCACACCCGGCTGATTTTTGTATTTTTAGTAGAGATGGAATTTCACCATGTTGGCCAGGCTGGTTTCAAACTCCTGACCTCAGGTGATCCACCCGCCTTGGCCTCGCAAAGTGCTGGGATTACAGGCATGAGCCACCGCGCCTGGCCTGAAGCAAGTTTTAGGGCAGTGGTTTTCAACCGTGGCTGCATATTGGAATCACCTGGAAAGGCTTTTGAACTGCTGATGCCTGGTTACACTCCTGGGGATTCTGACTTAATAGTCCTGGGGTTTGGTTGGAGCATCAGAATTGTTTAAAGCTTTCCATTCTAATAGTCTACAAAATATTCTAATAGTCAACAAAAGTTGAAAGCCACGGCTTTAAGGGCATGTTTTATCACTCAGACTACTAAGTCACCCAAAGAATGAGACTCATCAAGGAACAAAAGAATTCTGATTATATAGGAAAAATAATAAACACTTCTTTAGTCTCAGTGTGTCGTGAACACTTCTAAACACTTAACATATTTTAAATCAGTTAGTGGTCCCAAAAACTGTATGAAGAAGTCACTTTTACTATTCCCATTTGAGAGATGAGAAAACTGAAACTCAACAGCACACACCAAGTAAGTGTTAGAGCAGGTACTTGAACTCAATCAGTTTTCTTCTAGAGCTTCTTATCTGAACTGGTATGATATATTGCCTCTGCATGTAGTGTAATGCTAATTTTATACCAGAAGAATTATAAAAGAAAGGAAAATCTATACAAACAGCAGAATATCATTAAATCAGTTAAATGCCAGTTGATAATAGAGTGATTATCATGACTGCATAAAATATCTGTGGGCTATACATATGTGTATATAGATATATATATGTATCTATATATGTATTTATACAAATATGTCTATATATAGATATATGTATATACATTTGTGTGTGTGTGTGTGTGTATATATATACTGGTTCTCATGTTTTCTTCATTTGTAGGAATCAGTTAACAAGTTCATCTTGTTACATAGTATGAAGGTTCTGTTTTCAGTAGTGAAACAGGGAGATAAAAGTAGTTGAACCATGTGATTTTTTTTCTGACTTTTCAAAGTCATTTTCTCCTGAAGGAAACTCAAGTGCTAAGGCTATTCTACATAATCTCAAGAACGACTACTACTTTATGGTAATGACCATACTGTGGTATAGAATCTTAGGAGCATATAATCATCCTCTAGGGAGAACATTTTACAAATTGAACCTATTTTGCAGGTGGAAATGCCATAAAGAAAATTATCATTGGAGAGATTACTGGCACACTGCATTCATTCACATGTCAAAGTGGAAAACATTCCAATTTAATTCTATAAAACATGTATCTGAGTCAACCTGCCATATGTATTTTTTACACTTTCTATCCCATTACAGAAGTAATATCTACCAAATAAATGCTGCACATTTCTAAGTGGCTGGCTTTTAAGCTGCTTTGCCTATGACTTTTTGTTCCCTCTTTTTGTCAGAAAGCTGAGAATTCAAGTAAATGAAACATTATGGCTGGTAGCATACAGCCCTCAGTGCAGTGGATATTTTGTGTCCGGTAGCTGGAGCATTGGTGGTATAGACAGGCTTCATTTGTTCCATATGAATACAAGCTAACAAATGGAGAGAATTCCATTTGGTATTCAATTAAGAGCTCTCCTGATTCCTGTTATTAAAGCCTACAAACTATTGAGCATAAAATTAAAATTGAGCAGTTCAGCTCTTTTTGACATTATAACACTGACTGAAAAATAATGATGTTAAACCCAAGAGTCACAAGTCATCCCTTACAGCCCATGGAAAATAAGGAGTGGAAACATTGAGGAAGAAAGAGTAAATATTGAAAACTTGATCATTAGTACACATAATGTTAGGAGCACGCTACTGTGCTCATGCAAATACATCAACCCAGTTTGTAGAACACAAGATATTACATTGATTTTAACATAATGTTACAAGAGTATTATTGCCAAAGCTCCAATGAAGGAAATAATTAAAGTACTAGGCATTTTAAGGTCTTAAAATGACAGAAAATACTATAGGAAATCAATAACCAGAAAATACTATAGGAAATCAATATAATGTAATTGAAAGGAAATTGAATTGGGTTTACTTTTTTTATCCGTTCTAAATTTTCTTCAGACTGCCAGACCACAAAAGATAGTGAATCTTGTTTTGCCATCGGCGGTGTGACTTTCTGTAAGTCTCATGTGCTGCAGGGGCCACCTTTATTGTTTTTTGTTTAGGAAGCACTCAGCTGAATAGGTGGTATGAGATTTTTTTATGTGTTATCTTTACTAGTCTTAACTCAAAAAAAAAAAAAAAAAAAAAGAAAGAAAGAAACAAAATCAAAGACACAGCAGACAAAAACAACCATTTCCACATAGCCAGAGAAGTCAAACTAATGAGAATTCAGACATTGAAACCAGAGGACTTGTTAGATAAGCCTCACACTTGAACCTAAGTGAAGTTCTCCTAGTTTTTATCAATCACTATGCCTGTCAATCTTGCTATGCAACAAGAAATATTACCAGTTGCAGATACAAACTCAATTTGAATCTGTATGAATCTAATTCATCTTTATTGCTTATTATTGAAAAAAAAGTTTTTATGATCAAAAAAGCTTGAAATGAACCTCAAGGAGATAAGTGGATATGAACAGAAATTAAGGAATGTTAAAATGAGAAATCCAGGCTGGGTGCTCTGGCTTAAACCGATAATCTCAGCATTTTGGAAGGCTGAGGTGGGAGGATCCCTTGAGCCCAGGAGTATAAAACCAAACACTTGGCCGGGCGCGGTGGCTCAAGCCTGTAATCCCAGCACTTTGGGAGGCCGAGACGGGCGGATCACGAGGTCAGGAGATCGAGACCATCCTGGCTAACATGGTGAAACCCCGTCTCTACTAAGAATACAAAAAACTAGCCGGGCGACCTGGCGGGCGCCTGTAGTCCCAGCTACTTGGGAGGCTGAGGCAGGAGAATGGCGGGAACCCGGGAGGCGGAGCTTGCAGTGAGCTGAGATCCGGCCACTGCACTCCAGCCTGGGCGGCAGAGTGAGACTCCGTCTCAAAAAAAAAAAAAAAAAAAAAAAAAAAACAAAAAACAAAAACCAAACACTTAACAATTCTGAATCTCAATGTCATTTACTATAAAATAGAAATATCTTCCCTACCTACCTCGAATAGATCACATTTATGAAAAGGATTCATAAGCTATAAAACAACACCTCAATCAAAAATGCTGTATCTGGACTTTAAAAAGAACTGAATTAAATACTAATTTCACCTCTTAGTAAATATGTGATCTTAATGAAGTCCTTAGTTTTCTTGTCTATTAAATAACAATTGTAAGAGCACCTTCTCATATGGTCATTGTGGAGTTTACATGTATAAAAAGCTCAGCACCATGGCTGACACATAGAAAGTATTAAACAGCATTCAAAAATGTAATCAATACAGGAAATAAGTATTGTTTTATTTCCTTAATAATTTCTTAGTTATACCCCGTTATGATATGTGATAAGAGAATGTACCTTATTTCTAGTTTTCCAGATAATCTGTATCCTAAACATTCTTTACTCCCAAATTCAGTCTTTGAGCATCCTAGCTCTTTACATCCACAGCTAATATTTAGGAAACATTAAAGTTTCTTTGTATATTTGAAGGAAGAACTAAGTTAAGTAAGTGGAACTTACCAATCCTAAAATCTAGACTGCTGTTATTAAGAAGAACAACTGTACAAATACTGTTATCAAAGGACATATGAGTCAGATGGAAAAAAACAAAAGGAGAACATAGAAAGGTGAAAAGTCTTTGTCAAGCAATGGAGAGAAATTATTGTCTTATAATATATATGAGAGAGTCTAGCTAAATATTACAAATTTTAAATGAAAATAAATATTATACATGGTATAAATAATGTTTAAGTCACTGCCTAGGTCAGAAGATGAGATATATTTACCTATTCTACTTACTTGGATGCTTTTTTGCTGTTGTTATTTGGAACCTCCAAATACTAGAGTACTTTAGAATTATAAAACCATTGACCATGTTCAGTTATGTTTAAAAGAAAACATCATTCTAAAGAAACTGGAAATTATATATTTATAAATGTTTGTCCATAGCATTGTTGAAACAAATGGCTCAAGTTTCACTGTTCATCCAGTTGCTGATATTTTTGACTATTCAGTACACAAAAATGGTACAGTCAAGTTAGTGCTAATAGATGTCATTTATTTACACAAACTGACAATAGGTTCACCAAACTTAAGAGACAAATCTAAAGGGGACAGAAAAGAAATCCCTGTGTGTGCTTTGGCAGCTTAGACATATTTACCATGAACAAGATTATATCCTAAAAGCTATTTGTGAAACTTAAAATTAAGTTACATGGTTGTAATATGTGGAGATAGCATATTGGAATAGCTCTTCACTTAATGTTATAGATCACTTTTTCCACCAATATTATTTGGTCTAGGAAAGTAAAATCCTCCTGAGGAAGTAATTAGGAAAAGCACACATCAGGGAATGCAATTGAAGATAGACTTTTGTTGACCTCAGAAGAGAAAAGCTCAAAAGAAATTTCATGAAAGTTTTAAATTTGGCAAGAGGACCACAATGTCTCTGATAATTAGACTTTCAACACATTTGGATTTGCTAATTGGATCTAAGTTCTAATTAGGCTTTTTATGTAACTAAGAATGACATATCATTGTATGAATTTAATGTGCTTTTACAGTTGAAACCAACAATTAGCAGCCTTTTCTAAATTATTTTAATAAGGAAAAAGCTGGCTCTGCTGTTTATACTGTGACATTCCCTTTTCTTAAGATATATTATGTACATTTTAGTTTTCTTAATTAAACACCTTTTGGGGAGCTCAAAGAGAAACTTGGGTTTTAATAAGAAGCACCTAAATTGTTTATTTGTAGGGAAGACTTGCCAGCCAGTATGTAGATGACTTTGGAAGCTACAGAAAAACTGCAATAAAAAGAAATAAATCATAGTCATCAGGAGGAAACAGCATAAATAACCATTTGCCCTTATGACCATTCAGTTAATCAAAACAGTCTCTGAATATGACTAAAGATCTGCTACATTTTTAAGTTTGCACATGCAGAATGTGAAGGCTCATGGAGCTGGTTTCAGGATGAATAATAGGACATTTCTTCCCAAGATGTGCATTACAACATTCTCTCTGCAGCCTTCGTCTGTAAACAGTTATCTGCTAATTCAAGTCAAATCATCTCTTTCTTTTCTCCTTATTTTTGATGGAGAGTCATCAATTTTTTTCCCATTCAGATATATAGACAGTAATTTAAAAACTGGTAGCCTTCAGATTTATATATTCCAAGAGATTAAGACCTACGTAAGAGCGTAAAACTGAACCACTATTTGGATGAGTAAAGAGCAGTGAGTCATTGCAAGACTTTAAGAGAAAGGCTCTGCCAAAATATTCCAAGCAAATTGATAACACTGACAAAAAGGCAAATTATATTGTTTTACGTGCTATGAATACTTTGAAAACAAAGCCATATACATGATTTTTTTCTTCAAATACAAGCAGTTCTCCTTCTAACCATATTAAAAAAGTGTCTATTTTCCCAGTAAAAGCCATATAAGATCAAATTAAAACCATTGAAACTATTAGAGAATCTAACTTACAGTAATTGATATATTAAAATAGACATTATGTTAGAGTTATATGTGCTGTTATTTTTCCAATTAGTGCATTACTGGGACTTAGTGATTGGTGTATATATAACTCCTCATTAAGTAAAATGTCCTCAATGAGCCTCTTAAAGCACGTTGGGTACTGTCATGTGCCATATGATGATATTTAATGCAAGAAATGGCATTTCTAATAACTTCATTTCCTATTTAAAAAGAAAACCTGTGCAGTACTCTTTCTATACCAATTATTCTAAGAGCTTTCACATAGTTCTCCATAAGGGCTATACAGAGGTGATGGGACTGTTCTGACAGAAAAATGACCAAAGCTGTCTTATCTTTCAGCTTGGGTGCTGGAATCCTGTCACAGGTCTGAATGGGTCACTGACTGACAAGAAATTGGAGAATAACATGCGTGGTGTGGTTCTACGTGTGGTAACTGTTCTGGTGAGTATTATCTGAGCCTTGTGGTTTTGACTTTTGCTGGTTACTTTATCCTACATTTCTCTCTTTTATTAACTGATGACATAATCTTAAAAGAGCTTTTAACAATTCTAAATACACGTTCTAAGATTTTTTAATGGTCGTATTTTACAGCCTTCAATTTACGTGAATCAGGATCACAGTTTTGCAGACTTTTAATTACAGTGCATGTGTTAGGAATTTTCTTAGACATTTTAGGCTCAATTTCCATCCTTCTACAGTTTTCTACACATGATAAAGTAAAGGTATGTCTCAGGCCTTCTTTCATGGAAACTATAGTGAACATAAATAGAGAACATATAGTGAACATTGAAACTATAAATGAACATAACCCTGACCATGCCAAACAATGGTAGACTTGGTAAAATGTACATTCTGTAAGAGTGAAATATTAACAAACTAAGAATCTTTTTCTCCTGAGAACCTACTTCAAAGGGAAGCTGTTGTTTAATTGGCATCTATTGTCGACTGTATTCCAGACTCAGTGCTGATTACTGAGGACACTGACAAATTAAATAGACAGATATAATTCTGTCTTGATAGAGTTTATCATCTAATGATTCTGTGAATGTTGAATAGAATTACAGTAGTCTCCCCTTATCTATGGGGGATACATTCCAAGACCCCCAGTGAATGCCTGAAACTGTGGATAGTTTTATGTTTTCTTCCAACATAATCACATTGTGCAGGGCTTGTAGGGTCTAGAGTATGCATATGCTGGACAAAGCGATGATTCACATCTAGGGCATGTCAGTGGGATGGTGTGAGATTTCATCATGCTATTTAGAACAATGGCAAATTCAAAACTTATAAATTGTTTATTTCTGGAAGTTTTCATTTAATATTTTTTGGGCCATGGCTGACTGGGTGACAACTGAAACTGGTGAAAGAGAAAACACGGATAAGGAGAGTCTACCTATACCTGGGAAAGATCTGATACAATTTCATTTACTTTTTAAAAAATCAATAAATGGTAACTGTTATCATAAGTGTATACATTACCATTTTCTCTCCTAATAGATACATACAACAAGATGTTAATAGAAATATTCTTAAACAGTAAAATACTCAAATGGGCTCTGTCTAAATAGCCATAAACCACGAAGGCATACATTCGCCTTTGCTATTCCAATGTGTTTCACCATGTGCTAGTTTATAGCCTGTGGTCAAAACATAATAGTCCATAGTTACTACTTTATTTTTCTTCAGAAAAGTCTACTTGTTGTTAATTTTGAAAAAGATTTTCCTATGGGCTAAGTAAACCGAAAAACTAGTAAATAGGAGAGGAGGACTTTTTGATATGTTGATGCTAATTGGATGTTCATCAAAGTTTATAACACCAATTGCTACCCTTTATACATTGTTTATTACAAATTAAATATATACAATGTAATTTTATTGTCAAAAAAGTGGATTTGTGAATATTTTCTGTGAAAGGACATTCAAGTCAGGAACCTGTTCTTCTTTTTTGTGGCCCATAAATTATTCCTAGTTATTATTTTAAAAGGGCTTAATTGCTTTTGGTAAATAATTATAAGTATTTCACAACTTAAATGTGAATTTGCTTCTGTATGTACCTAAGGGTGTAGATATGTATTTACATTGATGCACTAATATTAAAAAAAGACAGACATTTAAAGTACAGCAGACTATTAATAGTCTTTCCTCCAGTGATTAACATGAAAACTCCAGTGATGATTGCAATGAAAGACAGTATATGTGCTTTGTTTTTCTTTCAGAAAAGAAAACAAATATTTAAGTCCAATTAACCTCAATCAGTTTTAAGCAAATATTTATTTCATACTTACTATATGATAGACTCTGTAATGGATATAAGATAAATAATATATAGCCCTTGTCCTCAAAGTTTTCATAGAATCTTGTTAGGTTGATGCGCATAGAGAAAAACAGTTCAGATTTATTAAATACGTTTGACCCTTGGTGTCTGTGAGGCATTGGTTCCAGGAAGCCCCCATACTAAAATCTGCAAATGCTCAAGTTCTGATATAAAATGATACAGTATTTGCGTATAACCTACGTACCTCCTCTCATATGCTTCAAAGCATTTTAGATTATTCTTAATACCTAATACAGTGCACTGCTATGTAAGTAGTGGCTCTACTAAATTGTATATTATTTTTCTTTTTGTTATTTTTATTGTTTTTTTCTAATATTTTTGAACCTCTGTTTGTTGAATCTATGGAGTTGAGTCTGCGGATGCAGAACCTGTGGATATGGAGTGCTAACTGTACTAACTATGTGCAAGCTACTCTACTATGTCTTTTGCACGTATTGTCTTATGTTATCGTCACAATATTCCCAAGAAATAGGTAATATTCTGACCTTAAGAAGGAAATAGGTAATGTTCTGACCTCAAGAGGAAACAGAGACATATAGAAGTTGAAATATATATAATGTATCACTAAGAGGGAAGGGGTTAAGGTCTAGAATCAGACTTCCTGAATTTGAATCCTAACTCTGCTACTTATTATCTGTAAAATGTTCATAAATATATGAACCAACAAGAAATTGAATAATAACATGCATGGAGTGGTTCTATGTGTGATAAGTGCTCTGGTAAGTATTACCTGAGCCTTGTGGCTTTACAGATAGGAAGTAGCAGAGTTAGGATTCAAATTCAGGAAGTCAGATTCTAGACCTTAACCCCTTCCCTCTTAATGATACATTATACTGTCTTCAGTCCTACTGTGATAAGTATGAGAATTGAGGTGTCTATAGAATTTTGTTTGACTTGAGAGTTGAAAATGCTTAAGTCTGAGTTTTATTGGGAAGTCTTGTAGGCACAATTATGTTAGATTCATTTCCAGGCTGAATAAAACAATTACTCTTTTGTTCGTGAAGTAGTAGCACCTCACAAAATGTTAATGCCTGCATACCCCAGGTTCACCTTCATGACTCTTAGTCTCTATTTCCTGCAAACTTAGCCCTGCACAGATATTGAATATGGTTTTGTGACTGGAGATATGGAAGCAGTGTGTGTGTGTGTGTGTGTGTGTGTGTTTTTAAGTCTTCTATGGTGGACTTATCAGTTGGGTGCCAGTTGAGTCACAGGTTGTTACACTTACTATATTACTACAGTATAAAATCATTGGATTTAAGAATTTTGCATGCTTCCTGTGTCTTTCTGTAACTACTGTGAGAATGGAAACCAGTCATTGCCTTCTTATTTATTTTCTACAAGTGCCTTTTCAGGTCTAGCTCTTAGTTATACAGCCTTGTAAGCTTCTTCTACTCAACACTGAGAACCACTCTCCCCTCAGCCCACCCAGCAACTCCCAAGTCTTCATGCTTTACCTCACTAAACCCTGAAACTAGGATTTGATCTATACTCAACTAGATGTTGTCACCTAAACACAACCTTTCACCCTCTTATATTCCAAGTATGTACGTCCAACACTTTCCAGAAGAGAAAAGGGAAAGGACCATTGTGTACAGACCCTGGAAGAAGGTATTTCCTCCTTTCTTCTATTGAAACTGAAATCTAGTCTCAGCTCTACCCACTCCCTCTTTTCTTAAGAAATTTTATATCATCAGTTACACCAGGTTAATAAAATTGATTTTCCTTACCAAAGTTTTGAAATTCCCATTCTTATGACTGTTGATGCTTTATTGACTTGAAGGAAATAACCTCATATTTATTTTAAACTACACAATTTGGCACTCTACTGATTGTGATCCCACGGGCAAATAAGTGGTGCTCTCAAATGGTTCATTGAAGGTATTAATGAAATAGAGGTATTATTGATGAAGATGTAAATAGTGTTAAAGGAATCAACAAGGAGTGCTGAATCACCAGGACCTAGATGCACAGAAAGCCTTGGCTTGCATGAAGACTGATAAGGCATGGGGAGTAAGCAGTATTATCAGACAAAGCAAGAGATAGAGCCATGGGAGAGAGACCCCCATTCACAGTAACAGTGAGCTACAGTACAGAAAAGGAAAGAGAATCACTGCCAATACCAAAATCAGGCTATGAGGAACTGGGAAGAAGGGATACCCTGATCTCACTCCTCTTGTCTATCTCTTTTCATGGTCTCCAACTGCAAATCCAACCAGAAGTCACAGGTCATGGGAGCCTAAGTAAGGAAGAAAATGAAAGTTAGTCTTTCAGGACACAGAGCAAGGCAGTGAAGCTCCCAGTGAATCCAGAAGAAAAACAGGGAAAAACCAGCACCATCTACCATTTGGTAGGACCTATTATAAGAAAGTCATATATATTAACTTATTTAATTCTTATAAAATTTAATATGAGAGGTACTAATTACATTATAAGGGTGAAAATAGGGTACATAAGAGTTAACTAAATTTTTATCTCCATAAGCTAGCAAAATCCAGACATAAATTTCAAGTTCAGAGATCGTGGTTCCACAAGCCATATCCTCAGCCACTCTGATATTCTGCCTTCTGAATCAGAATGGACTCATGTTAAGTATAAATGAAATTTGGTATAATTATTGAGATGTGAGGATTCCATATGTTGGATTGATAACTTAGGAGAATTATCCTAAATTGCTTCATATATAGATTTCTTTCTATTCAACCATCACCAAAGCCACCGAAATATGTCTTAGAAATGGAGGGAAAAAAAAGAGTGAGAATAAAAGCAGGCTCTACTGCTTGGTGTCTCTTCTAATCTCTTTGTTTCCATAATTTGTCCACTGATCTTTACTTCTTACCAAGTGGCCCCAGTGTATTACTACAAAGCAATTATGAAGATTTTCCCCCTTTTAACTTCCTGAGTTGTACAATGTAGAGACCGATAAATGACCAATTAAGTCATTCAATTGTTTTCATGGTAATTCACAAAAACACTATTGGAAACATCACTGAGTTATAAGTATAATCATAATATTTATGATAATAAAATGGAAAGGAATTGGTTATAAATGAAAAGAAAGGCATGAGAAGCTATGCTGCAACAAGTATAAGATATCTGAGAACCATAAATTGGAATTTGGGAGGAGCTCACTGATTAGTAATTCTTATTTACCTGCTTTGATTGGCCTTAAAACAGACATGTGACATCCCTAATGAACATACATTCACTCATGAATTCACACAAGTAGTCAAAGATCCTGACTTTAGAGAGATTTTTGTTGTTTGTTTTTATTGAGACAGGGTCTCACTCCATCACCCAGGCTGGCGTACAGTGGCATGATCATGGCTCACTGAAGCTTCAAACTCCTGGGTTCAATAAATCCTCCCACCTCAGCCTCCTGAGTAGCTGGGACTACAGGTGCATGCCACCATGCCTGGCTAATTTATTTTTTGCAGAGACAGGGGCTTGCTATGTTGCCCAAGCTGGTCTTGAACTCCTGGCCTCAAGTAATCCACCCAAAGTGTCAGGATTACAGGTACAAACCACCGTACCCATCCAGGGAGTTTGATTCTTGCGAGATATCTTCTAAAGCTCTCAAAATAGTCTTGAAAAACTGCAGTGCAGTTTTTCTCCATTAAATACACAATACAGCATTCATTTGCCTAGAATTACCATTAAAATAATTCAATATATAAATTGAATTCATATATAAATGTATGACTGGAAGTCTATGGTAAAGACTATGATAGCGATTTTTCTGTATTTTATAAATTAAAAAAACATAGCTTTTCATATTTTAATATCTCTAAAATTAGGATGCATCCTTCAACTTCTATTTGCAATTATAATTAGCATCATGTTTGTCTTTATTAGTGATGTGTAAAATAGTTGCACATCTTACAATAGGAAACATTTTAGATTAAATAATGTATGGTATTTTTACAAATTAAGTTAATGGATATTCCTGGAAATTCAAAATCACTGGGCAAGAAGCCACACAAAGAGAATAACTATTTTAAAGAAAAA
Organism: Rhinopithecus roxellana; assembly: GCF_007565055.1. Classification (NCBI taxonomy): domain Eukaryota; kingdom Metazoa; phylum Chordata; class Mammalia; order Primates; family Cercopithecidae; genus Rhinopithecus; species Rhinopithecus roxellana. The sequence goes on from NC_044550.1 coordinate 5,305,823, forward strand.
CTCCAAAAGAAAAGACAGTAGGAAATATACCAGTTAGAAAACACAGGACAGTAATAGCAATGAAAAAAATTACTTTCTAAATTAAAACTGTTGCCTTAATCATAGAAGTATATACACAGAGATAGGAAATACACAGAGATAGCTTATCTTAAACCATTACCACAAAGCAATATCCAAAATATGTATTGAGGGAATAGTAGGTTTTTCTAAGCAACTCACCAAAGGAAGGATTGTTTTCCTGGCTTCAGCAGACAGCTGCCTACTGAGTTATCATTTTGAGTAATTTCTTTCTCCTAAAAAATATCCATATTAGTCTCACCTTTTGGAATTGCTTCCCCCCTCCCGCCCCGCCCCGAGGGACATTGTGACTGATATATAGGCACCAGAGTCTTCATTTGTACAAATACAAAAAAACAAAAAAATGAAGATTAGATTTAGTTATTTATATACATCAGTGTGAAGTGAAGCAATGTACTTAATTTCCTCTTAATATACCTTTTAACAAAGGAATAAATAATATGTAATTTATTTTTCATTCAAAGTACTTCAAACAATTTTGTTGCCTTTATTTCACCTAGTCTCCTCTATTTAACACACCTATACTTAGAAGCTTTGGCATACACTGCAAGAAGCATACACTGCGGTCGAAAGGTATGACTTTTAGTATTGTACCAGTTTTTCTGCTTAATTGATCTTTGAATTAATGGAAACCAAGAAGCTTTTCTGAACTTCAATTTTTCTATCTGTAAAAGAGGAATAATAAAACCAATCACAAAGGGTTACTACTATATTAACTGTATGAAACTATGTGAAAGCAGGTAGCAAAATGAACAGTGCTTCTACATACATTATCTCTGCAGTAAAACTATGATGTGTAAAGTCAGTAAAGAAAAAAAAAGCACGAGTGATTATAAAAGTCTAATTATTCATTGTCATCAAGCTTCAGATTTTTGTGGGAGATTGTCTGGAGGATTCTAAGGCAGACAAACAAATATAAACTGCAGAATAATGAGTTTTAGGCCCAGTCACTGTTACCTCAATTTGAAAACCTGCTAACGAGGACCAGAGGAACTCTTCTGCCAGTGAAGCTGGTACTTCCTAGAGGAAAAATGCACATAAAAAAACCCAGCACGAAAAACAAAAGCACCCTGAATTATGATTTTCAAAAATATCTAAAAGTTTATATATTAATTATATTGTCTCATACAAATTGTGTTTGATTCCAGGCTAGCTTTAAATAGACTCTATATTTTAATATATAACTAAACAAATGCCTCCAGTGATAGTTCTGAAATGTTATTGTCCTTAATTTTTTTGCTAAGGATATTGTCCAAGTGGTTGCTACTTAGAGACTTTCAGAATTTTCATCGCTACCTCAAAGTTCAAGCTTTTCTGAGGTCTCAGCGTTTGAGCCTCTTGAACCTGGAGGCAAGGTTAGGGGTTGGGTAAGTAAACTTGACAAGAGACTCCACTGTGCAAGCCCTCACAGCAAGGAGCTGGGAAGGGAGCTGAGAGCAAGCTCTGGTGGCTCCCACAGCAATGTCTTGAGAGGGCTCCTTTGGAGGAGTTAATAAATAATAAAGTTTGGTTCAGGGCTCCAGGCAAGAATGACAACTCTGGCTCAGGAAATTTCCAGGGGATGATATCTAAAATAAACTTAAAGTCACAATAAAGTATGATAAGTGCCAGGCAATAATCCTACAATGGAAGTACACAGGATAGCATTGTGGTTAAGAATACAGTTCCTGGAGCAGTTTCACTTCTGGGGTGGCAAATGAGGAGTTCCATGGACCCACTCCCCAACAAAATAAGCAGAGATGTTAAAAATGAAAAAAGAAATAACCAAAATCAACACTAACAAAAAAGTTTACATTCTCTGGAAAAATTGCAAATCATATATCTCATAAATGATATTTAGCATATACAAAAATATTATAACTCAATATGAAGAAGAAATATAAGCAAAATTAAAATGAGTGAAGACCTGAACAGTTCTGCAATGAAGATATATTTATATAAACAGTCAGTAAGCAAATGAAGAGATGCTCAGCATAGTTTTCCATCAAGGAAATGCAAATCAAAACCACAATGAGCTATGACTGCAAGCCCACCAGGATGGCTATATTGAAAACAACAGATAATAACAAATGTTGGCAAGGATGTGGAAAGATCAGAATGCTGATACATTGCTGGTAGGAATGTAAAATGGTACAACTGCTTCAGAAAACAGTCCAGCAGTTCCTCAAATGGTTAAAAGTAGAGTCACTACGTGATGTACCAATTCCACTGTATATATAATCACAAGAGAAATGAAAAGATATGTCCATATGAAAACTTGTACTCAAATGTTCATAGCAGCATGGTTGATTGCAGCCAAAACCAGAATCAACTGGTGCATGGATATATAAAATGTAGTATACCATAAAATGCAATATTATTTGGCAATAGAATGAAACTACACATTGATAACAGTGTACAACATGGATGAACCTTGAATGCATGCTAAGGGAAAGAAGCCACAGAGGATCATGTATAATATGAATTCATTTCTATGAAATGTTCAGAATAGACAAGTCTGTAAGAACTTATGGGGGCAGAAAGTAATGAGTGATTGCCCAGGTCTGGGAAAGATTTGGAGATTGGGATATGACAGCTAACAAGAGTGGCATTTTTGAGTGGGAGCTGATAACAAAGTTATAAAACTGACTGCAATGATGATTGCACATATTTGTGAATATACTAAAGCTATTGGATTGTGCACTTTGGATGGGTGAATTGTATATTATATGAATTATATTTGAATAGAGCTACTCTTTAAGAAAGAAAGAGTCTGGTTCCCTAGACTGCCTATGTTTAAATCCCCACCTCTCCTACCTCTGAATGCAGGCCAGGTATTTAAACTCTATGATTCTGTTTCTTCATCTGTACAATGGAGATAATATAAATTACCTACCTCATAAAGCTCATAAATATAAAAATTCAAATAACTAGTACATGGAAAGAACAAAAACCTTCTAACAGAACTTGGCAAATAAAAAGTGTGATATGTGTCCATTCTTCTTATGCACAGACTGTTAAGGGAGAGCGTGAAAGAAGTATCTAACTTATGGGTAAGGCAGTGAGCAAGGCTTAAAAGATGATACTTAAATTCATCTTGAAAGATGAGCAGGGATTATCAAAGCACAGATAAGAGGGAAGAGATGTCCAGCATTAGAAAGAGTATATGCGAAAGTATGTAGGTATGTTATTCTATCAAGAATTTAAAGTATCCTGAAAGTAAATTCAAATATTATCTGAAGTATGTAAAATTGAAATACAGAAAATTCCAGCAGCCTATGTGTAATGTATTTTCTTTTTTAAGAGTTCCTTTAAAGATAATTCAGTAAGAAATTTCTCTGTGACTATGAAGGTAACATTGTATGATGTAAATAATATTCATCAAGTTAAAAATAACATTGTTACAACTCTGATCCAGTGTAAAGTTTAGGTAAAATAGTACTCATTTTTATTATTGAAACAGTGTAATCAGTAGACATAGCTCTGTGTTGTATACATATTTGGTTTTGTCTCTTTTGATTGTACTCATGTGAATGTGGGAAAATATGATTTTTACAAACAGACACTTAAAGAAAAATGGCCTATGCAAACGATGTAATTTAGAGCAACCCTAGCATATGTGTTCACTTCAGTGCTGACTGAATAAAATCATCATAAGAATTAATGCATGACAATGGCTTGACAATTTCTTGTTCTTTTGCATCACACCAATTCTTGAAATGATAGCTGTCACATAGAGGTGTGTGAGTATCACTATTGCATATGCGGTAGCCATGCGTGACCCTACTTTTCTCCTCTTGGAAGCTGGAACCTGAATTCTTAGACTAAACAATGAGTAAATATTTCAGAGATGTGTTATCTAATTTATTTCTAGAGACAGATTCACTACTTGTCTCTAGAAGTTTAGAGAGAGATTGACAGAGTCATTTGCAAATTCAAAGATATAAAAACAGTAGGTAGATTGACTTCCATAATCAAACCAATATTTGGTTAGAACACTTCACAATATTCTAACTGAAGTTATGTGAACTATGTTATATACTTTCAGAAATGCAGTGTACCACTCCATCTGAATGAAAACATAATGTTAAGGTGTCCTTGAAGCTTTAAGTCATCTTTTGATAATGCAGGAGTTTCAACATAGTCACAACAAGACAAAACCAGTTCTACACAAAATTCCTCAGAAATAAACAGACATATAAATATAAAAACTTGAGAGATGCTACTGAAATAGATTTTACATTTCAGAGTTACAAAGGAACACATTAGTAACTGTTAAAGCTTACAGATAGCATTACCAGCTAGCTTACTAATAAATCTCATTGTTAGTATTTTCTCTAGTCTTTACTGAACCTTTAAGATTATTAATTTTTTGCATTTTGTTGATATGGCTAGGATAGAGTTATTAAATAACTTCTTCAAGTTACAAATATGCTAAAAATAAGCATTGAATCCTTATCTAATTTACTCCCAGCCATGATGGTTCTAACAAGGACTGGCCTAATTTCCTGCCACAAAGAGCTATAAAACTGAGCCAAGTATGGAAAAACCTTTTCAGACATTGTTCAATTGGTAGAAATAGGCTTTGATACCTAAAAGGTTGGAAGCAACTAAATGATCCCAACAATTATCCCAGCTTCCTGGCTGCTGGCAATTTTCATACTGGAGACATGAAGATATGGATCCAAAACAGAACTTGTCAGCCTCACTTAGTTTACAAAGTAGAGATCAGAGGGTGAGAAAGGTGATATGGTTGGCACATATTATCTCATTTTTGAGATATGTTGTAAATGAGAGGAAGCTGTGCAGGAAACTATTTGCAGAAATGTGAATCTTGCCTGAGTACTAGACCATCAATGCTAGAGAGAAATTCTACAAGCGTGGGCAAAGAATGACAGGAATCAGAACAATCACCAGAGCTCACACATGATGTAGAGACTTTTGAGAAAGGTTTCATTTGGGGAGATCGTGCTGTATCAAGAATTCAAAAGAAAATGTGGAAAATGTGTATTTATCTTTGAGTTGTGTAGTAATGGATAGAAATTTAGGTGAATATCTAAATATCTATGTAGAGTAGGATACTCCCACACACCTTGCTATTTCAATGTTTTACATGTTTCCCTGACCTCCCAAAATGTCCAGCTTTTTATTACGAAGATGCACGCTCATCTTCCCCTTTTGAGCACCAAGAGCATGTTGATGTTCTTGTTGTTTCATAGCTGACATAAATTAGCATTGGGTAAACAGATGAAAAAACCTCACAGAAAGTTTTTCTTGTTTACATTTTGGAAATCTTCCTGCTGAGTAGAGAAAAGCAACCTTAAAGTTGCAATGTCATGATTGGATTTCAGTTCACAAAAGAAAATAAATTTTGACAAATCACATATGCTTTTCCAGTCGGTCCCAAAATGCTACAGTCTTCGATGATAGCCTTACCAAAGAGAAAAGTAAGTCCCTAACTGGAACTTGGCTTCTTTCAAAGGCACAGTAAGAGATTTTGACCAATAGAGAAGCACTGATCAAATCACTATCCACTGCATTACATGGTACTCTAGGGGAGTCTGAAATGAGAAGAGATAGCTCCAAAAAGCATCCAAATTTGGTTCTTGTTTACTCATCTGTCAGCTTCTGGTATAGTGAACATACTATTAACATTCAGCTCCTTCTGGGAGGTGGGAAGATAATCAAGGGGAGACCCATCATACTGTATGGAGGTCCCAGAAATGGAAAAGTTGATCAAGAGAAGGAAGGTAATTGTGTACTTTTTGGTAATATACTCCTTGGGATTTTTATTGATCAGTTGAAATACAGAGGTTTTGGTTTTAAGGTGTTATTTTTACAGCATTTCCAGGTAAACTTCCAAGTATTATATTAACCTGGCTAAAAACAAAAAAGTCCATAATGCTTGAAACTGAATTTGTGATCTTTGAATGTTTAAAATTGTTCAGCAAGAAATTTCAGGTTCTCTAGGTGATGGAAGTTAGCATGAGCAAATGAACTTTACAATTTTTCAGAATTTTTTTTTTCATGTTTGGAAGATCTCTTCCTCCTCCTCCTCCTCTTCCTCCTCCTCTTCTTCCTGCTCCTCCTCCTCCTCTTCTTCATCCTCCTTTTCCTCCTCCTTCTCCTTCTTCTTCTTCATTTTTATTTTTAACCATTGCTAGTGGTATGATTTTTGAATTGGGAAAACAAAATATTCAGACTAAAGATTTTCCCAGTGATTCTTATGTAGAGTAATGTACTTTGCAATTCAATTAAAAATAACAAGCTACTATGGTGTTCTGAACCAAATGTAATCTCCAAGACCATGGTCAGTAAAGCACTCAAGAAAATGCAGTATTGAGGCCCAGTAGTCTGAAGTCTATTGGGGAATAAAGAAGCAGCTGATTAGCATTTGAAAGTAAGGTCTTTCACTTTTTTAAAAGTGAAGGACAATTTTTTAAAAGATCACTCATCAAAAACAAAGGGTTTGAAAATTATCCCTCCTTTGTTTTATGAATACTTGCGTAATTTTAAGAATGATCTTTGGTCATCAGTCTCAGGAATTAAGATGCATTTTGATACATGTGATATTACATTTGGTGACACTCCTGGAACATAAGCTGAGAAACACAATAATAAATAGGAGCAATGCTCTTTTTTTGTTTTTTTTAATCACTCGCAAGTGACATTTGTTTCATCTAGGCAGGAAAGCAGAATCTTATAGGCAGGGTAAGTGTAAGGGCTGATTTTAGGTCAAGCTTTTCAATTTATTATGCAATAAAATATAGCAATAGAAATATGCATCTTTATGTTTTCCAGTAAAATACAGGAATCTCCCTTTAATTTCTTTACATATGTGCTAATAATTAATTCAGTAATACAGTCTGGATCCACAGTCCTTCTGATAAGAGCTGGCACAGAGGTCATTTTTATGTGCCTTATTAATCTTAATAATATGTAGTAATATTCCTTTATATGCTTATTGTGAAACACAGAAACTTAAAGCCTTTGTAGCTTTAAGTTCAGATGTCTTCACATTCTTTTGTAAATCCCTGCAGATTTGTTTCTTGCTTTTCCATATGAGCACCTTTCTGCTTTCTACTCTTATGTCTCTGCCCTCTATGCAGGAGATCTTTTCTTTCAAGTTTCCTACTGCGCTTCGTAATAAAATCAAAAGAAAAGGGTACATCCCTCAGAAAGCATTCATCTCACTAGAAATAGAAAACCTGTCACCTTATTCTTAAAACCTTAGATCAGCCAGGTCAGTGACTGAAATAGTCAGGGTAGTGTCTACAAAGAGTACAGAGTAGGGGTAGCAAAATAATTACATACCTTGTTCTCTCTACATCTTTTAGGGAGGAGACTCTTCGCTTGGGAAAATGACTTAATACCATTGGGAGGAAAACATTTCCTCTACTCACTTAGGTTCCTACATTTAAGGGCCTGTGAATTAACTGATAATAGACAGATTAATAGGCGAAAAGAAAAGGTTAATCTACACATGCATGTGAAGTCACTCAATAATGAGTAGTTTCCTGAATACCCAGAGGTAAAGATTAGTATAGCAACTTAAAAAGGGGAAGGGAAGTGTGGCTAGGGTGTCAATGTGTAGTTGATCTCCTTCCTGGAATGAGCAGAAAGCTCTTGGAGGAGAGTTAATAGCAGCTGTATTTGGGGTCGTGTCAGCTTTAGTTAGGTAAGGGAAAGTCAGATCAGATTTCAAACATTTTCACTTTAATCTTTATGCTAAAACTGTGATTCCTTCAATAGGCTGATGAAAGTTGAAGTGTGGCTAGGAAAAAAAGAGAAAGTATAATTAGATTTATTATAGATATAAAACATTTTTTAGGTATAGTAGAAAGAGAGAGAGAGAGAGAAAGAAACACACACACACACACACACATTGAGAGAGAGATTTTGACACGACCATGTCAAAGACTAAGAGTAGCCCAAGTTCTTTATCAACCATGCTCTATACACACAAGCGTACCCATATACTGATGGAGGCAGTCTCAATTAATGGTCCAGAATATGAACTTCAGCACCAGATGGCATTGGATTCAAATTTCAGTCCCTCTTACTAGCTTTGTAATCTCAAATTTTTTTCCTCTTGGAAGCTGGAAACTGCATTGTTTTTAGACTAAACAATGAGTAAATATTTCAAAGATGTATTACATAGTTTACTTCTGAAAACAGATTTATTACTTGTCTCTAGAAGTTGAGAGAGAGATTGACAGAGTCATTTGCAAATTCAAAGATATAAAAAACAGGTAGATTGACTTCCATAATCAAATCAATATTTATTTAGAAAATTTCACAGTATTCCTAAGTCAAGTTATGTGAACTATATTATATACTTTCACATTATTTATCTACTCTACCCTCAAGTTTCAGTTCTCTCCTTTGCAAATGACAATAATAATACCAAAAAAAAAAAAAAGAAAAAGAAAAACTAAATGAGGTAATGAATGTAAAGTGATAAGGATGATAACAGGCATAAAGTAAGCTTTTTGTTATTTTTATTTGCTTTTTCCTCTAACCTGAAAATATGTTCAAGGTAAAAAACAATCTTTGGCTCTGAATCTCCTTTATTTTACCAATTCTTTTTGCATGTAAGTGTCTCAGACTCTTCAATTGTCTTCACTTTGTCATTTATTTTTATCCTCAAATCACTGATATTTGGCTTCTATTTTCACTTCTTCAAACAAATTGCTTTTCAAAATATCTTCATGATCTTCTACATGACAAATGAAATGCATGCTTTCAGGCCTTACCTTCCTGAACCTCTCACCTCCATTGGAATCCACTGGCAATTTACTCCTAGAAGCCCTGTCCTCTCTTGCATCTTCCAACATCTTCTGATTCTGACCTCTCTATTCCTTTGTTTGTTTGTTTATTTGAGACAGAGTTTTACTCTTGTTGCCCCAACTGGAGAGCAATGGTGTGATCTTGGCTCACTGCAACCTCCATCTCCTGGGTTCAAGTGATTCTCCTGCCTCAGCCTCCCGAGTAGCTGGGATTACAGGCATGCACCACCATGCCCGGCTAATTTTGTACTTTTAGTAGAGACAGAGTTTTACCATGTTAGTCAGGCTGATCTTCAACTCCTGACCTCAGGTGGTCGGCCCACCTTGGCCTCCCAAAGTGCTGGGATAACAGGCGTGAGCCACCGTGCCCGGCCTCTCTATTCCTTCTACCTCCTTCATTGGATTCTCTTCTTCCAGAGTTTCATCCCTGGGCTTCACTATACTTTATTGAATGACTTCATTTACTTTCTTGAAAGTTATAAACAAATTTTTATTTCCAACCCTAGCCTCTCTCTCCTGCTTCCACATTATCCACAAGTGCTATTGAAAAAAGTATTCTATATTTAATGACAAAAAACAGAAAATATGGAAAACAAAAATTAACAGCAAAATCATAAATAATTCTTCCATCAAAAAGTTACTTGCTAATATTTTAGTGTCTACCAGTAGCTAAACTTAACTAAGTTCCCTTATCTATAAAATTTGAGGTGCTTGAGGTCCCAAACTCATAAAACTATTCAGCATGAACACACACAAAAAATTTTGAAGTACCCAGCACATACTAAGTTCCATATGAATATTTGCTGTTATTATTTTTTCAATTTTAAACATGTACACACTGTGGATAGCTTTGTATATTTTCTTCCCATTTAGCATTATGCAAATGAGTATTTTTTCACTGAATCAATTTTTTTTTTTTTTTTTTTTGAGATGGAATCTCACTCTGTCACTCTGTCACCTAGGCTGAAGTACAATGCCATGGTCTTGGCTCACTGCAAACTCCACCTCCCGGGTTGAAGCGATTCTCCCGCCTCAGCCTCCAGAGTAGCTGGGACTACAGGTACATGCCACCATGCCTGACTATTTTTGTATTTTTAGTAGAGACGGGTTTCACTATGTTGTCCAGGCTGCTCTTGAACTCCTGACCTCATGATCTGCCCGCCTCGGGCTCCCAAAGTGCTGGGATTACAGGCATGAGCCACCACGACTGGCTGTGAATATATATTTTTAACAGATGTGATCAATAATTTTTTCAGCCACTTAGTGAATAATTTCTACAGCTGCCTCAAATGTCTGTTAATTTATCTAGGGTTGTATATAATTCCCAGCCTTCTAACTGCAACTTGACAGTTTTATTTCTCATTCCCTGAACTATGTTGAAATGCAAATTAATGTCTTTACAGAGAGATTTTTGAATCTATTAAAAAAAAAAGAAAGGAAAAAAATAAACCAACCCCGAACTTCAAAATGCTATTCTTGGTTTTTTAAAAAATGACCTATGGTCCAACTCTGTGTAGATAACTATGTAACAGGGCATTGAGACACTGAAGTTGACAGAGCAACGTGCTGTGCTGTGTCATACAGATAGACTTAAAAACAAAACTCCCAGGCTGGGTTCTGTGGCTCATGCCTATAACTCCCGCATTTTGGGATCACTTGAGGCCAAGACTTTGAGACAAGCCTAGGCAACATAGTAAGACACATCTCAAAAAAAAAAGAAAAAAAAAATAGCCAGGCATAGTGGTGTGTGCCTGTATTTCCAGCTACTCAAGTGTTTCAAGCAGGATTGCTTGAGCCCAGGAGGTTGAGGATGCAATGAGCCAAGATTATGCCACTGTGCTACAACCTGGGCAACATAACAAGACCACATATCTTAAAACAAAACAAAATCCATCCCTGATTGTAGGGCATTTAGGTTGTTTTCAACTTCTTCCTAGATAACTTGCAATGAACATTTTAAAAATATATACTTGTGCATATTTTTATGCTCATTTATGATTAATTACTTAGATGTACAATTATTAGATGAGATAATATGAAAATTTACAGTCACTTTTCTTTTTTTTGATTTTACTTTAAGTTCCAGGATACATGTGTAGAATGTGCAGATTTGTTACATAGGTATGCATGTGCCATTGTGGTTTACTGCACCTGTCAACCCGTCATCTAGGCTTTAAGCGCCACATGCATTAGTTATTTGTCTTAATGCTCTCCCTCCCCTTGCCCACCCCGCAACAGGCCCCAGTGTGTGATGTTCCCCTCCTTGTGTCCATGTGTTCTCATTGCTCAACTCCTACTTATGAGTGAGAACATGCAGTGTTTGGTTGTCTGTTCCTGTGTTAGTTTGCTGAGAATGATGGCTTCCAGCTTCATCCATGCCCTTGCAAAGGACATGTTCTCATTCTTTGTTATGGCTGCACAGTATTCCACGGTGTATATTTGTCACATTTTCTTTATCCAGTCTATCATTGATGGGCATTTGGGTTGGTTACAAGTCTTTGCTATTGTAAATAGTGCTGCAGTAAGCATCCATGTATATATGTCTTTATAGTAGAATGATTTATAATCCTTTGGGTAAATACCCAGTAATGGGATTGCTGGGTCAGATGGTATTTCTGGTTCTAGATCCTTGAGGAATTGCCACACTGTCTTCCACAATAGTTGAACTAATTTACACTCCCATCAACAGTGTAAAAGTGCTCCTATTTCTCCACAGCCTTGCCAGCATCTGTTGTTTCCCAGCTTTTTAATAATCACCATTCTGACTGCTGTGAGATAATATCTCATTGTGGTTTTGATTCACATTTCTCTAATGATCAGTGATGTGGAGCTTCTTTTCATATATTTATTGGTCACATATATGTTTTCTTTTTAGAAGTGTCTGTTCATATCCTTTGCCCACTTTTGGATGGGGCGTTGAGGCTTTCACTTTTTTATTGTGAATTTGTTTTCTGGAAAACTTTCACTAATTTTAATTCACATAAGTAGTGCATAAGAAAGTCTACTTTCTCACATGCTTGCTGATAAACATTGACATTTATTTTTATCCTTGCCAGTCAGATAAGCAATAAATTAAATAGTTCTTGTTATTTTAATTTGTATTCCCCAAAGGTATGTTAAGAGAGCAAAACAATAAATAATTCACCGTCAATGGTTGCTGTTAAACTTTGTCCTTTTAAAATTTAAGCTTTAAAGATTGTGACTTTAATGATTGTTTTTTCTTCTCATGAATACTATTTCTCTTCTAAATAATTCTAAGTCACAATTATGCAGGGATAAAAAAGAAAGTATACATTTTAATGTTTTCCTCCATTAAATTTGAATGTGTATTAATTTTGTATTCAGTGCTGCAGGTTTTTACAGAATACTGTCTTTGGTTCCATATTGAACATTCACCTTGAGGACTTTAGTCTATTGATTGAAAGCTTTAGTTCATCTGATAGAATTATTATGACACATACTCCAAATGAAAAAGTCAAGGACAGTCCCAGAAGTTAACACTCTTCCAAAGACTGATGCCTCCACTGAGCATCTCTAGGAAGTATGAGATGGTGTTGTGTCACTTTTCCTAAGTTCTTATAACCCCACATCCAATGTGTCAACACATTTCATCAGCTCTACCTTCAAAAATTACCTAGAATCCAATTACATCTTATTAAATCCATTTTACTGCCAAGTCACTTCTGATTTATTGTAAAAGACTCCTAACTGATCTCCCAGCTTCTTTCCTTGCCTCTTCCAGTCTATTGTCAATAGTAACTGTCAACTGTCTAGTAAACTGTGAAAATATATCTGATCATGTCTCTCCTCTGCTCGGAGCCCATCTGGCTTCCTATCTCAGTCAAAGTAACAGCTGACATCATCATAGTGGCCTAAAGACTCTAGTGAAGCTCTACCCCATGCAAACACATTGCTTCTCAGATATTTCCTAAATATCTAGCTCTAGCTTTCTTGGTCCCAGCCACACTAGTGTCTCTTCTGTCTCTTAAACAAGTCAGAGACTCTCAACTGGTGTATTTGTACTTACTCTTTCTTCCATCTGAATGTTCTTTCTACGGAGGTGCTTTCTAATTGAAAGTACAATCATTTCTCACATATGCCTTGTTCTCATTGTTTATCTTCACAGCACCTATCACCATCTGACATAATATATATATTTATATATGTATATATAAATAATACACATATATAAATAAATATATGTATATATTTATTTGTTTGTTGTCTGTCACTCCCAATAGAATGTAGACCTACATCCCAATAGAATGTAGGTCTAGAAGAATAGAAATGTTTGTTTGTTGTTCATTTTGTGCACTGCTGTATTGTTAGTGTGTGCCTGGTATTAACACTCTTTTGAATGACTGAATAAATATCTGAATTTCTGCTATTTCCCTTTAAGTAATATTAGTTTGGATAGAAATGCCACTAATCCTAAAACATTTTTAAGTTTTATAAGTTTTTTATTTTTAATATTCGTGTGGCTTTCTGCTACATTCCAATGTTTAACTGGCTTTAGTTTTCATTTATTAAATGCCTCTATATCCAGATAATGTCGTATCATAAGCTTCAGTTGACATTTATTATCATTACTATTTTTTATGTTTTAACAGAAATATGATTCATCAACGCCAGTGTTTGTAAATATCGTCACCATTCTGAAGTCAAATGTTGCCAAATTCTTCCATTAAATAGTTGCAGACTTCTCTCATTTGGTACAGCCAGTCACTCCTTACAGCTGCAATATGTTATATCTCGAATGTATTTCTTGATAGCTTTCTTTAAGATAACTACACTTGCAAAGTACTCTGTACCTAGAAACCTTTCAACAAATATTTATAGAATATAATTTACTCATGCGTGTGATTAGACACATGTAAGATTCACTTAAGTGTCAAATTTACTAATATAATGAAAACTTGGACCAAACAAACAACAAAAAACATTATCCAGCACTCATACTCAAAGAGCAGTCTGAGAGCTTGGTATTTTTCAGTTCCTATAGGGTGATCATGTGGTTCATAAAATCTTAGTCTCCAAAATGTATTTTCAAATGAATGCCAGGGAAAGCCGACAAATGAGAACTAGGGTACTCAGGATTATTGTAATTGCCTAATGTGTTTGGTGACCTTGTATTCCCAGTTAACAGCAACTTTCAAATTCTTTCGTACAAAAAGCAATTGTTTTGTCTACTCTCCACTTAGCCTCTAAGTCACTAAGATGTGACTATTTCATTAGTTGAAAGCAAATGTCTAAAATCAAATATTTTATTTTAAAAATCAATCATCTTGCATAATAATAGCTTTAACTTTATGCTCAATTTAAAATATTTGTATTTAAATGATTGCTTACAGAATAGAAATAGAAATGATATATAAAATAATATAGAATATATAAGGATTTAAGAAGTTAGGATGACTAAGTATTTTTATTTACTTTTATCATTTATAATTGAATTTTGTCTGGTAAAAACATTTAAGGAAATATTAAAAACTTAGTTTAATGTATTATTTCTAAACATTTGCTCCTTCATAAAATCTTCCTGCAATCCCTCTTATTAAAAATGTTTTCATTGCATATCCCAATGATATGCTTTCCTTCTCTCCGTAAAATTCAGATATTAGTTTTCTTTACAACACCTAGATTGTTTCTTCCTCTCGTGCTGTTCCTTATTTTGTTTTTCTATTCTGGTGTCTTGATATCTCCTTATAACATATTCCATATCATTGGCCCTAACTTGTAAGCATTTCCAATACTTACATATGCTCTATAAAAAATAATGAGTTTTTTCCAAGAAGAATGGTGGCCATTAATTCCACATACATCAAAATGGAATGTGTCATCCTTGAGCAAAATATAAGCTCACACCGTGCATAAAGAAAACTATTGTTTGCTTCAGCCAGGAGTATGTTTTAGGGAAAAAATATTTTAAGCCATTAAGAAATATTCTCTTCTTTCTTTAACGTCTTTGAGCTACATATGTGAGCAGAATTATAAAGAATTTCCAGTGACTAATTCTTAGTTTTGGCCTTCCTAGCATTCTGTAGTCGTGCATATTAAAACCTCTAAACAACTCTCAGTAAAGCCTTGGCAGTAGAGCTTATAGCTTGTACCTATCAAAAATGTCAGATGCTTTTTTTTTCCAACGCCATCACTAGCAAACAATATCACATAGTTATTAAAATATAGGAATTAACTCCAAAATCTGCAAGTTGCAAACAGTGTTGTAAATCAACTAAGCAATTATCATGAGATTTTTTAAGTGACTGAATACAGATTCAGAATCATGAAGTTATTATCTAATAACCCAACAAGTGATGTGAATAAATCCTTGCTAATACGAAAATTATCAGCCACTGAAACATCCTTTTCTACAAGCAGGTCTGTGGATCCTCATGCTAATGCACTTAGATTGATAAACCACAGACATTCTCTGAAAGCTTCATTTGTTCAGTTGCTGAGGCTTGTGCTTAGAGAATCTGTCATGCAAATGATCAGCAAATCATAATCTGCAATTTGTTTTCATTTAATAGGCAGACAGGTTTTCACCAATTTAGACTCAAGTCCTATTAATACTCTTTGAAACTAATTACTGGAAAATGAATTTTAATGGCAGGATTTTATCATTTATTATTTTCCCTTCTGACTCTACAAAGGAAGACTCAAAGCCATCTACTTGCACTTTGAAAATATATGTTAAATAGGTACAAGCCATAATCTCCTGTCATCTGGGCTGTTGCAAAGGACTCCTAATCCTCTCTCCTGGAATAATCCATTCTACACTCTACTCTTAAAATTACTTTCTTATTATCCTATTTCCCTTCCACAAAAGCTTCAATTCCCTGTCAAATAAATAGCAGACACTTTAATATGGCTTCGTTGCCCTCCATTATCTGTTCGCAGTTAACGTATTTTTATCCTTATTTGATATTGCAATATAACATGTACACAGAAAAAAGCATGAAACATTAATTAATAAATAGTAAAGTAACACCCAAAAACCACTACCCAGAGTGAAAAGCAGACCATTGTCATTACCAAAGAAACCACCTCTTCGGTGCATCTTTCTGATCAGATCCTTCGCAGCATCCCAGAGGCTAACCACCCAGAGGTAATCACTTCCTCTATTTTCTTTAGATTGTCTCCAGCTACGTGCGAATTCTTAAATAATACAGTCAATTTACCCATTTTTGAATGTTATGTAAATGGAATCAAACTCAGCTTTCTTTTGCTATTGCTTTTTTCTACCAACTTATTCTCTTAAACATTCATTCATATTAGGGTACAGCTTCCGTTAACTTCAATTTTAAGCTGTTTGGTATTCCACAGCATCAATGAACCACAATATATTTATCTTTTCCATGTTGATGGGCATTTGGATTTTTAGATTGTTTCCAGATTTGAGCTATTACAGACAGGGCTGCTACGAACATTCTTGGACATATAGTTTGGTGCCCAGTATTCTTTTGTATTCATACCCAAGGAATGGAATTTCTAGGACATAGCCATGCATATCTTTATACTAGATAAATATCGATGTAATACTTACAACCAGGTAATATTAACTTGTATATAAGTAGCTCTATACGCTACTAGGCAAGTCAAAATCTTTTTCAAAATGGTTGTAAATTTATACATCCAGCAGGAGTGAATGCTATTCACTCCTATTTCTAGTTCGACTTCTAGAAATACGAGCACTTCTATTTCTTTATATGCCTGACAGTACTTGGGATTATCAGACCACTTCACTTTCTGTTCCTCCTCTATTTATTCTCGCTTTGGGATTTTCTATCCTCTTGTTTATTCTTCCTTCACCCTGGATATTAATTCTGACCTAATGCAATTCGTGAATTCTTTCTTCATCTGTTTCTAATATGTTAATGACTCAGTCATGAAGAATTCTTTCTTCACCTGTTTCTGTTTCTAATATGTTAATGACTCAGAAACTTTGGTAATTGTCTTTTCTAATTCTCAAATTTATTTAGTTCTTTTTCAACTGTATAACAACACTTTTTGTACTTTCCAGTCTCCTGACAAATAAAAAAAAAATTGCCCTTCATTTCTTCAAATACAATTAATGTAATATTTCTAATATGTATCTGAAAATTCTAATATCTAAATTCTTGAGAGATCAATTTCTGTTCCTCGTTTTTTCTGCAGGTTCTATTTTTGAAGAATTATGTTGGTGCAAAGTAACTGAGGTTTCTTTCATTACTTTTAATGGCAAACACTGCAATTACTTTTACACCAATCTAATATTTCTTTTCACCACGTTTCTTTGATTTTTGTTTTGAAGATCATATTCAAAAAGTTATTTGATGGAATCATGTTATACCTAAAGTAATGTTACCTTTTTCTAGAGAGGGTTGTGGTTTTCTCTGTCAGGAATCTGGAGCCTCTACCAGTGTACCACCATAAATTGTGTTACAATTTGAGATTAAACTACGCAGTCCTGGATTTTAATCGATAGGTGGAAAAAATTTGAGCTTCAAGGAGGTAAGCTTCAAATAAGGCAGATTATGATGCCTCCTTCTTCTGTAACATATTGTGTGACTTTGAGTTGAGTTTCTTCCTAAATTTTCTCATCTATTAAAAAAGTGCATAGCTGGTAACCCCCAAAATCATGATTTTCATTTATTTATTCATTTATTTATTTATTTATTTATTTATCTGTCTCCACCCTATTTCTTTGTTGTCCTGTCAGTACCAGTTCTGGTGTGTGTTGTTTTTTTCTTTCTTTATATTTTTCTGAGCACAGTGATTGAGTACATGCCCCACTAATAGGGTATAATTATTTTGAGAGTAATATCCATGACTTAATACCATATCTCTCACTATATTGAGTGTAGTACCTTGATGCAGTAGCTAGCTACTCAGTGAATGTTACATGGATAAGTCAATGAGTGAATAAATTTTAGAGACAGGTACATAGATAAAAGTGATCAAAATAAGCTAAGTATTACCACAGAGAAGGAACAAGTATCTTTTCTATTATAGTTCCCACAGCTTCAACCAAATTTCTTTTGCTATGTTTACCTGTCCAGTATATTGGCTGGTTGTACTCATAGAGTACTAGTCTGAGCTAGAATTTATGAGTAATGGTCCAAATCTGTAATACAGCTTAAAAATAAAGCTTTAAAAACATTGATCTAGATGATGAATGATAGGATGCAATAAAAGTTTATTTAGAGTATAAAATTTAAAAGGTATGCTCATCAATAATTCATTTTGAAAGTCCCCTTAGTATAGCCATTTCTATTCTGTATCTTTAACCAATTACAGGTGACATTGCTAGGAACAGATTTTGACCACAGACTTGTGCAAGGGAATTGTGTGCCTGGAGATTTACTTAAAAGGTAGAATTAAAGTCATTTCAAGAAAGAAATTTAACATATTAAGGAAATATAACCATTTAGCATACTAAATAATTGGTCTAGAGAGTATGAGTTAAAAATGTAAAAGAATTAATAATAGTTTTTAGCAACATATACATTGGGAGAGTACTTTTGCCACATCTATTATTTACCTATGCAATCATTAAGTTCATAATTATTTAAGTATCACATCAAAGAGTGTTATTCAACTTCCTGGTGATTAAATTACTGATAAACATAGTTGATTTTTTCAGTTTTGAAGGTCCTGAAAAATTGATAATGCATATGACTTCCAATTATTGATAGAAGAGCCAAATAATATCTTCCATGAATCCTCTTACAATTAGTTTGCTGATTGATGTTCAAAATATAGAAATGAATGAGTTCCACATAAGGAAATCAGTACTTGTTTTCTGTTGCCATCATATATCACAATACAAGCATTAAAGTCTTTTAATTATAGAACTTTATGATCTTATTTACATGGTCTGTGAATTTGGTCTTTGCTTTGGAATTCCCTTAATCCATTCTGATTCTAATCACCTCAGGACCAACTTTAGTGTATTTGTGCAAGGCATAGTCATTAGCCAGCTCTATATGTTGTCCAAACCACCAAATGAGATGTAGCAAATTCTGCCAATTGTCTAAGTTTGATTATGCACGTTAAATATATGAATATTTGAAATATCAAAATATGTTGCATTTTACCAATAATATTAAAGTATTACTTCTTCACTTTTCACTTGTAGTATGTCATTTACACAAGTCAGTATTATTAAGAGGTGACAATGTGCTACCAGCCCTCACTCTCAGCGCCTCCTCGGCCTCTGCATCCACTCTGGCAGCGCTTGAGAAGCCCTTCAGCCTGCCACAGCACGGTGGGAGCCCCTCTCTCGGCTGACTGATGCTGGATTCGCTTCTCTCTCCTTGCGGAGAGGTGTGGAGGAATAGGCGCAATAGGCGCCGGTGGGAGCCTGTGCTGTGTGCCACGCTCACAGGCCAGCACAAGTTCCAGCAGCCCAGGGCAGTGAGGGGCTTAGCACCTGGGCCAGCAGCTGCGGTGGGTACGCCGGGTCCCCATCAGTGCTGGCCCTACAGTGCTGTGCTTGAGTTCTCACCGGGCCTCAGCTGCCTCCCCGTGGGGCAGGGCTGGGGACCTGTAACCCGCCATGCCCGAACCCATGCTGCGGAGGGCTCCCGCGCCGCCAGAGCCTTGCCAACGAGCACCGCCCCCTGCTTTGCAGAGCTTGGTGCCAACTACTGCCCAGGTACTGATGAGTGTGGGTGCACCACACAGGACTGGCAGGCAGCTCCATCCGAGGCCCCAGTGCAGCGTCCACTGGGTGAACTCAGCTGGGCTCCTGAATCTTAGCGGGCACTTGGAGAACTTTTATGTCTAGGTAAGGGATGGTAAACGCACCAATCAGCGCTCCGTGTCTAGCGCAGGGTTTGTAAATGGACCAATCAGCACTCTGTCAAAATGGACCAATGAGCGCTCTGTAAAATGGACCAATCAGCTTTATGTAAAATGGACCAATCAGCAGGATGTAGGTGGGGGCCAGATGAGGGAATAAAAGCAGGCTGCCTGAAGGAGGTGCCGGTAATTCGTTGGGTCACGTTTCACGGCGCTGAAGTCCTGTTCATTTGCAATTTGGGTGCCCTGCGTGTATGCGCTCTGACACTGATCGGGAAGGTCTGCAAGGGAGGCAAGACCGGGAAGCCGCCAGAAAGAAAAAACTGCAGCTACATCTGAGGGAACGAATTCCGGTCTGTCATTTTTAAGAACTGTAACACTCACTGCAGGGGTCCGTGGCTTAATTCTTGGAGTCAGTAAGACCAAGAACCCACCAATTCTGGACACATTAGCAGAGATTTGATTCATTCTGAAAACTTCTAATCTACTGATCTAATGTTCAGTATTCATTAACATCAAGTATTACTACAATGGGGAATGAAAAAGTTGGAAATACTCTTCTGTTCTTTCTCTCCCTTCTTTCCCTCCCTTCTTTCCCTCCACCCCGCTTTCCCTCCCTCCCCGCTTTCCCTCCCTCCCTGCTTTCCCTCCCCTCCCACTCCCGCCACTCCCCCTTTCACGCGCTCTTCCCCCCACGCTTCCGCCACACTTGCCCACTCTTCCCCCCTCTTCCCCCCTCTTCCCCCTCTTCCTCCTTCCCCCTTCTTTTCCCCCTTCCCCTCCCTTCCCCTCCCTTCCCTCCCTTCCCCTCCCGTCCCTCCCTTCCCCTCCCTTCCCGCCTCCCTCCCTTCCCTCCCTTCCCCTCCCTTC
Source organism: Rhinopithecus roxellana (assembly GCF_007565055.1). Classification (NCBI taxonomy): domain Eukaryota; kingdom Metazoa; phylum Chordata; class Mammalia; order Primates; family Cercopithecidae; genus Rhinopithecus; species Rhinopithecus roxellana. The sequence goes on from NC_044550.1 coordinate 5,326,324, forward strand.
CCCTCCCTTCCCCTCCCTGCCCTCCCTTCCCCTCCCTTCCCCTCCCCCTTCCCCTCCCCCTTCCCCCACATCCCCTTCCCCTTCCCTCCCATCCGCTCCCCCTTCCCTCCCATCCACTCCCCCTTCACCCTCCCTCCTCCCTTCCCCTCCTCCCTCCTCTCTTCCCCTCCCCCCTCCCCTCTTCCCCTCCCCTCTTTCCTTTTCCTGCCTTCTGCCTTTCTTTCCCTCCCCTGCCTCCCTGCCTTTCCCTGGATGCCAGCTTCCCTGCTTTTCCCTCCCTCCCTGCATTTTCTTTCTTTCCCTTCTTTTCCTCCCCCTTCCTCTCCGATGGTCTCACTGTCGCACTCCAGTGGCATGATCTCGGCTCACTGCAAGCTCTGCCTCCTGGGTTCACTTTTGCTGCAGCCTCCCAAATAGCTGGGACTACAGGTGCCTGCCAGCAGGCCTAGCAAATTTTTTTTTTTTTTTTTTTTTTTTTTTTTTAAAGGGGCGATGGGATTTCACCATGTTAGCCAGGATTGTTTGGATCTCCTTCGTGGTGTATCCACCTCAGCCTCCCAAAGTGCTGGGACATTTCTTTTTTAAAATCTTGAGCTGTGGCGAGTTCCAAGTGTTGTGGGACATTTTAGGTGTCAGGGACATAAACTTCTCTCCTTTGTGTGCTGTGTGGAGTCTCGGTTACCAGAACACCAGCCGTTGTGTACGCTTTCTAGTTTTCAGGTAGCAGAAAGAACAAGAAGAAATGTTGCACAAACCACCCTGCTTACATCACATTGGCCGGGATTAGTCACATGTCCATGAAGCAAGCCACTGTGCCTGAAGTAGGACTACAGATTTTCTTTATTCTTCATAGTGGTAAAATACAAACAATTAGAGAAGAAGAGAACTCCTCTGGAGGACAACTAGCAGTAACCTTACTCTACTAACTGTCCATTTACTGGTTCATTTTGCTCTAAGATAACATAAACAGTGAAACTAAAATATGTTTTCAAAATTAGAAATTGTAAGTACTTTAGATAACTAAGATTAAAGAAATGTTACAAATACCACAATATCAACGTAGTTATAGATGAACATCAAACTTAGTACTGATTTTCTGAATATCCAAAATGAAAAGAAGTACCTCAATAATTGATTGCATTGTTTTTTATCATTTTGAAAAAGGCACTACTGAGACAAAGTTCTTTGACCCTGAATAATTACAAAATTTATGGTAATTTTTAGGGAGAAAACTGTGTGTTATGGTTGACAATATTCCTATAACAGGTGCAGTGATTTTATAAGCTACTTATAGTGTCTTTGAATAAAAGTCAAAATGAAAGCATTATGAAGGCTGTTTTGTGCGTCTCAGGAAAAATGATTCAAAAAAAAAAAAAAAATCCCTTTGGGTATTCTGGCTTACATACAAGGAGAGATTTTAGCCTGCCCAGAGGGCTGGATGGACTACATACACTATGAATGGTTATCTGTAAATATTACTGTTGCTGAAAGATTTCTGAACAAGTGTAGGAAATTAAGGAATAGATTATCTAATTTTCTGTAGTCTCCCAGTATGTTTCAAATCAATTGAGCTTTCTTAACACCAGGTGTTCTCAAAAGTGAAAGGGGCCTATTTGTTAGCTTTAAGAAGACAAAAATGGGAAAAGATAAAAGAGGTGGAAGCAGAAACCAATTTGCTGAATTTACTAAATTAGACAGTTTATTGAAAAGGTAAGTGAATTTCTCATCAGTCATAAAGAAGCTATTTTTGCAATGAAATGTGTGTTTATATCAAAGTCACAAATTAGTTAGTGAATAACTCCCAGTAAATGTGAGATTATTAGTTTCAGCTAAATTATGTGTTCTTAGAATTTTATCTTTTCAGGTAGTTTTATGTAGATTATATCTGTTAAAATTGTATTGGATGTAATTTACGTGGTTTACAAACAATAAATTCCTGAGACTAGATATGATAAATTTATAGTTTGTTGAATGTTTTGTTATTGAGGAATCTCAGCTGGGTCCTCAGAAGGCAAGGAAAATAAACTCATGGACCCTAAGTTTTTTAATTACTTTTATCTAATTTTTGATATGGTAATAATTAAAAGGGAGATGATAAGAAATTGAATGATTAAGCATTGTTAAATAATATGATGCATTAATAATGCATGTTATATTCCTGAGTTGCGTTGTTTCAAAGTATAAAGCAATTTTTAGATTTAATCAAAACTCTTTAAGGAATTAATCTTTGCTTTTAGGGAGCACTATAGATTGACATCAGAAATTTCTCTTACTTCCATGTAGGAAGAACCTTTTGTGATGGTCTCTGAAAATGTCTTGGGTAAGCCGAAGAAATACCAGGGCTTCTCCATTGATGTTTTGGATGCCTTATCTAACTACCTGGGTTTTAACTATGAAATTTATGTAGCACCGGATCACAAATATGGAAGCCCACAAGAAGATGGGACATGGAATGGCTTGGTAGGAGAACTTGTCTTTAAGGTAAGAATTAATTAATTTGTCTCATACCTAAAGGTTCAATTATTTGTCTCGTACCTAAAGGTTCAACAGTAACACCTTGAAGCTGATTTCATATAAAATAAGTGCGATGTGTTCAGGTTGGTTAAGTATTAGGTGGTGGAGTTGAGTACAAAAGTCTCACTCAATACTATTTTATGAACTTTGTGGAAAGAAAAGTAGATGACAAAATAAACCAAATGTCAAAGTATATCCTGTGGTAGAAGAGGGTTTAGAGGAAGGCCTTTTCTTTGCTCAACTTATACCCCAAAAACTGTATATGATACATGATGAGATCACACTGTAACATACACACGCAATCTGTACTATTGTTTTCTTCTAAAACGTGGTGTTATTGGAAAAAAAACATGCACCACTTAGAAACTAATCATTTCATTTTGGAATCTAATCAAGATAGGTCTATACATACATATGTATTTTTCTTTGTTCTTTCAATTTTCAGAAAGGTGTTTACAGCCTCTGTGTCTTTCTTCAGTCCTGTCAGAATCTGCTTCAGGTTTTTGAGGCTCTGTTATTAGGCCCATAGACATTTATAATTATTAAGTTTTCCTCATAAATTATTGAATAGTTGGGTTTAGGTTTATAACTTACTATTTGGTTTATATGTATACTATTTTTTTCTCTGTTGCTTCTTTTCCTGTTTTTCTTGGGGTTAATTAAATGTATTTCAGTACTTGATTTTATCGTTGTTACTGGCTTTTTAGTTGTCTCCCTTTGTATTTTGGTTCATGGTTAGTCTAAAGGTCATAATATGCATTCTTAACTTACCACATTCTATCTAAAGTTAATATTGTACTCCTTCATATAAAAAGTAATAAGCTTTCAGCAATATAATTTTATTTGCACTCACCCTATCATTTTTGCTATTGTGGTCACATATTTATGTTTTATTAACCTCATACCAAATATCATAGTTTTTTTATTTAAATAGTTATTGTCTTTTAAAGGTACAAAAAGAAAAAAAAGACAGTTACTGGGATACAATCACTTATCTACCATGTCTGGGGCTCTTGATTCCTTACATATATTTGAGCTCCAATTTGGTATAATGTATCTTCAACCTGAAGAACTTTCTTTAGAGTGTCTTGAAGTGCAGTGCTACATAGGTAGCATATACTCTCAACTTTTGTTTACCTTGAAATGTCTTTTTTAACCCTCATTTTGAAATGATACTCTTACTGGACATCAAACTCTGAATTCACAGGGTTTTTTAATGTTCATCATTTTAAAGTTGTGATTCTATCACTTTTGCCCTATATTTTTTCTGATGAGAGATTAGCCATTATCTGTATCCTGATTCTTTATATATAGTATATTTTTGTATGTGTTGGTGGCCGTTTTACAATTTTCTCTTCACTTTTTGGTGTTTAGAAATTTAACTATGATGTTCTAGATATGATTTTCTTTGCATTTATTGTGCTGGGAGTTCACTAAATTTCTGGGATAGGTTAAATTTAGTAAATATAGGGAATTATTTCTTCACTTTTTTTTTTTTACCTTCTTTCCTTTCTCTCTTGATTTGAGGCTCAGATAATATTCAAGTTAGATCACATAATATCTCCTAAGTCACAGAGGCCTTGCTTGTTTTATTAAGATATTTTTACTCCCTGACCTTCAGATTTGACAATTTGTCTTGATCTGCCTTCAAGTTTACTGATATTCTGCCATCTTCAAATTTTTGTTAAGTCCATTCAGTAGCTTTTTCATTCTAGATTGCTTATTTTTTTATTTCCGGAATTTCAATTTTTTTGAAAGAAATTTTGTTTTTCTGCTGGGATTTCCTATCTTTTTATCAGTTTTGACTATCTTAAAAGTTCATGATCACATTTATAATGGCTTCTTTAAAGTCCTTGTTTGCTAAAATTTCAGCATCTTATCATCTCAGAATACATTGCATTTTCCTGGTTCTTCACATTTCTGGTTACATTTGATTATATATTGGACTTTGTGGTTGATACGTTGTTAAGACTTGTGATTATATCTCTGAAATTGTATATTCTGAAAAGGACTGATTTTTGTTTCAGTGGATAGTTAAATCACTATCTGTTCCTCTTGAATTCGTGGAGATTTAGCTTTAAACATTGTTAAGTCTGTTTGATGTAATCTTAGTTCCTAGAGCAAATCCCTTGGTTTTCATAATCCACACATTTCTAAGGTACAGCATTGTGGAGTTTCTGGGGAAAGTCTGTGGTTTTCCTCAAGCCCTTCTGACTTAGAGGAACTCAAAATTCAATCTATATCTTCCCTGTCATAGGCAACAATTGTAATCCCCTCTTTAGCACGTTTAGCCTTCTAGCCATGACTGTTTGCTAATTTTCCTAGGATCTCTCCCATATATATGCAGTTTAGGGGTCAGCTAAGGATTTTAGAAAGCTTATACACAGATTTTGGGGCTCACTCCTCTGTGGCATCCTCCTTCTTGTGTTTTGCTTTTCAATTTCTGGGAACCCTAGCTGATTCAAACTCCATCCTCTAATAAGTTAGTTAATAAGGCTGACTTTCTGCTTGAGCCCTGTCCACCTCATCCCAGCTGAACTGAAGTGAGTCCTCTATGACTAAGCCTTATAAAGGAGGGCTCCACCCAGTGCAGGTATTATTTTCGAGGATACCCTGCAGTTTCTGCCTGCTTTGGGTTGCTCTCCAGTCCTTTCTATATATATTTTTTTTCAATTTGATCCTGAATTTTCAATTTTTATTCTTATAGGACTAGTCCAATGAAAGCTAGTACATCATTGCTAGAATTGGAATAATTTCTCAAATGCTTTAAAGTACTCAGAAGGCTAAAGGATCTAACCTAAATTGTTTACAAGGAATGGAGAAGAGTAGAAATAAAAGGTTTCTTAAGGCAGTGGTAGGGAAAATAATAAAGCTATTTCTATATTCTATAAAATCCTAATGAATTTGGTCTATTTAATACATAAGTTACATATAGAATTTTATTGCCAAAGCATTAATATCATTATTTTTAATAGAAAATGGGCAATCATCAGTCCTCATCCTTCTTACTAAAACCATGCCACTTCATCTTCTGTTCTTTTAAAACTCACAAATTCAGTGTTCTACCTTTTTATTTCTAAGGACTCTTTCCTGATCTAAACCCAGATTAGCAATTATGTTAAAATTAGTGTAAAGAAAAGGCATTATACAAATTTATTCTATATAGATAGTGGTTAAAATCCTTAATGAGTTATTATGCTAATAAACTACACTTGCTAGATGCAAATTAAACATAAAAAGCATTCAAATTAGTATGTTGATATTGTTTTTAATTTGTTTTATGTGCTTGCACTAGTTAGTTTAATTTTGGAGACTTGCTTTTTCACCTATAAAATGAGGAGTCCAAGTATGTTAATGGTAAGATCACTTCCAAATACTATGTTTTGAAAATATAAGTTTATTGTATAACAATCATACACAAGAAATAAAATGTTTTACATAAACAGTTTCACTGTATTATTTACATGTAAGAGCATGTCATTGTATGATAATTTGTAGTTTAGCAGGAGTCCTTTTGCAAACAAAATTGAGGCTTAAAGAAGTTGACACATGATTTTTAGACAGAAAAATTATAAAACTGTTCATTGGAACTAGGTTTTTATTTTGTTCAAGTGGATATTTAGTCACTCTGACTAGTCTTTAGGAAAACTATTAAGCAGGTGGAGGAGAAGAAGCCTACAAAAAAGACTTGGAGTAGAGAGAGAGATTAAAAGAAAATTGAGAAAATGGATTGTCGTGAATGCCAACAAAAAATAACATTTCAAGAAGGAAAGAGCAGGCAATGTTAGAAAATGACTATCAAGTTAAAGGTATATGTAATGTTCCCTTAACTGTATTCTGACTGTTACCAGTAGAGATATAAGTTCTAATTTTTAACAATTACAAATGTTAATTCAATTACATAAATGATACTTTAATAAAATACCATAAAATAATTTAACTTTCTAAGAAAATTCATTGTATTCAAACTTTATGAGGTATATTTATCCCTATAAAGCAATATTGCACTGTTGAAATGGCATAAAAATATTACTATGGAGTTCCAGAAAAGCAAGCTTATTATTGTTATTATACCTTCTGATAATATAGATACTTTTGTGAATCTAAGTATATATTAAATAAATATTGCCAATGAATGTCTGTACAAGACAATAAGAATTTTAAAATTAACAGGATTAACTCATGTGTGCCTTTCTAAGGGGCTACCAAACTTAAAAGATTGTTTCACATAGTGCAGTTGTATATGTCATAATGATTATGCACAAACCATCACATTAAAGAAGAGTCAAAGAAGAAATGATGGAAAGTGAGCTCGAAATTCATACAATTATTCCACAGTGATTATATCTCATGTTGGAGAATTTTCTCATTAAAACCAGAAGTCAGTGGTCCAGTACATACATACTTTTAAGAGAGGAAAATGCAGTCAGAGAGAGAGAGAGAGCGAATGATTGATATGATGCACATAGGGAGTCCATTTAAAAACTAATAATATAGTAAAGTCTCCTCAAGTCCTTCTCTGCCTCACTACTTTTATAATTTTCTGCAACTAATGTGTTCTTAAAATTTATGAAAACACAAATCTGGCCAAAAGATGTTGAACAGATAAATGAGAGGTATCTTCTGCTTAGTACAGGAGAAATATTTAAGGGTGAGTTAATGTAACTGAGAAATTACTTTCTCCTAGTTTAGAAGGGAAGAGAGGCCCACGGAGAACTTTATATAAGAAATAAAAAGTGTATCAATTTTAGGATAGACGTACCAAAAAAAATAAAAAACAAAGATAACTCTGAGTTAGATACAGTTGGGTGTTCGATGATATAGTTTCTTCTTTCGCTGGCTTTCAAGTCAGCAGCTTTTAAAGTGGAGTATTTAGGGGTACCAGACTTTCTAAGGGGCAAGCCAGTATATTTGGCACAGAAAAATTTCAAGGAGTTGAGTGACATTTTGAATAGAAACTAAAAACTTCATTTTCATATATTAATTTGTTTGAAAAAGATTTATATAAAGTAAAAAAATACAGAAATTAAATCTTAATGCCAAACTGTACCTCATCTAAACCATAGTTAGTATTGACCCATGGATATCTAAATTATTTTTTAAAGGCTCTATCCATAACATTGTAAGCTGCATTGGTAATAAAATTTCATTTTTATAGACACTGAATCCATGGATTGTATACTAATCGAATCATGACTCAATTCAGAAAAAAATGTTTTATACCTAAAACCTTATAGTCACTAGTTATTTAATAAAGATTGTAATTTTAATTTGCATGCAAATTTTTGATGCAAAAATACTTTGGTGATCAGGAAAAGATTTTCAAACATACATTTCTATTGTATTTGAATTACAGTTTTGTGAGGGTGGGGCAGAATATAAATATAGTTCAAGCATAAAATCAAATGATACAAATATTCTACCTATTAAGGCATGAGGTCAAATCACTATGATATTCAGAATCTAACAGATATATTTTTAAAAGTGACTTGATAATTTTATTTTATCAATATTTACAACACAATATACATAAGTCAGTACCGACGCCCACTCAGGAAAATGAAAACCATTCCTAGAATTTTGAAAAGGAAAATTTAATATGGTGGGTTGATCACAAAGGTGCCAGAAGAATCAAAGAGCAAAGGATGAACAGAGTAGGACATTGGAAAAGCAAAAACAAAATAGTAAAATACAGATAGCAAGTGCTACTGACGTGGCAGTTGATTTTATCTGCCAGACATATGTCCCTTGATCAGACTTGGAATTGCCAAAAAGTGGCTGCCTGTGCCCTAGCTGCTGGGATCTAGAATCGCCTACTGCTACTGCTGCTGCAGCCACTGAAATAATCATTTAAAGCAGAAGGCTTTTCTCTTTCTTTTTCTCTGATATCTTCAGTGGTTTCCCTCTGGTGGAAATTATGGAGAAGCCAGATAGCAAAGGAGCCTGGGAAATCTGGTTTGCAGATTTCCATCCCTATAAGGCTCACAGTATATAGTGGAGTAGAAAGTGGTACGTATGGGTTTAAGAGAAAACAGGTAATGATCAGTACTGTCTGTAAATTGCAACCTTTACAATTGTCTAAATGATTGCAAAATTAATATGTTAATTATAAATGTAGAGAGGTATATACTTTAAAAATTCCTTTGGGGGTTATATGAAGAAAAAAGCTTGATGGTTATTACAATGGAAGATTTATTTTATATAAAGAACACGACTGGTAGTTTGGGATTGAAAATAATCTATTCTTTCAGCCTAATTTTACCTGGGCATTTCCACCACCTGGAAATTAAGTCTCTTCATGCTAACTGATTATCAAATGTTAAGTTATGTGACAATAATTTTACTCCCCAAGGAAAATAGATCTAGTAATAGAATAAAGCCAGAACCCAGGAAAATGGAAAAAAAGGAAGGATAAGTGGACTAAATTATAAATCTGTAAAATTAGGATAAAGTACTTATACTTAGCACGTAACTATTTATAGTGATGTTTCCATGTTAAAATATAGCACCATTGAGAGTTATATCTCTCAATTTCTAAAATACTAGTATAACACTAGGCTTTTTTGTCACTGCGCCCACCCACGTGGTTTGATGAGAGGAAAGAATGTTTTTGAAAGTAGACATATAATATTGGAGTGTAATAAGATACCATTTGGCAATTACAATGCCAGTAACCTCATTTTCTGAGGAATAAAATGCTCCCAATACTAAACAGAATAAATCAGCTGCATGGGGCTATACATCTTTCCTCATTTTTCATGGTTGACACAAAGTTTGGCAATTCTTTAGTTTTACTAGGTAAATAAATTTCTATGGATGGATATTTTAATTCATCAATGCACTAACAATAGAATATATTTACCTGGAAACTTTATAAATATTTTATTATATTATTTATTTTATGTATTTAGAGATGGAGTCCCTCTCTGTTGCCGAAGCTAGAATGCAGTGGCACAATCTCAGCTCACTGCAACTTATGCCTCCTGGGTTCAAGCGATTCTCCTGCCTCAGCCTCCCAGGTAGCTGTGATTACAGGCACCTGCCATCCCACCTGGCTAATTTTTGTATTTTTAGTAGAGACGGAGTTTTGCCATGTTGGCCGGGATGGTCTTGAACTCTTGGCCTCAGGTGATCTGCCCACCTTAGCCTTCTAAAGTGCTGGAATTACTGGCATGAGCCACTGCGCCCTGCCTATACATATTTCAAAATATATACCACTTAGCATGCGTTAATCACATGCCATGGTCAAAGTGCTGTGGAGGGATGCAAGTGTGAATAACACATAGACATTGATCATGAAAACATTTTGTTGATGGCCTCTATGTGCTATGCTCTGTGCTAGGCACTGGAGATACAAAGATAAATAAAACATGGTTCTTGCCCTTGAAGAGATCTTGTCTTAATGAGAAATACAGAGTTTAAACTAGACATTATAATACAATGCACTATGTGCAATGATAGAGAAACACTAAGAAAGCAACAAGGAAGGTAGAGTAAAGGTAAATTTCCTGAAGGAGAAATATAGTCTGATGTCAAAATAACAAGGAGTAATTAGGTAAAGAGGGATTGGCAGAAAGTGAAGGACATCTAGTGACAGACACGAGTAGAAGTAAAGGTAGAAAGGTTAGAAATAGCATGGAAAGCAGGCCAAAATTTATGAGAATTTTGCAGCACTCCAAGCAGATAGTGACGAGAATCTATCCTACCATACTAATGTTATGAATAAAATGAAAGCTAGGAAATCAGAGGTAAAACGGAGGTAGGATAAACAATTTATTGAACAAAGTGAGGAGAAGGGAGAAGTCCGGAATGATTCATCGGTTCATAGTACAAATACATAAAAGGATAGTTGTATAACTAATTGGGATGGAGATTGCTGAAAAAGATTTAGAGGAGGAGGACAGTTTAGAATAGGGTGAGTTGGATATGTAGCACTCTGAAACTCACTGTGAAAGTGCAATAGGAAGTATACATTTGGGAGTCAGCAACCTGTGGGTGGTAGTTGAAATCATGAAAGTATATCAGATTGCCAAAAAGAACACATGGAGTAAGAGGATCACTGGGCTAATCTTAGGATGAAACTCAAAGAAAGCTGTCACTTAAGAATTGATAGAGGAAGTTATGAAAAAAATAAGAAAGTTTCAAAAAATAAGCTATGACTAGCAATGTCAGAACTATTTGAGATGTTGATGATAAGAACTGCCAAATGTTCACTAGATTGGCCATTTGGGAGTTCTTGGTTACCCAAGCCAGAACTCTTTTGGTAGCATAGTGGGAGAAAAAGCCAGACTGCAAAAGATGATGGAAAAACTTGGATGTGAAAATGTGAAAAATGACATGCATATGTATTATTTTTTCAGAAATTTTAGATGGAGAGCAGAAGAGAAAAAGAGATAATAGTTGGAAGGGTCATTGGTTTTGGTAGAGTTTTTGTTTGTTTTTAAGTTAACAGAGACTTGAGTAAAAGTATAAGCTGAGGAAGAAAAAGAAAGAAGGAAAACTTAATAGAAAGCCAGTTAATATGTGAAGGATAAATATCCCAGAACAGATTCGACTCCATCAAAAATGATTAAACTGAAAATTGGTTTTGATGAGGTAAAGATGTTACTTTGATACTGAATATAATATGATGAGAATGTGTGTGTTAATAATAGATAGGTAAGAGATTGGAAAATTGACAAAGATACTTCTTATTCAAATTTCTTAATAAAAATTGGAGATTAAGTGTGTTGACAGTGATGGGGACATGTATTATGTAATAGTCTACAGGAGAGTGGTGACGATGGAAATAGATATTGAGGAAAGGGAAAGTGACTGCTAAATCGGAGCAGATAAAAGAATGGATCAGTGGCACTAAAGACGGAGCGGAGGTTTATATGAAACTGACACTTTTTCATTGCTGCTAGTTTACACAACGGTGTGACTTTCTTCAGCGGAGATTGAATGCCCAAGTCTAGGAGCAGAGATGAAAACATTCATATCAAGATTGAGACTTGGTGGATAAACTTGGTAAGGGAATTTAAGTGAGATGAAAGAAGAGCTAAAATGATCAAGGAAGCATAGCCATGATCAGAGACATAAACTTGGATAAAATTTTGGAAAAGTTAATAAGAAGATCAAATGAAGTTGAAAAACAGGTGAAGTATGAGTGAAGAAATGAAAGAGTAGGTTAGAAAGAGGTAACCAGAGACTGAAATACAAAAGTTCTTAGAATTTGACCTTGACGTTCATGGCAGAGTGTTAGAGAAGATAAAGGAAACGAGTTTAAAATAGCTCAAAATGGGGTGAGGGAGGGAGGGATGAACAGGTGAAGCATAGGGGATTTTCAGGGCAGTAAAACTCTTTTGGATGATACTGTAATGATGGATACGCTGCTGACATGCACTAGTCAGAACCCATAGGAAGAATGAACTCTAATGTAAACTATATACCCTAATTAATAATCATGTATTGATATGGGTTCATTGGCCAGGCCAGGTGACTCATTCTGTAATCCCAACACTTTGGGAGGCCAAGATGGGAGGATCCCTTGAGGCCAGGAGTTTGAGACCAACCTGGGCAACATAGAGAGACCCCCACCTCTAAAAAAATTAAAAAATAAAAAAAAATTAGATAGGCATGATGGTGCATGACTCTAGTCCCAGCTATTTAGAAGGCTGAGGTGGGAGGATCCCTTGAGCTCAAGAGTTCGAGGCTACAGTGAGCTGTGATGGCACCACTGCACTCTAGCCTGGATGACAGTGAGATCCGTCTCTAATAATGATTGTAAGGTTCATTAATTGTAACAATATACCTCACCAATGCAACATAGTAATAATAGGGGAAATTATTCACACTGCCTGCTCAATTTTTCTGAAAACCTAAAACTGGTTTAGAAAATAAAATCTATCTGAATCATGTCCCAAAATGATTGTTGTAAGGAATATCTACATTGATTCTGAAATCTGTTAGCAGATGGGTTGGTTTTTGTGTGAAGAGAAACATTTAGCCAGGTCTCAAAGTTTTCAAAGAAGAAGAAGATGCTATTGTGAGGTTTATCTGGTAGAGGTGGTAGGACCTCAGAAAGCACATGTAATTGACAACATAAAACAAAACAAGAATGGAGATAGCATACATAGAGTCCATTAATAAAGAACAAAAAATGGCTTCCTTGAGTATCTAAGAAAGGCAAAATTCCATGGCCTCTAATAAATAGTGAAAATGATGGCAGATAATTCCCGCACCATATCAGCTCAAAATAAGTATATGTTTTGCCCAAGCCATGCTCAAGCTCTTGCTCTTTTTCTGTGCCTCCTGTGCTCATCCCACTCCTACTGTCTAGGATCCTGCACACTGGGTTATTGATGTAGCTGGTCATGACACTTGGCTGATGGAGTTCATTTCAGTACCCTAGTAGCTAATGTCAATAGAACTTTCGCTAATTTTCCAGTGTCCTTTTATTCATTAGGTGTTGACCTTTTATTTAAATCCCACGTGGCCATTCAAAACATTTTCCATACTTTTCAAGCCTCGATTTCTAGTCTCTTCATTTTTTACACTCTCCTCATTTTCAGTTGTTAAACTCCATGGTTTACTGCAAACGCTATGAGAATCTAGTGTAAGTCCCTTATGTTCTTAATATTCAACCTCAAAATCCTTCCATGATTCTCTCATCCTTAGCGACACGAAAGGCATTAGTTATGGATACTGTTGACACATTTAATACCCATGTGAGCTTAAAAGAGATTTAAATCCTCTTTGAGTCACAGTGTCCACATCAGTGGAATGAAGCTATTGTGAATTTGAACCAAGGAAATGAATTCAAGAATGTGTTGCAGGAAAAACAAATAGATCTTATTGTATCTGTTGACTCGGATAGATTGGTAAAAGCTTCCTCAGGTTCTGTGTTTTAAAAATGTAATAAATCCAACACATATTTGGAATGTAGACTGATAGGATTTGCTGTGTGGAGGTGAAAGAACAAAGTCAACAATCTCTTCTAAACTCAAAGCTTTTTAATTTTGTCTTTTCAGCCACAGCAGCAGAAAACAAAACCAAAAACCAAAAACAGCCTTTGTTTCCATTTTCCCCAGCTCCACTCACTATCTTGCTCCTAGCCACAATTATCTCTTCTCTGGACTGTACTTGTAGAGGTCCAATTACTCTCCCTTTCCACTCTTGACTGCCTTCAATATATTTTAACACAGCAGCCAGAGTGATCCAGTCATGTTCCTGCTGGAAGACTTTTGATGGGTTTCCATCCCACTCCGAGTAAAAGCTGTCCTTAAAATTGTCTACATAATCTGCCCAATCAACTCTCTTTGTGATCTGTCTCTCCCTCTGTCACCATGCTCCAAGCTTATGGTACCCCTTGTATTTCCTTATACTCATTGAACTTGGCCCTTTCCATTTCCATCTCTCCTATCTGCCTAAAATGCTGTCCCCCCAGATATTTCTCTGTCCACCTCATTTTTTTTCAGCATTTGCTTAAAAGTTATTAGAGAGGACTACCATTGCCATCCTATTCAAAAGAACAGCTTCCATCCTTTTTGCTACTTATCTCTCTTACTCTGTTTTATTGTTCTTTATAACGCTTATAATTATTTTATTATGTACTAAATCGTTCATTTGTCTTCCTCTGGTAAAATCTAAGCTTAAATTGGGGAGAGATTTCATATATTTGGTTTACTACTGAAGCCTCAATATCTAGAAAATACTTGTACATAAAAGAATGAATGGTGGCCACGTGGCATACATTAGATAGTAACACTCCCCTAATTAATAACCATTCAACAGGATCTCATTGATCTTTATTAAAATCAATTAACCTACTATAGCCTACCAAATTTGGACTTTATGTAAAATGTTTTTATCTTTGTTGAAATACTACACTTTGAGCTTTTGTTCTTATTATTTTAAATATTTTGTCCATTAATTAAACAACTTGTTATATTCAGCCACTCTCACTTCAAGTTAATTGACAGTGGTACCATTTATTGGCACAGAAGAAATGAATGAAGGAAATATTTGGCCAGGAGTTGCAGAATATAGAATCAAAACTACTATTTTAGAAATGAGTAATAATAGCCAGATGCTATTCTAAAACTTTACAGGTATTGACTCCTTAGATGCTCATAATAATTTGATGAAATAGTTATTATGCCCATTATGTAGATTTAAGACATCAAGGCGTAGAGAATTTAAATACCTTGCTCAAGGTCACATAGTAAGTGGAAGAACCAGGATATTAGCTTAAATTGTTTGATTCCATTCTCTTAACAACTATGGATACCTCTTTGGAGCTCTCCAAATGGAAAATAAAATAAGTAATCTAATATATGAGTCGGGAGTTTGAATGAGGATATAGAATGGACACAGGCATTTGAGGCCAATCTGCATTTAGATGAAGTTTAAATTGCCCCTCTACCTTTCTTTATCCCTACTTCTCTTTTATTTTCAGTCTCTTGCAAATTCTTGGCTCCTTCCCCATTTCTTAAAAAAGGTATCCTCTATCTTGAAAATAACCTTCCCATATATTCTAAGCTAAATTAATTAGGTGTCTTTGGTTGCAAATGGCATCCAATTGAAGTGAAAAGATAATTTAATTCTCACAAAACTGGCCTTATTCAGGGATGAGATCCAGGCTCCTTTCATCAGCCCTTGGTATCGCTTGCTCCATCTCAGCTGTGTTTTCTTTGTGTGTGTGTTGCCCCAATTCTCAGGCAGGCTCTCCTCTCTTTGCAGTAACATGACTTTTAGTAGCTCTAGGCTTAGATTCCATCCTCTATCTATCCCAATATAAACATAAATTCTCTTTTACCTGCAGTTCCAATACAGAGCCTCAGCTTTAACACTCACTGGCTCTGACTATGAAGTACTGCATTCAAGAGGAGGCAGTGCTCTCAATGCCAGGCCTACACCACTTGTCTGGGTGGAGCACAGAGAGTAGGAGTAGCTACACGCAAAACACCTAGAGCAAGCCTTGTGGAGTAGTGAATTACAAGGAAAAGTGGGATGCTGTTATCAGAAGAAGGAGGAGTAGATACCAAACAGGAAAAACAAAAGATATCCTTCAGGGACTTAAAAACAATAGAATAAGTTACAAGGAAACTGTCAGTAGTTACATGTACACAAACATTTAAATCACCAGTAATAAAAAGTCATAATGAACTAAATTACAAATAAAATGTTAGAAAATATTTGTAAAAGTGTAATGGTGACTTGTGTCACTGCTTCACTGCTACATGAAGAAGTCAAAATCAACAATACTAAGACCCCACTGAATAGATATAAAAGATACGAACTTAGAGTTTCAAAAGGAGAAACTAGTAGGCTGTATAAATCCAAAAGCAAATATATTGCAATGGGGAAAGGCAGTTAATAATTTTTTAGAAAGTTAAGTTTATGAAATATGTTTGGTTAGTGCTTTTGTAAACTAAAGCTATAGCTCTGTGTTATATATGCTTGGAATTATTTAATATGCTGTATTTCATAATAAAACATCACCAGAATTTGATGACATACTTGTCATCAATAATAGACTTGACAACACTGCAATTAACACAAAACCCACAAGGAATTTAAAAGCCTAGCTTGAGACTGATCATATAACAATTATACTAGTACTGATATAGAGCTTACTTATTCCTGACACCATCTCACATGCTATGTATTTATTACCTCTCAGTACTCACAACAACAACTACTACTATTATCCCAATGTTGCAGATGATGAAACAGAGAGAGGTGAAGTGACTTGCCCATGGTCACATAGCCAAGTTGTAGAGAATTAATGATTCAAATTTAGGAAGTTTGGCTCCAGGATCCAGGTGCTTATCTCCTTTACCAGTTTCCAGAGAAAAACAGAGTTTTAATACACGTTTTGTCTGCAAAGCATTTAAATAAACCCAGTTACATGTCAGTGAGAAAAACAATACTCAAACAGTTCAGAGCTTTTTTTTTTTTTTTTAATCCTGCATATTTGAAGAAGGTTCAGATAGGAGTTCAGACAGAGTATGAGTAGAAGACAAAACATAAGATTATATAGAGAAAGATTTGGGGTGTGATGTAAAAGATTTGCATTTCTAAACTTCTCAAAATTCACACTTCTTTCTCAAACACCTGTGTCTTCTTTCCACAAAAAATTAAAACTTTTAGAAAGGCCTGCAATCTACTCTACAGTCTGTATCTCATTTCCCTCTTGCATTTAATCACACTCCATTTAGATGACATTCAACTTTAATCTGCCTAGACTGCCCGTACTCAATTCATCATCTAAATTCTCAAACCTAGCTAAACTTGCACTTTGTCCCATAAGACTTTCAAACTACTCCCATCTCTTAGTAATCTTGTCTTCTAAGAACACCTATTCCACTGCTTCTCAAATTACCTTTGTGTAATATTACACATCTATCTATATATATATCTACATCTACATTTATAAATGTGTATATATACAGTCTCAGGGAGAAAGAAGGAGAGAAAGAGAGGGAGAGAGAGATCTTCTTCCCTGTTTTGGAAACCAGAAGGCTAAGGTTATGTTTACTTTGTATGCCAAGTACACAGCAGTATGCCCTAAATTCATCCATTTATCTGCACATGTTTTTGAATGCATGTTGTAATCTGGGCACTGTGCCTGGCATCATAGATACAAAGGAGTGGAAGATACTGTTCCTTGGCCTTCAGAGATCTCTGAGTGCACATGAAAAACAAATGTGTACATAAATAATTAAACCACAGTGTGAAAAATGCCATAGGGTAATACATACAGGGTGCCATGGCAACCCAGGGGCCGAGTGGCAGCTTCTGCCTGGGGAGTTGAAAAGATTTTACAGAAGAGGAGAAATTTAAGCTAGGTCTGAGAGATGAGTAGGAGTATAAGAGGCAACAATAGGGATAATTATAAAAGCATGTTTGCCGTGATAAAGAGTTTGCACCTTATCGTTTAGCCAGTACAAATTATAGAAGAGTTTTACGAAAGAGAAAAATGTGGTTTAACTTATGTTTGAGAAAGATAGCTGAGGTAGGCCGGAGAATGCACTGGAGTGAGGAAGAGAAAAAACAAATGGCTTTTTCAACAATCTAGAGAAGAATAATGGAATGTCTAAATTAAAACAACAGTAATAGGAGACTAACAAAAAGAATGAGTTTGAGAAAACAGTTAATGTTCTATGGCATAATAATAGAAATTGATTAACTTGGAGAAGAAGAGAAGGAAGGGTTGAGACTTAGTGAGAAATTTTGCAGAGGAAAATGAGCAGATGAACACTCCACAACAAAAGTAGGGGATACAGAAGGAAAAGCAGATTGGAAAAGGGCAACAGGGACACAGAATTTGGCTATAGACATTTTGATTTTGTGGTACCTGAGGAACATTCTCATGAAATTGTCTAGGAACAATTAGTAAGTGAGCATCTGGAACCCAAGTGAATAATGTTGAGAATTTCCAACATTCCATTGGGAATGTTGGATTAATAGGAAGATCATGCACAGAATGATTATTTAAGGTCCTAAACTGTTCCACCTGAGCCTGGGTAAGGAGCACAGGTGTTAATTACTTTTTCTATGAGGGGAAACAATTTAAAAACTAGAGGGAGGAGAGAGTTAACTTTGGGAAGAGAGTCCAGAGAACCTGAGAATGTGATGAGTTGCCACCTTTTCCACCCACACTGGAGCGGGGCATGCCAGGGACAGTTGGGAAGGATCAGGCATTGTTCCTACAAGGTCAAGCCTATCTCTCTATGCCAGCAGAAGATGCTGCAGGGAGGCACAGTTCCCACCATTCTGACCACCATTTCCTAGGCAGTCAAGTTTAGGGTGGCAGGAACACCTATGATTCCCATGGTCTAGAGGAGGAGGAGGAGCTGGGAAGGACAAAGGCCAGGGAGGGCCCACCACCCACTGGGATCAGGAGAAGGCCCTGTTATGAGGAGCAATGCTTGTGAATGAAGAAGGGTTCTCAGCTGGGTGCCAGAAAGCCATCAAAAAAGTTCCATGATCACACAAAAGAGTCTTACATGTTTTCATTACTGCAAACCAGTCTTGAAAATATATGTATGGGCCAAGAAAACTGCCCACCAAAGAAGAATCTCTCCCTTACAACACACCTGCCAGTGACAGCCCTGTGATAAATGCTTGCAGGCCTTGTGAAATGAGAAGATAGCTTTGCAAAGGGGAACAGAAGTAAAATACGTAAAAAGAAGGGAAGCCCTTATAGAGACTTTAAATTGGACAGTGGCTAAGATTTTCATTCTTACATGAGATTAAACAAGTAGTAATAGATTGAGTTTCCCAGAGTATGTCAGCTGTACACAGGCAGGCAGTTAAAAAGAAATACACTGTGGTCATAAGAATACATGTTTGCACGTCTGAATGGTGAGTGTTCAAAATTAATCCACTAGATGTGCATATAGGATGAAACTAAAACATAGATGTGGGAGATCATACAACCTGTACATAAGTACAAGAGAAAAGCATGGCCAAAAATATTTGTTGTTGATAGGGAAGGATTTTAACACTAATGAAGGAAAAGGATAAAGAGTGATCTGTGAAAGGAAATAAATTACGTAGATGCAAATGACTTAGTGAATGGTTGTAGGAGCAATTTTCTAAATTTGCAGGTGATATTTAATTGGCAGACATTGCAAACAGCAAGGAGCAATTCAATCAGATAAAGGACCTGAATCATTAAGTACTTGGCCTAATAGATGGCAAGCACAGATAAGTGGTGAGTAATAAGTCTTGAATCAAAACTAAAGAACAGAGAGTGAACATTTGCCAAAGGGAGTGATGCCATCCAGGAATGGCTCTTAGATTTAAGGAGAACTTATGGACAAGGACAAAAAAAATTCAGTAAAATATTATAAATAAAGAGATTTGGTAGGTTACAGGTTATCCAACTGAAGCTATGATGAGAAAATCTGATAACTTAAGGATAGATAAATCCTGAAATCCACTGTTGGTTATTGAAATGCCATCTATTACCTAGAATTTCATCTATCCCTGATCATGGTTTGGAGATAAAAGTAATAAGTAAGATAACATCCAGGCATATAAGAGGGTAGAGATTTGGGTGAGGATACTAGAAGTAACTTTTAAAGGGCATTTCAGATATGAAATTCTCTATGTTCTGTGGGCATAATTATGAGGTATTGTGTTTAGATTGCTTGGTCGTTTTTATTTAACATGCCAGTTCTAGTCTATATTACTCTCGAAATTATAAACATAGAGAAATATACTACAAGTAAAAGAGAATAATAAACATTTATTATAGCCTAGAAAGGTAGTTGATGCAATATATAATATATTTCCTCTTTCTCTGTTTTTGCAATGGTGAGTACTAAATGAAAAAGTTAATTTTAATATTAAAGAGAAATGGAAACATCCTTTAGTGCAACATTAAAACCACAAATGGAAACTTAAATTTTCACTCACTCTAGCAATCAATGTTCCAACCTCATTTAAAGGATTTTTTTTTTTAGCCTGACATACAAATATTCAGAATGAATATTTGGAAGCAGGGCCATACCTTGAAAGATAACTGTAGACTTACTTCTTGCCTGCCATTTGGATACTTCATATTTCAGTTGTTCTAAGTCTCAATGATCCTGAGTTTTCTTTTTTAATTTGGTAATTTTGTAATGGCAGGCTTTAAAATAAGTAAGCGTTCCTTGACTAAGAACAACAACAACAACAAAAATCCAGAGACCTGACAAGGCTCAGCTGTGTCCAGGTAGGAGGGGACTGCAGTTTGACTTCAGAAGCTCCCTCTAGCAGTGTGAGGACATCTGAGTGTCTCTCTTACTCATTTTATATTTCATTTGATACTGCACAGAATCACTAGGAGAACAGCGGGAATTGATTTACTTCTCATAGACACAAACTGTTTCTGGGACCTAGTTAATCTTCTCATTAACAAAGAGCTTACATTCCCCTCCCCTGCAGAGCTCCTAAAACATCTATAATAGCCACATTAAGTGAATTCTACAATGATTGAAAATTTTACTATAATGAAGATAAAAATTCACTCAATTCTAGTTTTTATACTTGATTTGCATTTGATTGAAATGTGTATTTGCAGTTTGGGCATTTCAGCAATTGCTTCTGTATTCTTTGCCCATAAGCAGCCTTCAGATGGCCTCTTAGAAAATTGAAGAAGTCTCTATATGACTGGAAAACTCTTTCTGATGGTCTGCTTCTTCAAAGATACAGCATTATCTCTTGGGAATTATAGAAATGGTATATTTTTAAGCCTCTTCTAATGCTACAGATAATTCCTAAACTACTGCCATTTATAACTGGTACCTTTTTTCCCACTTAGCATTCAGTAAGCATTTATTGAGACCTAATATGTAGCTGTAATTTTGGAGAATACTTAAAGTATAGAACACAGAGTTCTTGGTCTTCAAGAGCTAAGCAGCTATATGGAGAAGGGAGAGACAGAAAGAGAGAGAGAGAGGAGATCAACACATATCCACCACTTGCTTTACTATGCTTCAACTTTTGGTGGACTCACCCCATCTTATGGATTCGATTATCATCTGTAAGTAGACCACTTCCCTAATTGTTTCTTTAACCCAGACCTCTCACCTGAACTACAAACTTTTATTTCTCACAACACCTTCAGCATTTTCCATTTCTAATGGGTACCTCAAACATTAAGTATTCAAAACTGAATTCCTGATTTCATCCCTTTCCCCCATCCTGGTCTTTTGTAGTGTCTGGCAACTCCAGTTTTCAAGTTACTCAGTGCAAAACCTTTGAGTTGTTCTTGACTTCTCTTCTCTCTGTCATGCCTTATATGCAATGCATCAGCAAATTTGTCTGGCTATAAACCTGAAATATACCATAAATATGATCACTTCTCACCACTCGAAAGCCACTGTTTTCTCTCTTTAGGACTACTTCAGTCAGTGGCCCTTTAACTGATCACTATGCTACTGCTCTTTTCCCTATAATCCATTTTTAACAGAGCAGCCAAAGTGATTATTTTTAAATGTCAGATCATGTTACACCCTCCCTATAACCTTCCAACAGTTTTCCTTCAACTCAAATTTACATAATTGCCTATAATGCCTTATATGTTCAATTATATACATATATACTTACCACCATGTCTGGGAAATCTCTTTCTCCTACTTTCCTAGTGTGAGTATTGCTTAGGTATAAATCAGAAGTCAGAAAAATAAGAGTAAGAATTAAAAAGGACATATGTGCTGGAAAAAAAAATAGTGCAAAGAATAAAGACTGGGAAAGTAATTAGGAGGAAGAGATTATACAGAAACCATAAAGCAGAAAGTTAATCGAATTTATCAAGCATATTATAGGGTACATGGCCAATTCCACAGTTTGTTCACCTATAATCTCAGGCAAGCTGTTTACTTTGTCTGAGTGTCAGATTTGGCCTCAGTGAAAGGAAGGTAGTGATATATTGTGTGCAGGGTTGTGGTACAGCTAGCATATATGGAGGTTTATCCCACATATCTGGGCTGAAAATATTAGAACCCAAGCTACCGAGGTCAGAGGGCCTGGCTAAGAGCTTCATATGGGAAAAAAACCTTTAAGTCAATGATGAAATGGGGCAGACTCTTTTTCAGGCAGTATGTAGCCAAGAATCTATTCCTTGAATGCTAGAATTGAAGGTTATATAAAAGCACTTATTACTACCAAATTGCAAAGAACAAGCAGAGCAAGTAAGTTGAGAGAGACAGAGAGATCTTTCTTGGAGAACATTTTTGGAAAATTACTGTGGGCAAAGCAGTGTGAAAATATTTAGGGAGACAGAAGACTACAAAGATAAAATACCTACATCAAGAAGTTTATATTGAAATTGAGAATATAAAACAGATATTATGGGATAAGTCCCATAGGAGAGATACAGAAAAACAGAGAAAGGAAGAATAGCTGTAAACTCTAGGGAGGAAATGTCACAAAACTCAGGTGAAAATACATTAGAAAAGGAAAACTAGGTATTTTTCAGTATATATAATCAGGCTGGAAGATAAAAGCTGGTTCAGAGACTAGTGAAAACTAAACTGTTCCTATAAGGACTTTAAAATGTGATCAGCATGTGAGTAGGCTTGGAGGCCTGCTGAAGATGGAGCTAGGAGAAGGAATAGCATGTGGTTTCTGAGATACGGTGTAGCAATAAGACTTACAACACAGAAACTAAACTAAAATAATGTTTTTGTCACTATTGTGCTGTCGGAGAAAAAAAATCTGTCGAAATAATGAAAAATACTAATTTTGAGAATTATCAGTGTGGCAAAACCCAAGAAACACTTTTCAAATGAATGTACTCAAATTGCAGGATCAAACATCTGTTAATTTTAATAAGTAAGAGAAAGGAAACATTCAAAAACACCTTCAGAGTGAAAATATGTGAATTAATCAGAGTACCTTCATAATCAATAAACACTTACTGAGCGTCTATTCATGTACTATCAATGTGTTAAAAATACAAAAGTGACAAAAGTAATTATTGCTCGAAATTCTGTGCAGTATTTAGAAAGACTGGGTAGGGATAAACATGTATTTCTCTTAAGATTACATTACATTATGATAAGATTTATGGAAAAAATGTATATACCTGTGTATATATAAAAATAGAAAAGAGTCTAAAAGAACTTTTTCAATCTCAAAACAGTGTTTACATATGAGGAAATGTAGCGGTGACTGTTAATTGTTTATAAATATCTGTTCTCTCCTTTCTTAGTGATACAGCTCCTAAATCGTAATACCCAGAAACAGACTTTCCACAATATGAATTTCCCAGTTTCTCACCTGAGCTCATGTGGTCAT
This sequence comes from Rhinopithecus roxellana, assembly GCF_007565055.1. Taxonomy (NCBI): domain Eukaryota; kingdom Metazoa; phylum Chordata; class Mammalia; order Primates; family Cercopithecidae; genus Rhinopithecus; species Rhinopithecus roxellana. Next base: position 5,349,616 of record NC_044550.1, read on the forward strand.
GTGACTAAGTTGTAGCCAGTGATATTTAAGCAGAAATATCATGTGATGCTTCTGATAAATGTTCTTAAAGGAAGGTTTTTTATTCTTATTCTTGTCTTCCTCCTTTCTTCTGGCTGTAATGTTAATAGGATGGCTTGTGTTCAAGCAGCCCTCTAAAGACATGAGTTGGAAGCTATGTACTGAGAAGCACAGAGCAACAAGAGAAAAGTTTGGTTCTTAACTCTGAAAGCTTGATAAACCTGGGACAGTCAGCCAGGGAACTTCTTCCATGTTGATTTTTAAGCCAGTGATATTTTGGGCATTTCTTTTACCTGCAGGAAGAAAATAGGCTGATTTTATATAATTTGACCATTTAAAACCTAGAATATATTCATATGCAGTTTTTACAGTTCAGTGTTTAAACTTAATTATTTTTCATTTTAGTTTTGCTTCTCTATGTTTTATAAATGGTAAACTTATTAGCCATTCTGTGGTATATAAAAGTTTCACTTTTATGTTTTGTTTTTATGTTGGCCCAACCTCCATGTTCAGCTAAATACACTAACATAGTTTAAATTACTGCATGTCACTGGGAATCCAAGTTAGAGAATTCCTTTTTCCACATTTTTAATAAAACTTGAGAAATGAATAACATTATAAGCACTTGAAAATAATATTCACTGACTTATCATGTGTAAGCCCTGTCGAAATGTTTATTTTCCTATGTCTCTACTGAGCTTGGAAGACATTTTAAAATGATTCCATTAAAGAAATTTTAAAAATTTTTGAAATATCTATTTACTTGAGACGTTGAAGAAAACATAAGCATCTACCTTCCCCTTTTTAGATCTCATATGATATGACAAATACATAGAAAATTAGAGGAAATTTTAAAACAGTACTCTAAATTGAGTAAAGGTGCCCTCCATGAACCAGGAATTGGCAGATTTCAAAAAAGCACACTCATAAGAAATTGCAGTTTTTTACGTGACCCTGAAAAAATCCATTAATTATCCTAATTTGGAGGGGTACAAACTGCAGAAAAGAGCAGGGTATGAGCTCAGCAGGAAGCATAATATTTCATTGCCAACTTGCTGTTGTGGCTCAGTAGCAGCACTTCTGTTATCTTCTGCATGGCTTCTCACTCTTCAGCAAGCAAATTAGGACTCATTCACATGGTGATCCAGTGTTCCCCTGGCACAGCAAGATAGATGGCAAGCCATTGTGCCAGCCCTCCAATGCTCTATTTCTATCACATTGCTTCTCTCCCATTGACCAAACCAAGTCCCTGGCTAATCCCAGATTTAAAGGATAGGGAAATAGACTGCACCAATTGTTGGAAGAGCTGAACAGTACATTGCAAAGGGGCGGGAATACCAGAATAGGAAGAACTTTGTGGCTATCTTATGTAATCTGCCGTGCTGATCAGTTAGACTAATAAACCAAGAGAGAAAATGAAGGACAATAAATTCAAATACCTAATAGAGATCAGGCTGTTAAGATAAAAAAGTAAAGTTGGATATAGTGCCTATGTACACAATGTACTTGAATTGTGAGAGCTAACATGAATTGAAGATCTCATGGACTTTCCAAGGGGGCACTGTCTCTCAGATTAAATGAGTTGCTTGAAACAGACTCCAACGATTTTCACATAAAATTGTAACTTTGAATTTTTTTGTAAACTACTAATTTTGAGTTCTGGCTGAAGTATTTTAAAACTGTGGTCAAACATAAACACATCTGTAAGTTACTTACGAATCATGGACCATCAACATGTGAGTTTTGATAGAGAAGACTGAAAGGATAACATTTTAAAACTTTATTTAATATAATATAAGTAGCATAATTAATATATATTTGTTATAAATATGTGTCCTACAGACAGTGAATACCCATAGGTTAATTATAAAAATTGATAATATATCATGTGCCCCCCAACCTCCAGAATTTATATACAGCGTAAGTAATACCTAACAAATTACCTGATTAAAATACAATAAAATTAAGATGAGTAACATTTTAAACAAAGACAAAATCTCAAACCACTTGGAAGTAAAAACAGCAAATGAGAAAAAACTCTCATACACTGTTTCTAGAGCAAAGAGGAAATAAAAACTAAAAGTATAGACTATTTAGAAAATAATGATAACAAAAGCACTACATGTAAACTGTTCTTAAAACTTTGCTTACAGAAACATGTTCCTCTTTAAACTCTACTTAATTATTAAATTAAAATAATTTATCAAGCCTTCAACTCAATAAATAAAATAAAAACCATTAGTGAAAATGCATTAAAATCTATATTTTAGAATTCATAAATCAATAGGATTAACTGAAGGGAAAAAACAGTTCTTTGGAAAGATGTAAAACAAAAACAAACCTTTGGCATGTCTGGTTTCAGAAAATGAAATGCATAAATAGTGTCAAAAAAAGAATGTGTACACCACAATTAAGAAAAAGTTTCACAAGCATGATGGAACATTAAGTACAACTTTATCTTAATTATTTGAAAGAAACTTATGACATGAATTATTATCAAGGAAAACATCCCATCATTAAAATTGACTCAAGAAGAAATAGAAAACAATTAAATATATGTGCAATATGACAAAAATGTAATTTGTTTACAAACAAATTAGTAATGTTATATCCTACCTGTTTTCTTCATTTCAGGAAAGAATAGACCAAATGATTAAGACATTTCATAAAAGTTACCCAATTAATTCTGAAAAGCTAGAGTAATTCCCAAAAGAATGGCTGACAAAGAAATCACATACAAAAAAAGAAAAAACATTCAATATCACTTACTAAAGTAAAGATATTACAAAATTCTTTTGGATATGAATATCCAAAATCTTAAATGTCCTTTCATATTTATTAAATCAGCATATTATAATATAGTAACGTATTACCAAGCAGGGTTTATTACAGAATGAGCTTCATTCAACCAAAAGATAACAGGAGAATCTTTAGCAAAATGACTAATAGTAAGCAAAGTTGGAGACACGGATTAGATAATAATAAGAAAACGTCATATGCTCTAAAAATGAAAGAATGGTATTTAAAAATCAAAGGAAAAGGGGAAAGTAGGGGAAAATAGGTTATTGTAATGCAGTTTAGGGAATAAGTGAGAGTAACAGATTTTATTTAAAATTTTCAAAAGGTTAACTGGGGAAAAAAGGAGTAAAGCTTTGTAAAAGTTGTAAATATTGAGGTAAAAAGTATAATAAACGTGCAAATCTTTCTAGACAGCGAAAGAAAAATTACCAAAGAAACCAAGCTACATAGAAAAACACAGTAAATATAGCAAAATCTACATAATAATAAATGACATAAAGAATAGATTAAATAAGATATGTTTTTGGGATATGGATCAAACACTATAACCTCACAATATACAATAAAAATATATGTATCAGAAGCGGCAAAGAATATTTAAAGGAGTAATTAATACTCTTGGGCGGGTGTGGTAGTTTACTCCAATAATCCCAACACTTTGGGAGGCCAAGGTGGGTTGATTACCTGAGGTTGGGAGTTCGAGACCAGCCTGATCAATGTGGTGAAATCCTGTCTCTACTAAAAATACAAAAAATTAGCTGGGTGTGGTGGCACATGCCTGTAATCCCAGCTGCTCGGGAGGTTGAGACACAAGAACTGTTTGAACCTGGAAGGCGGAGGTTGCAGTGAGCCGGGATCGTGTCACTGCACTCCAGCCTGGAAGACAGAGTCAGATTCTGTCTCAGAAAAAAAAAAACAAAAAAAAAAGTCTTAAAAGTTTATATCAATAAAAATGAAAAACTAGAAATAAATAGATTAGATTCTCATATCCAAATACAAAGTACAACAAATTTTAAAAGATGACACAAGGAAGATAATAAAAATTAAAAGAGAAAGTAATAAGGTAACTACCAGAAAAAATAGTAGATCAAGTTTATAAATTAAGTCCTGCTTTTTAGAAAATATCAATAAAAGAGATAAATCGTTAGCTAATTTAATCAAGTAAAAACAGGATAAGTACAAACATACTCTGTAAAGTACAAGGTAGGATATGACAAGGGAATAATAATTATTGATACAGGGGAAAATTTAGAACAGATTACTTTGCACACCTTTATGCAAATAAATTTGAAAAACCGAACAATACTGATAACATCTTTGGAAAAATATGATTTTCCAAAATTGACTGCTGTAGAGATAGAGAACTTAAACCAATTTTTGCAAAAAAAAAATTATCAAAGGACCAATCCACAAAAAAGGACCAAACGTAGAGTGTTTCACACGTCAGTTCAGTCAGTTCCTTGGAGACCAAATAGTTCCAATGCTGTTACAGATTGAAGGAGACTAAAGAGGCATACAAACTAAACTGGATTGTTAGGATAGGACAGAATTGGGAAGATTATAAAGTTGTAATATGAACTATATATTAATGTATGGCATTAATGTTAAATTTCTTAAATTTGATAACTGCAGTGCTGTTAGAGAATATAGTTGTTGTCATTAAATACATCTTGAGATGCTAAGAAATAAAGCAATGTGATGTATGCAACATTTTCAAATGATTCAAAAAAGTATGTATATTCCTATATGTTTATATATTATAGAAAGTATATATGCTTACATGTATTTCTGTGGGTGCAGGTGTGGGGTGTGTGTGTGTGTGAGAGAGAGATAATGAAAGGGAGAGAATGCTAAAGCAAACGTGACAGAAGCTTAAAAATCTATGTAAAGTACATAACAAGAGTTCTCTACTGTTCTTTCAGTTCCTCTATACAATTTGAAATTACTTCAAAATTAAAATAAAGTCTTTTGAAATTTCAATTTCAATCTCAGTGTTTCTTAAAATGAGGAATAGAATGATAATGCCAGGCACAGTGGCTCACATCTGTAATCCCAGTAATTTGGGAGCCCGAGGCCGGTGGATCTCCTGAGGTCAGGACTTTGCGACCAGCCTGGCCAACATGGCAAAACTCCATCTCTACTAAAAGTACAAAAAATAGCTGGGTGTGGTGGCACACGCCTGTAATACCAGCTACTCAGGGGACTGAGGCATGAGAACTGCTTGAACCCAGGAGATGCAGGTTGCAGTGATCCAAGATCACACCACCGCACTCCAGCCTGGGTGATAGAGCAAGCCTGTATCTCAAAATAAATAAATTAAGTTAAATAAAGAAAGAATTAGAATGATAATTGTCTAAAACTACCAACCTCTTAATGTTGAAACAGTATAAAGACAATCCCATTAAAATCAACAACAATGTAATAATGTCAGCCCTTACACAACTATTTGATACTATGCTGAAATATTTATGTTTGAGATGAGTAATCTTTGGCTACCTGCCCAAAGTCGTGTATCATTGACTGACAGATGTAAGACTTGAATACATTCTTCCTTCTTTCTTCCTTCTCTCTCTCCCTCTCTCCCTCCCTCCCTCTCTCCCCCCACCTTCTCTCTCTCCCTCCCTCTCTCTCTCCCTCCCTCTTTCCTTCCCTCCATGTGTTTCTGTGGGTACAGGTGTGGGGTGTGTGTGTGTATGTGTGACTGAGAGATAATGAAAGGGAGAGAATGCTAAAGCAAACGTGACAGAAACTTAAAAATCTCTGTAAAGTACATACAAGAGTTCTCTACTGTTCTTTCAATTCCTCTATAAAATTTGAAATTACTTCAAAATTAAAATAAAGTCTTTTGAAATTTCAATTTCAATCTCAGTGTTTTTTTAAATGAGGAATAGAATGATAACGCCAGGCACACACAGTGGCTCACATCTGTAATCCCTCTCTCTCTCTCCCTCCCTCCCTCTCTCTCCCTCCCCCTCTCTCTCCCTCCCCCTCTCTCTCCCTCCCTCTCTCTCTCCCTTCCTCCCTCTCTCTCTCCCTCCCTCTGTCTTTCCCTCCCTCCCTTTTTCCCTCATTCCCTCCTTCCTTCCTTCCTTCCTTCCTTCCTTCCTTCCTTCCTTCCTTCCTTCCTTCCTTCCTTCCTTCCTGTCTTCCTTCCTTCTTTCTCTTTTTTCCTTCCTTCTCCTGCCTCTCCCTCCCATTTTTCCTCCTCCCTTTCTTCCTTCCTTTAGCATTTCTTCAATCCTTACTTTCTCCCAGGCAAACCTGGAATCTTTACACTGTAATATTATTTGAAGACCAAAGAAAATCAAATAATATTTAAGAAAACTATCAAGAAATTTCAAATATTTACAGAAGTTTATTCTCTTGAAGAGCAAGAGAAGGAAACAAATAGTTTAGAAAGTTAGATAGGCAGAAGTAGAGCTAGTACTTGTCAAATGTGTGCCAAAACTCTTCAGTAACTTTTGCTGCTGCTTTTTGCAAAAAATATTTAAAGTTGGAATGAATGCATTTCCTGAGGTAATATGTGAATTACTGCAAGCAATATGTACAAAACATGAAAAACAGGTGATATTTAGTTTGGAATTGTCATATTCAAAATCAGAAATAAAATGTTCATTCTGATAGAGCAGTGAGTTTGATTTTATTCTCAGATAAAATTACAGAATGGATTATTAATCAGATGTGTTTTAAATGATTAAAACAGCAGTTCATGTTTTTTATAGCATTAGCTATTCGTGAGCAAATGAATATCTGATTAAATATGTATTTTGAGTTCAACAGTGCCTTTTACAAAGCACTTAAAACCCTATAGGCAAACGTGGCTTGATGGCAATGTAGTAAAGAATATTTATAGGTGATTGAAAAGCCATATCTAAAGTGTTAACTAGTGAGCTATCATCAAAGTGCATAGAACTTTAGAGGCATATTGCCATACTTTGAACTTGCCAATGTATGTACTTTACTAGTAATGTGAATAAAGAATTAAAGTCTTGCTTCTCAAACTTCTGAATGGCTCAAACCTGGTAAAATAAAGTTGACATAATGAATGAGAAGTATAGATTACAGTAGATGTGAAAGATGCAAAAGAACCAAAGAATGAGATTACCTAGACAAATATAAAATCTAACATTTGTTTCAATTGCATAAGACTATGTGGGCTACTAGTTTGATAGTGTTTATTTTTAAAAGTATTTTTAAAATTTTATTTGACCTTAAATTTAGGATAAGGTAGTATTAAAAATCACCTAATGAAAATGATTTGGCCTCCAATTTTATTTAAAAAGTGTATAATTTATATCAGTTGAAGAAACTGATTAAACTATGTTCACAGAAGAATGACAAGTATTTTGAGGGATAGAAAATCATCACATCTTGGGAAAGGTTTAAAAGCTTGTCATAGGGCAGATCTATTTAGAATGATAACATAATGTATGGATGACAAAACTAAGATATCTAATAAGGAGTACAAGGAAGCAGGTATTAATTCATTATAAAATCAAAGTTTTATAATAATTAGAATATTTCAAATGCAAATTTTTCATCTTAGAAAAAGCAATTGAACTTGGTGTAATGTTAAAATAATGCATGTAAAACACATAACATGACACTTGGTATATAGGTATATAGCAAACACTAACTAAATGCATAACTATTAATCTTACCCATATAATGTTCTTAGCATTATATTCAAGAATAAATTAGATCTTTAGTTGTTACATATAATCATTTATTTCAGATTAAATTTAGAGTAAATGTGTTTCAATTTCTCTAAGCTTCTAAGATTCAGTGATTATATTGCTTATTAATCATGTTCCATTGTATAATCCATCCATCTCCTTTTCATGACTTGAGAGAATGCAAATCTTATTATATCTTCTCTCAAGGAAAATATTATGACTATATAATTAAAATAATTTTTAAAATGTATTTCTATTCCAGCTTTACTGCTAGTCCTAATCAAAATTTAAATAGTCATTTTACTTTAAATATTTGACATATAATATTTTGTAATATATTGAATTTACTATAGTAGATGTCTAATTATCTTAGCTATTTGCAAATAATGTAAGCATAAATATACTGATAAATCAAGAACCTTACTTTAATTATTGACATAATTATTCAGGATATTAATCTATTATCATTGCTATAAAACAGTCAATTTTCATATTGCCATTTTCTTTTTATTATTTAAATACCTCTCTTGGGAATGCAGACAAAAAGATGGAAAAGATTTATAATAATTAGGTAATGTAAGTTTAGTAGGGGCTCCATCTTTATTTATTCATATATTCATAGCAAGTATTTATTGACCATGAATTCTATGCCAGAAAATGTGATAGGTAATTTTTTTTTAAAGTCACAATCCTTGCTTTCATGGAGCTTATGGCCTAGTGGAGGAGTCAAACATTATCGAAAAGATCACATAAACATATGTAAGTTTACAGCTGTCATAATGACTGGTAAAATGATGGATGTAAATTTCTGACAGTGTAAATAATAATTATTGTTCCAGTCAAAGAGATAGTGGATAGCTTCCCTGTGAAAATGAAAATCAAAATGACATGTAATATATAAATAAGCATTTACTTGAAGTTTCAGGAGGGTCAATCCAGACTGTGAGAATAGCATGTACAAAGACCATACATCAGGAAGAACTGCTGGAAGGGAAAATGGTACAATATGAATATGTTAAAGCAGGTTGGGGATAGCCTACTTAAACCTGTGTAGACCATCTTTTTAATCTTTCTCCAAAGAGCAATGCAAATTCATTGAAAATTTTTGAAGTGTGGCAGGAGACAGGATCAGATTTGCTCTACAGAAAGACTACTTTGGCTACAATAGGGAGATTGAAGGGAAGAAAGGTAGATTTCAGGTCGTCTTACAAGGAGCTGGAACCTAGGAAAATGATGAAAGCTGGAAATAGTAGAGAAATGAATGGATATTAGGATTCTCAGGAGGTAAAATCAATAGTGATAGATTTAATAGGGGGCATAGGCTGGAGAAGACAATGAGGCTAGCAAGTTTTATGACTTATGTAAAAAGACACCATTCATTAAAGCAGGAGATGTTGGAAGAGGACTAGTTGAATATCATGAGTATGATGTTGGCTAGGTTAAATGTTAAATTTGAGGTATTTTCGAGTCATTTAGCAGAAATGTCAATTATGTAGTTGAGTAAATCAGTCTAGACCCCAGAGCTCAGATACACATCTAGAAATATACATTTGTAAATCATGTGTAGATGGGGACAATAGCAGTAATGAACACAGAAGAGCTCAAATGAGAAAAGAATGTAGGCCCAAGTCCAGAGAACTGCTAACATGAACTTGAAAAAGGAACTGAAAAAGAGGTGCATGTTATGTCATGAAATTCAAGGGAAAGTTGTCTTTGTGATGCAGGGAGAGATCATCAGTGCTAAATGTCAAGAGACCTGATCAGATGAGCTTTGACGTATATCTGCTATGTTCAACAATACAATAATTAAGAAGTACTTTTTCCATGAGGAGTAGGGTACCCAACAATATGGGAAAAAAAGAGTCTTCTCAGAGTGACTGGGATATATAGAGAGAAAAGGTGGTAACATGGAGTAACCAGAGGGTAGAGGGAAGGGCTCAATCTCTTTGATTTCATTTTAACAAGAAACAAAGGATCTTTTAATGGGAAATCTAGTTAATAGGATGATGTTGAATGCATCAGACAGAGACTTAAATATCTGAAATGGAGGTTGATACATTTACTGATGGAAGGTTAGTCTTAGGAAAGGGGACAGCTCCTGTATTGTGGAAGCAGATAAATAGAGTAGACTGCAAATGGACTACAGGGTGGAACGTAGAAATAAGTATGAATTTTAATCTCACATCTTCTGTGTTCTCTATGTAATAACAGTGGGAGTAAAGATGTGAAAAGTCATTGTAAAAAGTGGACAAGTGAGTTTACCAAATAAATAAAAACCTAAGAAGGGTAAGAATAAATTGTTGTCTTTGATTATTTCTGGTTATGTTGTTTATTGACATTTAGGAAATTTTAGAACTGTCTTTCTGAATTAGTGGTCCTTGGCCTTTTTTAAAATTTTGCTTCAGTGCAGCACCTCTAATGTAAGGAAGGACTACCACATACTCATTATCCATTACAGTGTTCTGCTGTATCATTGATTCTGAAGGATGGAGTGAAGCACCTCTTTAGGAAGGACTATACAAAACTCAGAGACAGAAAAGAGAGAGTGTGTGTGTGTGTGTATTTGTTGGAAAAAGTTAATTATATGATTCTGATATGCTTTCCACAGGGAGGCTAGAAATTTCTCCTTGAAAATAGAATAGCCAAGTGTTGAAAATAGAGCAGAATTTAGGAATTTGTTTATAGATATATGACAAGTAATTGTTAAATTTAATAAACAGTTTAGCACATGCAAATAATCAGCTCCCTTTTCCTAAATAAAAAACTTTAGATATTTGTCTTCTATTTTAAAAATTCACTTTGTGAGATTTAGAAGTATCCATTATTAAAATCAGTAACCATTCCAATTTATAATCATTTAAAAGTAAAACATGTAATTATTTATTAGAAAAATATTTATGAACATTTTATGAATACTATCAACATGTTGTCAGTAAATTCCTCCTCAGGTGGAATTTTCTGACTTCGGTGGAGTCATTAAATGCTTTGGGTCACTAGTGATCAATTAGTAAATTACTGATCCATAGTACTTTAATGGCCTGAAAAAGTAAATGCATCTTCTGAGAGCCTAATTGAATCTTAGAGAGTTATTTATTCATCATTAAAATCAAGATAAATGAGTCAGCTCACAATAATGATACTGAACAGTTACGTTCATTTCACAAATAGATAAACTAAAGCTCAGAAAAGACAGGACAAGGGAGTTAAACATCCAGGTTAGATTTTCCATCTGAAAAGACCCAATTCCCAGTATCTTGCTATAAAATTAAATATATGAGTTTGAAAGCAATGTTTTTCTGCAAGTTCATTTTCATATAGTGTTATTAAGTTTGATGCCATTCAGTTAATAATTTTGTAGATCCATGGTACATATACTAATATGATCTTGTTATAATGTAAATAGTACAGTTTAAACAGCAAAATTTCACACTTTTAATATAAAAATTTTCCTGGAACCAATTATCCTAAGTGCCTACTATATGATTCATTAGGAAAACGAATGATAGCTGCAATATGGTAAAATGATTATGAGCACAGACTTTGGAATAAGAAAAACGTAGCTTTAATATCTGGCTTCTGTACTTATTCGCTGAGATCTAAACAAGTTACTTAAACTTCTAAGGTTTGGTTTCTCCACTTATGAAATGGAGAGGAAAATGCATAATTCACAGCTCATTGTAAGGACTAAGTAAAAAAAAAAAAATCCTTAAATACTTAACATGGGGCCTAGCAACAAATATATATGAACTTGGTACACGCAGACATACAAACACATACCTGCTTACCTTTAGCTAGAATATTTTTTAAAGCATTATTACTTTGAGACTAGATTCATCCAAGTTGGTTTAGCATTCTACTGGGCATGTTACTTTTCGTGTCTTTCTTGGTTTTTGTCCCCAAAAGCCATAAAACAAGTTTTATCTTCTTTCATGAAACAATTAAAAAGAAAATAACGAGAAAATGTTTAAAAAATAATTTACTAGTGTTTGTGTTTGTCTGGAAGGGACATCCTGCAGCTTTGATCACAGCTGAAGATCATTACTTCAAACAAGATACATCTTTTAGATATTTAAATATGTATTATCATATTATGCACTTTAAATGTAAAGCCATCTACCCTCTGCTGTACTGAGATTCTGTTATATTTTAAATAAGTAAAATAGTAAACTTTAGTGCTATCACTGAGAATCTAAGAAGACACATTTAAAAAGGGATTATTACTCCAAGAATTATCTTTTTTAAATCATTAATTGTTCATTAAAATATTTCTGAAGTTTATGCCATACAATCATGTTAGTGATCTTTGGCATAGACAACTTAGTGCTGTAAAAACTAACAAATCTGTTTAGAGCCCAATAATATAAATTTCTATGCCGAGAAATATAAACCAATGGTAAAATGCCAAGTTGAAGTTTCTGAATAATCCACCTAATAATTTACATGTTAAGAACATGTTGAATATCTTGGGAACATGTTCCTAGAAAGGATTCTCCAGTATAAGCTTTTCCTTTACTATTAATGATGACTTTGATAAAAATAACCCAGGAAAAAAAGACGATTTTCTCCCTGTGTGATCTGTGTCTGAAATAGTCTTCACTGATTTTACATGTGTTGATAATATGAACAAGGTAATTTGTCTGACTCTGATGGGGCAAGATTTTCAGTAAGAAATTCAAAATTTACACGTGGCTCTTCTGTAAGAAGTCTTTGCAGTGTTTTTCAGTTTATATAAAAAGATTTATATTGCCTGAGGCCTCTGTTTTTTTTCCTCGAGGCAAGCTGAAGTGGCACAAATGAAATTGTTTTTCACATTGTTAATGTATTCCTTTCTCTTTCAATTTCTCAGAGAGCCGACATAGGGATTTCTGCTTTAACCATCACTCCTGACCGTGAGAATGTGGTGGACTTTACAACACGTTACATGGACTACTCAGTGGGGGTACTACTTCGAAGGGCTGAAAAGACAGTGGATATGTTTGCCTGTCTTGCACCATTTGATCTCTCTCTATGGGCTTGCATTGCTGGCACAGTCCTTCTGGTGGGTCTACTGGTCTACCTCTTGAACTGGCTTAATCCTCCACGGTTACAAATGGGATCAATGACGTCTACTACTCTCTACAACTCCATGTGGTTTGTGTATGGATCTTTTGTACAACAAGGTAAGGAGCAAAACTACATTCTAGTATTTAAAAAAAAATAGAATGTGATGTTTCTAATGCCATGTATTTAGTTAATAAGGTTCTGTATCTGACATCAATAAGTGTTCTAAAGGGTCCTCACAGCAATGCTCAGAAAAGAACATTTCCTGCTCCCTCCTAGTGGATCTCAGACACACCAGGTTTCCAGCAATAATGGTTCATTGTCTTTTGATGCAAGTTCAATTTCATCAACAAAGGCAAAAGTGAGTGTCAAAGGTAAAGCTCACAAAAAACATCAAGATCCGATTTTTCTCTCCAAACTCTGACTTTCTGAGAAATAGTCTTACTAGGATGAAACTACTTATTACCAGAGAAGGTACTATTTAATTATTTACATATGTAAGAAATGTTAGGATTTGTTCTTTGTTCAGACACATTATTTCATGCATTAAAAATATTCATTGACATTGAAAAGACTGGTTAATTTAAGACTGATGAGAAATTTTATGTTTTATCTTTCACTTTGATATGTAATCTTTACTGGTGATTTAACTTACAATTTCACTATTTTCTAGAGAATGTCATTGCTCTGTTATTTAATATCCAATCTTCCCAATTCTTTAAACTTGTCTGATTAATTATTTGGCTCTCACTCTTTCAAAATAGAATAATATTTATTGCATTCCTTACTTGACACTTGCCTCATAGAGAATGAAATAGTAAGAAAATTGATAGTCTCTTGCAAGCTCTACACATATATTGAAGAGGAGAGATGTTTGTTACAGTGGAGACATTATACTTTTGTGCTAATACTTACAACTCTGAATAACATCTTACTTTTTATTGCTATTTTCTGTTGGACCTTCCATTAAACTTCATTTTTCTATTCTAATTTAACTAATCAAAGATTAGTCTAGAACCTTCATCTCACTTGCCCACTTCTAATCTAGCCCTTAAACCTTTTATAAGCATGCTTTTCCCTCTACCTTTCCATATCCAGGGCTCTAAGTTTACCTGTTACTGTATATTTTTCACACTTTTAGTTCATTCATTAATAATTAACTCAGTAAATATTTAATCCACACTATCTAAGGAGAGCTTTGCTAAGAACTGAGTGTATGATGGTGAGCAAGAGGGGCTTTGCCATCATAGTGCCACGACAGAAGTCTAATGAGACATAAATGTACAAACATGGGATTACAATTGTGGGTAGAAAGTTCTGTGATAGGATAAGCATAGACTGTTAGGAGAACATAGGTGTAGAAGAGCTTAATATATGTTAATGTCACAGAGAAGGCTTTTAAAAGTAACACTTTATATAGAGAGACAGAGTTAACTATGGAAACAGCTTCTTGAAGAAGATGAATGGAGAAAAAGAGACATAAATGGTTAGGATGGAATTTCAGAGCAAGAAGAGAGAAATTAAGATAGTCCAAGCAGAGGGGAAATAGTAAAGATGAGGCTGAAGCTACATTTGTTATTATCAGGAGTTTGAACTGATCCTTGAAATGATCAGATATTTAAAGATAATAAACAGGAAAATACAGGTTCAAATTTTACTCTAGAAATGTTCTGGTTATAATGTAGAGAACAGATTGATAAGTGTTCACAATAAGAACAGATTGTGAAAAGTGAGACAAATTAAAAGACTGTTGTAATAACTGAGCAAAGAGTTGGTGTGGCTTGCTCAAAGGTAAGGTAGCTTTGGGAGTCAAAAGGAGAGTAATGATGAAATGGAATCCGTAGGTTTTGATTAGCTATAGAGTGGTGGGGGGTCAGTGCTGAAGAAAAAAAAAAGGAGATAAAGTTTTATCCTAGGTTTTCGAATAGAAAATTATGTATATTGGATATTGATCTCATTTACTGAAAAAATAAAACCGAAAAAAACATATATGACAGGAGAAATGATACGTTCATTCTGCTGCACATTGAGTTTGAGCTATGTCTGAAACATTCAAAAGAGTATTACTAATGCGTGCTTAGTGGTTTGAAATACTTGTCAGATGCACAAAAGAGACATCTGGACTTAATATATATTTAGGAGATACTGGAATGTAGGAAATTTTGAAGACATGGGAGTGAATGAGATCACACAGAGTAGTTACTCTTAATTGCAAATTCCTGGTTGAGAACCACTGGCCCACACAAAGCCTAGGACAGAGCTCTAAGGAAAGGAATGGGTAGAGGAGCGCTCAGTGGTGCCTCATAAGGAGTGACTAGAAATGCACAAATGAAAATCAGAGCAGCTAGTAGTATACATTTGGTTGACTGTGTTAAACATTTCAAAGGATCAAATGAAATTAAGGCTTGAAAGGTTTTTGTTGGATTTAACGAAAAATTTATTATTGAAGCAAAAAAGGCTTGTCCTTGCCCTATGATGTCTGAGGTTTCAGCCAGGTAATTCAGAGTCCAGAGGCTAAAATCATCCAAAGGCTTGTTCACTTCACTCACATATCTGGTAGTTAATGTGGGCTGCAGACTAGTGGCTTCAGCTTTTTCTCCACTAGGGCCTCTCCATGAGGTCACTCTGCATGGGATAGTTTGACTTTCTCACAGTATGGTGGTTGATTTCTCCACAGAAAGCATCCCAATTAAAGAAGAATGTTACTGTTCCAGGTTGAGAGTCATAAACTTGTGTGATGGTGTGAGTTCCTCTTACAGAAACATCCTGGATGTACCCACCTCATGGGTTTTTATGAGAATTAATGAGTGGTTAAAATTGTGAAGTTCTTAGATATAACTTATATAAATGTCACATAAGTGTTTACTAAATAAATAAAACATAATGAATTAAACTCAGCTGCAGAGTAGGCATATGTAAAAAGGGATAACAAGACAAATTATTTTAGATCGTTTTGATGTAGATAATGATTGAAATAGTAGGTCGTGGGGGACATGGAACAACTATAAATAGAAGGACCAAGAATGTGAATGTAATGAAAACTAAGAGTAGAAATTGACAGAGTAGGCCTGGCATGGTGGTGCATGCCAGCACTTCGGGAGGCCTAGGCAGGCAGATCACCTGAGGTCAGGAGTTCGAGACCAGCCTGGCCAACATGGTGAAACACTGTCTCTACTAAAAATACAAAAACTTAGCCAGATGCAGTGGCAGGCACCTGTAATCCCAGCTACTCTGGAGGCTGAGGCTGGAGAACTGCTTGAACCTAGGAGGCAGAAGTTGCAGTGAGCAGACATCATACCATTGCACTCCAACTGGGGCAACAAGAGTGAAACTCCATCTCAAAAAAAATTGATAGAATTGTTAGTAGTAGAAGAGAGTAGTAGAAGTCTCAGTAATATTACAGGAAAAGAGTGAAAACATAATTATAAATGAGTTTGGAGCCTGTATTTATAAAATAGGGCACCTAAGCCTAATGTTTTTTTGAAATGTAATAGAGGAGAACAAGTTGTAGTTATGTGAATACAAATTCCAAAAGTTAAGAGTTGGTGAAGGACTTCAAAGCTGATTAAGGAACTGAGAGATTAAAGGGTTAGGTGAACCAGCTGTAATGATGATTTGGATTAGACTGGAGAAAAAGAAATTGAGCCATGTGTCAAAGTTGTGAATAAATAAGGAAGCATGACAAGGATGTTGATAGACATGAGCATTGACCAGAAATAGGAGGTGATATAGCTAGATATAATTAACTTCTATTTTCATCTTACTGCTTCCCATTTATTCAATTTTTCAGTGCATGATTTCAACAACTGCCAATACGCTGATGACTCCCAGATCTACATCATCTATTCTTGAACTTCAGATTTGTATATTCAACTGTTACCTAGGCAACTCTCTGACTATACCAGAGGCACCATAAATTTGAACATGCCAAAAATGGAATTCATTTTATAATTTGAACCTTCTTAGCCTCTCACATTCTCTATTCCAGCTGATCCACCACCAACCATTCAGACTCATGTTAGAAACTCTGAAAATAACTTTTGATTTCTTCCTCTTTCTCATCTTGTATATCCAACCATGATCAGGTCCTGTCATTTTTATCTACTAAATATTTCTAGAAGTGGAAATCTCTTCTCATCTAGAAAGATTAGCCTAGATTGTCACCTAGATTGTCACCTAGATTGAGGCTCCCTCATTTTTCACCTGAACTATAGGAGTCTCGTAATAAGTCTTTCTTCTTCCAATGTTGTCTCCTGCAAATACACGATTCACATACTTGCATATATACCCAAGTTATCCATGCCATGGAAAGATGAACACATAATTCCCATTCTTCAGATATTTTTTTGGCTTCCCAATGCCTGCAGTTTAGAAGTCTGAGTTCTTCAGAGTATAAACAATATTCCATCACCTGACTCCTGTCCAACGCTCAGTTCTCATCTCTTACCATTTATGCCCCACATTTAATTGCCCAGTTACTCCAAACTGGTTTTTGTCCCTGACCATAAGACAAGACTCTTTCCTACCTCTTCACCTTGCATCTGTTCTTTCCAATTCCTGGAGTGCCTTTGTTACCAACCTGATTAGACTCTACTCCCACTCCCTGCCTTTATACAGCAAGTTCCTATTCATCCTCTAATTTTTTCTTTTATTTCTCTTCTTTCAAGAAGTCTTTCCTGGGATTGAGAACCATCTCCTATACTCCTCAAGATGTATTTATCATAGTACTTATCATCCATAGTGTAATTTTTTTTTAACATGTCTCCACCTGAGTCCTTTGAATATAGGATAGTGTACTATTTAATCTGTGTAGTCTCTTTGCTTATAGTTAAGTGCCTTGTACATGTTAGGCATTTATTAAATTCATATTGATAAATTAAAAGAATGGATGCTAAATACTTAACTAAATAAAACATGGAGGTTAACTGCAATATTTTGTTTATTAAATTATAGTCTCAAACAAAATACTAAAATTGTCCGCAAATGACTTAAAACTCACTAAACCAAAAAGAAATTTATTTGTAATGTCCCCACTGAGTTGTTGTAAAAAGCTAAGAGGAGAAGTTTATAAGTAAGGCATCTTCTTAGTTGAAGCCTTTTTTGAAGATGTTGACATGCTTATGAATTCTTTCTGAATGTTTTTGGCTTTCTGAATTCTTCCTCCAAGTGACCAAATTTCAATAAGTTTTGGAGCACACCCAAGAAAAAAAGATAAATAGAATTACCCATATGGTTAGCATGCTTTTCTAGTTCTATAAACACGCAACAGATAACAAAAATTATAAATATGTTAAATACCTTTCTATCCCACTGCTCCCTTAAATGAGTTGCACAGCCTGTAGGTTGATTGTACATTTATACAAATTTATAATGACAGATAATGCTGAATTGCATATGATTAGCTACTTCATCTTTGAAAAGCTGCTATTCTTCCACTTGCTAACAATGAAAAGGTGAATTCATTAAAAGATACTGAAAGCATCTTTATGCTCTGATTAAAAATAAATTAAGAAAAGGCTTATAAACCCTATGAGAAAGAGAATCAATCAATGACAGTGTCCATGTATAGGCAACTGAGTTGGAACTGGTGATAATTTCCAATAAAAATACAGTCTTTTAAGAGGAAGTACAGCTGTTATTTCAGAATTGCAGTCTTCATTGAGCCACTATACCAGATTGAATAGGGATAAAGAGGCATTTCATGTGTTATCAGACAGATTTCTAAAAAAGAGTTCAGGGACAGCTAAAAGCAGAAAAATGTTAAATATATGTGAGTTGTTTATTAATCCTGACATTTAAAAAAATCTGTAACTTCAAAGCATTCCGGAAAAATAGTTCAGGGAATCCAACTGTGCAAAAGCAGTATGGTCCATTATAGAGATAAACTCAGTACATCTGTTTCACTGGAACATTAAGAGCTTGTGAATTAGGTTGTAAAATGCACGAATGAGAGACCAATTTTATACAAGTTTTGTTGTCATTTTATGTCCTCCCTTATCTCCATGTCTACATACATCTCCTTGCAATTAATATTCTTAAAGGAAATTGGATTTGATTTTTAGAAGTCTCTTATGTTTAGTTTATTGGCAGTGACTCTTTCTATCATCTGGGCTCCAGAGGACATCATGGACTTCTTCACAAGAGTAGTTGTATGTAATTTGCTTTCTGTTTACATGCAAAGGGAAATTTTAGAGTTATCTTCAGATGTTTGTGTCTGATTATGGGAAACAAATATTTCTAGTCATGTAAAATATTTGAAGCAACTACATATATGTTTATTTAGCAGCAAGCATTTATTAAGCACCAACAATGTGTCAGGAACATGAGTAGCAAAAGGAAAATAAGGAATAACTCTTAACTAGGGTTTAATAAATATTTCTTGAGTATGCTATGTACCATACCTGGCCTATATGTTTTGAGTATGACCCTAAATAAGAAAGACATAGTCCTTGCAGGAGTGTTCAACATTACGCCAATGGATCTTAACCAAATTGAGATCAAAATAAACCATTTCTGATGAGAGGAGCAGCCAGAATTATTGAAAAGAATAAAGAAGGAAAATTCCTTTGGTAGTTTTCTTAAACATCAAATAGCTCCACAGATGCTAGTGATGAGTAGAAAGCGGGCCTTTAGGAGTGTTAGAAATACTGAAAATAATTTGATGCTGTTGCACAAGAGTTAACATAAAAGACAACCCACTGATTTTGAAATCCCAGGACAATTTTTGGAAGAAAATAAAGAGTTCTTCCTACTGTCAGATGGATCACACTATTATACAGAATACAACTCTCTCATATCCACATAAAGAAGAGTCAGACATTCTTTTCTGTTGAATTGGGCAACAGAAGAGATTGTTGAGAGACCATCTCTTTAAAACTTTGCGTAGAAGAATAACTCAAAAAGACATCAATTTTAATAGTGTAGATATCAAATATATGAAATTTACCAATGTCCTATTTACAAACTCTCAAAGGATTCAAGCCTTGGAATGCAGTAGCTAAAGCCATTTCTTTATATTGTTATCTAATACTTCACATTCAATTTGAATATAACAAAAATGACATTGACTAGCTCTGTGGTTTACTGACCCTTGTGAACAGAGGAAAAATGAGAGTAATTCCCCGTGACAGGTTAACTCGACTACAAAGACAGGTTTTTTTCTACATTCTGTTCTTACAGGTATTAAAACGGCTCTCCATAATTTTTATTTAGGCTTAAACAACATCTCTTGTTGTTGTTAATTGTGATTGGCAGTCCTTAATAAAGGGACCACAATGCATTCTGAGTGCTGTCACATCCACCTGAGAATTTCCCCACGCTGATTTAAAACATGACAAGGTGCCCATTTTCTTTCTTTTTATCACACAATTCTTCACAACTAATAAAAAAAGTTGAACTTTCATGCTGAAAGTGAATGTTCAAATTCTACCAATAGTCAACAGTAATTTGTTTACTGGAAAACAGTGCCATGATTTTAAGCTGTGAATGCATTGGTTTACCTTCCCAATGAACTGTGATGAACTCCTAAACAATTATGCTATGAAATATATGCATACTATATGGCCTTGAAAATTATTTAGCTTGATACAAACTCCTCATGACCTGAGTCAGAAAATCCTTTCTCATGTTCAACTGGGCTTTTGAAGAGTTAAAATAAATCAAAGAACATGAGGCAAAAATCATATTTCTGCTTATAAAGCAAGAACTAGCACAATCAACATCTTCTTTGACTCCTTTGAACTACCTGTGAGTATGTTCCATAATTAAAAGTACTATTTTAGTATTTAACAAAACAAAGAAGCTGTTTCCTAAGAGACACTAAAAAATTGAAGGGTGTTTTGAGAAACTATTTTTAAATCTAAATTTAAATGATAGAACAAGCAGGTGCTATAGATTCTTTAAAATAGTGTTATCTGACATCTGAGTAGAACTCAGTGTTTTTACAGTACCATATTACAATTTCCTTCAGCTTAAGTAATAAAAATGGGAACAAACATCCCCAACATAAATTTATCCTAAAGCTGATTTAGGATTGGTCTAAGTTAAAGTATTGGGCTCAAGGGACAGCAGGTGGTGGTACAGAACATAATTTAAATTATTTCAAATATAAATTTGAAAACTCAATTTCTGTTTGACGTGCCCAAACCTGAATCCATTTCCCCTTTGTATATGAATATGTAATTAGAGGTTTAATAATGATGGCTGTATTTATAAAGCATAAGAAACTGACCAGAGCCTTCAAAAACAAAGTCAACATGTTTTGAAAATTAAGACTCTTAGCATTTAGCCTAGCTCTAAAATGCATCCTTATAACCCAACTATCATGAACATGATAGTATATTTAAAATTTCCATTGTCAACTTTAAAATATTATTGGTCATAAAGTCCTTATGACATTTTGTTAAATACCCTTGAAAGTGGTACAAACTTTTCTTGATTGTTTTTCACAATTATAAAGCAGAAAAATTTCAATGTGTAATAGAGAAGTATAAATACACATTATGTACCTCATTATATATATCAATGTCACTAGTGAACTACATTTTTATGGCAGCTTTTTTTGTGTCAAAATTTTAGAAAAGATAAATGCATGACCCACCAATGCACTGTAGACACATAAAATTGTTCTCTGATTTTGACTGCACCCCAAATTTACAGAGTCTCTTTATATTTACAGCCCTGTATCTTAGACTCCAAATTAACAATCCATTTGGGATCACTACACAGTTTATTCTATCTGTTTCAGTTGTTTTCTAGCAGTTAGTGTTTATATCCACTGTTTAAGCTCTACTTTAGCACGTCCTAAAAGTATATCTTCTGCTTTTACTATTTTAAATTCTTCATTCCCTGGTAAACACCAACTTGGATATTAAACAAGAATTGTTTAGTCACAGAGGTGAATAAGCATGATGGCTGTTTTCATGGAGCTTAGAATATACAAGTGACACAAAATAGGAAGCATGCAACTCCATCATAAAATCACAATTATCATGCTAAGGAAACACAAGACACCACGAGCATGGAATTCACAGATATCCTGCTATTTAGCACACTGCAACTGGGTTAAATACATACTAAGTTGTGTCACTGAAAGAATGGAACACAGACCATGAACCAATTTTTTACCTAGTCACAAAGGAAGAAACAAATTGTTCAAATAACTCACTTGATCTTTGCTTCAATAGAGTGTTGGATTATTTAAAATTTTAGTTTATAAAAGTGTATGATTCAGTAACATAAACATCTAATGAAATTACTATTTTCATGTCTTTGTGTTTCCTTGAGAGACAGCTCAGTTTACAATCCTGTTTTTTACCACTTACTAGCTATATGATATTTGACAAGTTTTTTAACCTCTAGGTGATTCAGTTCCCCAGATAATAATTACTGACTTCATCAGGTGTTTGAGAAAATTAAAATAACTTATGGATATAACACTATTAGAACTGTATTCATGACATAAAATAGGCACAGAACTTTGTAGTTATTATTTCATCACTGTTTCTGAAGGCCACAGCAACAGATAGAATCAGCCATATTGTTTAATCCTTCTATATTCATCATTTACTTCCAGAAAATAAGCATTAGTTTAAAAAAGCATAGTGTAATCAAGCATAAGAAAATGTATTAGGAAAACTTGTTTAGCTAATGAAAATGTTTATAGTAAAAACCATATGCTAATAAACTCACAATAACTTTATGTCATTCAAGCAAATATGAAAAACTACAAAAACATTTTTCCCTGTTTAAGCATGTCATTACTACGTGTTTTTGTAATAGACTATAGCCAGGAATACAAATTAATGAACCCAAATTGAGTGGAATTATAAGTTGTGATTCAAGATGTTTGCAATTGATATAGTAAATCCTTTGGGTCTCATAAAGACTTAGATTTTGGGAGGATTAATACCCTATAAAAACAGTACACTTAGGGATTTGTTTTGGGAATTATATCTTGAGGTTTGCAACTAAAATAGCACAATATTAAGCATAAACATTACAGGAAGGCTAATTATTCTAAACTAAGCAATGTTCACAAACTGCCACTGATAGAAGTCTGAAACCATATGGGCTTTTTCCAGTTAAAATGATGATGATGATGATGATGATGATGATGATGATGATGATGATGAAATTTCTTTTTAATTTTGGTGTTCTCATAGTATTGATGCAGGGCAGGCAAGCCCCAAAGTGGAGCTTAGCCTGCTGGGTTCTTGGTTTTGCTCAGGAAAGAATTCAAGGGCAAGACAGAGGTAGAAGAAAACTGCTTTATTGAAGAGGCAGTGTTGTTACAGCTCTATCACTGCCCCTGTAGAGCAAGGCTACCCTCTGGGCAAAGAGTAGCAACTCAGGACAGTTTTGCAGTCATACTTATAACCCACTTTTAATTGCATGCAGATTAGGGGACAGTTCATGCAGAAATTTCTAGGGAAGGGGTAGTAACTTTTGGATCATTGGGTCATTACATGGAAAGGGGCGGTAACTCCCGAGTGTCGCCATGGCGATGGTAAATTGACTTGACAGGCTGGTGGGCATGTCTGATTACAAGCTGCTTCTGCCCTGGCCCTGTTTTAGCCAGTCCTCAATCTGGTTCAGTGTCTGAGCTCTGCCTCTGGAGTTGAATCCCACCTCCTACCTCAGTATCAATATTAAAAACTAAAATGTTTTATAATTTTAAAATATGTTAATAACTATTTGATAGTTTAATATGTTAATAAAACTAAAACAATCTTGTCAATTATATATAAACATAACCTACGTTAAATATGGATTCAAAGCCGTTAAGCTTAACAGAATTACTGAACTCTGGTTTCATTGTAAACTTAAATGTAATACCTATTGTAAATACCTATGAAATACAATTTAACATATAAGAAAGTTATAAAGCGTCTTGTTAAGTATCTATTCCCACAATTTTGTGTTATTGCAACACTAAAATATACCACGCCAGATCTGAAAACAAATTCTCAATAAAAAGTGAATTTTGTGACTTTGATCTGAGAAAAATCAAAGTTCATGATAGTATTCTGAGTTCAGTTTGAAGCAAAGAACATGCCATGCCAGATTGCAGAAGTTGGTTCTGGATTTAAACCATCTTTGACATTATTTAATTAATATAAACAATCTGAAAATAATTTATACTATTAAAATTATTGAAAAGGAAAATTATCTTTAGAAGTTTTTTCCAAATATTGTTTTAATACCGATTTTGCTGAGAACAATGACCAAGTTCCTAAATCAGCAACCAATTTTTGCCTAAAATAATTTTTAAGAAGTCTGTATTGCATATAAAGGTGATTCAAGCTTTGTTGGCTTTTAAATTTTAAAATAGTATGACTTCTTCACATAATTATGTACAAAGCTATAAGGAACTGTTGATGGCATTCTATTCTAACTTAGATCCTCTTTCATACCATTATAGTCTCTTCTAAATATAAAAGTAATTTTGCTATATCAGCAGGGACTGTCCACAAGTACCATGCTTCTGTGTTATCGTTGTACTGATTAAAGGGTTAAGTCCACTTAGCCTTTAGTCCTCTGCCTTACATCACCACCCAAGGAGTGCTATAATCCTCTAGAAATGCATTGCCTGCAGTGTTGCACTGCTTAATAAATCACTCTATCTTATTTATCTTTCTCTTGACATATATCTAGCAGCAGGAACCATTATCCTGTGACACTGTTAAGTTCTATTGACATTTTCTCTTAATTACACTAATTTTTACACTGGAAATAAACTTCCTTTATTTAATGCTGTCTTAAACAAAGGAAATGTTAAACTTGTCATGCGTGCATCGTCATATTTTGAAATAAGTGAAATGTCTTTGTTACCTTTCCAGAAGACCAGTTTATTCTGCTGAGAAAGCAAGTTTGTACTTTGCATCATTTCTTCTAAACTCATCAGACATCTTAATGAATATATAAGAGCCCCAAAATATTTGTCTGAATTCCTATGTGATACATATCCCTTCAGTCATTTGAACAAATTTTACTTAGTTTCATAAATTGAGAAAAGCATTTTTTTCATATTAAGCATATATTATATATCTTAGAACCAAGCGTTTTGGGTCTAAATTAAAGATCATTCAACACTTAGTGTATGTAATGTGCCAGGCACTATTCAGGCTGTTGGGGCTATATTTGTGAGAAAAACACACATATATTCGTGCCTTCATGGAGCTCATCTTCTAGTAGAGGGAGACTGGTAACAAATAATAGCCATGATAAATAAATAAATAAACTACATATATCAGAACTCAAATGCTATAGAAAGAGTAGTTCAGAGTAAGGAGAATTGGAAGTATGTATGGAACTGTTAACAATTTTCAATTTGTTGCAGTAAGCCTCTTTGAGACTTTGATATTGAACAAAATCTTGAAGGATAGGAAGGAATACGCTTTATAGATAGATATCTGGAGGAAAGATTGATAAGGTATAAGGAAGTGTAAGATGCAAAGTTTCTGCTTGAAGAGGCCAGAAGGATAGTTTAGTAGGAGGTGAGGTCAGAGAGGTCCATGAGTTCAGATGAGATTGACCTTTGTAGACTTTCCCATTTACTCTGAGAGGAGTGGAGAATTATGGAGTGCTTTAAGAAGAGAAGTGACAGGACAAATATTTACACAAATATGTAATTGTAATGGAAGGCATTGACAAACTTTTCTAGACCTATTCTATTTTCCACATCTTGCATATTTGAGGATTTAATACTTGCTTCAAAAATATAGATTTGTATCTAAAGGAGTTATGACTGTATTTTATAGGTATACAAATGTACACCTATTTAGGTAGATATATGCTGGTTGCAAAATACACCCAGCCATTGTACATTTTAAAAACTTTACCTCCAAGATCCAGCCATAATGTTTCCTACTCTGCAAATCAGGCACATATGGTTAGCCATTTTGGAACACATGTTAACAAGTAAATCAAGAGATACGTCTCATTCCCAGCTGTATTTGTGGTGATGACTCCTGAAGAAGGCCATTCTTTTCTGAGAAATCTTCCCTGGTCCTTTTGGTAGAGAAGGTACAGAGAGAAAGCAAAAGTGCAGGCATTTTCAGTTTATTTTTTTCTTCTCAATCAGCCTACTTACTTTCTGGGAAGAATAAATGCAATTTCCCAAAATTAGTTTACCTGTTTACTTGAAATATATTTGATATGAAATATACATATATATGGTAAAAAATTCTTTGCTACATCAAATCAATCTACTAATAATGCCTTTCAGAGTAGAATTAAATGAGGCTTTCTCTTTAGAAAATTCTTCCTGAAAAGAAATTAAATTGAATGTATTTATTATTTTTATTTATTTAAAATGTATATATACCTCTGTTTATCCATAAAGATCTTAAAATCTGCTAACATTCATAATAGCAGTACATTCTTTTGTTTCACAGAAAAAAAAAATGAATAACCTTCTATCTCTAATCTTCCTTACCAAGGCCAGCTCTTTCCATTTAAAAATTTCTTGATTTTTAAATTTGCAGTCATTTGGTCACAAAAGGCCGTCTGGAGTAAAAGATTAAATAGACACTAGCTTCAACCACAGTAGGAATCTGTAAACTCAGCATTATCCTTCAGAAAACCTTCCTTTGAAAATGATGTACAGTTCTTCCATTGGGGCTGCACCTAATCTCTAAGCTATCGAGAAAACAAGGTCAGATCGTCTGTTGACACAGGAAATAGTGCAACTGGCCCCCTGTAGTTATTGCAAATAGTTGTATAGATTAGTGGCACTTCTGAAAAACTAAATATCTTTAAATGGGTCTTTAATATTCAATCTTCTAAATACAGGAAAAGGTTTAGTTTAAAAAGTGAAAATTAAAATGTTCACTCTGATGTTCATTGATTTTTAATTTTTTTCTTCTGAGCTGTTATTGACCCAAGTGACATTCTACAAATGCTGACTTAAATTAGGTTAAGCAAGTTGAAAATTATATTTGATGACCTGAATAATTCATTAAAAAGGATAAGCATATAAAAGCCTAGTTTAGTAACACAAACACATTTTTATAATGGTGTAAGATATTGAATCTGGCCACATACAGTGTCCAGGATGGACACTTTTAAGTTGGAATGAGTAACTTCCTTGCTACTAAATTATATACAGTACATATTTAACTGATGAACCAAAAGAGAGTAATTTGGCTAAGTAAAAGTCATTCTCAGCACTAAAAGGCAATTTAACATGCATTTACACCCAGGAAACTTAGGAAATGAACAATAATTGCAGAGGTCAAACTTGTAAGCTGGCTATGCTTACTTGTTTCACTCCAAGACTTAACAGCAATGCAATTTAATCCTCAAATCTGTGACTACCTGAGGCTATCATTAAATTGAGGGAGCTTAGCAACTAAGAAAATTATGAACAATTGCACTAGTTTATATCTAAGGTGTAGATAATTCCATTTACCAAATGAATATTATCATGATGTGTTGTGAGTTTATAACTTAGCATATCACATTCGTGTGTGTATATGCACACATATATCTTATTTCTCCTTTAGGGGACTATCTCTCCCTGGTTTTTCATGTAGTTTCATAAACTTTCTAACACTAATTAACAAAGTTAAAAACAAATATTGTGTAATGCACAGATGGCAGAAAGTAAGCAAAAGTGTATGATTTCAAAAACAAGCATCTACAAGCTATATTCTTATTAATTTATTTTTAAATTTTAAGTATTAGCTAAACAGTCTTATTAAGAGCCATTTTCATATAAAATAGTACATTTGTATATTTTATGATATTGTAAAATGTGACTCATTCTTAGTGATATTAAAGCAAACAAGTAACACAATGTTAGATGTACATTTTTGTCTACTCTACAAATCTTTTAGCAATATAATTAAAAATATTTGAAATCAGAGAATTCAAAGGAAGTGAAGGAATGAGAAAAGCCTAGTGGAATAAAGATATTATTCTCCTTTATTAAAATATAGATTTAATTTTTAAATGGGAGCATCTGGCATTAGTGAAATAAAATGTAACAAACATCACAGATAAAACTTTGTTATTAGAACTCTTTTCTTTCCTTCGTTTCCTTCTGTGCAGATGATATTTTGATAATTTCCTCTGAAAGTAACAGAGGCTATGCTGCTGCTTATAGATAGGCTGTAACGGGGAGAAAACCCATTATCTTTCAATTCTTAAACTGTCTCTTCATAAGATAAGCATTTCAGAAACTGTTGCATTCCATAACTCACCTTCTATTTTTATCCCTCAGTTTTTAGTTGACTAAATTACCAAAAACAAAAGTGATGGTGCAGATTCTCTAACAGGTCTGAGGGATTTGAAGACGCAAATGAAGCTTACAGAGATCCCAACTGGCTGATCTAGTACTTTTCATCTTTGATTTGGTGTGCAATTGGTTATCAAGATGTGTTTGCTAGAAAATTTACCCTTTACACAGAGAAATGTGGAAATTTTAGCTTGAAACTATACTCAAGATTATACATATTTTTCAAGTTTAAGACATATTCCTTATTCATTACTTTATTCATTGTTATTTCTTCTCCTGAATTCAATTTTTTTTTTTTTTTTTTTTTTTTTTTTTTTTGAGACGGAGTTTCACTCTTGTTGCCCCGGCTGGAGTGCAATGACACGATCTCGGCTCACTACAACCTCCGCCTTCTGGGTTGAAGCGATTCTCCTTCCTTAGCCTCCAAAGTAGCTGGGATTACAGGCATGTGCCACCACGCCAGCTAATTTTTGTATTTTTAGTAGAGATGGGGGGGTTTCTCAATGTTGGTCAGGCTGGTCTCGAACTCCCGACCTCAGGTGATCTGCCTGCCTTGGCCTCCCAAAGTGCTGGGATTATAAGCGTGCTGGCCTCCCAAAGTGCTGGGAGGCTGAGGTGGGCAGATCACCTGAGGTCGGGAGTTCAAGATCAGCCTGACCAACATGGAGAAACCCCGTCTCTACTAAAAATAAAAAATTAGCCGGACATGGTGGTGCATGCCTGTAATCCCAGCTGAGGCAGGAGAATCGTTGACCCCAGAAGTCGGAGATTTCAGTGAGCCGAGATTACGCCATTCATTGCACTCCAACCTGGGCAACAAGAATGACATTCCATCTCAAGAAAAAGTTAAAATTTTATCAGCAAATGATCTCTCAGGGTATAACTTTTCACCACAATTAAAGAAATGTTAGATTAGACTTTATCCATATACATTAAAAATAAGAAATACTACTGAGTATATAATTCCTTTATTTAAAGCAACAATAAGAGAATTTCATTCACATAGCTAAATGGTCAATGTGGTAGATATTCTCCTTATTTATCCTGAGTTTAAAAAATAAACTTATCAGATAAAAATGAGGAAAAGGAGTATTCCAGACATTTCAAAGTTTAAGATGGTAAACACTGTGAGGATGCCATTTTTGCATATGAATGGAACAAATTTTGGAGATAAGACCTGAGAAAACGTTACGGGCCAGATTACAGAGATGCTCAAGTAAAACACAAAGAAAATCGACTTTATGTTACAGAAGATAGATATTCATTAAAGATGTTCCATCATAAAACTGGCCCAATAAAATTTATGTTTTAAAACTGGGTTGTTTGGAGACAGTATGAAGCATGATTTGAAGGTTATGAGACTGTCGAAGCAGAATAGCTGAAGGAATGCAAAGCTGGAAAATCAACCACCACCACTACCACCACAAAAACGGAAGAAGGAATAGAAAAGAGAATAAAGCAGAAACACACACAACAGGACTTACTGCCTGAAGGGGTGTCAAAAAACCGTAAATATATTAATATGTATGCAACAGTGGTTTCATACTGCACATAATGCTGTTAAAATTAAATTACTAGTACATCCTTGACAACTATTTTTTTCTTTAGCTATTTTTTCCTGTAGCATTATTTATTGTCTACATAAGACTGTATTATTTATATGTATGTGTATACATAAATATAATTTCTTTGCCAACTTTCTTATTATTACATGTTTATACAATTATAAATAATCATTCTAGTGGTTCAATCTTTGTGCACATCCATAGTCATTTTCTGCAGGAGCTATCCTAGGTATGTAGCTTCTGAGTTGAATGATATGTATACATCTAAGACATGATACTTTCAGCCAAACATTGTACCATACTTCATATTTTTACATTTCAACAATTAAAATCACGTAAGTTTTAATAGACTTTAAAAATATTTATTTAGAAAAGTAATAGTAAATTAAAATAATGTAAAATTCAGCTTTATATTACTTTATCCCACTAGATATTGAGAAGAAGCTTAAATATATTCAAACAGTTGAAACTACTTGGACATAAAACATGAGAACTCTGCACACCTTAAAAATTACCTAAATCATTTGGACAAAAATGTTTGAAATTTGTTACTGATAATGTAAATGTTAAAAACAGACAAAAGGCAGACTGAAATTTAGCTCAAACCTTTATATGTGTATTGTTGGTGTTTATAAAGGTATAAAATGATACCACGTAATGCAAGAAGGCTATAACTAATTCATATTGCTTCCTCAGTTAATATCTTCACATTAAAACTACCCGAGATGTCTATTTTTTGAATAGCAGCTTGAATTTTCAAATATTGTAAGAATCTCTTGTGTATTGCCATATGTGCATAGAAAAAAATTTTAAGTCTGTGAAACTTGGAAAAAGCAGCAAATACATATTTTTTTTCTATTTTCAATAAATTTATGCAGAGAAGCAGGGTGAATGAATGCCTTTAGGGAAAAGGAAAGCAAAAAAATAACTCACCATTTTGTTTGCATGTACAATTTATACATTGAAAGAGCTGTTCACTAGCATATAATCTATTATATGTAAGATTACGTAAAAAGTTATTTGCCTAAGTAATTAAAAAAGAAAATATAAAAACAATTTATAATTCCAATACTGGGTGCTTAGAATTTTCTTATGATTCAATTAGAAGTTTATATACTACTGTTAAAATAGAGAAATGACAGGTGCACTTGTTGAGTTATCACAAGAACATGACGTTAAGATATGTAGAATCACAGCCTGCTTCTTAGAACAACTCTGAGGACAGAATTATTCACCTATTACTTCTCTTATGTATTTGTCATTAGAATATCTTGTCATTGCAATATCACCTTCCTTCTATTTTCTTTACATCTTCCAAGATCATCAATTAATTATATTGGTTATGTTTTAAGTTGATTGCTTTTTAGCAATCTAAATAACTTGATCTTAGTAAATTATTTCCAACCCAAAATAATGGGGAATTTTTCTGAGTCTTACAGATAAACTCTTATTCTGTTTGTTTTAAATTTATTTGCTTGAACCTACCCTAAATTTTTAGTGTAGGAAGCCCATGATCTAAACCTATTTATTCTAGTCATTGAGGAGAATAGAGGGAGAAAACAAAATGGAAATAATAAATCAGAACCCTTGGTGGAAGAAGTGGTACATGTACTGTGAGGCGGAGACACCAGGAGGCTTCCTAAATTCTCTGACATATGTCACTCCCTGCCTGGTTTTCTCCCTTCCCTATGATAGCCTGTGATCATATATTGTATTATTTGCTACTCCTCTATGATATTCATCTTGGGTTAGGAAACCCAGTATTGCTTTTCTAGTCACACCATAAGGCTGTTGTGAAAATTAAATAAGAATACACTTCCGAAACACTTAAAACAGTGCATAATGCCTTAGTAAATGCTTAGCAAATAGAGGCTTTCATATTTTGTTTCCTGACCTTTGCTTTGTAGTCTCCAACTCTCTGATCTTGACCAGAGTTTAACAAGTTTTTTGTTTTGTTTTGCAACTTCACCCTGGTCCCCTTCCTTCCTGACCCTACTTCCTCTTTGTTACATCCATGGTTTTGATTTACTGCTTCAGCCAAGCGAAATAACCTTGTTTCCTGATTTTCCTATTGCTCATCAGTTCAACTCAAGTCCCTAACTCAGTGACTCCAGAGACTCTAAATTGAAAGTGTAAGAACTTCCTGGAAAAATTATTTTACCATTTTAAAATCTCTTATTCAAAGAATATGTTGAAAAGAAATCAGAATAGAATCAATTTTTATCTTCAAATCTTTTTGATACCCACCTAAGAACTTAAGCATAAGAGTTCTGTAAAACTGAAAATTATGGAAGAAGAGAAAATTCAAAATTAGGAAAGCTGATATTGTTTTGTAAGACTAGATTGATAATGTTAAATGATTCCCTTTTTCTCCATCAAATTATAAATCTAATGTATGTCAATACAGTCATTTTAATTTAAAACCAATCTCCAGTGGTGGTTAACAGGTTGCTGGTTTTAAATGACAATTTGGAGGCTTAAAAATGTATTTTAGACTGACTTTTGGCCCTTTTATCATTAAAACTGATTGAAAGTGTATTGGCATTCTCTGACCTTTTAGAACTAATGACATACTTACGCATAAGGCATAGTTTAGTAACCAGCCTCAGAAATTCCAAATTAAAAACTTCACTTTGAGATCCATTTCACTATGATTCCTGTTGACAACTGCTGCTTACCCTTTGAACTTCCATGCTTCTGGGACTGGCAAAAATGGGTGCAATTTTCCTCAGAACTACTGATTGATTGAATCTCTGAAAAATGGGGTTGCTAATGGCACTAGAATTTATATAGTGGTTTTATATAGTGGTTTAGGCCTCACTATAATTATTTTAAAACATTAAAAGCTAATACATCACTAGAGAGTGGCAGGTTCTGACTCAACTGCAATCTTGCTTCATGCTGTTTGACAAACGAGTAGTCATCTAGGCAATATTTCCTCTTTCAGTGCCTTTCCCAGCCCTCATTTCATTGTCAGGTCTATGGTAAAATCAGTAGGTCAAAAACAAGGTATAAAAAGAAAAGAGAATAATTTTTGAGACCTTCTGCAAAGTAGCATTTGTATATATGTAAAGAATCATACTGTATTCCTTATTCAGGCCATGCATTGTGTTCTTCCTGGTTGTTTGTTTACTTTATTGGTGAGCAAATAGGCAATTGATACATAATGATGTGTTAAAAGTAGAAAACAAAACATCTACAGTGTAAATCAAGTAATTTAATACACAGAAAATATATAAAAATACATGAAGTGTTAGATATGGTGGAAGTGAGAAGAACACAGAGATGATATATAAATTGTCTTTTAAAATTGCAGTGTATCCCTCAATCATACTATCTGAAAGCCTTCTGAAGATATTAAGGGATTTGTTTGGATATCTTTCCCTCTTTTCAATTGAATTTCTAAACTTTCAAATGTTTTAATTTTGTAATATTAGATAGAAAATGCTTTCTACTATGCATTTAAGCCTTTTTCCAGAATCCTAGCCTTACACCCTTATAAAATATCTAGCATATCTAAAGGCAAACCAGGAAAGAAAGAATTAGGCTACTTGGTTTCTCCTTTTCATTTTTTTAACAAAACTTCTAAAATATCAAAACGGAACAGATATAAGAGCATGAATACAAAAGCTGAACATATTTCTAAATATATGTGTGTGGTTTTGACAAAATGCTACCTGTGGAAACAATACATGTGATGGGAAATATTCTGGGAGTCAATAAGTGTTTAGGATATATTCCTCTATCATCTTTGAAACTTATCCTCATAACAGTGTTCTGAAGATACAGTCTTATCTTTATCATTAACATTTACGAAGGTAGTTTTGATAGATACTGAAAAAGAGAACAGAAAAAGAAATAAACAAATACATTTTTGTTGCATATAAAAATAATGGGAAATTTAAGGAAGATATGTGTCAGACTGACTGTCTTAATCCATTTTGTTTCACTATCACAAAATGTCACAGAGTGGGCATGATATAATAAATGAAGTTTATTTTATAGTTCTGGAGGCTGGGAAGTCCAATATCAAGGTCCTGGTATCTGGTGAGCACCTTCATGCTGCATCATCTCATGGTGGAAGGCAGAGGGGCAAGAGAATGTGAGAAAGCCAGATAACTTTCCAGAAGTAGCCAGAGAACAAGAGAAAGCTGAACTCACTTTTGTAAAAACCTGCACTTGCGATAATGAACCTACTCCTAAAATAATGATATTAATCTATTCATGAGGGCTCTGCCCTTATAGCCTAATCACCACTTGAAGATTCCATCCGTTAAGACTGTCACAATAACAGTTAAATTTCAATATGAATTTTGGAAGGGTCATTCAGCCACAGCACTGACCCATTCTGCTTTGTGCTAAACCTGTTTTGATTATCCATTAATATTATGAGATGCAAACCTATGAATTAGTGGAAATTCCAATTAACAGCCACAAATACTACCAAGCCTTTCAACCAAAACATTCAGTTTCAGACATTCAGAAGCTTATTTAGAAATACTCTCTTAAAACATATAAAAGAACTTCTAATTTCGATGTCATTTCAGAATCTGTAAAAGAGTAAACTTACCAATTCAAAATGGATTTAGCAGCCCCATAAAAAAGAAATTTGTTAATTAATGTTCTGGAAAACTTGTTTGCCTGACCCAACAAAGTTCTTATATAACAAGCTACTTTCAATGGATGTAGTGCATTTCATTCATACTATGATCAGACTGTCCAGTAGAACTGAATGCAAAGCTATTAGTACAACAAAGGAATAAAAGGTTTTATTAAATGAGACCTAGAGATAGAATTTACAAAAAGGGTTTCTAAATGCTATCACTGCCACTATCCTTGGAGACAGGAAAGTTAATCAATTTGTGGTAGGGAATTATGGTAAACATTGTGTATTACTCACCCATATGTTCTTAACATTGCACTTAAGAGAGTTTATATTTCAATGCAGCACTTACCTCAATATTTTGTACTATTAGTTAACATACAACTGTGTCAAATTACAAGTAACCCACCTTGCAAACTGGAAACCCGAAATCTGTGATTGATATTCAATGAGCTCTTTTTTTCCCTAGCTTTTTAGAAACAGTGGGAATTTTATATAGGCTAGAGTAACAAAAACATTGTGAAAGTAAAAAGCTGCCAAGTAATACATTTTTGTGTAATGCAGTTCAATTTACTTCTGATATGAATTATAGCAATTGGCACTTAAAAGTTAAAATCAGCCTGTAAGGTTTATGTGTGGCAACTGCCACCCATTTAATTTGATTATAATTTTTAATTTAGCATTTTTCATATCTGCTCATCAGAAATATTTTATGGTATTGGATCTGATAAAACAATCTTAACTGCTTGTATTAAGTGAAGTTTCAAAAATTATAAAGATCATCTCCTTCTGTAGGAAGTTCTAATGTTGAGATAACATTTTTATTTGCTCAGAACATTCTTATTTCAAGTAAATATGTATAGATGGTATTTGTATGTATAAAAGAACTCTATATATTTAAAAATAGATTAAATATGATAAAATATTAAAATATATAATTGACTACATAATATTAAATTAACATGTTAATGTTAAATATAAACATTTAATATTTTAACTATTAACATTAAAATATATTAAAACTGAAATGCATTATTCATCCAGCATGGAACTCTTCAAACTAGAAGAGCACAAATAATGTAAAAGTGGTGGAAAGAAGAAACTGCTATTTATAAGCTTTACGTGTATTATAATGACTATGACATGTAAATATTAAGTCACAGAAGTCTACAGGAAATTTCCATTTCAGTTACATGATCTAATGCCTTGTAGCCTTCTTTTGCTTATTTGCAAATAGACCTATAGCCAGTCCATAACAATATTTAGTCATTTAGAACTAACTGAAATAACAATTGTATTAGTCAGATTATCAAGAGAGACAGAACCAATAGGATACATAGAGGCATACCTCGAGGATATTGCAGGTTCGGTTTCTGCCACCAAAGTAAAGCAAATATCCCAATAAAGTGAGTCATACAATTTTTATTTTCCAGTGCATATAAAAGTTAGGTTTACACTACACTGTTCTTTTAAGTGTCCAATAGCATTATATCTAAAAAACAATATACATACCTTTGTTTAAAAAATACTTTATTGCTAAAAAATTCTGATGGAGAGACATGAAGTAAGCACATGCTGTGGGAAAAATTGTGCTTTGCAACACAGGATTACCACAAAGCCTCAATTTGTAAAAATAAGTTTGTAAAAAAAAAATTGAAGTTCAATAAAGTGAAATTCAATAAAACAAAGTATGCCTCTCTATATATAGATATAGATGTAGATATAGATATTTGAGAGGGGATTTATTAGGGAAATTAGCTCACACGATATGGAGGCTGAGAATTCTGGTGACAGGCTGTCTGCAACCTAGAGATTCTGAAACGCTAAGAAAAGCCTCAAAACCAGGGAAGCTGGTGATGTAATTCTCAGTCCCCCGCCACAGGCCTGAGAACCTGGGAGTGGGGATGGGGTGGGGAACTAGTGTAAGTCCTGGAGTCCCTAGGCCAGAAAACCAGGGGTCCTGATGTCCCGGGGCAGGAGGAAAACTGTGTGTTTTCACTCCAGGAGACAGAGAAGAAATCCTTTCCTCTCCTTTGTTGTTCTATCTGGGCCACCAGCTGATTGGATGGTGCCCATCTGCATTGAGGGTGAATCTTCCTCAGTCCACTGAGTCACTCACCAGTCTTCTCTGGAAGCCCTCACTGAAACAGCCAGAAGTAACGTTTTACCAGTTGTCTGTTCCTGAATCCAGTTGACACCTAAAATGAACCACAGCAAAAATAGATAAATGACATTACCTATCACTATTTTTTAATAAATCATCTTATAAAATGTGTTTGAAAATTCTTTTCACTTGTATAAGATATAAAAACTAACTTCATTCACAAAATAGCTTTTCTTCATGGATTCTGTCAAAAGAGAGTAAGTCAAAATATTTAAAACATTACATGTTTGAAGATGTTTATAGCAATGTAATATGTGATAGAATAAAAATCTCCAACTTTTCTAAATTAGGAGAATACTTAAATAAGCTATAGTAGAACTGACTGAGAAATATCATTCAGCCATTGAAGATGTAGTAAATAGGATACAAAATTGTAGGTTAGACGTGACCTTTACTACTGAAAATCACGTTAAAAATGCCAAAAAGGACGTATCAAAAAATGCTACCTTGACCCCTTCTTCAATATTGGGCTTCTGAATATATACACTGGATATATATACTGGATTTAGTTCTGGGAACTAGGTAAGAGGCTCTAAATTCCCACTCAGCAATTGAGGCTAGGTTTCTGCCCTCAGATGTGGAATTTTTCTATCCATACATATCAAGAAACAACAGTTTATTAAGTATAACCTATAATTAATAGGTTGTATATTATGTAAATTATGTAAATAGAAGCACCTATTTTATCCTTAAGGTCACTCTGATCAATGAACTATTTCTACAGTTCTCTGAAGATCAATACACTTCAATTACCACTAATAAACAGCCATGACTCACTGCAGTAATTTTACCTCATCTCTTATAGCTAGTCATCCACACCAAGCCTTTACCTGGGATACTGCTTTCATTTTGGATCAACAAATGCAATTTATTACAGCATTCTCAGCATTGTTAGCTGAGACTTCAGAGGACAGGAACACAGAACTCTTCAGAGATGCTTGTGTTCTACCCCCTTCCATGTGATTTTTAAATGTCTGTGTGTAGGGAGTGGCCCTCTCATGTAAGAGAGGTGACCAAGTTTCTTGGAACAGATTCATTCCAACATTCCCACCTCCCTGAATCTCTACAGTAGGCCAGGGAGGTTGTATATAGGTTATTTTCAAATTCCATTCATTTTTGGTTCATTCTTTAATTAGCCAATCTAATGAATTACCACCACCCTCTGTCCAAGTATCAAGTCAGCACATT
Source organism: Rhinopithecus roxellana (assembly GCF_007565055.1). NCBI lineage: Eukaryota > Metazoa > Chordata > Mammalia > Primates > Cercopithecidae > Rhinopithecus > Rhinopithecus roxellana. Next base: position 5,386,910 of record NC_044550.1, read on the forward strand.
AAATCCCAAATATGAAATCATTACCACTCGTGACAATATATTTGCCCTAATAGAGACTTAATGTCATTCTATTTGGTGTAAACTTTTATAAGTGGGCTTTGTATTTCTCTGACTCAGTTATTTTGGGACCTAATTTGTAGCATGGAGGCAATAAGGAGTAATGTGGTGAGTCCAAAAGAGATCTGTGAAATTTCCTATGTCAAGTTAGTGAAAAGCATTCGTGCAGAAGAAGACTGATTCCCTCAGAAGTGGTGAGAGGTTGCTTCCAATAACAAGGAGGTTCAGAAGAATTTGAAAGTTCAAATTTCTTGTCAATGCATGAGATATCTTATATGGCAGAAGATTTAATCAGCAATTAAACTGTGCTACAGTCAAACCTTAATCTTGTCCTCAGCAGTATCTACCCTAAAACTACAGGATTAAGAGAGTTCTTCAAAGCTGCCATCAAGACATTAAAATTTTACCTTATTTCTGAGCTGAGCGATCATGGCCTTAAGTTTCTCATTTGCACTCTGTATTCATTTGGAGGCTTCAGAGCAGTTAGTTGGAACCACAGTCTTCAAAATCACTATTATTGCCATGGCCTTGCCTTCCACCTGCACTTCATTCCATGCCAACACTGGTAGTTATTTGAACAATCATAATGTAACCACAGGCTATAAATTGTCACAGTTCCATTTCCCATCAGTATGTGCTACATAGATACGGGAGCAATCCGATCTCAGAATCTCATTTTTTGTGGTTCCGTTTTAATTACTAAATTTAAGAAGGAAGTGTGTCCAGGAGGGTGGAGAGTGACAACGAAAATGAGCAGGGTTAGTGAGTCTTAGATCCCAGAGGGACTGCAGGCTTGATGGAGGGAGGAAGCTCAAAAGTTTGAAGATGGCGTAGGAGATTGGAATGCTTGAAATTCAGATTACAGAAGGGTTTATATTATTGTTAATAATGGTAATATTCACTAACACAGCTTAAAAGTAATGTCATTGCATTCAATAGAAAATAACTGTAAAATAAATTTAATGTAAATGAAACATTATTGAATATAAATTAGTTCCATTGAATGCCAAATGGAGTTTGAGATTTGAATTTTCTTTGTAAAAATAAAATCAAAATTTCAGAACCTTATTATCTGAGGCTTTGCTCTTGCCATGGTATTACTGGGTATATACCCAAAGGATTATAAATCATTTTACTATAAAGACACATACACACATATGGTTATTGCAGCACCATTCACAATAGCAAAGGCTTGAAACCAACCCAAATGCCCATGAATGATGGACTGGATAAAGAAAATATGGCACATTTATACCATGGAATACTATGCAAGCTTAGAAAAGAATGAGTTCATGTCCTTTGCAAGGACATGGATAAAACTGGAAAACTCATTCTCAGAAAACTAACACAGGAACAGAAAACCAAACATTGCATTTTCTCACTCATAAGTGGGAGCTGAACAATGAGAACACATGGACATAAGGAGAGAAACATCACACAGCGGGGCCTCTTGGGGGTTGGGAGGCAAGGGAAGGGAGAGCATTAGGACAAATACCTAATGCATGAGTGGCTTAAAACCTAGATGACAGGTTGATGGGTTCAGCAAACCACCATGGCACATGTATACCTATGTAACAAACCTGCAGGTTCTGCACATGTATCCCAGAACTTAAAGTATAATAAGTACATACACATATACACACACACACATACATACATACATACAAACTAAAAGGTAATTGTAAATGGAGCAACTTTCTCACTGTAACACGATAATGATTTTTGTGCTATCTCTCCCTACCACTAAAAGTCATCTCTTATACCCATGATAGACATGTCATGTTGTAGAAAATCTGCCCTAGCTTGCAAATAGGTTAATATAGTGAACCCATTATCCTGTGGACAACAGGAAACCGCACTTGTATCTCTTGTTCACTTCCTTATTACCCCCACATCTTCTGCCAAAAAAATAAAACATTAACAGATATGGTCACAGTGTCTCTCAATTTGCCTATTAATAAACTTTAAGAAATACTTATATAAAGGTGACTGGCATAAATGAAGCATTTCAGAGATGATATATACATTATCTCCTCCTGTTTTGAAATGTAGAATATGCTTATGCTGGCCATGACTTCCACACAAATTCCAACAATATACTTCTTTGTTTTTCTACATTGTGATTCTGTAAGTATAAAACACTCTAATATTTATTTATATTTTAACTGATCAGTTTACATGAACTATTCAGTCAACTTGAATAATAAAAATTTTCAATTTGCTATGAGTTTTTAGCCATTTTGTTAGTAACCTGTTTCCAATAAATATCCAACTCTTGAAAAAGGAAGGTTTATTTTTTAAAAAACGTATTAATTAGTTTTCTCCCATTTTTTTCTAACATAATTTATAAAAGAATCCCATCATTCCAGATTACAAATTAAAAATGTTGTGAGTCTTTAAACCCATAAGAAGTAGATTTACCAAGCAGACAAATTGGAGACTCTTCAACAATTACTTTTTCATATTTCATGGAAACAAAGATGCATATATACTCACACAGAATAAGACTTAGAACAACAAATTTTTGCCTGACTCAAATGGATTTATCAAATTTCTCAAACTTGCTTGAAGAAATTGCTTATTTTTAACAACTTTTATGAGTAAGCTAATGTATACAGTAGCAAGGTTAATGTAATTTTTCATGTGGTGAAACAATCACATCAAAATGAAAATCTGGTGAAGAAGATTTTCTTTAAAACAGAGGAGTCATTTGGAAAAGAAAAACTTTTCATGCTGTAGCAGAGTACTTTAAACTCATCAGGGGTTATAGGAATCCAAATACCCAACTTCAGAATCAGACCTTTGCACACCCTGACGTGTCATAAAGTATCAGGCTAATTTTTACAATTTTTTTTAGCAAGGTGAGATTATGGTTTTGTTTTGTTTTTTTTAACTTGGCACATAATTGTTTTGCCCTTTACCTAATTATCTCTTCCAGCATCCTGACTCTATGAAAATGCATCTTTTTTTTTCTAATTGTGGATAAAATAAGGAGAAAGAAAACAAATATCATCATTAAATTCACTATTCTCCTTTTCTTCTCTTATTTAGTTTTTAATTGTGAAGTATTATTTGCATACAGAAAAGTACGTAACAAATGGTGCAGCTCAGTGAATTACCAGCAATGGGCCACCTGTATAATTGCCACCTAGGAAAAGATAGAACATTACCAGTGACCCAGCCCCGATGGCCTTTTTCTCAGTCATTTTTCACTCTCCCCAAAGGTAACCACCCATGGGATCATCAGCACTGCCATTCATGTTACTTGCTTTTGAACAATTATTATACAGTGTGAATTGTTTTACCCATTAGGTTTGTAAAACCCATTAATGGTGTTGTGTATAAGTGAGATTTGCTTGTTTTCATTGTTGTGCAACATTTTATTGTTTGTGTTCAAAGAAAAACTTTAGACGAATGAAATTTAACAGAGTTGAATTGAGCAAAGAGCCATTCAGGAATCGAGGAGCCACTCGAACCAGATATAGGTTCAAAGCAACTTGGGTCTGCTACAAGATTAGATAATATTTATGGACAGAAAGAAGAAAGTGACATACAGAAAATGGAAGTGAAGTACAGAAACAGCTGGATTGGTTACAGCTCCACATTTGCCTTATTTGAACACAGTTTGAACAGTTAGTCACCTATAGTTGGCTGAAACTCTGTGATTGGTACAAGAGTAGGTTACAATCTGTTTATACATCCAGTTAGGTCACAGTTCACTATGCATGAAGAAACCTTGAGGCCAAACTTAAAATATGTAAGGAGGTATCCAGTCTACTCTCAAAGTATGTTTGGGTTGTTTCCAGTTTAGACTGTTATAACAATGCTTCTACTAACATTTCTGTCTCTTGGTATGTACATTCATCTAGTGGGTATACCTAAGGGGGGAAATTGCTGGATTTAATGCATAAATTAGTTTTCAGAGATTGTTTATCAGATTGATTGACTGAACCAATTTACAATCCCAACAACAGGGTACAAGCATTCTGATAGTTCCATGTCCTTGCTGACACTTGCTGTTGTATATCTTTTTATTTTAATCATTCTGGTGACTGTGGAGTGGTATTTTTTTATTTTGTATTTCCCTAATAGTTAATGAGATTGCTACCTTTTCATATATTTATTGGCCATTGGTTATCTTCTTTTATGAAACCTCCTATCCATTTTTCTGATTGTTGTCTCTTTTATTCTTGTTGATTTATAGGAGTTAATATTTATTGATAATTTTTTGTTAAGCGTATATATTGTAAATAACTTCTGTGGCTTGTCTTTTCACTCTCTTTATGATATCTTTTTAACTACGAAGTATTATTGCAGTCAAATTATCAATCTTTTCTTTGTGTTAATGCATTTTGTGCTGTGTTTAATAAATCCTTTTCTACCCAAACTTGTGGTTATATTCTCCTATATAGTTTTCTAGAAGCTTTATTGTTTACCTTTTATATTTATATCCATAGGCTGCACAGCATTGATTTCTGTGTATAGTATGAGTTAAGAGACAAGTTTCATTATTTTTCATACATATGTCTAATTAACTTAGAACTACTTAATGAAAAGACCTCTGTTTCTCTATAGTACACACTTTAGTGCAAGCTGGGTATAAATCAAGTGCCTATGTATGCATGGACAACTTTCATTGATTTATTTGGTTTATCCTTGTACAACTAACCCACTGTTTTAATTACTATATTAATCTATAGTCATCAAGAGCCAGGTTTTTCTTCTTCCTGAAGAGTATCTTGGCACATTTTGTCCTTGTGCAACTTCATATAAACTTTACATTCAGCTTCAAGCACATTTACTTGTACACACACACATACACACAACCTGAGATTTTTAACTGGAAATTCACTGACTGAATCTATAGATCAATTTGAGGAGAATTTATATCTTTACAGTATTAAGTCTCTCAATCAATGAACATGCTATATCTTCCTTTATTTTACTAAAAAATAGTTTTATAGTTTTTCATGTAGAGGTCTCTCATATCTTTAAATGAGTTTCTTGCTAGTTATTTGATCATTTAATGCTATTGCAGATGATATCTGTTTTTTAATTCTATGTTGTAAGTGTTGCTATTATATACAAATATAATCTATTTTTGAACATTAATTCTGTAACATAGCAAGCTGATAAGTAATTTATCCTTTGTTCTCTTGGATTTTCTACATACACATTCATACCATCACTAATCCATAACTTTTGTTTCATTCTTTCCAATTCTTAAATACTTTTTTCTAATTTTTTTTATTGGACTATAGAGTCCAGCACAACTTCAATTCAATGTTGAATAGAAATGTTAGCAATTTGTATCCTTTAAGACAGTCAAAAATTTTTATTTTATTAGTATGTGTGATACTTGATATAGATTTTCTTGAAGTACTCTTCATAAAAATAATAAACACTTTTTAAAGTTTCTAGTTTGCTGGTTATTTCTAGGTTTCATTTTTTTGTTTTGTTTTTGTTTTTCTAAGACTGGATGTTGAACGTTATCTGGACCTTTTCTTCATCTGCCAAGAAGATCATATAATTTTTCTCTTTTGGTCCTAATGTAGTGAATTACAATGATCGATTTTTGAATGCCAAACCAATCTTACTTTTATATAATAAACCCGATCTTTTTGTTTATTTATGCAATTCTCTGTTTGCTAATTTATTTCTTTTGAATCTACAATCATGTGAAAGATTGGCCTGTAATTTCATTTTCTTGGAATAACTTTGTCAGGTTTTGTTATCAAAGTTGTGCTTTCTTTATATAATGGATTGAATAGTGTCTTGCTTTTTTCTAACTTCATGAGGAATCTGTGTACAACTAAAGTTAATTACTCTCTTGTATATTTGGTAGATTTTGTTAGTAAGACCACTGGCCTTGCATTTTTTGGTGGGTAAGTTTCAATTCCAGATTTGAAGTTTTTGATAGTTACAAATCATTTATATTTTCTATTTCTTTGGGGAGGAATTTTTTTAGAAATGTGTCCATATCATCTTAATTTTCAAATTTACTGGCATAAACTTGTACATAAGTTATCCTTCTATTATCTGTAACATCTGTAACAATGTGCTTTTAAAATTCCTGTTATATTTTTGTGCCTTCACTTATTTTCCTTATAAGTTTCAACAACTTATTTTGGTTTTTTTAAAGGACCAAACTTCTGTCAGATCAACTTTCTTCATTGTATTTCTTATCTATTTTGTTAATTTTTGTTCTTAATTGTTTTCTTCCTTGTACTTGTTTAAATTTAACTTGCTGTTTTGTTTTTTTCTTTTTTTTGACTTCTTAAACTTGATAAGTAGCTCAGACTACTTTTCTTATACATTACAGCCTATCAATTTTCCTCAATACAATTCAGCTGCATCCCATCTACTATCGAAACTTGTGAAATTTTGATACAGAGTATTTTTATTATTATCCTATTCAAAGTACTTTCCATTTCTCTGGTGATTTTCTTTGACTCATGGCTTCATTTCTGATTATTTGGAGATTTTCTTGTTATCTCAGTCCCACCTTCATTTGACAAGTCCTGGACCCCAATTTTGTTACCACCTAACCATTGAATACTTTTAAAGTATTCCTCAGTTTGTTAGTTTCTTAGCTTTCTGTTTATAAATTGGCATATGCCCCTCAGGGAAAAGCACTTCCAAATATGAAGCTATCTTTCTGGGTTATTTACTTCTCCAGGACTCTGGGCCTGTAAATTTTTACTGCCTCTTTAGCTCTGCAAATGCATTATATGTTCAATTTTTCTAGTTGTTGTCAGTGGGAGGATTGTTCTGAATGGCTTCATCTACCAACCATTACCAAAATTGGAAGTCAAGATTCCCATTACTTTTAATATTTTATTCCTAAGTGTAATGATCAAATAACATTTTATTTGCATTCTACAAGATTATTTGAGCTCCTTGAATTGCAGTTTTTATAACAAAGATGAAAAAACTCAAGTATGCTTTTATGTGGGTGATAACAACTCTAATCAAGGCTAAAACTTTAATAGAAATGAATCCCCAATTAGCACTTTCATTCATAAATTTATTGCTCTACTTTTGTTATACATATTAACATCTTTTAGTCTTTGACTATCATCTGATTCACATTTTATTATTATTTTTTCAATTAGCTATTTTGAGCAGAAAAGCCTCATATGGATTTGCTTTTACCTTTCAAAAGCTGGGTAAATATTTATTTTGCTTTGAAGAAGAAAGTATATAAAATGCATTGTAACTTATTTTGAAAAATGTGTTCCAGATATCAGAGTTTAGCCTGTTCTGAATACAACACATCAGGGGAATAGCTTAGAATATAACCAAAGGGTGTACTTATACTACATATAAAATTTAGACATATTACATAGAACTAGTGGTTGTAATAAAAATATGCCTGATATTATAGCAAATATCAAATCCTGTTGTCGTTCACATATTGATAGAACTACATGAATGTAGTATTATATCTCTTTGATTTATTTCCACCGTGAGTATAAAACTAACTCCTTTTAGAAGGCCTGTTAATAGTTCATATATAGCATGTATTAGTCTAACAATATTGCCATAAAAAATAACACAGACTCAGTGGCTTAACAGTGGAAATTTACTTCCTCAAAGGTCTGGAGACTGGAAGTCCAAGATCAAAGTGTCAGCCAGTTTGGTGCCTCCTTAGGCCTCTCTCCTTGACTTGCAGATGGTCACCTTCTTCTGTGTCCTCACATTGTCTTTCTTCTGTGCATGTGAATCCCTGGTGTCTCTTCCTCTTCTGATAAGGACATCAGTCATGTTGGATTAGAACTCTATGCTTACAATCTTACTTTACCTTAATTACTTATTTAAAGGACCTATCTCCAAATAACAATCATATTGTGGGTTAGAATTTCTGGACATGAATTTGGGAGAGAAACAAGTTAGTCCATAACACAGCACATATTCATTCAAAAAACATTACCCACTTAACGTGGGCCAGGGACTATTCCTATATCAAAAATTATACAGGACAGAAATAAACAAAAATGTTTAAAGCCTAATACATTGTTATTTTTAAAAAGATAAAGGAATTGGCAGTGTAGGGTTGTGGGGAGTTATTTTAGATAGAATGGTGATAAAATATTTTTATAAAAAGATATCCTCTGAGCAGAAACCTGAAAAAAAATTGAATGAAGACAGAATTTATGAATTATAGAGGAGATAATTTTAGGCATAACCAGTCGCAAACACAAGTGCCCTGGGACATATATTGGCATGGCTCTATAGAGGAACTTTCAAGAAAGCCATTGAGAGAATGGTAAGAAAGAAAGTCAGACAACTGACCTAAGATGAGTATACATAGAGCCTTGTAAGCCTTGGTAGAGATTTTTTATTTTATTTTGTTAAAGAGTCCTGGGAAGCCACTGGGAGCTTTGATCAAGCGAATCCCATTGATCTGATTTTCATTTATGAGAGCACCATGGTAATAGACTTAGGAGTGGTACTCTCTAGAATGTAAACAAATAGGGAAACCACATGAGCCATTCAGTAGTAGAGTCAAAGATGTCATCTTTGAATTGGGTGTCAGCAGTAGACAGGATGAGATGAGGAGATGAGGTAGGATTTGGGATGTAATTTGAATGTAAAGGTGACAGGACTTGCTATGGAGATGTTTGAAAATTCTATTTTGGGTCTGAGAAAGAAAGTAAATAGTGGTGCTATTCCCTGACATGGTATGGACTGGCTTGAAGGAGAGTTAATTTAGGCGTAAAATAAAATGAGTTCTGTTTTAGAAGTCATAAGTTAGAGATGCATATTGGATTCCAAGTGAGAATCATGTAGGCCTTTATCTATAGCTCTCTAGAGTGAGTCAGGGTAGGGGACTAGAAATATAAATTCTAGTGTTATTGAAGTATACTGTAGATCATAGTCAAAGTCAGGGGACTCATTGATACTATCCAGAGTGAGACTATGGACAAAGAACAGAAGCAGTCTAAGGACTGAGCCCAAGAACACTCCAACATTTATTTATTTATTTATTTATTTATTTATTTATTTATTTATTTATTTATTTATTTTTATTATACTTTAAGTTCTAGGGTACATGTGCATAACATGCAGGTTTGTTACATATGTATACTTGTGCCATGTTGGTGTGCTGCACCCATCAACTCGTCATTTACATCAGGTATAACTCCCAATGCAATCCCTCCTCCCTCCCCGCTCCCCGTGATAGGCCCCGGTGTGTGATGTTCCCCTTCCTGAGTCCAAGTGATCCTCATTGCTCAGTTCCCACCTATGAGTGAGAACATTTAAAAGATGGAGAAGAGGATTCTGCAACAAGACTGTAAGAATAGGAAGTCAACTGAAAGTAGAACAAAGCAAGTATGTGATGCTGAAGCCAACACTAATATGTGTGATCCCGTGATCATTGACAAGCTATGTTTCAAGAGAATATAACAAAACAAAAATTCAATATTATTTATTTAGCTGGAAATCTGAAAATTTCCATTAAATATACGCATAGCAGTATTAATATCACCTAACTAATGAGTAATCAAGCCCTTGGAAAGAAAGCATATACTGTGATTCTAATAAAAGGGTAATTAATTATAGAGTTGGACAGGAAGGGGGAAGAACTATCATTTAAACATGGTATACTAAATATTTATCATGCTTCTTTTGGCCGGGTCTTTCATAATCTCATAAAAGAGAATTAAATATGGAGTGATGAAAATATAGAGATCTACGTTGATGTTAAGCAGAAAAATTTCTCACTACTTGAAAGTTAATTTGGTGTTGAATATAGATTACTTCAGATCTTCAATAAATGCTAGATGATGTTCTTTTTATCTCTTTGCTTCTTTCTACAGGTGGAGAGGTCCCGTACACGACTCTGGCTACCCGAATGATGATGGGGGCTTGGTGGCTATTTGCTTTGATTGTTATCTCATCTTACACAGCAAACCTCGCTGCTTTCCTCACTATCACACGCATTGAAAGTTCCATCCAGTAAGTAGACAATGTTTCCATTAGCCACAAAGCATGAGAAATGATGAGTGGCCAAAGCTATCTGAGAATAAGTATATGGTGTCTTATAATAAATATACAACTTCCCTTTGAGTAAAGGATCAATTTTGTGTTACTGCAGAGTAGCACTGGTTAGTCCAAGTCCTGAAAATGCAGTATTGGTAGAGCATTTTTTATAAAATAAAATTTTGGCTACTATTTGAATGTTGTTTCTCACATTTTCCTGGAAGGATAACACATCTTCAGAATTTTAATGTCCACAAAGAATGACTATGTCTGGCTAACATTGTGAAAAGGAAGAAAAAAAGAGTCATACTTAAAATCTTTGCCTTGAGTCTGTCCCATTATGTACTGTCAGAATAAATAGTTGAATAGGTACAGATGTTTGAGAGATAGATGGATGACTGGGGATTGGGGAGAAAAGAAAAGGGAGGGGAATAGCAATCAACAGAAAATTACAGTATTTCAGTGACCGCATTCTGTTTTTCTCTTCATTACATTATACTTCATGTGCTTCTTATTGCTGCTGTTTACTAGCTGCAGTTGGAATGGTGGGATGCACTTACTTAATCCTAAAAGTTACCTAAACTGGTGTCTCCCAATTCACATATGCCATTTCCATGAACCTGTAGAGCCCACGGGTCTTTTATCCACCACAGCCAGTTTTGCTTTTGTGGTTTCATGCTATAAGATCAGCACCACAGTATAATATCTGCCTTATTAGAACATAATGTTCTATATATGGTTTTAAGAAAAATTTTCCTGAAAATGTTTATTCATCCCAAGATAAGTTTGAATTTTCCTAAAGTTGAACGAACATTCATTTCCCCAAAAGCTGGCAATTCAAATTCAGAAAATTAGATATGTCAGGGAATTCCTTAGGAATGTAACTTGTTTGGAAAAGATAATGTGAGTAGTTATTTTCTTTTAAAAAGAATGTAAATTCATTAGTAGCCATAAAACTATTATAACATAATACCAAAAAAATAAGAATTATCTATAAATAAGTAGGGTATTTTTTTCAATTTGCTCATTATACAAATTGAAACAATTAGTAATGCTAATAAGTAGTCAATTATTTTATCCATTCATAAAAATGATGTTTCTAGTTTCTCTCATCAAATCATGCTGCTCAAGTTGTTTTCCAATTATTCCTTTGATACAGAACCTTCATATTCCCCCAATTTATTGTCCATGTAACCAGATCTATGTGTGACATAAATTGCAAATCATACACAGTGAAACTTATACCATTGATGGAAAGCTTATACTGGTGACCCCATAAGCATCATACTTTAAGCAATATGCAAATGATTACAACAGCCCAGCCAAAAGATCAATGAAATGAGTAAAATTATGAAAATAATAATAAACATTTATTGATCACTTATAAAATGCCAGATCTTTTGATGAGTGTTTTATATGCATTAGCTCATTTAAAACTTACCATCATCTTCAAAAATACATACAATCAATAACTCACTTTATAAATGACAAAACTAAAGTTGAGAGGATAAGTAACTCACCCAAAGTCTGCAGCTAGTAAGTGACTAAGTAAAGACCAAACCTTAAATCTGGTTCCTAAGCCTACATTCTAACTGCATCATGTTAGTTCCCACACCACACTTCAACTTGAATTTCTGTATGGATCTTAGTTTTTAGAGAACACAAGAAGAAACTTGTCATAGCATTTTCCATTGCTAAGGGATGTAAAGGATGAAATTCTCCAAATCCTCAACTGGTCTGAGTATCAAAAGTTAGATGACTTTTGTGTTGTAGGCGTGTAGGCATATATCCCAACATGAGTTAATTATGTCTATAACTGGTATCTACCATTCAGGGTAAGACTTTGGCAAATCCAATCAATAGAAGTCAGTTTAAGAAAAATAGTTTAATTGTCAAATAAAAATTGAACATATTTAAGGTATACAATGTGATGATTCAATATACATATATATTGTGAAACAATTACCGCAATCAAATGCACCATCCATGTTGTGCATTAGATTCCCACAACTTGTTCATCTTCTGAAAGTTCGTACTGTTTGACCAACATCTCCCCATTTCTCCTATACTCTAGCCCCTGGCAACCACCATCCTACTACTCCTTCTAAAAGTTTGACTTTTCTAGATTCTGCATATAAGTGATATCATATAATATTTGTCTTTCTGTGTTTGACTTATTTCACCTAGTGTAACATCCTCCAAGTTCATCCATGTTGTTGCAAATGGCAAATAGCAAAATAGTTCTTAATCATTAAAATTGAGTATTTTATTTCATTAACATATTTCTTATCAATTATGTTGAATGTGTCACATTTTGGGTATCCTTAAAGCTCAAAATTTATGTAGTTCACATCTGACTTTGAAGTGTTTTTAAATAAATCATAAAAACTTTAAATAAAATAACTGATCCTATGCAGTGAACAACTATCATAATAGTAAACAAAAAATCATGGTTGACATTGACTGAGAAGTTATAATGAACCAGAAGTTAAGCATATTACATGTGTTATCTCATGTATTCCACAGAATAAGCTTAATAATACAAGTACTTCTCTTATTGCCATTTTATGGATGAAGAAACAGAGTTTTGGGGGATAATGCTTAAGATTACACACTCAATAAGTGTCAGTGTTGAGAGTCCAACCCACATCAATCAGATACCAATCCATGGTCTTACCTGTCAAATTATTTTTTATTCTAGTGGTGGTTCCTAGAATTTGTTCACTTGATCTGATATTTCTCTGAGGTTGCAGACTTTGTGATGTCTGTAAATCTGAGTTATTTAGTTATTACTAACTTTGCTAGCACCAGTTTTTATCTAGACTTTTATGCAATAGTAGTGGGAGCAGAAGCCTGTCTCAAATTTTTACATCCATAGGTTTGTCTAAAAGTAAAACCTGATGGAAAAAGATTGTAATTTCACATCATGTTTCCCTCAAGTGTAGTTCTACTGCCCAAAGTAACTGAGCATTCATTTTTTTAAAAATTATTCCTTTCCAATGCCAACTGGCATTATTAAAGTCATCAGTGGGTATAATAAATCTCTACTTTCTTATAATATTATCACTGGACTAATTTTGGAAGGAGAGAATCAGAGCCAAATAAGTTAAAAGAAGCCAGATTCCCTCCCGAAATTTAAAGATATCTTCTAATTTCATGCCTCAACAGTGTTGGTAAACATAATTACCTGCACTGTTACTTGGAAACATTCAAAGTTTCATTTGTAACTAATGCCAAAGTTTCTTGGGAAGATTCTAATTTTTCTTAGAAAAGAGAAACTTCTTTCAAAGTAGCATTCAATGTCATGCTTCTTAATCATTTATATCCATAAGATTTGCTCATCACTAAATGAAGCTGCAGTGCGTATCAGTACACTTTTTCCATCCCAATTTTGCTGTGCCTTTGGCAAACACATGCCAACCATAGCTTCATTTCCAAAATTCAGCGTTGCTTCTGCAGACTGCAGTGGGAAGAGGAGGTTAGAAGAATGTCAGTTAAGGGGAGGGGGCGGGGATGGAGGAGAGAAATCAGTTTCTTTGAATTGATGGTTAACAGAAACTCTTCTAGGTTGGTAGGAACAATGTAATAGATTTATTTAGGGGAAGCTGAATAATTTCATAAAATTTTACCTTGTTTTTAAAATTAGATATCTATGAGCATCTAATCTAACTGGAACTTGTTTTTTGGTTTGTTTGTTTGTCTGTTTGTTTGTTTTTTGAGGCGGAGTCTTGCTCTGTCACCCAGACTGGAGTGCAGTGGCATGATCTCTGCTCACTGCAAGCTCTGCCTCCCGGGTTCACACCATTCTTCTGCCTCAGCCTCCCAAGTAGCTGGGACTACAGGCGCCCGCCACCTCGCCCGGCTAATTTTTGTTGTTGTTGTTGTATGTTTTTAGTAGAGACCTGGTTTCACCATGTTAGCCAGATTGGTCTCAATGTCCTGACCTCGTGATCCACCCGCCTCGGCCTCCCAAAGTGCTGGGATTACAGGCGTGACCCACCGCTCCCAGGCTGGCACTTGTTATTAATAAAAGTTTTGAAAGGGAAATTTCCTTGGAAAAGATAACCCATAAATTTAATTTCATATCCCTTCAGTGATCTGGGCAGCACATCATAACTACGTCCCATGTTTAATATAATATAATGTGACAGCGTATGACACAATTCAGTTTTTAAAGGGAAAAAAATGCCATTTCCACAAGACCCTAATGACAGTTTGGGCTTTTTCATTCCCACTGAGAGGTAACAACATATAGTTAATTGTTTTCAAACACCTAGAAATTGGAATGAATTTTTTTTCTATTGATAACTAGACTAATAGTGGCGATGGTAAAATGGAGCATGTGAAGCTCTGAAGGTACTTCAGAGTAAGCACTGGGTAATAGCATCATCAACATTAGTTCTGTTTGCCTTTATTGTAATATTACTTTCAAGAGCTACCTAGTTCACATAAAAGTGAAAATAGCTACGGGAAAATCAGGATTGCACAGTTAAAGTTATTAATAACTTTAGAATCAAATTGGTCCTTAGTGACAAAACTCGAGTTTTTTCATTCCCAGGAGCTGCAATTAAACCTGGATCTACTCAAAGGGATCCCAACATCCTACCATATTTTTGTGTTCAGTGATTTCATTCTCCATAATGCTTAAGGTTGGACTAAACAAATATTGAGGTGATTCTGCCACTGAATCTAACTAATCTGGGGTAACATTGCTTTCTGAACTGATACAAAAAGAGATCCATAAATATTCTATTACTAAAGAAGAACCCCTTTTCCCTAGCATATCATAACAGTATTTTTGCCATCACCTTGGTCTACATTTTGAAAAGGAAATAATTATCGAGCAATTTTTTTCTAAGTGTTCACAGGTGAGTATGATCTAATTATGCTTAGAAATTCAAGCATCACCAAATCTGGTACTAAAGCCTGGGGACACAGAGAATGGTAGCAAGTGGCAGATACTCTGTAAAGAAAAGGAAGGTGGGACTAAGTTGTCAAGGGCGTGGTAAGACTTATTAAGGAATTTGGAATTTTTCCTGGAGGTAATGGAGAGTGGCATTATTGTAGAAAGACAACTTTATCTGTGGAGAGGAGGACATGTGGGAGAGAGAAAATGTAGGTGTGCATGAGAGGCCATTAAAGTTGTCTAATGCATGTATATTTACAGCAATTAACTAGTATGTCTCTACTTGATCCATTTGTGCTGCTACAGCAAAATACCTAGGACTGAGTAATTCAGAAAGAATAGAAATTTATTTCCTCACAGTTCTGGATGCTGGGAGGTCCAATATCAAAGTGCCAGCAGGCCGAGAGTCTGGTGAGGGCCTGGTTTCTGCTTCCAAGATGGCACCCTGGCTGCTGTGCTATGTCCTCACATGACAGAAAAGATAGAAAGTCAAAAGGGGACAAACTCATTCCATCAAACTTTTTGGTAAGGATCTAATCCCAGACATGACAGCAGGGCCTTTATGGCCTAATTGTCTCCTAAAGGCCCCCCTCTTAATATTATTGAACTGGGGATTAAGTTTGAGTATGAATTCTGGAAGGAACATGAGGATTAAAATCATAGCAATTAAATGTTTAATTTTAATTTTCATATATTCATTACTAGGATATAGAAATACAGTTGTTTTCTGTCTGCTGATTTTATCTTATAATCTTGCTAAGCTCATCTTAGTTCTAGGAGTTTTTGGTAGATCCTTTGGGATTTCCTAAGTATAACTTGTAACCTTGCTAAGCTCATTTATTACTTTTAGGAGTTTTTGGTAGATTCTTTGGGATTTTCTAGGTACACTTTATGCCATTTTCAAAGTCGGGTGGTTGTATCATTTGTCTTTCTCATCTGTATACCGTTTATTTTCTATTTTGCCTTTTCTTTGCTGGATAGAGCTTACAGTACTGTGTCAAATTTAGAGTAGTGAGAGTGAATATCTCTGCTTTGCTCCTGATCTTGCTGGAAAAACAGTCTTTGACTGTTAGGTATGACATTATCTGTCAAGTTTTTTATTGTAGACATTATTTCTGAAGTAGAGGAAGTTCTCTTCTATTCCTAGTTTTCCATGTGTTTTTCATCATGAACAGGTGTTGGATTTTGACAAATGTTTTTTCATTTTTTATTGATTGGTATGCTTGGGTAATTTTTCTTTATTAGCCTGTTTAGTGGATTACATCATTTGTTTCAAGAACTATTTTTAAAATAAGGTATTGGCTAACTGTAATCACCTCTTCTATTTCTCTCCATCTTTTTCTCCAAGTCTTGATTTTCTACTTGATTTTCTTCCCTTTATTGATTTGAGTCAATAAAATATCATGACTGCCCTGCCTGCTGCTTCCTATCTTATTTTCTTTTCCCTTACGTTATCTATTGCTCCTCTCTCTCCATTCTCTCCCCATTACAGTTTATCCACTGGAGTGTGGAGTCCAGACTGTTACCTTCTCCCATCCTCAAAATTGGCTTGAAAAACTTTATTATTACTTCATCCAATCAAGATGAATACAATTCCATTAGCAAAGCATATTGAGCCCTTCTGGCCCATCCACATTTCTGTCCAGGGGCACCAATGAACTCCTTCTCATTTTTTCATGCAACAGTCAAGTTAGACTCTTATGGGACATTGCATGCCTTTCTGGAGCTTTACATGCTCTTCTCTCTCCCTGAAATGGCTCAAAACCCCCTCTCTTCTGGTATCTTCCATTTTCCCAGGCATAATTAGTCATTACTACACATGTGCCTTCTCTTTGTGATTTTAAGTTCTTCAAAAGCAAAGACTATGTTATATCCATCTTGGTACTGCTAGAGTGCCTCTCAGAGTACCTGACAATAGTATGAATAAGAGCAGCTAACATTTCTTGAGTGCTTGCTATGTGACAGCTAGTTTTCTAAACACTTTGCATGGGTTTTCTCATTTAGTCTTTGTAATAGCCCCGTGAGAGATATGTTATTATCATCTCTATTTTATAAATGATGAAACTAAAAGCTAGGGTAGTAAACCCAGGCAATCTAGCACTGTAACTTTTTATCAGGGGAACAGATTGTTTGCTAATTACAAATACACTAAACTTTTATTGTATGAAATAAGTAAATGAATAAATGACATCCATAAGGGTTACTATAAGTTTCTTAGGAAATAAAGAGAGCTTTGCAGAAAAGAATTAATGGCAGCAGGATGTTTAGCTAAGTTATTTCCAGGTATTTCTAAGTTATGTGGTATCCAAACGTCAGTAATAGGAGACTGGATTCAAACAAATCTGCATTCAAATTATTTGCCACTTAATAGCTCGATGACTTTGTCAGGATTTCATAATTATTATAAACCATATTTTCCCTAAGAGTAAAAAGGGGATAGATTCAACTTCGTAGGTTTAGTGTAAAGATTAAATGAAGAAAAGTCAAAAGGCATGAATAATATAGCACAGTTCATGGACAGCCCCTACCTAACATTTGCTTCCATTCTTCTGCATTTTCTCCAGGCACTCATGTAGATTCCCTGGACTGTCTTTCTCTCTGCCCCCATTTTTGATGGTATTTTTGTCATTTTGTCCACAATTCTATACATTAATTGTTCCTTTGACCTGATTCACCTAAATCTCAAAGTTTCTTGCTTATGGAGCTACCGTTTCTGACACAGATGTCACCATCCTACCTTACGGTCTGATTTCTGAGGGTTGTCTTTTGGCCCTGCTGCTTAATCCTCTCATTCCCCCAAAAGTACCAAAAGTAAAAGCAAAACAAACAAACAAAAATCTGATGCATCTGGAAGCCTTATCTGGATTTAGGCATAAATAAGGGCTTGGAAGAATGATTCACTCTGTTATCTGACCTTAGCTAGTGACTAACTAGCACTGAGATCAGGTTGCTACTAATAAAGACTGGCAAGACCCCTGGGTCAGGATACATATTTGCCAGGCAAGTTTTCTCTCCTAACTCATCTTTATTTAGCCCTCTCATAATACACAGCTCAAATACCACTTATTCTGTATATCCTTGCCACATATTCATAACTACATTTAGTGTCTCCCTTTTTTGAACCACTTCACATCTACCTCACTTACACTCTGTATTGGAATACTATTCTACTTGTTTTACTTCCCTATTAAAATGCATATTCTTGAGGGTTGTTGTATCATCTTTGTACCAGTTCAGTGCCTTATGTAGTATATTGCGTGGGTACTTAGTGGGTTACAAGTAAATATTCACTCACTGAATGAACTAGAAAGACATTTTTTAGAATCTGACCTGAGAGTATGAAACTCCATGACTTGTATGTGTACCCCATTTAAAAAATTAGATAAAAATATGAAAGCCATTTCTTTGACCTATTATTCCAGGATAAGAGTGGAAACCCAAAATGGTATGCTCTCTGAGTATCCTTTGTGTCACCCACTCACTCTTCAGTCTTCCAGTGGGTGCCTTTTTTATAGCTCTCAGTAGACAATTGCACACTTTATTAGGAGCAGCCAAAATGAAGGTGGATGAAGTGAGAGAGGCCTGACTCATACTGCCTTTCTGTTTCATTTT
Organism: Rhinopithecus roxellana; assembly: GCF_007565055.1. Taxonomy (NCBI): domain Eukaryota; kingdom Metazoa; phylum Chordata; class Mammalia; order Primates; family Cercopithecidae; genus Rhinopithecus; species Rhinopithecus roxellana. The sequence continues at coordinate 5,405,472 of NC_044550.1, forward strand.
AGTAGAGAATTGTATAGGCTTAGCTCCAGAACACACAAGCACCGCAGCAGAGGAAGACATTCATCTTCTTACTCTCTATTGTTAGTGTTGAAATGGCTTACTTGTTCTAGCACTTAAGTACTACAGTGATGGATGTTTCCCAAACGTACAGCCATCTCGATGTCATAGACAGAATTTTGTCTCTCTTTTGGAAAAAAAGTTAAAATTTCCTAGAAGAATATTGGTCTTTCAAAGCCACCCTTCAGTGAGCATTTAATTAAAAGTTGTCTCACAGTTTGTCTGTGGCTCCTAGGAACAGGGCTATATTAGCATTTCCACAGACTCTGTTTACACTGAGCTCACCAAGACAAAAACTTCACCAATTTCATAATCTTCCACAGCTTCTAAAATAATCTTCTTCTGAACAAGATGAATCATTCTTGACAAATCAAATCCTTCTCTTTTTCTCTCTCTTCCCAATCTTGCTCCTTTAAGCCTAGAAACCTATTAAGTACTGTACTCAAGAATATAAAGTCCTGTCTCCTCCATTTCTTGTTATTTTCTTCCCTTACTGAAGTCTGCTGAATAAATAAATTCTGTCTACCACAAACTTATAGATATGGTTTAAAAAAAAAAAAAAAAAAAACCCTATACTTGGAGTATACTGCTTAGTCATTGTGGAGGACGTAGTTTGAGTACGGAGAATCCTTTTGTGAAATTAATGTGGGAAGAGTAGTGATGAAAATCAGCAAGACTGGAGTTGGCAGGCAGGGCTGTTTGGCAGAAGAATGCTATTAAAGGAGACTGAAGACTTAGGTTCAAGTCTCTTTTCTCCTACTAAAAAGTAAGGCAAATTTTAAAACCACTTTGCACTTCTGTTTTTCATCTTTTAAAAAAGTGATCCAATTCTTTGCTCACTGCACAAATATTTGTTCCACAGTTTGAATGATGTTATTTTCCACGTCCCTTCAGGCATAAAATTTTATATCAACTATACCAATGAGATCTCTTATTAAACAAGATGTGAGATAAAACCGATACTCACATGAAAACCTGATTAACGGATATCTTAAGTTGAAAGGCAAATCTGAAAAGAAAATCCTTTTTTGTCATATCTTCTTATTTTCTTTTTCTAGTTCTCTATTTCCAGTCCCATTTTTCTTTCCCTAGCCTCTCGATCATGCCAGTAATGTTGGTATGCTGACCTCCACACTCTACTACTAAGTATCTGTTTGACCCCATTAATTCTCTAATGCTCTTAGTTCCTCCATAGTTCCTTTCCTCTAAAGATATTTAATGTATTTTAATGACTTTCTCCTCCACTCCTACACACACACACACACACACACACACACACACACTCCTACTACAGTCCCCATTTTTTAAGCCCTGATGCTAAGGAGGGATGATGTTAGATAAGAGCCAGATGCCCTAGCTAATGGCAAGTGGTGAGGAAGGCGATGGCGAGGAATAAGATCGAAAGCTTGCTGGTGGGCTGCTTTTATGCAGATTTCGATTGTACTTCTCTGAGAGCGATGCTACAGAATTCGCAAGATTTGCTGTTGACTTGGGGGTGTGGAGCACATTTGCAGAACAGTTTGGGCATTTATAATCTCAAAATAGCAGTTAATAAGACGTGACTCTCAGGCATCAAGATATATATTTAATACCAACTCTTGCTGAAATTTCTCAAAAAGGAAATATCACCTACTTGAGAAGAGAGGACACTTTCTCTGAATCATTCTAAGAATAAAAATAAAAAAAATATTTATTTTGAGAAATTCACAGACCTACTGGACTGGGAAGAAAAATGTATCTTTTGCATTTGGAAAATGTTGAGTTATCAGTAGAGACTTGGTCCCCTGTTCCTGTGTTATGAAGAGCCAGGATTTTGGGGTTTAGTCGTGTTCATTAGATGCCTCACTGAAACTATGACCTTCTACCTTACTTTGACAATAATGTTTCACTGGGTCTTTAAATAGGCTATTAAATTAGCCTACATTTATTCATGGTAACTTATTTCTCCTAGTCTTTTATTTCCCACTGTGAAATTTTTGCTAGCATGATTAATGTTTTTGAGCTCTTCAAAAAATCTTATAGAGGAAATCACAAATTATTATTGATTCCTCATTTGAATTCACACTGTATTCATTTGGGTCATTGTTTCATGTAGTATTATTATGTATTATTGTGTCAGAGCTTGTTAGTAGGCCATACACAAGGTAGTGATCAATAGTTCAATGTCAGCCTTGGAGGGTATATTGAATAAATTTTTTCCATAAGTCAGCATTGGTCTTAGATTCTAATTAACATTTTCAGTGTTGATTTGAAGTATGGAATAGGGAGTAAGCTTATTAAATATGCAGATTACTCTATATTGAGTAGGGGTGATTATTGACTAGAACTACACTGTAAGAATGTATAAAGACCTTTACAAATAAAACAAGGTGATTAGAAGTACGATGAAATTTAATAGGGACAAATATGTGATAATTCACTCAGAGATGGAAAAAACAATTTGTGTGTGTATATTTGTGTATGTCTGCGATAATTTCAGCATAAACCATCTGTCAATTATAAATTTGAAATATAGCATTAGTGTTTATTTTTTAAATGACCCTGCTGCATGTAAGTTGTTCAAATCTTGTGAAGATTACCATGACCTACTTAGAAGGTTCACAAATTATGCAAAAACTAAAATACAAGAGAAAAAAATGGTTTAGTTAATAACAGTCTAAAAATGGAAGTAGCTTATCTTATAGATAACAACTAAAATAACTTAGTATTTAATTTGACAAAGAGAAGGCTAAAGGAGGAAAATGAAAAAGAAATGTTTTATTACATAGAGAAATATTATACTAGAGGTGCTATGCAGTCATTGTCCATTTTCATTGAGAACAAAGTAGTGTTTTCTGTGAAATAGGAGATTTGGGGGCTAAGCACAAGTAGGGACTCCCTTGGTTAAGTTTTCCAAGTCACTAAAGTACCTTATTAAAACAAAATATGAAATCAGTTTTAGGGACTGGTTTATGTGCCTTAAGGTACCTAATCATATTATGTAATGCCTCTGGTAACTCTTTCAACTCTCTGGTGTTACGATTATTTTAGTATGTTTTTGTTAACACCATTCAAAAATCTGAAAAAAACAACCCTATCAAAAAGTGGGTGAAGGATATGAACAGACACTCCTCAAAAGAGGACATTTATGCAGCCAACAGACACATGAAAAAATGCTCATCATCACTGACCATCAGAGAAATGCAAATCAAAATCACAATGAGATACCATCTCACACCAGTTAAAATGGTGATCATTAAAAAGTCAGGAAACAACAGGTGCTGAAGAGGATGTGGAGAAATAGGAACACTTTCACACTGTTGGTGGGACTGTAAACTAGTTCAGCCATTGTGGAAGACAGTGTGGCGATTCCTCAAGAATCTAGAACTAGAAATACCATTTGACCCAGCCATCCCATTACTGGGTATATACCCAAAGGATTATAAATCATACTGCTATAAAGACATATGTGTACGTATGTTTATTGCAGCACTATTCACAATAGCAGAGACTTGGAACCAACCCAAATGTTCATCAATGGTAGACTGGATTAAGAAAATATGGCACATATACACCATGGAATACTATGTAGCCATGAAAAAGGATGAGTTCATGTCCTTTGTAGGGACATGGATGAAGCTGGAAACCATCATTCGAGCAAACTATCGCAGGGACAGAAAGCCAAACACCACATGTTCTCACTCATAGGTGGGAACTGAACAAGGAGAACACTTGGACACAGGGAGGGGAACATCATACACTGGGGCCTGTTGTGGGGTGGGGGAAGGGGGGAGGGATAGCATTAGAAGATATACCTAATGTAAATGACGAGTTAATGGGTGCAGCACACCAATATGGCACATGTATACATATGTAACAAACCTGCACGTTGTGCACACGTACAAACTTAAAGTATAATAAAAAAAAATCTGATCCTTCCAGGGAAATTAATGGGAATTAGTGAAGTCCTTCCTGAATGTTCAAGAATATAGGAATATGAAAATCCCCTATTTCACTGCTGAAATCTATTGCATTATTTGAGGATATCCTCTTAACATAAATTTTACAATCAGCCTATAATCAGTGGTAACATAGTTAAATGCTGGCCATAAAATTTAGAATAATTTCATATTTCTTCCTAATTCTTTGAGATAAATAAGTATTGCAGCTTTTTCATGATATATAAAAAAGAAGTTGCACATGCTTTGTACCATGCACAGGAAAAATGTAGGGTAATTGAATGTACAGAACACTAGGACATTTTATAGTGAAGATTTGCTTAATAATTTATATATTATGTATCTTATGTATCATACACATATATTAAATATATCTAAAATAGCCTTTCATGGTATATACATGTATATTTATTTTATAATGTATTTATTATCAAATATTAATATGTACCAAATATTTGTTTATTTAATAGCCATTTAAAATAGAGAAAAGTGTCATAAACGATACTTCTGTCAACACTGTCAGAGTTTTGAGGTCTGTGGTAAAAAAATACAGTATCTGCCACATTTCAGGGTTCATGATGTGACACAATTAGTTTCTAGCTTGTAATGTGGGTCAAGAAGTCAGACAAGCCAGTCAGATTTTCAGATGACTATTCTCTTGCATCTGTATGACACCATCATTTCGGAGAGAGTTTAACAATCATTTTTATTGGTTATAGCCAACAGCAGTAAGACGTGCAGCATTTCCATCTTTCCTTAGATTCTCTAAAATGGCCTGCCATGTCCACAAATCTAAATTAACTCCTAAGTTTGTATGGAAAGTGCAGATCTTTTTAATGCAAGGCGATGTTCCCCTAAGTAGTCCATGACATCCACCCTTCCCAAGGGCATCTACTTTACATAAACTTACAATTTTACCTATGACCATCCTGTCTTTACCACTTTGTGGGTGGGGCTGCCTCAGACTACTTTTGTCGGGAGAGAGTGCAGAAAATATTCCCAAGTCTGTCAGGATAGACTTCAGTGTCATCTGCTGCGCTGTAATCATCGTACTTTGTAATCTAATCGACCACAGGAGGGCCGTGTTCTAACAGGTAGAGGTGCCCTTCTCATGAATCTTGCTGCACACCTTTCCTAGACCAAACACATTTTACATTCTGGTGACTCTTTAAACGGTTCTAAAAAGTAAAAATGAAATAGACATTGTAAGGAGTTCAAAGCAGAAGGACCTGAAGCTGTCTTTTATCTAATGTATTCTGTTGTGCCACATGAGGAGGGTTAGGGGGAAGAGGAAAGACTCAGGACAGGAGTGGGGAAAGGGACAGAATGGAGAGACTAGAAAAGGCTGCATCATTTAGACCTTATTCAAGCATTCCACATGGAGGTGCTCATCTTCTGACCCTCTGTAAATCTCTAACCCTCTTTTGTTCCTCTTATGGCACCCTCTCCATCTGGAAGGCTTCATTTGAGAAATTCTCTCTATTTCCAAAATGGAGTCCTAACCCTCTGCCGTGCATGGTATCATTCTACCGTGGTGGTCTCAGACCTCAGCTTGTTCTTTCAAAGGCTTCTGCTCTGTTGAGGAGGAAAAGACTCTGGCATCATAATAGGAAGGAAGACACAAGCACTTTGGTGCTGGTACTTTCCTTCATTAGAGATTGCTGTCTCTGGGTTCCTTAGGCAATACAATCTAATCTTCTATGAGAGAACCCTATGTCTTCCATTAACATGACTTTGACATTAATCTTTTTTAAAATAAGAAACTTAGAGCTATTAGGCTAAAAACTCTTTCCTGAGCTTACTTTCATTAAATAAGGACACCCCATCAGGCACTAAAAATAGCTTTTACAGAGCTCTAAATTATGGACCAAGCCACCTTGAAAATATCAGGAGTCCTTTTTATCCTACCATATACTCTTGATATCTTTATATTTCATCAGACTTTACAAACTTGTGTCTGAGGTAATTAAGAAAACTTCACTAAGGAAAGGAGCTACTAAGATAGGAATGTGGCTTCTCAAAGAACAAGTGGCCATTGGCTATGCCACAAATCGGAAGGTGGAAGGCTTATTCCATTTGTCCATACATAGAGCATACATACTCTCCTTCCTCCTCTTTACCTATTCAACCAGGAAAAACAATCCTAAAATTTAATTTTCTGTAGTAATCCTCAACATTGCCAAAGGTGACTGTCCTCGACTTGTTCTGCGGCTTGTCTCTTCTTTAGCTACTAAAATCATGAATTCTTTTATATATTTATAAACATTTCAATTAAGCAATTTTCTTCACCGTTTCAGTTTGCTTCCAATATTTCAGTGAACAAATCACTCAGTTCATGTACTCCTTATCTTCTCTGTCTGCACTGCTCAGATAAGTAACTTTTTCAGGAACAAACATTCTACTTTGTACCAGGTCCTATGTCTACCAGAATCACGGACAATACCCTCAGCTTTTCAAAATACATTTTTTGATCCTAATTGTTTGGGTTTTCTTTTTATTTGCCTTGCCTCTGAACTTATTTATTTTACATATGTGGCAAAATATTGTGACAGGCAATTCACTGGAGGTTTGATAAAACTTTCCCAGCTGATTGTCACAGAGGAAATTGCCAAATATTTCTTTAAAAATGTTTTAGATTTTTTATTTATTTATTTACGTTTTTGATGGAGTCTTGCTCTGTCGCCAGGCTGGAGTGCAGTGGTGTGATCTCGGCTCACTGCAACCTCCACATCTAGGCTCAAGCGATTCTCCTGCCTCAGCCTCCCAAGTAGTTGGGACTAATGGTGCCCACCACCACACCCAGCTAAGGTTTTGTATTTTAGTAGAGACGGGGTTTCACCATGTTGGCCAGGATACTCTCTGTGTCCTGACCTCGTGATCTGCCCGCCTCGGCCTCCCAAAGGGCTGGGATTACAGGCATGAGCCACCGCGCCCGGCCTCATTTTTATTTTTTAGCTAGAAATACTTCTGGCCGTGATTAGTCAGCTATAGAATGGTTAGTAATATATAGTTAAAATGCTGTTATTATGCCATGCTAGTTTCAGGGGAATGCTTACTTCCCAAAATGAAGTATCTTTCTAGTAAAGAAGACCACCATAAAACAAGTAAGCTTCATTGATTGCTGACTGTTTTCCAGACCCTGGATTAGGTCTGGATTTCAAAGATGAAGTTTTTTAAAAATCATGGGAACCAGCAATCTATATTCTAATGAGGTAAATAAACAAATACAATTCCTAAACACAATGCTGAAATGTGAACATATTCCAAGTGTTAGAAGAGCACTGAAGAGAGTGAAGTTTCATGTTGAAAGGAAGGAATTCTCCATGTAGACAAAGAGGCATCTTATGCCAAGAAGACATCTACCAAGACATGTACCTGTGATACAGCCAGGAATGATGAAATGGTGTTTGGCTTATACTGTGAATATGAATAAGTCAAAAGGTTGTTTCTGAGAATAGAAAAAGAGAAGACTTAAGCCAAATTTTTGAAGGAACTTGAAGGCTAAGGAGTTTAAACTGTTTTCGAAGGGCAGTGAAGTACACAGGCAATACTTAAACAAGGCAGCAGTATGATCAGATCTGCATATCAGAAAGAACAGTTCAGCTGTGCTAAAGAATGGATTAGTGGTGAGTGAGAACAGAGATAGGGAAAAGGCTTAAAAATAATAGTCTAGGTAGAAATGACAAGGCTATTAGACATGGAAAGGCAAAGATGGTGACAGAATTACAAAATTTAGGAGGTAAAATGTACAGGACTTGATGACAGAGTAGATGAGGTGGGAAAGTTAAAGAGCCACAGGTAAGGAAGGGGATTAGCTGAGAATGAATCCAATTGATAGGAAATAAGGATACAGCAATTCCAGAAACTGTAATAGAGAACAAAGTAATAGTAATCATCATAATAACATCAATAATTGTAACTACTGGTAATTGAGTGCTCATAGAGAGCTAATTACTAAGAAAAGTGTCTTATAAACAATATCTAATTCAAACCTCTAGATACCTTAATATGAAAGTATTAGTTCTCCTGCTCAATAGAGAAAGAAATTGCATTTTGGAGAAGTTTAAATAATTTTCTCAAAGATTGAAACACAAATATTTATGTTTTCACAATTCATGCTTTTAGAAACGAAGAGTTTGCTCAGTGCTGGGCTGTTGGCAGTACCTCTTAGGGGTGCCCTGCCTTACCAAGCACCCCAATCCATTTTCTAACACTTTGACTTGCTTCTTGGGTCTGAACAACACTAATTCTCACCCTCCCGGCATATTAGTTGTTCCTTTAAGTGCTACATTTTGGATCACTTTTTGTGCTGGAAAACTTGTCACTGCACTTCAGAGGACAGCTCTCAGCTGCTACAGCCAATGGACAGGCAGGTTCTTTACATGGTTGCTAATGAGCTCTCAGGGCTGTGACAATATCTGTCCTTTGACAGTTGCTGAAATCAGCATCCAAAGGAGAAAACTGGGAAGAGAATCGGAGGGAACCTAAACTGAGTTGGAGGATGCTTGTCATATACCTCTATTTGTCTCTTTTCCACTGTTAGCCCTTTTGCCTGAAGCATCTGGTGCCTATCCTATCAGCCATGTTCCATTTTTTTTCCCTGTGAAGGGAAATCTCCTCTGATGTGATAACTTAAGTTGACTTGTTCCATCCCATGGAAAATGGGATTAGATTTACAATTCCCCAAAGCCAGGCTGGCAGGTCACTCTTGTCAGTTGTTGGTGAGCATTCCACACAACCAGGCTAAATGTAGTTTTTAATCTTAGAAGACAAAGAAAATGGAGATGGGGCAGAGAGGTTTATGAGAGTTATTTAAGTTTTATGTGGATAGTAACATCTACTCTCTTGTTAAAGGAAAATAGGAAAAAAATATGAGTGAAAGTTTACCACAGAGGGATTAGGCATTAGATAAAAAAAAAAAAAACTAGTTGACAGTTTTAGAGATGTGTTTTTAGCAATGTATTTAATATTACCTTATTTCATTAATATAAAGTTGTATAAATGTCCCAAAGAGTTTACTATGAAGAAATTAATGACCATTTAGTATCATAGAGTCACACAGTCTCATACTTGGAAGGGAAATCATGTATTATTTATTCCATTTCAATGCATGAATTCTTCTTCAACAGTACTTATAAAGAATCACCTGACTCTGCCGGGGTGTGGGGGTAAATTCCACAAAAAAATACCAGTAGAAATCATTCAATAGGACATTATGGAAGGAGGAATCATCAACATAAAAATATATAAAAACAGTAGAAACCTGATCAAGTAGTGATTTGACAGATATGCTTGACTTTAAAATCTAACCTACTCAGTGGTAAAGCTATTGCTATCAGATATACCTAATAGTAGGCTATCAAATATTAAATAATTAATTCGATTTTATTGTTTTTATTTTTTATTTTTCTTTGAGAGGGAGTCTCGGTCTGTTGCCCAAACTGGAGTGCAGTGGCACAGTCTCGGCTCACTGCAACTTCTGCCTCTTGGGTTCAAGTGATTCCCCTGCCTCAGCCTCGTGAGTAGCTGGGATTACAGGTGTGCACCACCATGCCCGGCTAAGTTTTGTATTTTTAGTAGAGACAGGGTTTCACCATGTTGGCCAGGCTGGTCTCAATCTCCCGATCTCAAGTGATCTGCCTTCCTCAGCATCCCAAAGTGCTGGGATTACAGGCATGAGCCACTGCGCCTGGCCCCAAACTAATTTTAAATGCTTGAAAAGGGTTTCAGTGTTTGTTATTCTCATGGAAAGAATTTTACAGAAACCTAAACCACTCAAATTTTAAAAATTTATTTTCACAGAATTGCCCTAAATTACACAGTTCCTCAGTGTATGTACTGTTCATACAAATAACTAAATATAACTTACTTGTAAGCTCTCAGTATTGTTTAGTACCCATAGTTTGATGCTAGTCTGATCGGAGAACAGTAGCAGGAATAAAATAATAATCTCAGTCAGGTGTCAAGAAGATAAGGCTGATTAGAGCAGCAAAGCATTTCTTTTATCATCTACCACTTATAGCTATGGACACTCATTTTTTTACTTTGTGCATGAGTGAGAGTGTGGGTTTGAGAGAAGAGAGCTGAGGTTTAATGGGTTCTCAGAGGGAGCATTCAGTGACTTTTACGTGAGTATATGTGGTTAGGTAGACAAACGTAGTATGAGTTATACATACTAATACTATGTTCACAGATAGTGCTTCTCTGGAGTATCTGGAGTACTCTAGATTTTCCCATTTCTTTTTTTTTTTTTTTTTTTTTTTTTTTTTGAGATGGAGTTTTGCTCTTGTCACCCAGGCTGGAGTGCAATGGTGCAATCTCAGCTCACTGTAACTTCTGTCTCTCAGGTTCAAGCAATTTTCCTGCCTCAGCCTCCCAAGTAGCTGAGATTACAGATCCCTGCCACCACATATAGTTTTTTTTGTTGTTGTTGTTAATAGAAACAAGATTTCACCATGTTGACCAGACTGGTCTCAAGTTCCTGACCTCAGGTGATCCACCCGCGTCGCCCTACCAAAGTGCTGGGATTACAAGCGAGAGCCACCGCACCCAACTGATTTTCCCATTCCTTCTGTCATCTGAGAAAATGTCTATTGTTAAAAAAGAAATGTCAGTATTTGCCATGGTAAATTAATGTATATATTAGGTGCCTATTAGTGATTCTATGATAGTTTTACATTTTACAACAACGATTGGGCATGTCTAAATATTATGCACTCAGATTTTGACCTTCAGATACGAGTTTTTGAAGATTACCATTTGTTGAATAACCTACTATATTTCCTTTAGAGGCTCATAATATAGGCTACAGCATTTCTGCTAATCTTGTTCGAAACTCTTCTTAGTATGAAAAAAACAAAGCGACCACTTGTAATAGTTACTCCCTTTCTATGTTGGGCTCCTGAAATGGCCTTTTCATTCTGTAATAAGTTATTTGTGTTCACTTCATTTTGCTTCAGTCATTTTACTTTTGTCATCTTTGGTGCTATCGTAGTGTACTATGATGGAACATGCTGAATCAGAAAACCTGTAATTTTTTTTGCAAACATGTCTCAAGGCAAACTTATAAGTTGCACTTTATATCACAAACTACTAGAGAGAACATGCCTTTGTTCTAAATTACAAAATGCTCTGCTATTCTAAACGTGAAGTATGTTGAATATAAACTGTCTTTTTTGTAACACCAGGAGCTTCACATAGGCAATATATTAAGATACTCCTCTAAAAATGTATTGTGTACAAAACAACTTCGCCAGCTAAACTGTATTAAAACTTAGATTTTCAGGCTGTAAAGCTAATATTTAAGGTGAACCTATGTCACAAAAACCTGATCATATTAAAGATCTTAACATTTGATTTCAGTTTTCTTTTCATGGAAGGATAAGAAGGAGCACTAACTTATTTAGCAGCATTTAGCCAGGGTGACTATTTGGGCAAACCATTTATATATTTAAATGAAGGCACTGAAAAAAAAAAATGTGCTAAACTGTGATCTCACCTCCATTAAATTAAAACCTTCTGCTGGTTATAGTTGAGTTTGATTGCTAGTACTGCCAGACAGCCAAGGGCCCAACCTTGTACTGGTAGGGTGTCTGGTGGCCTGCAATATGTGCTCTCTCCATCCATAGACCTGCAGGTTCTAGATGGTACTCTGTATAACCATCTGGTCTTCACCTTTGTATTTATAGAAACTGAACAAATGAGTATTGTTATAACCTGTGCAGATATGTTCTGTTTCTTCTTCCTGTGTTACCACTTTTTGGTATCCTCCACTAAACAGGGATATATGTTTAAAATGTTCATGTTTATAATACAGTTTTATTGATACTACTGAAAACAGCAGTAAATTGCTCTCTGGAAACAAAATTTTTATTGTTATAATATACCAAGATAATTATAATATGTCCTGCAAGTAAATGTCCACTCACTTTGTTATTTAGTTGCATCCTAACTAGATGTGGCTCATTTTATTATTGCTTTTGCCCTCAATTATTCATCTACATTATCACTTTAGTTTATCTTTTACAAATGGTAGAATTCATTCAATAATTTAGAATATTCCAGAAAATTCCAGAATTACACTTTCTCTTCAAATAGGATGATTTAAATGCATTATTTTATGCAACAGATGTGTAGAGCAAAAAGGAATTATCATAGTAGTTTCCATGGAGTAAATAATATACATCAACAAAACAAAACTCAATAAAATGCCGATGAAATTTTGCTGAAAGTTACTGTTAGAAATTGGCACAAATATTCCTCTAACAAACATGGCCCATAATGTATTGTTTCCAACACAATTTTGTACACGATGGAGATTGGTGAACAGCAAGAGTATTCCCAGTGCCTTTGCCCAATGCTAGTGTTGGTTGCAAAGATCCTCAGGAAATCATTAGCAAACTCTATCTAGAAACACACCAAAAGTTCAGAGGTATACATTACATGAGATTCATGGCTCATGGTTGTAGTGTTCTGTGTGCATTCATTCTTGTTTTAAGTATGGTATAGTGTTTCAAAGCATCTGTTCCCATTCCCAAAAGTTAGTGAGTTGTAACTGTGCCAGCATCTGATTTTAACAGTATGCCAAAGGCACAGTATTTGTTCTTAAATGTCAGTCATTAGAGTTGGGCACCTACACAAATTCAATGAGTTCCAGTGGAATGATAACTGGTTCTTTAAGCTGGAAAGTATAGAGGGACTCAAACTCAAATGGAGGGAAATCGACCACCAATTTAGAGACAGATAACCTGGGACAAGTAGATGCTATCTGTAACTCAAAAGATTGACTTAAAAATCTTGAAGCGTTATTCTGAATATGTTTTCAGCTTTCCAGAAACATGAAATATGTTCTCATCCAAATAGAAAGCGCTCCCCGCACCTCCACACTACACACGCGCGCACACACACACACACACACACACACACACATACAGTGCTAAAGCAAATATAGCAAAAGAAATATAGAAATAAGAACCAGCATCTTGCATTGGAAATACTGTGGTCTTTGGGGCTGGACAGACCCACATTTGAATTCTAGCTCTCGCACTCACTGACTATGCCACACTGATCAAGTCACTTACTCTCTCAACCTAAGTCTCCTCATCCATCAAATAATGATTTATGTGAGGCATTTCTGTGAGGATAATGTATATCACTTGTCCGATATGTATGTGTTCAATAAATAATGACTATCATAACTACTAATTTTTAAGACTACATTTGACCTCAAAGCATGTTGTTTATGTAAATTCTATAATTTAAAAAAATAAGCCTTGCTACCTAAAGACATGTAGAACTAATGCTTATAACATATTGAAATTTTTTTAAAATTACTAAATTAGCATATGATTATCTAGCAGTCTAATTTAACTTGTCTTTGATGGAATTGCTAGCTTTTTCCCCCATGAAGCTTCACAAAGCAAGCATTGCATTACCACTAGAAATTTTTACTTTTCCTTCAGTAATAACTTTGTGTTCTCATAATTTGTATAAATGCCATATACCCTAACAGCAGTTTTTTCTTACACATTGTATCCTAATATTAGGAAACAACAAAATAAGAAGAGCAATTTGATATATGTTTGCAGACATATTGCCTTTTTGTTTTCTTTTAACTTTATTCCCACTTAAAAATACTCAGTACTGTCTCTTGTGTCTCTCTTCTCTCCCAATAATCAAGGTCTCTCCAGGACCTTTCCAAGCAAACAGAAATCCCTTACGGCACAGTCCTAGACTCTGCAGTATATGAGCATGTCCGCATGAAAGGACTGAATCCTTTTGAGAGGGACAGCATGTATTCCCAAATGTGGCGAATGATCAACCGAAGCAATGGATCGGAGAACAATGTTCTGGAGTCCCAAGCAGGCATTCAAAAGGTAATGTCTATGGTTCTCCATTAATAGTCCTTACCATTTTGTGTCCCATGCTGGAATTGCGAAGTTGAGATTTTTTTTTTTTTTATCTTTAATGCTGACAGAGAATTTCGTGTTAAATTACATCTTATATTGATTTAAAGAAGATTTTTTAAATGACTGATGACACCAGAAAGGGAATTCAAAGTCCTCTGTAATGTGTCTAACAGATCGGTTTCCATTTGAATTCCAAAATCAAATACACACACTGGTATTTTGTTCAGAAAAGGGTTAAGGACTTAACAAACATGAAGTCTAAAAAGGTTTTTAGAAATCCAATTCCAAATATCATTCAAGTTATCTGATTCTTTTAAATGACTCAGGGTATTTTCTACACTGCACTTGTTTTTAGATTAAACCGTTATCTTTAGTTGTGATTATGTGAAGTTATCTGGAAGTAAAAGTTAATCTTGTCAACAAATAAGGTTCCTACAGATGTCTGTTTCTATTTCCAAATGTGAATATCTTTATTTACATCTTACTTTTTCTATAACTATCTATATTAAAAAGGCATAGAAAGACTTTTTTTATGTGAAAATCTTAAAGCTATTTTTACTCTGAGCTGTAGTTTATAAACATATATACAGAAGCAGTTCAAACCCTATCAACCTGGATGATATATCTGACTGTTTTTTCTTAAAATTATCTGTAGTGACTAACCTAGTGAAAATTGCTGTTGACATTTAATAAATAATTACAGAATGCAGGAATGAATGTCAGTAATAGCAGCAATAGTGGTATACACTTTTTCTCTCTGACCTTCCACTGCAGAATAATTTGGACTTCAAGTCTGTGTTTCCTGTTCTAAAGGCAAACTCAATAATATCATGCTAGAGCATATTTTGATGACTATAAAAATTATTCTGTGACAGATTCCAGCATTATTCTCTGCTTTTTCATCTAGCACCCTTTATCTGCCACTGCTACTACTATGGTCCCTAGAGTCAGCCTACTAATTCTTGCAGTCACCATATTTATATCATTCTTCTGAGAGCTGATAATGCTAACATAAACCTTTCTCCAAGTATTAATGATGTCTTTAAGGAAGTGAATATCCTGGAGATGTTAGCAATGGCCTCTATCCTCTTTGCCCTGATTATACCCCATTTTCTGGAGCTCAGTTATTGATTCTAAAATATTTCTTGGCTTTCTCAAGAGAACCATTGGCTCCTGGAGTTTCAGCATGGTTCTCCCAGTTAATGGGGTGTGGGGTTGAGGGATGGATCCAAGTGGGTAAATGAACATGTATTTTTGGGAAAGGGAGAAGGAGGGTAGACATTTTAAGGTTTACTGGGTACTCATAGCATGTTAATGAATTTGTGTTCAGAATAAGTATACTAAATGGCTTTGAAGATAAGTTATATTCCTTTATAACATCTGTTAAAAATGAATTTTTTTGATGATTAATATGAATAGAAATTTATAGTTCATATTTCTATTCCATTTTAGGAGCCAAAGCTCCCTATGCCTTTATAACATCATTCTATACAGTATTATTCTAGAGAAATTTAATTTTATTTTCTCCCACCAGCATGGTGTTGACAGACACATCAACCCGGGTTTGAATCCAGCTCATTTTTAAAATAAAATGTATAAACATGACTAGTTACTTAAAATCTCTGGGCCTTGGGAGTTGCATCTTGAAGATAAGAATTCTACCTCACACAGTTTCTGTCAAGATTAAATAAGATAATAAGTATAAAGCATCAATAAGTAGTATGAGTAGAGCCATAAACCTTTCTCATAAGATGGCCCTGAAGATTACCTGAGATAATGTATATGAGGGATTTGTAATTATAAAGCTTTATTGTTTAATATTTCCTAACCTTCATGCAAAGTTGTGATATAATAAAATGAAGATTCAATAAAAGAGGTAGAGAATAATTTCTATTTTTAGTCTGCTGATAAGGAGGGCTAACGAGTTTGAAACTGCAAATCAAGTCCTCAAATATTTATTAAACCATATTTATTCGGTTTTCTGATTTACTAGAGGGCTAGTGAAAATGCCCTTCTGAATTTGTAATAGAAAATATCTAAGAGAAATTTGTTTGTACTATGTATTTCTTTCAACCCAAATTAGAAACAGCTGACAATTGATTAGACAGAGAACAGCTAATAATAATACGTATTTTCATTCAAGTTTGCAAGGTCTTGGCCAGTTTCTATTAAAAAACAAAACAACCAACAAATAATAACCTTTTCACCTGATAAAGTTCATTGGAGTTTCATGAAATTGAGAACTATGACACGTGAAATGCTGTTGTGTATTCTTCTTCAAGAAACTAGTCTTGAACATTTCACACAGCAGCTTTTTATTCTCTGTCATTGATTTCTAACTTCTACAGGCAGATAAGACATCAGAGGTCTTTTAGGTCAACATTTCACAAAAGGCCACACTTCTATAATATCTTGAGCAAGAATCCGTAAATCAATATACGTGTGTATGTATATATGTATATATTATATGTTATATTACATATGTATATTATATAATGTATATTATATAGTATGTACATATAATGTATATTATATATACACACTATATGGATATATACACACCATATATGGATATGTATACGCACACACACAATATATATACGGATATATATAGTAACTGCCTTCCAGGAAAGCCTGAATCACTGATAAAAACCATCCTCACAATCTATAACTTTAAATAGATTCCATTAATGTCTCAGTCTGTTTATTCTTAATTGTGCTACTAGTCTCATTAAGTTTCTCTTACTGAAAGGTAGATACTGATCTCATCTACTATCTTGATTCGGCTTGTACCAAAGAAATCTGTAAATGAGCATCAAGTAGATGAGTTCTGATTTGCTATCCTTGGTATCAAACTACCCTAAGTAAACTAGAACAGATTATTTTTCTGCCTTGTTTCAACCAAGACCTTTTGCATAAGTAGAAAAAATATGATTTTTAACATGCAACTGAATGTTTTATGCATTCATTCAACAATTATTTATTGAGCACCTTCTTTGTGTCAAGCAGTACATTAGTCACTGGGATGGACAGAAATGAAAACAAATGCCTTCATGGAGTTTGCATTATAGTAGGTGTAAACAATAAACAAGATAAGTATGTTCAGTAGTGAGAATTGTTAAGGACAAAAAAATAAAGTAGGAGAAGAGGATGGGAAATACTGGGAAGCAAGGTAATCTGCTTAAATCAGGTAGCCAGGGAAGTCTTCACTAAGAAACTAACATCTGAATAAAAACTTTAAGCAGGTTGGAGAGGGGAGAGTGTGTGTATGTCTGTCTGAGTAAAGTGTTTTTAGAAAGAGGATCAGCCAGTACAAAGGCCCTGAGGTAGAAGCATGCCTACATGCTCCAAGAATATGAAAGAGGCCAGTATGGATTCAGAAATAAGGAATAATACCAGAAGTGCAACAAGGTCAAGAAGTAAAAGGTCTGGAGGTAGAGAGAAGATGAATCATGTGGGGTCTAGCAATGCAAAGTGTAGTCCTGTGGACTAGCAGTGTCTGCATCACGTGAGAGCTTCTTAAAAATATAGACTCTCATGCCCCTATCCCAGCCTTTCTACATGTGAATCTCATTTTAACAATATCCATAGGTAGTTCATATGCATGTTAAAGTTGAGTTGTGCTAATGCAGGACTGTCTAGAACATTCTAAGGTGACTTTTTCTCTACGTGGGATATGAAACCTCAGGATGGTTTTGAACTGAAGAGCAACATGATAACATATTTTGGCAAATTGTATGACTATTGTGCTGAGACAAATGGAAGATGGCAACATGGAAGCTGGAAGCCAGTTAGGAGGCCATGATGGTGACTTGGCAACATTCTGAAATTACATCATGAGAAGTTCATTTCTCTTAAAACCCAAATACATCTTAAAAGACTGTGACTTTGAGCAGTTATTGGCATTAGCACATTAGTGGAATTTAGTCTATTAGATTATTTTAGAAGGGCTAGGACATAAACAGATAGAGCTTCTGAGAGTAGATATAGAAACTTCCAGGTGGCAGGTAAGGATCTGACCAGAGATTAAGGATCATATGGAGTACTAAAATAGGGAAGTCTCTGATTATTATGAGGGCAGTGTTCACTTTCCTTTAATCTATTATAACTCTTGGGGAAAAAAAACAAATCATTCTAGAATCTCAGCATAGAAAACCACTAGAGAAGTAAATAAAACCAGGATTGGTAAGATAGGATTTGTAAGTGAATAATACTTCAGACTATGAAATTCCAAGGGGATGTACGCTTAGATGGATACCATAGTAACAGGGAAGTCGGTGGTGGTGCCAGCACCAGCAGTATTCAGTCATAAAGACAACATTAATGTATAAGGCTGTCTGTCTGCAGAAGTCTGAGAGCAATATGGGAAAAGGGGTGCTATTACGGGGGGAACTCACAAGCTCCAAAGTGGGCATCAGGGCTGCAACCAAGCCACTGGACTTCAGGGCCTAGCTCTAATCCCAGCTGGAAAAGTGATGTATTAAAATGGAAGCCAAGACAAAAGATTGGTCATATCAATATGAGCCAATGTCATGGGTTTTAGAAGACTGAGGCAGGAAGACAAATTCCAGACCCTATGAACTAGTGAGTAAGCCTACCCCAGTTTTATTCAGCTCTGGCTGAAAAACTAAGTGGACTTGAACCCGCTATTTTACATACTCATTCAACACATATTCAGTGAATACCTATTGTTTCCAAAGCTCCGTTCTAGGCATTGGAGGATGTAATAGAACAGGTAAAGTTCCTGCCTAAATGGAGATTATATTGTAGTGAAGAGAAGATAACAGACAAGCATAAATGTGGGCTCTAAAGAAAAATTGGAAAGGTAAGAATGAAAAAAAAAAAGCAGAGCATGAAGAGGATGTTGCCATCTCATGTGGGGTGGTTGGGAAATACTTCTCTGAGAAACTGGCATTTGAATGGAGACCTGAAAGAGGACAGGGGGTGAACCATTCATATAGTTGGGAGAGAGGGAACAGGAAGTGCTCCAGGCAGAGGGAATGCTCATTACAAAATTCCTGAGACAGAAGCTAGCTTGGCTTGCTAGAGAGAAATGTCAAGAAGATCAGTGAGGCTGGAGCAGGGTGCACAGAGAGGGGGTTAGGGGATGGAGAGGCAGATAAGTGGGAAGTGGGCAGGATGGAGGCCATTGAAAAGGCTGGTGCTTAGGCCCCACTAAAGTCCTAATTATATCTTAATTGGTAAATGGAAGGCAGCTGAGTTTCTCACATTCCTTCAAGTGATTCTGATTCACAATAAGGGTTGACAATAACTGATATAATATTCTGTGAGTCATTTTGATGACCTTGGTTACTCTGAGATGAGAAACCAGTGAAGAGTTTGGCACAGATGAGTGACACAATGACACAAGGTAACTTCTTTTTAAAAGTCTGCTCTAGATGCTGTGGGGAGACCAGGGGGCTCAAGGGTGGGAGCGGCGAGCTTAGTGAGGAGGCCGCTCTAATAATCCAAGTGAGACATGAGGATGAGTGGACCGGAGTGATTATGTTGACAGTGATGAGAAGGGATTAAATTTAAACTATTTTGAAGGTAGCACTGACAAAATTTTCTAAAAGAGTGAATGTGGGGTAAAAAAGAGGAGTTAGGGATGACTTCAATGTCTTTAGCTTACGTAGGTAGAGGGATGAAGTTGGCATTTATTGAGATTGAGAAAACCACGACAAGAGTAGGTTTGATAAGTCAAATGAGAATTTGTCTCGGCATGGTAGTTAATATGAAATGCTTACTCATTATGCAGGCAAAGTTTGTATTTAAGGCCACAAGGCTGGATGTGGCCACTGAGGATGTGAATATACCTAGAAAAGAAAAACGTCTAAACACAATTTAATATTTAGAGGAGGCAGAGACAGAGAGGGCATAACAAAGCATCAGGAAACTATCAGCTAGTGAGGTAGGATGGAAAACAAGAGAGAGTGAGTGGTGGTTTCAAAACCAAAAGAAAAGAAGAATTTCAAGAAGTTCAGATCAACTGTCTGTCAAATGATGCTCATGATAAAGGATGATGAATGCTAAGAATTAATTGTGGATTTGGAAACCAGGATTCACTGGTGACCTGACAACAACAGGCCTGGTAGAGTAGAAGAAGAGATTAGAGAAAGATTGGAGAAAAGAAAAGAAGTAAAAGAGAGGATATAGAGATTATGAGACTAGGAAAAAGAGATTATGAGAAGCAGGTACTGGAAAGAAATGCCTATACAAAGAATTGAATCACCAAAAATAAACACAGAACTAGTATTTGAGAGAATGACAGAGAGCCAAGTGATAAAATCTTCAAGCCATGTTGGAGGAGTGACACTGCACTGCTGATAACTGTAATGAAACTGACAAGTAGACACTATAGTTCTTTTTAAAGGAATAAGTCCTTTTTAAAGAAATTTTGCTGAAAGAAAATGCTCAGTAATGAGAGGGGTTTCTGGAATAGGATGTCAAGTTTGGGGAATTTTTTTAGGAAAGAAGACATATATAGTATCTGTATATTGATAGGAGGATGCAGTAAAGCGAAGGAAACCTATGATGCAGGAAAAAGACTGCAGTATTGCTGGAGAACTTTCTTTGATTAGGAGATAAGTTACGGCATCTTGGTGCACAGGTAGGGGGTTTGGACTTAGAAGCACAGTCCATCCATAGTAAGAGGAGAGAAGGAAATAAGTTAGAAGATGTGGTGGTGGGAGCATAAGGAAGTTCATCCTTGACTGCTTGTATTATATTTACTCAAAGAAACAGGAACCAAAGTCATCACCAAAGTGTAAGCAGCAGGAAAGAGATTTTCTGGAGATTTGAAGAAAGAGAAAATAGGAATGGCTGTCCTGGAGAATGGAAGAGATAGTAGAGTACTAAACTGTGATAGACTTTCTAGGTAAGACTAAAGGGGTTTGTAATCAGTGGTCATGACTATATGTTGAGACCAGTCAGCATGATTGTGAGTTTTTTTCTAGTCATCATCGTTAGCTGACTGAGTATAAGTACAAAGTCCACAAAGAATATATTTCACCAGAATTACTGTTTCCAGAAGAGTATGATAGAAGATAATAGGAGCAAGCAAGGAAATTAGGAGGACATGCAAAACAAAAGTAATTATTGTTATGAATCATGGAATCTGTGCTATATAACTGGAAAGCGATGACAAAAGGGAATTGAGGATATGAAAAGGATGGCAGGTGCATTGCGGGCCTAGATGGGACTGGAATTCTTGGAATCAGCAAACAAGAAGGATAAAATTGGAAGTAACATGAAGCTTGTTCTGAGATGACATGTTTGAAATTGAAATGATGAAGAGAATACAGTTATTGAAATTGATATGACATGGGATTTGTTGGCTGAGGTAATAGAAAAGACAAAAATCTTTGGAGGAGAAGAAGTCTTGAGACTGAAAAAGCAAGTACTGGAAAGAGATGCTTATGTGAATAATCAAATCACCAAGAAGAAACACAGAACTCCTATTTGAGAGAGTGACAGAAAGTCAAGTGATAAAAATATTCAAATAATGTTGGAGGACTGATGCAGGGTCAGTAGATGACCACAGTAACACTGAGTGGCAGGCAGTAAAGTCTGATAACATAAGCTTCAAAACTGGAGAATTTTCGGGACAAGAATCTAGAAATGGTTTGAGGGACAAGGAGGATACCAACCCCAGATCCTGTCCCAGTGGTATGAGTTTTGTAGCAGAGAAAAATAACCACCACAAGACCACAGGCAATGCAGTATCCCCAGAAGATAAGTACATTCTACTTAGCAAAATAAAGTAAAAGGAAATTTCAAAAAACAAATGGAGGTTATAGGTAAGGTGATTATTTGTTCTAGTTTGCTTGGGACAGTCTCGATTTTGCCACTTGTCCCAGTGTTATTAATTGTATTCCTACTCACTCTCAAGAGTATCATCATTATGAAAACAAATTGTATGACCTCCCTAGATATACAGATCCTGCTGATAATAAGGTTTCATAGAGCAGAGTAGAAGAACCTGGAGAGTTGTAGAGGAATAGGAAAACTGGTCAAAATCAAGGGATGTGCAGATCCCTATCAGTGAGATTTAAACCGTCATCTGGAAATTTCAGACTTTCCATGAGGGCAGCATTTAGGAATCCAGGACCAACATAGACTCTAGGCAAATTGTGTTGATGAGAGTGGGGTGGCAGGAGGGGTGAGCATATTGCCAGGCGCTTACTGAAGCGTGAGTTTCCTCTTCATCCCTGACAATGGCAGTGGAAGCCTGACTCACAGCAATCTCACCAGCAGCTGAAAGTCTTGAGGGCATTGCTTCCCACAGCTGAGTGAGGCTGGGAAAGATAGCAGCTGATGCATGCTAGACTTAAGGATGAAGCAACTCTGCACCATGTTGCCCAAAGGAAAAAAGGCTGTGAGTAGAAAACAGATTTCAACTGTTACACAGCTTCACCTATACTTTGTCCTAATCTTGCATGTCGGCCATATCCTCTTTTCTGCTCGTTCCATTCCCCTTCCTCCTAGAGCTGTAAGCATCATTTGTCACTGAGTAAAAATGCCCAAGAAGATGACAATTAATGAGCCAGCAGCAGGAGGGTGAGGACTAATTGGAGGTTTAGTGAGCGACTTGCTAATATACTGACTAGGTATATGACCTCAAAATCTGGGTTAGGCCCTTATTACAGAAATAAATAAGCAAACTGAAAATGGCTTGGGGAAAAACAAGACGACAAACTCTACAGCTTTGGTTCTATGAAAATGCCAAGCCTGGACTGTCATACCACTGGACTTGGAGGTAGCAGTGGATTTGCTACATTTGCCCTCTTGCCAAATGATTCCAACAAATATATGATTCACTTCAGTACTACACCCTGCAGCTGAGAGTTCAGATACCACTGGCGTGTTTTCTGCTCCCCAGAAATCAGAGTTTTTAGGTCCGTGTCAGTCATCACACAATGAAAGAAGAGAACTGCACAGTGGGAGAATAAAAAAAATGTAGAGATCATTTCCAGCAGCCATGCTAATGCATTTTTAATAGTAGAGTTGGATTTTTTAAAGTTATTATTAAGACTTATTTTTGTTTTTAACAATACTCATGGATATTTGAAATCAAAACCAGCCTTGATTAGATGTTTTCTCAAAAAGAAAAGGAGAAACCTGGAATCATTGTGACACATGTACAATTGCTTGTGAAGACTTCTTAGGTCGTCATAAGCAATTTTACATAAGTTACAATGTGTCAAGTTTTGCAGCAGACAAATCATACTACAAATACTACAAACAAACATGTTTTTCCAGATGCCAAGAAAAAATACATGTGTATATATATACAAATTCTATGAATTATACTGGATGCTGATGAAACAGTGAAATGCTGTCTTATGTACATAAAGATGATATACCAACCTGCTGTTGACAGAGCATATTCTTTTAAAATTGCTTTTTCTCCATAGTGATTTAATTCATGATGAAAGCCAGATCTGCTCCAATTCTTCTTTTAATTAGCTACATTCAATTCTAATTCATCTATTCATTCACTCATTCCTTTAATCAACAAACATTTATTCAGTGGCTGCTAAATAAAATGCAGAACAGTAGTTACCCCACAGAGAGTTGTACAAGACATTGGAAGAACACAGGGAAAGGGAACCTAGCATAGCCTGAAGGATGATGTCACTTAAGAACAGTGAAGACTTCCTAAAGGAAGTGATATTAAACTTAGAATGAGTAGTATTTGATTAGGTAACATAGAAATAACAATAAATGGGATAAGGAGGAGATGTCCTAAGCAAAGGCATGAAGGTGAACGGAGCATAGTATGTGCATGAAACAAAAAGCAATTGCAGTTGGAAGAGAAGGTGCTGCAATAAAGCGGTGGGGGAGGAAGGTGCTTGTGGAACAAAGACACCTACTGGACCATGTATCATTGGAACTTGCTAATTGGACATTAATATAATAATTCAAACTAGATGAGCAATAAGATGTAAAAAGAATAACAGAAGTATTTGAAAGAAATTTCTCGATTGTGCAGAATAGCGAGCCACTTTGAACTTAGTTTTTTTCCATATTTTAAAATTGTGGAAACAGAATTTTTGAATTCTAAGATTTTTTTCTGGAATGAATATTCAGCGAGTCATTGGACACTAATTTCAAACTGTTTAATAGCTTATGAGAGAAAATGCTTCCTAGGAAACTGCAGAGGACTGTAGTGGGAGTCCTTAACACAGAGACCCTAACATCAAGCCTATGTTGTTAGTCCTGACTTAACACACAGCCTCATACTCAAGTGAAAAAAATTCTCCAAAGGATTTTCCAACTTTCTAGTTCCCCAGGATGAAAAAGAATAGATTGATGCATTTGTTTCCCACTGGTTGCATTATATTCTCAAACTTATTCCAATAAATATCCAAGGCATTGCCTTGGTTTAGTTCTTACCCTCAAAGTTACTTCCCAAATTGGAAAATGCATATACATTTTTTAAAATTTTTCTGTTGGGTAAATACCAAAAATTAAAAATTATAATCCTACTGATAAGGTTTGGCACTGTGTTCCCATCCAAATCTCATCTCAAATTATAATCCCATGTGTCAGGGTAGGGACCAGGTGGGAGTGGGAGGTGATTGGATCATGGGCGCAGTTTCTCCCATGCTGTTCTCATGATAGCGAGTGAGTTCTCGCCAAGCTAATGGTTTTAAAGTGGCATTTCCTCATTTTCACACTCATTCTCTTCTGCTGCCTTGTGAAGAAGGTGCCTACTTCCCCTTCACCTTCCGCCATGATTGTAAGTTTCCTGAGGCCTCCTCAGTCATGCAGAACTGTGAGTCAGTTAAACCTCTTCTCTTTGTCAATTACCCAGTCTCAGGCATTTCTTTATAGCTGTGAGAAAATGAACTTAATACACCTACCATAATTTAAAAATTATTTTAGTCTCCAATTTTACCCTCAGAGTTTACCTCCATTAAATTTAAACATTTATTTAAACAGGAGACAATGGCTGGTCATTGTGGCTCACACCTGTAATCCCAGCACTTTGAGAGGCTGAGGTGGGTGGATTACTTAGGTCAGGAGTTCAAGACCATCCTAACCAACATGGCGAAACCATGTCTCCACTAAAAATATAAAATTAGCTAGGCATGGTGGCACATGCCTGTAATCCAAGCTACTCAGGAGGCTGAGGCAGGAGAATCACTTGAACCTGGGAGGCGGAGGTTGCAGTGAGCTGAGATTGCACCATTGCACCATTGCACTCCAGCCTGGGCAACAAGAGCTAAACTCCATCTCAAAAATAAAAAGTAAAAATAAAATAAAATAAGCAGGAGACATCTGCAAAAATCACACATATGCAAATAGTCACACATACGAATACAATTTTTGTTTAATTTCCATTTTGACTTTTTTAAAAATAAAATGTTTTCATGCCCTTATCTTTTTCAATTTCTTTGTCAAAAACATCTTTCACATTAGTATGTATGTATGTTATACGTACGTAAGTTTCATTTGCTTTCAGTCGCTCCCAGTCCCTGGCTGTTCTTTTATATCCTCAAAAGGGCCCTCCCTCTCCTCTCATTCTATGTGTTCAGTGTTCTACAATTTTCTCCTTCTCAACTGCTAAATTCAATTCTCTGACTAAACATAAATGCTATGACTATTAGCATATCTTTCTGCTTTTACATTTCTCAGATTAATTGTCATCTTAGGCACTAAAGCTTCTGATTATAAATTCCTCCTTTCTCGTTAAATATCCATAAGTCTATTATTTTTGTCATTTTAAATCAATATTTCTTGCAAAATCCTTTAGGGCTCTGCTATCTGGTGCCAGCTTTGCCTGGGAGATAATAAAATAAATAAAATTTGAATGTCTTGATAGTGTTTGGGGGAAATAAATATATTACAATATAAAACCATGCTTATATTTTGTAGAAAATAACTGGCTTCTTCCATTATTCCTTTATTTCTCCTATTATACATAGCATTAAATACTGGAGTCCGAAAGTGCAGACTAGGTTTTAAAAAACTCCATAGCTAAAGATAAAGCTTCTCTTTTTATGTGATAAAAATTGGCTTGTAATATAATCTAAGCACATCATATTCATAGCTTTAATATTTAAAATTCATTTTTTCAAGAAAAATTTTTATTGACATTTTAATTTTTATTTATTAAAATTATAAAATATATGTAACATAAAATTCACTATCCTAACCATTTTAAGTGTACAGTTTAGTAGCATTGAATACATTTACATTATTGTGCAAACATCACCACCATCAATCTCCAGAGCCCTTTTTCTTGCAAAACTAAAACTCTGTACCCACTAAAAATTCCCTCCTCCCATTCCCTCCTCCCCCCAAGGCCGTGGCAATCAATTCTGTCTCTACGAATTTAAACATTCTAGATATCTCATATAAATGTAATCACCTAGTAGTTGTCCTTTTTTGACTGGCTTTCTTCACTTAGCATAATGTCCTCTAGGTTCGTCTACATTGCAGCATGTGTCAGAATTTCCTTCAATTTTAAGGTTAAATAATACTCTGTTGTGTATATATGTGTGTATATATATGTGTGTGTACATATATCCTGCATTTTATATATATACTATGTATATATATGTATATACATATATGCACACACACATATATCCTGCATTTCATTTATCTATTCATTATCAATAGACATGGGTTGCTTCTACCTTTTGGCTGTTGTGAATAACGGCTCTCAGTTTTCTTGGGTATATATCCAGAAGTGGAACTGCTAGGCAAAATGGCAATTCTAGTTTTATTTATTTAAGGAACCACCTTACTGTTTTCCATAATGGATGCACCATTTTACCTTCACACAAATAATGCACAAGGGATCCATTTTTTTTACATTCTCACCAACATTTATTTTGTGTTTTTTAGTAGCCATCCTAATGGGTATGCGATAGAAATCATATAAATCTAAATTCTATCTTAGTATGCATTTTTAAGAGGCACTATTTTGGCAAATAAACTTGAATGACTATCATCTTCACCATATGCTCCAATAAAAATTGGGTTATTCTTGCTTATCATATAAAGCTCAGCATTCCTGAGAGGTAAGACTCAATCTATCCCACAAATATGTCTTATCCCAGTAGTGATTCTCAAAGACAGAAAAGACCAATAACCTACCAACCAGCCCCCCACAAAAGAAGCAAGTCAGAATGGGGGAAGGAAGTGTGTATAGTTCAACAGAACAAAAACTCATGTTATTCTGACACATCCAATTGAGAATAATTTGTTTTCCTAAACTCTGGGAATGTTTAACTCTGCCATTGCGATTCCCAAAATTCATCACAGTTATGGAGCTGAAAAGGACGGCAGGGAACTTCTAGATTAATCATTTTGTTTTATGGAGAGAAAATTACACCTAAAAAGGTTAAGTGATTTACCTAAGGCCACACAGCTAATTAGTGACAATATTCATGTCTCCAGCCCACATCTCTTAATTCTAGTCACTTGCTCTTTCCATCACAGTTAAAAAACTTAAGTCTGTAATGTCCTCTCAAAACTAATTAAAATTCACATCACAATTTGAGTGGTTCTCAAACTTTATATGCTATTAAGAATTATCTAGTGAGGCTGTCCAAAATGCTTATTCTCAAACCTCCAAACCACAGTATCAAGATACACTGAGTCTGGGGTGGGATCCAAGAATTAAATTAACAAGCAATACAGATGATTCTGATAAGCATTGTTCACAGATTATCTTCTGAGAATCACTCTTCTGGGTACTATTTAAAAGCCCTGGTCTTAAGCCAGTGATCTCCTGGTCCAGCTGCATTGACACCACTTGGTAACCTATGAGAAACGTAAAGTCTTAGAGCCCACCCCAGAACTACCTAATCAGAGACTCTTGGGGAGAGACTAGAGCATTGTATATTAATAAGCTCTTCAAGTGATTCCAATGCATCTAACATTTGAGACCCAGTGGCCTAGGCTGAATTTTAGTCCAAGCAAGCCACTCACTTTATTATGTTGCCTTCGAACTAGAGGATTTAGGAATCCAGGACTTCGGGTGCATCAAAGTAATCTAAAATATTTGATCACCCTAACTGATACTACCAGGAGTGTGTGTGTGTGTGTGTGTGTGTGTGTGTGTGTGTGTGTGTGTGTGTGTGATTGTCTTGAATGTTTCAATACTAAGGAACAAAACCTTCCCTGTCTTTGCTCCTTACATGCAATTGATTGAAAAGTAGAGGTTAAGTGATGGGGCATATCAAGTGGCAAATGTTGCTTCCCCCCTTGTGACATGGTTTACATTTTAGGAACAAAGCAATACTTATCTACTTGCTGTACATCTCCACCTGGATGTCCTGTCAGTGCTCCTGCCAGCCATATGTCTAACACTCAACTAATTGCCTTTCTTTGGAAGTGGATGCTTATCTTTCTGTGTTCCTTATTTCTGTTAAAAGCATCACTGCCCTCCCTTTCATCAAGCTAGAAATTTAGGAGTTATTTTCATTGCCTTCATCTTTCTTACCAGAGCCAATTAATAGCTTTAACTATCAATCCTGCCTCTGCCACATCTCTCCAATTTATTCCCTCCTTTCACTTTCTACTTCCAATTTAGTAATTCATGTCGTTATTACCATCCTCCTGGACTACAGAAATAACTAACTAATTGGCCCCCTCCTGCAAATTCATCTTCCCACAGCATAGCACTGAAAGTGATCCATCTTTTTTCAAAAGCCTGTAAGTGTTCCACTTTATCTCTACTGCAAATTGTTTATGCTAGCATTCAGATGTCTCTACACGTTAGTATTATTCCGTTTTTCAGTATTCATTTACTCATTCATTACTTAAATAACACCTATTCGGTATTGATTTGGGTATCTTCCCTTTCACATGCCTTACATTACTATAAAACCAAGTTATTGGCTTTCTCTCATACCCCACAATGTTCTTTCATATCAGGTATTGCTCATTTCTTTCCTTCCATCAGGAATGCACTCCTCTGCCTGCCTTCTTTTTCTGTCCATTGGCCCTTCATTTTCAAGGTCTATCAGTTGTACTATGACGTCTTTCCTAAAATATTTTCTTCCTCCATTAAACTTTTTTAACAATATATCCATCTCTGTAAATGGTTTCCTTTTAATATTGTAACTGTCTTTGCTTGTCTATCCTTCTAGATTGTATACTATTTGGGGTCAGAACACATACGTGATTCATCATTGTATCCCTCCATCTCTACAGAATCGAGCTTGATTCTTAATCTTTCTTTCCAAATTGAATGACTAAAATATTTCATAGAAATCAATATCAGATTATTCATGAATTTAGATCCCAGATGTCTAAGCCTGAGTCCTCATAGTGTTCCTCTTAAAGAGACCAGATATTTGTATATTTTCCTTATATTCTGAGTGGCACAACTTATTTACTATCTTTAAAGGCTCCCAGTAAAATACTTTATAAGAACAATTTCAGCAATTTTCAATTCAATTTAAATGCTATCAGTCTTGTATGTTTATGTAACTGAGACCTATCATTTTGATTAGAGAAGGATGCCATGTAGAATTATGTTTCAAGTTTGGCAAAATTATCAGTTGTATATACTTATTTTGCATTTTTTGTCTGGACAGCTGGGAAGTAAGGCAGGAAAGACAGAGTAAGGCAAAGGCTAGGCTCAAACAAATTTGGCATTTGCCTCAGGTGCATAATTGAAGGGGGCGCCAAACAAACAGAATAATCAGATGGGATCAGCATTGCTGATCTTCCCTTTTGCCCCAGGCACCAATAAGGCTCCACATGGTACTGGCAAATCTAGTCTTTATTTGAAATTTTGATATTTTATAATGGATTTTTGTATTAATTTTGTTCTTTTCTTAAAATATTGCATTAGAGTATTATTTACTTTGATTACTGAGTTTGGTGCACCCTTCAATTATGCACACAGGGCAGGTGCTTTACTCACCTTATCCTAGATGAAGCCATGAGAAGGAAGCAGAAAGCAAAATAAGAAAGAAAAAGTAAAGGAAAAATAGAGAAGATGAAAGGCATGAAGGGAGACAGACAACCTTTATTAAACACTCTCAGTGTTTAAGTTTAAATATTATGTTAAGTTGATAATTGATAAACAAAAACAAGTATGATGGAAGATTCTGCCAACAATGTAAATCCATGTTGTTTACTTGTATACAGTATGTATATACTATAGACAGATGTAGATTACAATATATATATACATATTACAAATTGCATATTGTATTTCTGCATGTTACAATATATTATTATGTTCATTGTATTAACTCAGGAAGGTTGATTCTAAATTATTTTTATTTTTCATATTTATGCTTATTTTTCCTTATTAGAATTAGTTGCAATTTTTGCCACATTTTAGAAGAATTTACCTGTTAATCTCTGACAATTTCTAAATCATACTTAAATATTTATTTAAGAATCCAAGATAATATTTGACTTAAACTTTTGTTGTTTGGGCTAAAGAGGAAGATTAAAAATGGAGTTTGAATCTGAAATTCCCTGCTAGCTGGTTGTGAGGCCTAGTCATGTTCTGAGAAATTACCAGGTAAATTTCCCTAAATGTTGCATATAATTTGTAATTTACCCCAACAGAGGGAAAATAAGTGTTAAAATATGGAATATGTAAAAGAATGGGATCAATAAACTTGGGCTAATTCAATGAATACATGTATTTTAATCTCCTGAGCTTCTGAGGTTTTTTAACATTTAAAAATTAAGTGCTCTGTAGTATACAGATGCGGTGTTTGTTTTGAAAGAACATAGGAGACTTCCAGGAAAGAATAGCAACTCACAAATTATTGCTTTCCCCTTCCATGACAAGGCCAACAATATGCCTTCCTTTACTTATTCTCGTCTAATACCCTAAGCTTGAGCACCCCATCTGTTCAGCAGTATGTAAATGTGATGGAAGTTTTCTGCTTCAAATTATACTGTCAGAAATATATTGCATTTAATACTTTGTGTATTTAACTCTGTGTATAAAATATTCAGCCTGCAGGAGAGTTGTGAATTACAGTCAAGTGAAATGCTGTGCTTGAATTGTGAAGCCCAAGAAGCTTTTATCAGCTTATCAACTCAAAATATCAATATTCTCCTGCACCATGTTAACACAAATACATTTATGCAATTCCAGCAACAGAGATGGTCTTACCATTTCTCCATTTGGCGCTTCAGATATAATAATTATATGCAAATTTGGACAAATTTCCTTTCTGCTTTAGGAAATCTAATTTAGTTTGTCAATCTAGCTGTTTTTCAGAAATTGCTCCACATATTATATACGATAATAAAAGACTCAAATCTCATTTTCTAACCCTGCACTCCTGACAGCATTTCACAGTATTTTGCATATTATTTGATAATATACTGTTTGAAAATCAGGAGTCTTATCCAGAGTCTTAGAATTGCTTTTAGTTTTGTCTTAGTGTTTGTCTACTAATGTGCACATTTTTTAAGTTGTGTGTGCTGTGAGAGCCACTGAACGATGTATTGGACCAAAAATTTTACCCACTTAATATTCTCTATTAGTCATCCAGTGATTTCAAACTTAATATATCCAAAACCCAACAGTTGTTGTCCCACCTTTTATTTTTTCTTTCTCACTTGATAGCAAATTCATTTTTCTTAGATTGGCTCTTCTGTTTCTCTTACACTTCATGTCTAATTCATCAGTAAGTCCTGTAGGGCTGGCTGGCTTGCTCACGCTTTCTCTCCTTCCTTCCTTCCTTCCTTCCTTCCTTCCTTCCTTCCTTCCTTCCTTCCTTCCTTCCTTCCTTCCTTCCTTCCTTCCTTCCCTCCCTCCCTCCCTCCCTCCTTCCTCTTTCCTTCTTTCTTTCTTTCTTTCCTTCCTTTCTTTCTTTCTTTCTTTCTTTCTTTCTTTCTTTCTTTCTTTCTTTCTTTCTTTCTTCTTCTTCTTTCTTCTTTCTCCTCTCTCTCTCTTTCTTTCTTTTCTTTCTTCTATTCTTGTCTCTCTCTTCTCTTCTTCCTTCCTTCCTTCTTTCTCTTTTCTTTTCTTTTCTTCTTTTCTTCTTTTCTTTTCTTTTCTTTTCTTTTCTTTTCTTTTCTTTCAAGACAATATCTCACTCAGTTACACAGGCTGGAGTGCAGTGGCATGATCTTGGCTCACTGCAACCTCTGCCTCCTGAATTCAAGCAAGTCTCCCACCTCAACTTCCTGAGTAGCTGGGACTATAGATGCATGTCACCATGCCCAGTTATATTTTGTTTGTGTGTGTGTGTGTGTGTGTGTGTGTGTGTGTGTGTGTGTGTGTAGTTTTAGTAGAGATGAGGTTTCACCAGGATGGCCAGGCTAGTCTTGAACTCCTGACCTCAAGTGATCCACCCACCTCGGCCTCCCAAAATACTTGGATTACAGGTGTGAGCCACCACACCCAGCCCTTATGGGTTCTTTATTTAAAAACATACAAATTTTCACCACCTCCATCATTACTACCCTGGTCCAAGCCATCATTTTCTCTTTCCTGGATTATTGCAATAGGTCTCTACCAAGCCTTCCTGATTTTACTCTACTTTGCCATAGTCTGTTTTCAATATTGCAATATAAGCTAACAGGTCATTCTTCTGCTCAAAATTGTCCATTGGCTCCCCACTCCATTCAG
Source organism: Rhinopithecus roxellana (assembly GCF_007565055.1). NCBI lineage: Eukaryota > Metazoa > Chordata > Mammalia > Primates > Cercopithecidae > Rhinopithecus > Rhinopithecus roxellana. The sequence continues at coordinate 5,437,955 of NC_044550.1, forward strand.
GGCCAAAAACTCTTACAATGTCTTGCAAGACTGAATATGATCTATGTTTGCCCACCTCGTTATCTTTCTGGCTTGGCTTATCTGGTTTCTTTGTTGTTTCTTGGGTGTGCCAACCACACTCTCCTTTTCACTGGCTGTTTTCTGTTCTTCCTATCTTTCCTTCCCTTAGGTAGCTTCATTACCTACTCTCTTGCCATATTTGAGTCTTAGCTCAATGTTACCTTTTCCAGAAACTTTTCCTGACTTCCTTATTTCTAAATGCAATACCCCGATACCTCAGCACTTCCTATACTTCTTTCCTGCTTTTATTCTTTTTCCATAGCATATGTCACTTGCTAATATATAATTTACTTGCAATTTTATTTTTAATTAACATTGATTCTTATATGCATTAAAGGTTTACAACATGGTGTTTTGATATACATATACTTAGTGAACTGGTTGCTACAGTCAAGAAATTAACATATCCATCACCTCATATGGCTATGTTTTTTATAGTAAGAACACCTAAAATCTATTCTCTCAGGAAATTTTTAGTATACTATTTTCCTAATTAACTGTTCTAGTATATGCTGCACTAAAATGTAAGCTTCGTGACAGCGAGAATTTTTGCCGTTTTCACTCACTGATAGATCCCAAGCACCTTATAGATGCCTAAAAGATAGAAGATTTTCAATAAATAATTGTTGAAAAATAAATTTGGCCCCCAAAATAACCCAAAAAATTAAACAAAAGTGAATTGATAAAAAGCAAATAGCCTCTGAGTTCCTTTTCTACAGTAAAAATTATTTGGACAAAATACTCAAAGTATATTAAATTAACAATTCTTAAGTTTTAGAGTTTGATGATTTGATATATGTATACATTGGGAAATGATTACCACAACCAAGCTAATTAACACACCCATCACCTCACATGGTTACATTTTGTGTCTGTGTGTGAGAACACTTAAGACCTACTCTCTGAGCAAATTTCTAGTATACAGTATGTTGTTAGTCATAGTCATCAGGCTGTACATTACATTTCCAGAACTTATTTATCTCTTAAATGAAAATAAAATATGTTGGTCCTCTGACCAACATCTTCCCATTCCTCACCCCCACCCCAGGCTCTGGTAACCACTATTCTACTCTCTGCTTCTGTGAGCTTAATTTTTTTTAGATTCCACATGTAAATGAGATCATGTAGTATGTCTTTCTATGTCTGGTTGCTTTCCTCTAGGTCTATCCATGTTGTCACACATGGTGGGATTTTCTCCTTTTTAGTGGTCAAATATATTCCATTTTATACACACACATACACATACACACACACACGAACACACCACATTTTCTTTATCCATTCATACACTGACAGACATTTTGGTTGTTTCTATATCTTGACTCTTATAAAGAATGCCACCGTGAACATAAGAATACAGATGTATCTATCTTCGAGATGCTGATTTCATTTCCTTTGTATATATATCCAGAAATGGGATTGCTAACTCAAATGGTAGTTTCATTTTTATTTTTTATGGAAGCGCCATACTTTTTCCCATAATGGCTGTAAAAATTGACATTCCCACCAACAGGGTAACAAGGGTTCTTTTTCTCCACATACTCACCAACACTTACTATCTTTTGTCTATTTAATAATGGCAATTCTCACAGGTATGAAGTAATATCTCATTGTGGTTTTGATTTGTGTTTCCCTATTGATTAATGATGTTGAGCATTTTTTCTTATGCATGTTGGCCATTTGTATACCTTCTTTTGAGAAAGTCTATTCAGTCCCTTTGCCCATTTTTTATCTGGGTTAATTATGTTCTTTTAATTTGGTTGTTTGAGTTCCTTATGTATTTTGGATATTAACCCTTCATCAGATGTATGGTTTGCAGATATTTTCTACCATTTCATAAGCTGTATCTTCACTCTGTTGATTGTTTCCTTTGATGTGCAGAGCTTTCTAATTTGATGTAATCCCATTTGTTTATTTTTGCTTTTGTTGCCTATACATTTGGAGTAAAATCCAAAAATATCTTAACATAAATTTATGCCAAGATAAATTTAACTAAGAGAGTAAAGTATCTACACAAAGAATACTGTAAAACATTGATAAAATGAAGAAGACACAAATAAATGGAAAGTTATACCATGTTTGCGGATTGGAAGAATAAATATTGTTTAAATGCCCATAGTACACAGAGGGATCTATAGATTCAATGAAATCCTTATCATAAGTCCAATGACTATTTTACATAAATAAAAAGAACAATCCTAAAATACAAATGAAACTATGAAAGACTACAAATAGCCAAAGCAATTGTAACAAAGAAACACAAAGCTGAAGGCATCACACATCCTGATTGGAAACTGTATTACAAAGCTGTGGTAATCAACATAGTATGATACTAGCATAAAAACAGACACATAGACTAAAGAAACAGAATAGGGAGCCCAGAAATAAACCAGTGCATACACAGTCAACTAATTGTTGACACAGACATCAAGAATACACAATGGGGAAGAGAAAGTCTCTTTAATAAATAGTGTTAGGAGAACTGGATATCCACATGCAAGAGAATGAAACTGAATCTTTATATAAATTAATTCACAATAAAGACTTAATTGCAGGATGTGAAACTCTAAACCTCCTGAAAGAAAACATAATGGAGGAAGAGCCATGCCATTGGTCTTGACAATGATTTTTTGGATATTTTTGACTTTTTTTTCAACACTTGTTGATTTACAGATTCAATTGTCTGTTTTTAAATTCAATCTACTTTGACTTGTGTTTTTAATGGTGGCCATGGCTGAAAAAGAGACCACACGATGATTAATAGATCGAATAAATAAGGGACATATTTGTGCTTATAAATGATTTACATTTTCCAACATAATTCAGTCATGCAAAGGTGTTGACAAAATTTTGACAGAAACCTGTTCAGTCCTTTAAAGGATAGAAGTTTTAAATTTTGATGTATTCCATGTATCTTTTTTCCTTTGTCATTGGTGACATACCTCACATTGTTAATTTTTGATGTCTCTGTATATTTTTAATTATAGACTTCTTTGTAATCTCCCCTTTATAAATAACACTCAATATTTTAAAAAAATCTTTGAATTCTTGTAAGCTTCTACTTTTTTGGTTGTATCTCTGACCATGAGATTATGTATAATTATTTTCTGACTTGAAAAGTTTGCTTTTCTGAGAGCTAAAATGTTTATATGACTCATCCTAACATACCTTTCTTTAGTTAGTTAAACTTAACTAATGGCAACATGTCATTCTCCAAGGTTATTTTCATTTGCACCCCATCAAGTAATCTCTTGATTTATTATTTTGTGCCTTCTTTTAGTGTTTACATAGCTCCTATTTTCTGCCTTGAATTAAGCAGGTTTTTGAGAGAGATATTAAGATGAGAAGTAAGACACAGAGATTTTGCCTACAAGGAATTTTGCCTTCTAGTAAATAAGACAAATCAAATTTATAAAAACAAATGGCTGTAATACATGGTAAAAAGTGATAATTACCATCAAAGAAAGGCACAGATTAAGTTCTACATGAATTGACAGAGGAAAATATAATTCTTTTCTTATTTTAATATTTTCAGAATTAAATCTAAAGTAGCAGTTTTTCTCATTATCCCTTTGGTTCCTGTGAGATAAAATTGGCTAGAAGGCAAATGACAACTTCATTCACAAATTACATTTGATTGAAAGGAAATTGCAGAAAGATATTTGGAGAGTTGATGCTTTCTGTTAACATTACAACTTATTTCTGCATTAGCCTTGTGGTCCTCATTAGAAATGGTTGATCCTTAACCTCTATTGACCAAGCAAAATGCAGAACAACCCCATAAAATTATCTTTTAATTCTAAATATTTCCCCCTTTGTTACACCCCTTTACTTCCTATCAAAATATGTTCATTTTTTCCTTTTGTTATATAGGTTCTTTTTATCTCACTTTTATCTCAATAATACAATTATTAAACAAATTTTCACAAATCAATAATTTCTAGGTAAGGTTATGTAAAGGTTTTCTATCCTAAAATATTTCTGCAACATGAAACTGAACAAATTTTTTTGTTACATAAAAGATTTCAAGAATTACCTGTATTCTCTTTTTAAACTTTTTACTTATTTAAAATTATATACTCAAGTCCTTTCTCTGAACACTGTTCTTTAATAAAAAGTACCAGGAATCCTTGGAGAAATGGGTTATGTTAAGACTGGTACAGGAAAAATAGAAGATGAGTCTGGAAGATGTTTTCATCCCAAAAATAAGAAAGTGCTCAAATAACAAAAGGAGCAAGTAGGACAAAGGGGCCAAGTGGAAACACTTTCTCGTGGCCAGAACAGAAATAACTCCAGAAAGATGAAGAATTTAATATTGGATTCCAACCCAAACTCTAAATATACAAGTTCATAGTGATATGAAAAAAATATTGAATAAAAAAGGTGGAAGAAGAAAAAAATATTTCTTACAGAGAATTTTATATAATATGTGTAGATACTACCTTCCTACAGGAGCTTTATACTCCTCCATTAACCCTTTAATGTGGACTGGACTTAGTGAAAGAAAAGAGTATGGAACAGGAAAAAATGGAGATAACTGACAAACACTACCTTGATCAAGGTATCAGTGATATATAGATATCTTGATCTATAGATGAGAAAGGCATTCCACTACCATGGTATTCTTTAAAAAAATTCATAACCCAAGTCTAATCATGAGGAAAAAAAATCAGATAAAAGAAAATTAAGGGACATATTCCGTAATATTATACCAGTACTCTTCAACACTGTCAACGTTCTAAAAACAAGGCAAGATAAGGAAACTGTAATAGTCCAGAGGAAACTAACAGGACATAACAACTAAATGTAATGTTTGATGGAGTCTTGGAACAGAAAAAAAGACATTAACAGCAAAACTGGTGAAATACGAATAAAATCTGAAGTCCACTTAATAGTAATGTCCTATTGATGGTTTCTCAGTTTTTACAAATGTACCATAGTAATGTAAGATATTAATATTAGGGGAAAATGGGTTAGGGAGTATAAGAGAACTCTGTGTTAACTTTGCAATACTTGTAAATCTAAAGTTATTCCAGAATAGTTTACTTCAAAATTATTGATACATATCTAGATTTTTCTATTTTAGACATTAACTGTTATTTCTGACTGTGAAAGACAAGAATTTAGTTTCTTTCCCTCTCTTGCTTCTACCATACATGTATAACCTTCCCATCTACCAAACCTCCTATTATAACTTTACTCATATCAATATATTGTATATTTCTATTCATAGCTGACCCATTTAACAAACTGTAATTACTTTTCCTTATTGCCTATCCTCTTGTTTTACTGGATTTAGTAATCATCTCATTTTGATCATTTGTTTAATTTATATGCCCTTAGCACTTATTCAACCTCAAGCTTTTCTCCATTGTCTAAGTCTCCTTTCAAAATGTTCATATGTGCTCAGTATTCTATTTATTTCTGTTGATATGGTAAAAGATGTCTTCACAAACTATTGCTTCACCATTATTCTGTTTTCCCTTAGCATGTGTTAGGTTTCTTTTTTCATATATTTCATGCTCTTTTTCCTTGGTTTACTCTTTGGTTTGGGTAACACATCATCTCATAACCTTCTTAGGAAAAATGAGTTGGAGATAAAATTGTGAAACCTGCGTGCCTGAATACATCACTATCGTACTTGCATTTTATTTGCAGGATTGGTTGGGAGAATCCTTTCTTCCTTCAGAAATTTGAATGCATTGTTCCATGGTATCTAATATTTCAGTGGAGATATCAGAAATATGTCTGACTTTTTTTTTTTTTTTTTTTTTTTGCTCTGGAAGTTTGTGATATCTCTTCTTGGTTCCTGTGTTCTGAAATTTTACTGATATGTCCATTTCTATCATTTGTGCTGGGCACCTGAGAGGCCCATTTAATCTGTAAACTCATGTTCTTCAGTTCTGGAAGTTTTAAAAAATTATTTTGCTGCTGGATACTTTACTTCAATTACCTGTTTGTAGTTTCTGGAGTTGCTAGTATTTATATTTAAAGCCTTCTGATTGATTTTTTCTTATTTATATAATTATTCAATATTTGTGTACTTTTTTCCTTGGAAATTTTCTATTCTTATCTTTCAAAACTCCTATTTTTTTATGTCTACTAGCATTTTTTTTAACTTCAACAGCTCTTTTATTGTCCTCTGAATGTTGTATTTTCTTTAGAATTCAATATTTCCTTATTGCTATGTGTGTTAACTCTTTAAATATATAAGGCTAGTTCTTTTGGTGTTGTCTTGGTTGTATGGATTGGCCTTTAACATTTTCTTCTCCATGCATCTTCTGTTCCTTCCAAGCTGCTTTTTCTTTTCTTTTTTTTTTTTTTTTTTTTTTTTTTTTTTTTTTTTTTGTATGCTGCTTTTATTTAATTATGCTACTTTTAATTTTTTAAAAGACTTTAGGACTTGTCAGTTTTCTGTATAAATGTTAGTAAACTTTTTTCTGTATGCAAATATCTATTTTTGTAATGTGTCTATTTTACTGAAAGCAAATTATATTCACTGCCTTTCTTATGTTTACTTAAAGAAAAATATGAGATAATATTTTTAAATCATCCAACTATTTTGACCAATTGCTTCCTTATCCAAGGTCAATTTCTGTTTCTCTCTGCTTATAAGGATCCTCTGTTATTTCACCTCTTGAATTATGTGTTAGAGGATAATTTTAAGTGAAGAGATTTGAGAGCCACAACAGTGAACGTCTGTCTTCATACATTTTCATTTAGTCCCAAAAAAAGGTTGCTGCCCTTTCCATTTTTCTGGAAACCATTGTGGGGATGAGAGACCACACCGTTCTAGTGAGCTGAATAGTAAAGATAGCCACTGTCAACAGAATCTGTCATGGCTCTTTACAACTCCTGGGAACAAGTTAGCTTGATTTCACTATAAGCACAGTAAAGGCATGTTGTCCTTTTGTATTAAAGCCTGATCTGCTCATTCCAGTTTTTGGCTGGGTCTACGTAAGTGCAGTTCTGATTTACAAGTCTGTGTGGGATGGGCAGTAAGTTATAAGGAATAGTTTCATTACTCCTCTCAGCTATATCGGAAACCAAATTACTAAGTGAATTCTCCACCCAGTAGTAAAGAAGAGACTGATTGTCTTACTGGAGAATCCATTATTTAAGCCCACTGTTTTTTTTTTTTTTTTTTTTTTTTTTTATTATTTTTTTTTTTTAATTTTTTATTATACTTTAAGTTCTAGGGTACATGTGCATAACGTGCAGGTTTGTTACATATGTATACTTATGCCATGTTGGTGTGCTGCACCCATCAACTCGTCAGCACCCATCAATTCATCATTTATATCATGTATAACTCCCCAATGCAATCCCTCCCTCCTCCCCCCTCCCCCCTCCCCATGATAGACCCCAGTGTCTGATGTTCCCCTTCCCGAGTCCAAGTGATCTCATTGTTCAGTTCCCACCTATGAGTGAGAACATGCGGTGTTTGGTTTTCTCTTCTTGTGATAGTTTGCTAAGAATGATGGTTTCCAGCTGCATCCATGTCCCTACAAAGGACGCAAACTCATCCTTTTTTATGGCTGCATAGTATTCCATGGTGTATATGTGCCACATTTTCTTAATCCAGTCTGTCACAGATGGACATTTGGGTTGATTCCAAGTCTTTGCTATTGTGAATAGTGCCGCAATAAACATACGTGTACATGTGTCTTTGTAGTAGACTAATTTATAATCCTTTGGGTATATACCCAGTAGTGGGATGGCTGGGTCATATGGTACATCTAGTTCTAGATCCTTGAGGAATTGCCATACTCTTTTCCATAATGGTTGAACTAGTTTACAATCCCACCAACAGTGTAAAAGTGTTCCTATTTCTCCACATCCTCTCCAACACCTGTTGTTTCCTGACTTCTTAATGATTGCCATTCTAACTGGTGTGAGATGGTATCTCATTGTGGTTTTGATTTGCATTTCTCTGATGGCCAGTGATGATGAGCATTTTTTCATGTGTCTGTTGGCTGTATGAATATCTTCTTTTGAGAAATGTCTGTTCATATCCTTTCCCCACTTTTTGATGGGGTTGTTTGTTTTTTTCTCGTATATTTGTTTGAGTTCTTTGTAGATTCTGGATATTAGCCCTTTGTCAGATGAGTAGGTTGCAAAAATTTTCTCCCATTCTGTAGGTTGCCTGTTCACTCTGATGGTAGTTTCTTTTGCTGTGCAAAAGCTCTTTAGTTTAATTAGATCCCATTTGTCAATTATGGCTTTTGCTGCCGTTGCTTTTGGTGTTTTAGACATGAAGTCCTTGCCCATGCCTATGTCCTGAATGGTACTACCTAGATTTTCTTCTAGGGTTTTTATGGTATTAGGTCTAACATTTAAGTCTCTAATCCATCTTGAATTAATCTTCGTATAAGGGGTAAGGAAAGGATCCAGTTTCAGCTTTCTACTTATGGCTAGCCAATTTTCCCAGCACCATTTATTAAATAGGGAATCCTTTCCCCATTTCTTGTTTCTCTCAGGTTTGTCAAAGATCAGATGGCTGTAGATGTGCGGTATTATTTCTGAGGACTCTGTTCTGTTCCATTGGTCTATAGCTCTGTTTTGGTACCAGTACCATGCTGTTTTGGTTACTGTAGCCTTGTAGTATAGTTTGAAGTCAGGTAGCGTGACGCCTCCAGCTTTGTCCTTTTGACTTAGGATTGTCTTGGCAATGCGGGCTCTTTTTTGGTTCCATATGAACTTTAAAGCAGTTTTTTCCAATTCTGTGAAGAAAGTCATTGGTAGCTTGATGGGGATGGCATTGAATCTATAAATAACCTTGGGGAGTATGGCCATTTTCACGATATTGATTCTTCCTATCCATGAGCATGGTATGTTCTTCCATTTGTTTGTGTCCTCTTTGATTTCACTGAGCAGTGGTTTGTAGTTCTCCTTGAAGAGGTCCTTTACATCCCTTGTAAGCTGGATGCCTAGGTATTTTATTCTCTTTGAAGCAATTGTGAATGGAAGTTCATTCCTGATTTGGCTCTCTGCTTGCCTGTTGCTGGTGTATAAGAATGCTTGTGATTTTTGCACATTAATTTTGTATCCTGAGACTTTGCTGAAGTTGCTTATCAGCTTAAGGAGATTTTGGGCTGAGACGATGGGGTTTTCTAAATATACAATCATGTCATCTGCAAACAGGGACAATTTGACTTCTTCTTTTCCTAACTGGATACCCTTGATTTCTTTCTCTTGCCTGATTGCCCTAGCCAGAACTTCCAACACTATGTTGAATAGGAGTGGTGAGAGAGGGCATCCCTGTCTTGTGCCAGTTTTCAAAGGGAATTTTTCCAGTTTTTGCCCATTCAGTATGATATTAGCTGTGGGTTTGTCATAAATAGCTCTTATTATTTTGAGGTACGTTCCATCAATACCGAATTTATTGAGCGTTTTTAGCATGAAGGGCTGTTGAATTTTGTCAAAAGCCTTTTCTGCATCTATTGAGACAATCATGTGGTTCTTGTCTTTGGTTCTGTTTATATGCTGGATTACGTTTATTGATTTGCGAATGTTGAACCAGCCTTGCATCCCAGGGATGAAGCCCACTTGATCATGGTGGATAAGCTTTTTGATGTGCTGCTGAATCCGGTTTGCCAGTATTTTATTGAGGATTTTTGCATCAATGTTCATCAGGGATATTGGTCTAAAATTCTCTTTTTTTGTTGTGTCTCTGCCAGGCTTTGGTATCAGGATGATGTTGGCCTCATAAAATGAGTTAGGGAGGATTCCCTCTTTTTCTATTGATTGGAATAGTTTCAGAAGGAATGGTACCAGCTCCTCCTTGTACCTCTGGTAGAATTCAGCTGTGAATCCATCTGGTCCTGGACTTTTTTTGGTGGGTAGGCTATTAATTGTTGCCTCAATTTCAGAGCCTGCTATTGGTCTATTCAGGGATTCAACTTCTTCCTGGTTTAGCCTTGGGAGAGTGTAAGTGTCCAGGAAATTATCCATTTCTTCTAGATTTTCTAGTTGATTTGCGTAGAGGCGTTTATAGTATTCTCTGATGGTAGTTTGTATTTCTGTGGGGTCAGTGGTGATATCCCCTTTATCATTTTTTATTGCATCTATTTGATTCCTCTCTCTTTTTTTCTTTATTAGCCTTGCTAGCGGTCTGTCAATTTTGTTGATCTTTTCAAAAAACCAACTCCTGGATTCATTGATTTTTTGGAGGGTTTTTTGTGTCTCTATCTCCTTCAGTTCTGCTCTGATCTTAGTTATTTCTTGCCTTCTGCTAGCTTTTGAATGTGATTGCTCTTGCCTCTCTAGCTCTTTTAATTGTGATGTTAGAGTGTCAATTTTAGATCTTTCCTGCTTTCTCTTGTGGGCATTTAGTGCTATAAATTTCCCTCTACACACTGCTTTAAATGTGTCCCAGAGATTCTGGTATGTTGTATCTTTGTTCTCATTGGTTTCAAAGAACATCTTTATTTCCGCTTTCATTTCGTTATGTACCCAGTAGTCATTCAGGAGCAGGTTGTTCAGTTTCCATGTAGTTGAGCGGTTTTGATTGAGTTTCTTAGTCCTGAGTTCTAGTTTGATTGCACTGTGGTCTGAGAGACAGTTTGTTATAATTTCTGTTCTTTTACATTTGCTGAGGAGTGCTTTACTTCCAATTATGTGGTCAATTTTGGAATAAGTGCGATGTGGTGCTGAGAAGAATGTATATTCTGTTGATTTGGGGTGGAGAGTTCTATAGATGTCTATTAGGTCCGCTTGGTGCAGAGATGAGTTCAATTCCTGGATATCCTTGTTAACTTTCTGTCTCGTTGATCTGTCTAATGTTGACAGCGGAGTGTTGAAGTCCCCCATTATTATTGTATGGGAGTCTAAGTCTCTTTGTACGTCTCTAAGGACTTGCTTTATGAATCTGGGTGCTCCTGTATTGGGTGCATATATATTTAGGAGAGTTAGCTCTTCCTGTTGAATTGATCCCTTTACCATTATGTAATGGCCTTCTTTGTCTCTTTTGATCTTTGATGGTTTAAAGTCTGTTTTATCAGAGACTAGGATTGCAACCCCTGCTTTTTTTTGTTCTCCATTTGCTTGGTAGATCTTCCTCCATCCCTTTATTTTGAGCCTATGTATGTCTCTGCATGTGAGATGGGTCTCCTGAATACAGCAGACTGATGGGTCTTGACTCTTTATCCAGTTTGCCAGTCTGTGTCTTTTAATTGAAGCATTTAGTCCATTAACATTTAAGGTTAATATTGTTATGTGTGAACTTGATCCTGCCATTATGATATTAACTGGTGATTTTGCTCGTTAGTTGATGCAGTTTCTTCCTAGCCTCGATGGTCTTTACATTTTGCCAAGTTTTTGCGATGGCTGGTACCGGTTGTTCCTTTCCATGTTTAGGGCTTCCTTCAGGGTCTCTTGTAAGGCAGGCCTGGTGGTGACAAAATCTCTAAGCATTTGCTTATCTGTAAAGGATTTTATTTCTCCTTCACTTATGAAACTTAGTTTGGCTGGATATGAAATTCTGGGTTGAAAATTCTTTTCTTTAAGAACGTTGAATATTGGCCCCCACTCTCTTCTGGCTTGTAGAGTTTCTGCCGAGAGATCTGCTGTTAGTCTGATGGGCTTCCCTTTGTGGGTGACCCGACCTTTCTCTCTGGCTGCCCTTAAGATTTTTTCCTTCATTTCAACTTTGGTGAATCTGGCAATTATGTGTCTTGGAGTTGCTCTTCTCGAGGAGTATCTTTGTGGCGTTCTCTGTATTTCCTGAATTTGAATGTTGGCCTGCCCTACTAGGTTGGGGAAGTTCTCCTGGATGATATCCTGAAGAGTGTTTTCCAACTTGGTTCCATTTTCCCCCTCACTTTCAGGCACCCCAATCAGACGTAGATTTGGTCTTTTTACGTAATCCCATACTTCTTGCAGGCTTTGCTCATTTCTTTTTCTTCTTTTTTCTTTTGGTTTCTCTTCTCGCTTCATTTCATTCATTTGATCTTCAATCGCTGATACTCTTTCTTCCAGTTGATCGAGTCGGTTACTGAAGCTTGTGCATTTGTCACGTATTTCTCGTGTCATGGTTTTCATCTCTGTCATTTCGTTTATGATCTTCTCTGCATTAATGAGTCTAGCTGTCAATTCTTCCACTCTTTTTTCAAGATTTTTAGTTTCTTTGCGCTGGGTACGTAATTCCTCCTTTAGCTCTGATAAGTTTGATGGACTGAAGCCTTCTTCTCTCCTCTCGTCCAAGTCATTCTCTGACCAGCTTTGATCCGTTGCTGGTGATGGGCTGCGCTCCTTTGCAGGGGGAGATGCGCTCTTATTTTTTGAATTTCCAGCTTTTCTGCCCTGCTTCTTCCCCATCTTTGTGGTTTTATCTGTCTCTGGTCTTTGATGGTGGTGACGAACTGATGGGGTTTTGGTATAGGTGTCCTTCCTGTTTGATAGTTTTCCTTCTGACAGTCAGAAGGACTCTCTGTTGGTCTGTTGGAGATTGCTTGAGGTCCACTCCAGACCCTGTTTGCCTGGGTATCAGCAGCAGAGGTTGCCGAAGATAGAATATTGCTGAACAGCGAGTGTACCTGTCTGATTCTTCCTTTGGAAGTGTCCTCTCAGGGGTGTACTCCACCCTGTGAGGTGTGGGGTGTCAGACTGCCCCTAGTGGGGGATTTCTCCCAGCTAGGCTACTCAGGGGTCAGGGACACACCTGAGCAGGCAGTCTGTCCGTTCTCAGATCTCAACCTCCGCGTTGGGAGATCCGCGGCTCTCCCCAAAGCTGTCAGACAGAGTCGTTCGCGTCTGCACCGGCTCCCGCTACTTCCCCTGTTGGTCTTCAGCTGTGCGCTGTCCCCAGAGGTGGAGACTACAGAGACAGGCAGGCTTCCTTGAGCTGCTGTGAGCTCCACCCAGTTCGAGCTTCCCAGCGGCTTTGTTTACCTACTTAAGCCTCAGCAATGGCGGGCGCCCCTCCCCCAGCCTCGCTGCTGCCTTGCGGATAGATCGCGGCAGACTGCTGTGTTAGCAGTGAGGGAGGCTCCGTGGGCGTGGGACCCTCCCGGCCAGGTGTGGGATATATTCTCCTGGAATGCCTGTATGCTTACAGCGCAGTATTGGGGTGGGAGTTACCCGATTTTCCAGGTGTTGTGTGTCTCAGTTCCCCTGGCTAGGAAAACGGATCCCCTTCCCCCTTGCGCTTCCAGGTGAGGCGATGCCTCGCCCTGCTTCAGCTCTCGCTGGTCAAGCTGCAGCAGCTGACCAGCACCGATTGTCCGGCACTCCCTAGTGAGATGACCCCAGTACCTCAGTTGAAAATGCAGAAATCACCGGTCTTCTGTGTCGCTTGCGCTGGGAGTTGGAGACTGGAGTTGTTCCTATTCGGCCATCTTGCTCCGCCTAAGCCCACTCGCTTTTTCTTTTCTAATTGTTTTAGTCACTATTATAGTAGAGACTTTTGATATCTGGTAAAGTTCGAATGGAGGCTCATATTTTAAAATTAAAAACCAAAAAGTTAATTGGCAGCTCTGAAAAACAACTAGGCATAAAAAGAGAGAGAAAAGCATACCCCATGTGAAAAGAAAAACAGGTTGTGAAAGATCTAAGGCAGGGTTGAGCTTGTTTCATTGGCAAAATAGGGTTAAAAATGGGACAGAAGAACTGGACTCTGGTGAGGAAGGGTAGAAATGTAAGAGATCTTAATTTTGCATTCCAGAGAGAAAGTTTTAGGCTGAGACTTAGACCAAAAGTTCAGGGCAAAGGCCAAAGAGCTTCATGATTTACACCTGGAAAATGGAAAGCACACAGTCTGTCCAGGCAGGAGTCCAGCTACAGCTGTCTTCTGAAAACTCCAAGAAAATCACAACAGCTCCTTTTTATGAATGCTATATTTATAAGTCACATGTAGCTTTGTCATTCACTGAACTGTAGAAGTTTTGGTTCATTAAATATCAACTTCCTCATTTTACTGGTGAAAAAAGTGAAGCCCTTTCTTAAACCTATTAACATTGTTATCACTAAAAATTCTCTATTGGAATTTACAATTATATTGAGAGACTATAAATATGCTATTCCTGACATCATTTAAAGTTCCCAAAACCCAAATGAAAAGGAACATGACAGCCCGACAGAGAGAATGTGTTTACCTAACTCAAGGAAATGTTGTTGAGAGATACTACAGAGGAAACTTAGCCTAATTCAGTAAAACTGAAGTATATTAGATTTTAAAAGGCAGAAGGAAGACAATGAAATCTGAGACATTTTCTCAAAAGGCACTTAGTACATGCGGACAGTAAATCCCACAGTGTCAGTGTGCTTTTTGTTCAAAGTGCTGAGAAATTTTCTTGAGAGCTGTAGAATTATAAAAGTTAACAACATGACTGTAATGTTTCCCAGCAAAACACCCCACAAGACAGCTCTTAAATTGTAAGGATTCAACACTTTTAGGGTACAAGTGTATTCTACTCTTGTCATGGAAAGAGTGAGAGTTAAGTGACTCTTGGAATATTTTTCTCTTCAAATGCAAGCTGTGGGTCCCATTTGTCAGGAAAAGAAAAATAAATACAACCCCAGTGTGAGAATAAGAATTCTCTATCTTGGTTCCACTTAATTGTAAAAATCTTGCCAAACAAGATCCGATATATATTTCAAACATTTTGTAGTCATTTACAGACTTTCATGCCATTTATACATGGTCTTGCTGGGGCAACCTTGTGAGCTGTGTCTCATTTTTCTAAAACCACAGGAAGGAAAACTTTATGCAGTACTGTTTGGGAGTTGCTGTACAATGTGACACTTGATCTGAAATACCAAATGGTAGACATTTACATAGTAACTTGAAAAAATTATCCTAATTTTACATCTCGTGATATCACTAATGCATAATTATCAAGTAATGATTAATTACTCAATATTGCCCTTAACTTGGGAACCGTCATCATTGTGGCCTCTCTTTGCAAAGATGGATGGACAATAAGTTATGGAAGACTTGAAAGGACCATTTCATGTGAATTTCCTAGGAATATTATATTTTCCTAAATTGAACTATTTTACTTCAGCTTGCCATTTAGGCTGAAATGATTCCTAACTTTGCCCAACTTGGGTCACTACCCTTCATATAACCCTCTTTAATCTTCTTCAGTTCACATACCACTACCTAAAGTTAACTTGATTTTATTTTAACTTCAGATTGTCTGTTTCCTCTCACTAGACTAGGGCAAAGTGTGGGCAGTAGAGAATCTTCAAAGACTTTGTCTGTCTCCTCTGTTGTATTCATTGCTGTGTTTCTACCACCTAAAATAATGTGTAGTGGCACTGAATTCATATGTATTGAGTGAAATATTGTACTATCCTGTATCCAGCCTTTGATGACTTGCCAGAACTGAGCCCCAGAAAAAAGTACCTTTTCTCCTTGGTTTTAACAATTTTTCTTTTGGATTCTACTGAAAGAGAAAATGTGGAACGAATTACTGAAGCTAGCCATAACTCCAGCAAATAGCCAACAATTCTGATTGCCAGTATTAAACCACAAATTTGTAACATAACCACATCATAGAATAAGAAAGTACAGTTTCATTGTTTCTGCCTTTTTTCACTAGAAGTAAAAAGAGCAGAAAAGAGCAGAGGATGGGTGGGATCATGAAGTCAATAAGATAGGGGGAGCCATGATTTCTTGTAGCTTCACTTTCCCCCAAGGGAGATGCTGAAGAAGTGTGAGGAGGGCTGGAAACACTACCTCCCTGAGAAGAGGTGGGCCTGGTTGCAATGCTCAGAAGGCAGGAGGAGACCAGAGCACCGAGTCTCTGCCTTCTTATTTAAAACCTTATCGTATTCCCCTACTGTTCTGTCCCAACCATTTTCCTTCTTCTAGTAAAATTTAAATTCCTCTCTGCCCAGCATCTTCTCCTTTCATAGAAGCAGTGGTCTTAACTATCTTTCTTCCTGATACCATCCTTGCATAGATCCTGGCCATATGAGCTTACAGCCTATCAAAGCCATCACTTAAGTTACAAGCCAACAATTTGAAGGGTTTACACACTCATTTCTATTTCAAGCCTTGATATTGGGCATTTGGCAAAATGCAAGTGGTCTCCTAATAACAGGTCACTGATTCACACTGCATTCCTTCCCCAAGGTCTCTTCTGGAAACTGAACAGAAGAAATATGATTTTAATAAAATGACAAGTGCACTACTTTTGCTACCAATATTTCCTAAAGCTCAAATTGAATTTGGATGCTATATGTCTGTGATTGTAAGCTTTTCAACTCTCAGACAGTTTGAAGGCAAAGTAATCTGTAGCTTTGGTATAAGGGGAAAGAAAGTAGAGAAAAAAAGTGCTAAGTACTTGACTGTCAAATTTAATAAATACATTTTAAAAGCCGATTTTTAAAAAATAAAATGTTCTGGGTTGTCAACAGAGTAAACATTAGTAAACTTTGGAAGTATGTCTCAATTATTTCTTTCTGATTGCTATGCATTAGCACATTATACCCATAGCCCTGAGGAAACAAGAAGAAAATATTATGTTAGGTATTGTTATAAACTGGATTGTCAGCATGAGTGAGTGAAAATAAAATTGCTGGAAATATTTGTGTGTTCAGTTAAGCCAGTTGGCAATAAAATAGAATGTATTAATGTCTCAGTAGACAGTAACTTCAATGTGTGAGAATATCAAAAGGCCTGGGAGTAAGGGCGAGGGAGTGAGAGCAAGAGATTGAAAACAAGAGCAAGAGTGAGAGTGAGTGAGAGAGAGAGAGACAGAGAGAGAGAGAAGCAGCACTCACAGGATCACAGGGAACCCAGAAATTTAGCAGCACAGCATCCTGAAGTCATAGCAACCGCACCGGCGTGGCCTTTGGGTGACCTTGAAAAAGAAAGCTCCTTATTAGCAAGAGAACAAGTTGTGCAGATACTTTTATAAGAACCAAACCACAAAAATGCAACCAATGTAAGAACTGTAAACTTGCTTTTTATATTATTCTGCAATTATTATCAATGCTTTTATCTACTGACTCCTGAATATTTGGCTCTGGATTAATATTTTTGCACACTCTCTATATTACACTAAATACTACTATGATGTTTTCATGCTAGACACATTTCAGAGGAAAGTACAGGAAATTGGATATAGATTGCCTTAGTTCTGAAACCAGCTCTCCCAGAGATTTGCTTTCTAACCACTGGGAACAGAATATTTTTGTTTTCCTCATTAGTAAAATAAAACTAATGACACTCATTCTCAAATGTGTGGAATAGATAATGTGGAACTCTTTTGAACTCTTTGGGAAATAATTTGTAAAAAATTAGATGGGTTAGCATTTAAAATAAGCAAATGTAAAACCAAATACGAGAATTATTCTGTATTTGTCATGTCCCAATCCACCACAAATTATACATCTTGATAATTATAGCAATAATAATAATTACCAATTATTGAGCAGATACACTATGCCAGCCCTATTTTATATATTCTTTTTTTTATTATACTTTAAGTTTTAGGGTATATGTGCACAACATGCAGATTTGTTACATATGTATACATGTGCCACATTGGTGTGCTGCACCCATTAACTCGTCATTTACATTATACTGCCCTAATGCTGTCCCTTCCCCCTCCCCCCACCCCATGACAGGCCCTGGTGTGTGATGTTCCCCTTCCTGTGTCCAAGTGTTTTCACTGTTTAATTCCCACCTATGAGTGAGAACATGTAGTGTTTTGTTTTCTGTCCTTGTGATAGTTTGCTGAGAGTGATGGTTTCCAGCGCATCAATGTCCCTACAAAGGACATGAACTCATCCTTTTTTATGGCTGCATACTATTCCCTGGTATATATATGCCACATTTTCTTTATCTAGTCTATCATTGATGGACATTTGGGTTGGTTCCAAGTCTTTGCTATTGTGAATAATGCCGCAATAAACATACATGTGCATGTGTCTTTATAGCAGCATGATTTATAATCCTTTGGGTATATACCAGGTAATGAGATGGCTAGGTCAAATGGTTTTTCCAGTTCTAGATCTTTGAGGAATCGCCACACTGTCTTCCCCAATGGTTGAACTAGTTTACAGTCCCACCAACAGTTTAAAAGTGTTCTTATTTCTCCACATCCTCTCCAGCACCTGTTGTTTCCTAACTTTTTAATGATCGCCATTCTAACTGGTGTGAGATGGTATCTCATTGTGGTTTTGATTTGCATTTCTCTGATGACCAGTGATGATGAGCATTTTTTCATGTGTCTGTTGGCTGCATATTTCATATATTCTAAAATTTAGCACTAAATGCTACCTTTATTTTAGAAAGTAAGAAAGACATCAGGTGAGTGGCTCACGCCTGTAATCCCAGCACTTTGGGAGGCCAAGGCAGATGGATCACCTGAGGTCGGGAGTTCGAGACCAGCCTGAACAATATGGAGAAACCCCATCTCTACTAAAAATACAAAATTAGCAGGGCATGGTGGCACATACCTGTAATCCCAACCACTCGGGAGGCTGAGGCAAGATAATTGCTTGAACCCAGGAGGCGGAGGCTGCAGTGAGTCGAGATCACGCCATTGCACACCAGCCTGGGCAAGAAGAGCAAAACTTCCTCAAAAAAAAAAAAATAATAATAATAATAATAAATAAATAAATAAAAGAAAGAAAGAAATTAAGAAAGACTTAGGCTCAGAGATGTTAAGTAAGTGGCATACTTGGCATTTAAACTCGTGGCTATCTGACCCCAAAACACCTACTCTAATGCTGCCCCTTTAGAGGTCACTGCCTCATTCTTAAAATGTGCTATTTTACATGTAAAATGATGCATTTCAATTTTATGATATCATTTTACACCCCCTAAGTGAATTTATCACTCACTTCTTTATAACTATACCATCCATGTGTCCATTCATTCACTCAGCACATGCATTAAGCACCTTCTCCTTGTCAGATCCTGAGCCAGGCCTTGTGATATGGTGGTGAATAAGACAGGCAAGGTCTCTGCCATAATGCAGCCTAAATTCAAGTGCAGAGGCAGATAACAAAGAACAAAAAAAAAAAAAAAAAAAAAAAAAAACACGAAAATGGCAGATTCCAATTTGTGCTATGAAAGAAGGAAATAGAAATTTTAAGACTGGGAGGAACTAATTTAGATTAGATGACCTGGCGGAATCTTTCTAAGTACTGTATATGACATTGTACTGCTGAATTGGGGAGAATAAGATTTACTACCTATGGGAAGAGCTGGGTCAGAGAGACCAACAAGTTCAAGACCCAGAGACAGGAATGAGTTTGTCATATGCTAGGGGCAGGAAGAGGCCAGTGTTGCTATAATATGAGTAGGTAATGGCAGACTGGTATACAATGAAGTCGAAGAGGTAGACAAGAGGCAGATCATGATTAGGAGTTTGAATCTTATCCAAAGGAATTGGAAATAATTTCCTAATGATGTGCTAGAACCAGTGACCACCTGTCCATGGGAGCCGATTCTAGGCATCTCTTCCCAGCTCCGTGTTCAGTGGCATCACATTGGCAGCTTAAAATCAGCTATGGTGGTCTTTATCTAGGTGGTGGTTACATAACTGTATGCATATGTAAAAATTAATTGGACTATAAAGCAAATATCTGTATACTTTACCCTATGCTATTATACCTCAAAAAATTATTTTTCAAAAAGAGAGGAGCTTACAGTGAAAAATTACATAAGGAAGCAATTCAGTATGAGTGAGTCAGTAGTGACAATAACCAGGATTAGCAACACAACGACTTTAATAAAGCAACAATTTGAAAGAGAATATAAAATAATAGTGTTTTTAAAAGGTGAAAAGGAAAACATGATAGACCATACCTAAAGAGATGTGGTTACGAATTTCCAAATAGAATGAAGTCACAAATTCTCATATTCAAACGTGCTTCATGTTTCATTCAGGATATAATTTGGAGATTGCACTAAGAAAGGCCTCATAATGAATTGGATATAAAGAATGATGCAAAATGAGAGCTCAAGGATTACTTCTAGGTTCTGATGGACATGGGAAAAAAATGAGAAAGAAATAGGTTTGGAGGAGTGAACTAAGACCTGTGTTGTAGTTGTTTAAGATGCTTATTCGAGCACCAACTGTAAAAGTAAAGTGGCAGTTAGAAGAATCTAGAGCTCAAGGTGTGTATGGTGAAATGAATTTGGGAATTGTCAGAATACAGATGGTATTTACAGCCATGTTTGTGGATGAGATACCCTGAGGAGAAAATGCAGCTAGAGACAAAAGGACTTAGGGCTGAGCCAGGTGACTTCAAAGTTTCCAAACTGGATAGAGAAGGAGACCTAGCAAAGAGGACCAGGGAGGGCCTGTATGTTGCATATTTCATTTCTCAGTGATACTGTTAGTGTGGTGTACTAAAAAGTAACCTGTACAAGAGCTCAAAATAACAGAAACCTAGATCCTGCTTAGTTAAATTATAAAAGTGCTCTGTGAACCACCATTTTTCTATCTGTAAAGTGAAAGTAATGACTCTTTTTCAGTCAATTTAATAGAATACACATGAGGATCCACAGAATTTATGATAGTAGATATGCTTTGTAATCTGAAGATGCAGTGGAGTCATGTCCTGGCTTTTCTATCAGCATACTCTTAGAGGACCATGTTGAAAATGGCCCTATTCTAATTTATTTTTATGTTCTGTAAAGAGTAATATTAATATACTTGGTGAACCATCTTGAGGTTCTGGTACCTACTCTTTTCTGTTCTAGTTGGCTAAAGGAGTTGTCTTACTTCAAGTATATCATAGAAAAAGCTGGAGGGTGAATAATCCTAATAAGAAAAAATTAGTTCAAAGTCATGATGTCTAGGGTCTTCCTAATTTTGCCATCAACAAAGCCCGTCAAAGGTAAAAGACACAGTGCTTTGCCACAGCACACAGCCAGCCTACCATTAGCAAGGCAACCCTGTTCTCAGAATTCATCTCCTAGAGTTGATAGAGAAAACTTGCACTTTTGCTTATTAGATACAATTTTCTCTGTTTACTATTTTAGAGTTTTTCAACAAGTAAATAAAACTCCTATAATAGACTAGGGATTTCTAATCTGGGTGAATATTATTACAAAATTTTTTTTCCTAGTGATGGGGAGTTGGGGATGGAAGGATCATCTGCCTGCTTTCATCTAAGATCCTGAGGACTGAAGTTTCTAAAAAGTCTTAATATTCCCCAATTATATACTCAAAGGTGTTTTTAACCTGGCACTGCATTTAATCCAGTAAATTTTGGCCAATTTTTAAAAATGTAATTAGAGTTCTTAAATGATGTTCTTTCACCAAGTGGCCAAGTATTGTGTAATTCATAGAAGGACCATTCCTCTGAAATGTATGCTCTTAGTGAGATGCGACTTCTTGAACGTGAAACAGTGATAATTTACCATTTTTTGTGTTTCTCTCTCAGGCCACATGCTAATTGTTATCTGTAAGTTACACTTCATAGTATTAACAAAACACTTAGGCATTAAGTACTTCTGTTACCCAATTATGAATGTGAAGTTTGTGAGACACATGGGACTTTCTGAGACTCCTATAGCCAGACTTCCTATAGCCAGAAAGTGGTAGATCTGAGATTCAGACCCATGAAGTTTGACCTCTGAGCCATGTGCCTGACCTATGTAGGAGCTTGCCTTTTAGGCAGCTGTAGTAGAACTGTCTGAAATGCCATTATAGGACCAATAACTAGCACATGATGTTTTTTGTAAATACAGAGACTACTAAATTTATTTTAAGTAAAGAGGGCCAGGCGCAGTGGCTCATGCCTCTAATCCCAGTACTTTGGGAGCCCAAGGTGGCCAGATCACCTAAGGTCAGGAGTTCCAGACCAGCCTGACCAACATGGCGAAACCCGGTCTCTACTAAAAATACAAAAATCTGCTGGGTGCGGTGGTGCACACCTGTAGTCCCAGCTACTCGGGAGGGGGTGAGGCAGGAGAATTGCTTGAACCCGGGAGGCAGAGGTTGAAGTGAGCCGAGATGGTGTCACTGCTCTCCAGCCTGAGTGACAGAGCGAGACGCTATCTCAATTTTTAAAAAAGAAAGAAAAAGCTCTCCTCATTTTGAAATTTAGTAGCAATTTCAAGGCCTGAAAATACTAGTGAAGCAGAAACTCTCTGAAGAAAATAATGTCTTATCCAAAGAATGAACTGACCCACAAGAAGTACATACTAGAAATTGTTTTAAAACTGGAAGCACTTGAATGAAAGTAGCACTGGATGGAGAACTATCTCATGGGAAGTTGAGTCCCAATTCTAATGGTAAATTTTCTTGACTTTTAACAAGGCTTTTTACTTTTTTCAAATCTATTTCTCATCTATGAGCTAGAGTCAGTTATAGCAATTCCTTTGTGCAAAGGGCATAATCATTGTGGAAAAGATGTTATAGTGGTAATATTTTGAGCTACTTGAGAACAGTACTCAATGAAGGTAAGATAGTCATAGTATATAAAATTATCAAAACCATAATCAGAAGAGTCTGTGCCCTTATATACGATAGTTCTCAATAAGATTGACTGTCCTGGTCATAGTCATACATTTTTTTTTTAAGAAAGGGAGCAGAACTATCCAATTCTAATAGTGCCTTGAATCCCATCTCTAAAGTCACAGTATGCCCATTTTGTGGCATATATTCTGCCTATTGCTAATATTCCTTTAGACAGATGGAGTAGAACTAACGTACTGAAACATGGCTTTCATTTATTTTCTTAATAATCTTTGCCATGACCAACTGAATCACATCAATAAAGTACCAGATCTGGATTGTGACCTTGATTTCTTGATTTGGAGAAGTAAAAAAAGAAAAAAAAAAAAAACATTTTTTCATAAAATCAAGGTGTAGAACAAATAAGTTAATATAAATATGAAATGCCAAGTCCCTTGAAATTCATATGAACTTTTAAAATATCTCTTTATCAAATAAAATATCAACTAAAAATCCATAGCTTAAATAATGCGTTATTTAAAAAAATATTTTTTTCTCTCCCGATCAAATACAGTTAGTTGCCTTGGAGAATAACTGAACTATCATCTCACCAAAACATGTCAAACCAAGATCACAATATTTTTATCAGGAAAAATAAAAGAGTCAAAAACTCATCCAAGGGAGGGGAAAAGTTGTGCTTGCATTTATTTATACCAAAAAGTACGATGTAGAGAATACTCTTTGATAAAATTAGTATACGATAAGCAGGAAAGGTCTTCAGGTAAAGGAACAAGAATTTACAATTGTAAACCATGTTGTAAGAATGAAAAAACAGAATTACCCATTATCAGTGGCACTATTAAAACGCATTTTCAACAAACTTAAATATTTCAAACACCTATTGAGGTCATGCGTTTGGAGCAAGTTCACTGTGTTTCATATGGTGTACTTCATATACAGAAGTAATAAGGGAAATGTTCAAAATTCAAATTCAAACTGTCAGACTTTAAATATCAGTGTCCAGCACCCAGTGTTCAGACCTACACCATGGAGCGTAATTTGACTGAGGAGAAACATATCCATAAAATTCCACAGTTTTATTTCTTCCAAAGCATGTTTTGTCACAATGGATAGTTGAAGTTCTTGTTCATAAAAAGGAGAGAACTTTTCTGCCAAGCAAATTAATGTAATTAGGGGAAGCAAATGTGTCAGCCTATGTTGAACCTACAGCAGAGTTGAGTAGAAACTACAAGGAATTATATTTTTCTTTCCTTCTGGGTGGAAAAAAAAATAAGAATACAATGTGGTAAACTGAGAACAGGTTTTTAATCACACTAACCTGTATTCCAACTACATCTCTGCTTCTTTCTTACCCTGCAACTCACCTGAATAAATTATTCACTTTCCCTGAACCTTAGGCATGAAATCAGAATAACACTTACCCACTTACCTCACAGACTGCTGTAAGAATACAATGAGAAAATGACTAAACTGTTGGTTCTCTCTTCACTTTCCTTTAGTTCCTTGACTCTTTTTGATATTTTTATTATATTATATTATATTTGTTTTTAGAGACAGCAGTCTCGCTAGTTTGGTCACCTGCCTAGACTGGCTCTGAACTCCTGGGTTTAAGCAATCCTCCTGCCTCAGCCTCCCAAGTAGCTGGGACTATAGATGCTGGCCACACTCCTGAGGTTTTTAAATCTAAATTTTTTAAATATATTTCATAAAGAAGAGAAAGATACAAACACACCTCTCGTGACAAAGTAATTTAACAATCTGGTAGATCTAAGGGAAAGACTATAAAAGTAGACATTGTTAGAGCAGAATTTCAGAGAACTTCCACTAATATTAACCCAATGCTTGGCTGTTAGAGACCACTGTTTACAAAGGCTGCCCATGACCCTTTGATCAGCAACATTTATGAAAAAGTCATCCTTATAGATGTGAAAAATATATTTACTTATAACTTGCATTCACACATCACTGTTCTTCCTTCTGAAGGCATCCATAGATTTGAAGACTATTAGATGCCTGCATTAAGACTATTCACTAGCCTAATATTCTCAACCACTACAAACCTTCTGTCAAGTAACATAATTTCTCAAATTTTCATCATTTTGAGCCCTCTTTAAAAGATATATTCCAATACGTTGAATAATCCTTAAATAAAGCTGAACATCATATTCCAGCAATGTTCTTACTGGCACAGAATAGTAATAATGCTAGTATTATGAACATTTATTGCATACTTATTTATGTCCTAAATACTTGAGATGCATATACTTTTTAGTGTCCTAATTTATTCAAATTTTGTATTTAGTCATCAAATAAAATGTTAGCTGACACCTACAGTGAGGCACTATAAAATAACAGTTAAGGATTCAATCTTCAGAGCCAGACTTCCTGGATTTGAATGCAGACTCTACTATTTACTAGTCTGTGACCTGGGGGAAAATAACTTAGCCTTTCTATGCCTCAGTTTCTTCAATTGTAAATGAGATTTTAAGATTTGTTTTAATATCAAGCTATCTATGTGAAACGTTTAGAAGAGTGTCTACTTCATAGTAATTGTCAGGAATGTTAGTAGTTACCATTATTACTACTGTAGAGACTAGGTAACCGTATGGAGGAAACGGACAACTGAATAAGAAATAATATAACTCAACATTGAGATAAGTGCTATTTAAAAATAAAGCATAGAAGGGGACAGGAAGTGCTAAGCTGGAAGGTTTTGAGGATGGAGGTTAGATATGTAGGTGTAAGAAGGCTTCCTTAGGGAGGCACCATTAGAACAAACCTGAATGAAATAAAGGAGAGAGCCAAATAACTACCTAGTGGGACAGTGTGCCCAGAAGAGGGAAAGGCTAGCAGAAAAGGTCCTGAAGTGAGATGAGCTTGGCAGAGATAGTGATAGTTAGGGAAAGCAAGCCATCCAGTGTGGCTAGAGAAGACTAAGCAAGTTAGGAAGTGAATCAGAAAGTTAGCAGGGGCCATATGATGTAGTGTTTCATAGGTAATGGAAAGAAAGCACATAGAGATAAAACATCTTATCTAAGTTGACAGACTGATACCAATTTTCTCTGACTTTAAAGCCTTAACTCTTAATCACGTTGCTGCTCTTGACATGAACAACATATTAGATTGGTGCAAAAGTTATTGTGGTTTTTGCCACTGAAAATAATGGCCAAAACTGCAATTGCTTTTGCACCAACCTAGACTTTACTCATACTAAAATTCCGTTAGATTTTTTGGAAGTCAAGACACATTGATGGCTTATATTGTGCTCTTGTCAGCTGAAATATTTAAATGTGTTTTTTATTATACTTTAAGTTCTAGGGTACATGTGCACAACATGCAGGTTTGCTACATAGGTATACATGTGCCATGTTGGTTTGCTGCACCCATCAACTCATTATTTACATTAGGTATTTCTCCTAACGCTATCCGTCCCCCAGTCACCCATCCCCCAACAGGCCCCAGTGTGTGATGTTCCCCTCCCTGTGTCCATGTGTTCTCATTGTTCAACTCCCACTTACAAGTGAGAACATGTGGCATTTGGTTTTCTGTCCTTGTAATATTTTGCTGAGAATGATGGTTTCCAGCTTCATCTATGTCCCTGCAAAGGACATGAACTCATCCTTTTTATGGCTGCATAGTATTCCATGGTATACATGTGCCACATTTTCTTTATCCAGTCTATTATTGATGGACATTTGGGTTGGTTCCAAGTCTTTGTTATTGTGAACAGTTCCGCAATAAATATATGTGTACATGTGTCTTTATAGTAGCATGATTTATAATCCTTTGGGTATATACCCAGTAATGGCACCGCTGGATCAAATGGTATTTCTAGTTATAGATCCTTGAGGAATCACCACACTGTCTTCCACAATGGTCGAACTAATTTACACTCCCACCAGCAGTGTAAAAGCGCTCCTGTTTCTCCACATACTCTCCAGCATCTGTTGTTTCCTGACTTTTTAATGAGCACCATTCTAACTGGTGTGAGATGGTATCTCATTGTGGTTTTGATTTGGATTAAATGTGTTTTTTTAATGGGAACTCTTGCTAACTTGGTTCTAACCCCTCTTGTATTTCTGTAACTGATTTTTGAAGAGGTTTATACGTATTATAGTTCATCTCGCTCAATTATTCCTCTCAACTGTGTGTGTTCTGATAAACTTGCCTTCTACATTTTCAACTTAAATCCTAATAAAAAGAGTGGACTAGAATAGAAGACAAAATAGTTTGTTCTGACTGCTACAAATACCTGCAAGCTTGTATGAGTTCATTAAATTATCTGTAAGATACACTTGTACAACAAGTTATGAACCTACTTTTAACTTTTAAAAGTTAATCCACAAGTTTATTAAGGAAGGTTTGTCTATAGAATTCTCATTAATTTCTAACCTAGTATGTTTATCAAAAAAGAAATCGGAAATTCCTTTAGCATATATTTATCAAACACAGGAAGACTACTAATTTTTACTATCTATGTTTCTAAGATGTTAAAGTAATCTTCTTAATCATTTGTCCTAATTTTTTTACCATGAATATCATACTTACTCAACTATACATTATGGTTATTATCTGTTTGAAAAATGAATCAACATTTATCTATCTTATGGCTTATGGAACCCATACTAATTAATACAAATTCCTGAAATATTACTGACAGTGATTCTGTGACTTTATCTCTAAACAAAATATGTTTGAACCTAAGATATCAACTCTATTACAGTGGTGAGACTCACTCTCACTATCTCTCTAGTACCTTGAAACCATTTTGGTCTACTATTATGTTGAAGAAGATTACTGCTATGAATGGTTAATATATACAAAAAATAAAAAGAAATTGGAACTTTACCCAATTACTGTTACTTTTCATCATGATATCATCTGCCATAAACTGCGACTTATCCTTCTTTGTTCTCTTTACTGCAAACCTGGTTATAAAAGACTTTTCGTTCTTTTGCTTTTATCCCAATTCTCTTTACACTTTGGATTTAACCCTCTTGATACTATTCTTAGAAGTTTGAATCTTTCTTTCCCTCTGTCCTTGATTAAATTGTCCATTTATCTCTTTTTTCTGCACATAAATTTTTTATTTTTTAAAATTTTTGGTTGTTATAGATATATAATAATTGTACATGTTTATGGGGTACATGTGATATTCTGATACAAAATACAACGTGTAATGATGAAATCAGGGCAACTGGTAAAGCCATCACCTCAAGCATTTATCATTTCTTTGGTACAAACACACATACACATACATATTTTCAAAATTAGAGATGGGGGTCTC
The DNA here is from genome assembly GCF_007565055.1 of Rhinopithecus roxellana. Taxonomy (NCBI): domain Eukaryota; kingdom Metazoa; phylum Chordata; class Mammalia; order Primates; family Cercopithecidae; genus Rhinopithecus; species Rhinopithecus roxellana. Next base: position 5,465,696 of record NC_044550.1, read on the forward strand.
ACTCTGACACCCAGGCTGCAGTGCAGTGATGCAATCCTGGCTTACTCTAACCTCAAACTCCTGAGCCCAAGCAATCCTCTTGCCTCAGCATCAGTTAGGACTGCAGTTACGTGACACCATGCCTGGTGAGCTAGGCCATTCTTACATTACTATAAAGAAATACCTGAGATGGAAGGTGGCTGGCAAGACGGCCGAATAGGAACAGCTCTGGTCTGCAGCTCCCAGCAAGATCAACACAGAAGGTGTGTGACTTCTGCATTTCCAACTGAGGTACCCAACTCATCTTACTGGGACTGGTTAGACAGTGTGTCTAGTCCACAGAGGGCAAGCTGAAGCAGGGTAGGGCGTTGCCTCACCCAGGAAGTACAAGGGGTCAAGGAACTCCCTCACCTAGCCAAGGGAAGATGTAAGGGACTGTGTCGTGAGGAACGGTGCACTCCAGCTCAGATACTACACTTTTTCCACAGTCTTTGCAACCTGCAGACCAGGAGATTCCCTTGGGTGCCTATGCCACCAGGGCCCTGGGTTTCAAGCACAAAACTGGGTGGCCACTTGGGCAGATACCTTTTCATACCCCACTGGTGCCAGGAAAGCCAGTGAGACAGAACCATTCACTCCCCTGGAAAGGGGGCTGAAGCCAGGTAGCCAAGTGGTCTGGCTCAGCAGATCCCACCCCCATGGAGCCCAGTAAGCTAAGATCCACTGGCTTGAAATTCTCACTGCCAGGCCGGGCACAGTGGCTCATGCCTGTAATCCCAGCACTTTGGGAGGCTGAGGCAGGTGGATCACGAGGTCAAGAGATCAAGACCATCCTGGCTAACATGGTGAAATCCCGTCTCTACTAAAAATTAAAAAAAAAAAAAAGCAAGGTGTGGTGGCGGCACCTGTAGTTCCGGCTACTCAGGAGGCTGAGGCAGGAGAATGATGTGAACCTGGGAGGCAAAGCTGGCAGTGAGCCAAGATTGTACCACTGTACTCCAGCCTGGGCAACAGTGTGAGACTCCGTCTTTAAAAAAAAAAAAAAGAAAGAAAGAAAAAAAAGAAATGCTTGCTGCCAGCACAACAGTCTGAAGTCGACCTGGGATTCTCAAGCTTGGTGGGGGTAGAGGAGTCCACCATTACTGAGGCTTGAGTAGGAGGTTTACCCCTCATAGTGTAAACAAAGCTGCCTAGAAGTTCGAACTGGGCGGAGCCCACCACAGCTCCACAAAGCCACTGTAGTGGGACTGCCTCTCCAGATTCCTCCTCTTGGGCAGGGCATCTCTGAAAGAAAGGCAGCAGCCCCAGTCAGGGTCTTATAGATAAAACTCCCATCTCCCTGTGACAGAACACCTATGGGAAGGGGTGGCTGTGAAGTTAGTTTCAGCAGACATAAACGTTCCAGACTGCCAGCTCCAAAGAGCAACAGATCTCCCAGCGTAGTGCTTGAGCTGTGCTAAGAGGCAGACTGCCTCCTCAAGTGGATCCCTGACTCCCATGCCTCCTGCCTGGGAGACACCTCCCAGAAGGGGTCAACAGACACCTTTATACAGAAGAGCTCCACCTGGCATCTGGCGGGTGCCCCTCTGGGACGAAGCTTCCAGAGGAAGGAACAGGCAGCAATCTTTACTGTTCTGCAGCCTCCACTGGTGATACCCAGGCAAATGGTATCGAGTGGACCTCCAGCAAACTCCAGCAGACCTGCAGCAGAGGGGCCTGTTAGAAGGAAAACTAACAAACAGAAAATAATAGCATCAACATCAATGAAAAGGATGTCCACACAAAAACCCCATCCGAAGGTCACCAACATGAAAGACCAAAGGTAGATAAGTCCACTAAGATGAGGAAAAACCAGCACAAAAAGGCTGAAAATTTAAGAACCAGAATGCCTCTTCTCCTTCAAAGGATCACACCTCCTTGCTAGCAAGGGAACAAAACTGGATGGAGAATGAGTTTACAAATTGACAGAAGTAGACTTCAGAAGGTGGGTAGTAACAAACTCACCTGAGCTGAAGGAACATGTTCTAACCCAATGCAAGGAAACTAAGAACGCTGAAAAAAAGTTAGAGGAATTGCTAACTGAATAACCAGTTTAGAGAAGAACGTAAATGACCTGATGGAGCTGCAAAACACAGCATGAGAACTTCGTGAAGCATACACAAGTATCAATAGCCGAATCAATCAAACAGAAGAAAGGATATCAGAGATTGAAGATCAACTTAATGAAATAAAGTATGAAGACAAGATTAGAGAAAAAAGAATGAAAAGGAAGCCTCCAAGAAATATGGGACTATGTGATAAGACCAAACCTACATTTGATTGGTGTACCTGAAAGTGACAGGGAGAATTGAACCAAGTTGGAAAACACTCTGAAGGATATTATCCAGGAGAATTTCCCCAACCTAGTAAGAGAGACCAACATTCAAATTCAGGAAATACAGAAAACACCACAAAAATACTCTTCGAGAAAAGCAAACCCAAGACACATAATCATCAGATTCACCAAGGTTGAAGGAAAAAATGTTAAGGGCAGCCAGAGAGAAAGGTCAGGTTACCCACAAAGGGAAACCTATCAGACTAACAACAGATCTCTCTGCAGAAACCTTACAAGCCAGAAGAGGGTGGGGGCCAATAATCAACATTCTTAAAGAAAAGAATTTTCAACCCAGCATTTCGTATCCATCCAAACTAAGCTTCATCAGCGAGGGAGAAATTAAATTATTTACAGACAAGCAAATGCTGAGGGATTTTTTCACAGCCAGGCCTGACTTACAAGAGCTCCTGAAGGAAGCACTAAATATGGAGAGGAAAAACTGGTACCAGCCATTGCAAAAACATACCTAATTGTAAACATCATTGACACTATGAAGAAACTGCATCAACTAACGGGCAAAATAGCCAGCTAGCATCATAATGACAGGATCAAATTCACACATAAAAATATTAACCTTAAATGTAAATGGGCTAAATGCCCCAGTTGAAAGACACAGACTGGAAAATTGGATAGAGTCAAGACCTATCAGTGTGCTATATTCAGGAGACCTATCTCATGTGCAAAGACACACATAGGCTTGAAATAAAGGGATGGGGGAATATTTACCAAGCAAATGGAAAGCAAAAAAAAAAAAAAGAAAAAAAAAAGCAGAGGTTGCAATCTTAGTCTCTGATAAAAAACAGACGTTAAACCAACAAAGATCAAAAAAGACAAAGAAGGACATTACATAATGGTAGAGGGATCAATGTAACAAGAAGAGCTAACTATCCTAAATATATATGCACCAAATACAGGAGCACCTAGATTCATAAAGCAAGTTCTTAGAGACTACAAAGAGACTTAGACTCCCACACAATAATAGTGGGAGACTTTAACACCCCACTGTCAATATTAGACACATCAACAGGACAGAAAATTAACACGGATATTCAGGACTTGAACTCAGTTCTGGACCAAGCAAATCTAATAGACATCTACAGAACTCTCCACCCCAAATCAACAGAATATACATTCTTCTCACCACCACATGGCACTTATTCTAAAATTGACCACATAATTGGAAGTAAAACACTCTTCAGCAAATGCAGAAGGACAGAAATCATAGCAAACGGTCTCTCAGACCACAGTGCAGTCAAATTAGAACTCAGGATTAAGAAACTCACTCAAGGCCGGGCGCGGTGGCTCAAGCCTGTAATCCCAGCACTTTGGGAGGCGGAGACGGGTGGATCACGAGGTCAGGAGATCGAGACCATCCTGGCTAACACGGTGAAACCCCGTCTCTACTAAAAAATACAAAAAACTAGCCGGGCGCAGTGGCGGGCGCCTGTAGTCCCAGCTACTCAGGAGGCTGAGGCAGGAGAATGGCATGAACCCGGGAGGCGGAGCTTGCAGTGAGCTGAGATCCGGCCACTGCACTCCAGCCTGGGCGACAGAGAGAGACTCCTTCTCAAAAAAAAAAAAAAAAAAAAAAAAGAAACTCACTCAAAATCACACAACTACATGGAAACTGAACAACCTGCTCCTGAATAACTACTGGGTAAATAATGAAATTAAGACAGAAATAAATAAGTTCTTTGAAACCAATAAGAAAAAGACACAATGTACCAGAATATGTAGGACACAGCTAAAGCAGTGTTTAGAGGGAAATTTATAGCACTAAACACCCACAAGAGAAAGCAGGAAAGATCTAAAATTCACACCCTAACATCACAATTAATAGAACTAGAGAGACAAGAGCAAACAAATTCAAAAGCTCGCAGAAGACAAGAAATAACTAAGATCAGAGCACAATTGAAAGAAATAGAGACATGAAAAACCCTTCAAAAAATCAATGAATCCAAGAGCTGATTTTTTGAAAAGATCAACAAAATTGACAGACGACTAGCAAGACTAATAAGGAAGAAAAGAGAGAAGAATCAAATAGACACAATAAAAAATGATAAAGGGGATATCACCACTGATCCAACAGACATACAAACTACCATCAGAGAATACTGTGAACACCTCTATGCAAATAAACTAGAAAATCTAGAAGAAATGGATAAATTCCTGTACACATACACCCTCCTAAGACTAAACCAGGAAGAAGTTGAATCCCTGCATAGGCCAATAACAAGTTCTGAAATTGAGGCAGTAATTAATAGCCTACCACCCAAAAAAAGCCCAGGACCAGAAAGATTCACAGCTGGATTCTACCAGAGGTACAAAGAGGAGCTGGTACCCTTCCCTCTGAAACTATTCCAAACAATAGAAAAAGAGGGAATCCTCCCTAACTCATTTTATGAGGCCAGCATCATCCTGATATCAAAACCTGGCAGAAACACAATAAAAAGGAAGAAAATTTCAGGCCAATATCCTAATGAACATCAATGTGAAAATCCTCAATAAAATACTGGCAAAACAAATCCAGCAGCACATGAAAAAGTTATTCACCACAATCAAGTCGACTTCATCCCTGGAATGCAAGGCTGGTTCAGCGTACACAAATCAATAGATGTAATGCATCACATAAACAGAACCAATGACAAAAACCACGTGATTATCTCAGTGGATGTAAAAAAGGCCTTTGATAAAATTCAAAACCCCTTCATGCTAAAAACTCTCAATAAACTAGATGTTGATGGAATGCATATCAAAATAATAAGAGCTATTTATGACCAACTCATAAAACCATATGACCAACCCATAAAACCTAGGCAGTAACATTCAGGACATAGGCATGGGCAAAGCCTTCATGACTAAAACACCAAAAGCAATGGCAACAAAAGCCAAAATTGACAAATGTGATCTAATTAAACTAAAGAGTTTCTGTACAGCAAAAGAAACTATCATCAGAGTGAACAGGCAACCTACAGAATGGGAGAAAATTTTTGCAATCTATCCATCTAACAAAGGGCTATGATACAGAATCTACAAGGAGCTTAAACAAATTTACAAGAAAAAACAACCCCATCAAAAAGTGGGTAAAAGATATGAACAGACACTTCTCAAAAGAAGACATTTATATGGCCAACAAAAATATGAAAAAAAAAAGCTCATCATCACTGGCCATTAGAGATATGTAAATCAAAACCGCAATGAAATACCATCTCATGCCAGTTAGAATGGCAGTCATTAAAAAGTCAGGAGGCAACAGATGCTGGAGAGAATGTGAAGAAATAGGAATGCTTTTACACTGTGGTGGGAGTGTAAATTAGTTCAACCATTGTGGAAAACAGTGTGGCAACTCGTCAAGGATCTAGAGCCAGAAATACTGTTTGACCCAGCAGTCCCATTACTGGGTATTTACCCAAAGGATTATATATCATTCTACTATAAAGACACATGCACACGTATGTTTATTGCAGCACTATTCACAGTAGCAATGACTTGGAACCAACCCAAATGCCCATCAATGATAGACTAAATAAAGAAAATGTGGCACATGTACACCATGGAATACTATGCAGCCACAAAAAGGGATGAGTTTGTGTCCTTTGCAGGGACATAGATGAAGTTGGAAACTATAATTCTCAGCAAACTAACACAGGAACAGAAAACCAAACACTGCATGTTCTCACTCATTTAAGTGGGAGTTGAACAATGAGAACACATGAACACAGGGAGGGGAACATCACACACTGGGACCTGTCAGAGGGTGGGCAGCTAGGGGATGGATAGCAGTAGGAGAAATACCTAATGCAGATGATGGGTTGATGGGTGCAGCAAACCACCATGGTACATGTATGCCTATGTAACAAACCTGCATGGCAAGTATCCTAGGACCTACAGTTTAAAAAAAAAAAAAAAAAAAAAAAAAAAACCAGGAAGAAATATCTGAGACTGAGTGATTTATAAAGGAAAGAAGTTTAATTGGATCATGGTTCTGCAGGCTATACAAACATGGCACCCACATCTGCGTATCTTCTGGGGAGCTTCAGGGAGCTTTTACTCATGGTAGAAGGAGAAGAGAGAGCAGGCACATCACATGGTAGAAGCTGGAGCAAGTGTGAGGGGGAGCTGCCACACACTTTTAAACAACCAGATCTCACATGAACTCACTCATCACCAAGAGGATGGTGCTAGCTAAGCCATTCATGAGCGAAAAGCCCCATGATCCAAACACCTCCCACCAGGCCCCACCTTAAACACTGGGGTTAATATTTTAATGTGATTTGATGGGGACACAGATCAAACTGTAGCACCTGGCTAATGTTTTTATTTTTCTTTATGTAGAGACAGGATTTCGCTGTGTTGCCCAGGCTGGTCTCAAACTCCTGGCCTCAAGCAGTCCTCCCAACTTGGCCTCCCAAAGTACTGGGATTACAGGCATGAGCCATATATGTGTAGGGATGCCCAGTCTACACATATATTTTATACACACAACATGGATCAGTCTATGCAATAAAATTGTTTTCTTTAGATAGTTTACCTATTGTTTCTATTTTTAATTTCAATGCTTTTGTGTTTGTATTTTAGGAATAAATGTTTTTATTTAATGTTTATTTGGTAAATATTTATCTTGAGTGAGCTTCCTTTATATGGTTATGACCTTACATTTATACTTAGGTTTTCTCTGAGCATTTAAATATATGCTTTTCAGTGTTTATTTTTTAAATGATATGATGTTTGAGATTTACTTCAAAATAACCTGGAACAGTAAGGGAGAGTCAGATAATGGAATGGACAAAATAATATTGGTTATCGGTTGCAAATGGTTGAAGATGAGTATAATGAGTGCATACTAGCTCATTATGTTGCTTTCTCCATTTATACATAAGTTTGAAATTTTCCTTAATGAAAAATTAAAAATAAAAGAGATTGTATGTTCGTACCAGCTTTTTAGAGAGTACTAACGGAGCCCTAATAATGCACACATTTCAACCACCAATTTTTCTTAAACGGTGTTTATCATAATTTTAAAAGCTTTTAATTCTTAGAGTAGTTTTAGGTTTATAGCAAAATTGAAAGGAAGGTATAGAGATTTTCCATATACCATTTGCCCCTACACATGTATAGCCTCACCCATTGTTAACATCCCCCATCAAAATGGTATATTTGTTGTAATTAATGAACCTACAGTGCCACATCATTATCACCCAAAGTTCACAGTTCATATTAGGGTTCACTCTTGGTGTTGTACATTCTGACTTTGGACAAATATATGACATGTATCCACCATTATACTACCATACAGAATTGTTTCACTGCTCTAAAAATCCTGTGCACTTCACCTACTTACTCCCTATCCCGTGAACACTGGCAGTCACTGATCTTATTACTACCTCCATGCTTTTGTCTGTCCCAGAATATCATGCAATTAGAGTCACAGAATTTAGCCTTTTGGGATTGGCTTCTTTCACTTAGTAATATGCATCTAAGTTTCCTCCTTGTCTTTTCATAACTTGATAGCTCAGTTTTTAAGTTCTGAATAATATTCCATTATCTGGATGTACAACAGTTTATTTATCCATTAGCCTACTGAAGGACATCTTGGTTGCTTCCAAGTTTTGGAAATTATGAATAAAGCTGGTATAAACATTCATGTGCAAGCTTTTGTATAGACACGAGTTTTCAGCTCCTTTGGGTAAACAGCAAGGAGTCCAATTGCTGAATCATATGGTAACAATATGTTTAGTAAAGACACCACCAAACTGTCTTCCAACATAATTGTACTATTTTGCATTTCCACCAGCCATGCTGAGTGTTTAGTGCTTTAAATTCTCATCAGAGTTTGGTTTTGTCAGGTTTTTTTTTTTTTTTTTTTTTTTTTTTTGCCATTCTAATGGTGTGTAGTGATAGCTCGTTATTGTTTTAATTTGCATTTCGCTGATGATGTACGATGTGGAGCATCAAATAATAATAATAAGATGTCATATGCCTACTTACCATCTGTATATCTTTTTTGGTGAGATATCTGGTAAGGTCTTTGGCCCATTTTTTTTTAAATCGGGTCATTAATTTTCTTACTGTTGAATTTTAAGTTCTTTGTATATTTTGGATAACAGTCTTTTATCAGATGTGTCTTTTGCAAATATTTTTTCCAAGACTGTGGCTTATATTTTTATCCTCTTAAAAGTGTCTTTCATAGAGCAGAAGCTTTTAATTTTCATGAAATCCACTCTATTAATTTTTTGGATTATGCCTTTGGTAGGATATCTAAAAAGTTATGGCAAAAGCCAAGGTCATCTGGATTTTCTCCTATGTCATCTTCTAGGAGTTTTATAGTGTGTTTTTGCATTAGGTTTGTAATCCATTATGAGTTAAATGTTATGAAGGGAGCAAGGTTACTATCTAGATTTCTTTTTTTCTCTGTGGATGTCCAGCTGTTCTAGCACCATTTGTTGAAAAGACTGTCTTTTCTCTATTGTATTGCCTTTACTCCTTTGTCAAAGATCAGATTACTATATTTATGTGGGTCTATATCTGGGCTCTCTATTCTGTTCTATTGATCTCTTTGTCCATTCTTTTGCCAGTACCATACTTCCTAGATTGCTGTAGCTTTATGGTAAATCTTAAAGTCAAGTTGTATCATATTGTAGCTTTATAGTAAGCCTTCAAGTCAGGTAATGTCAGTTCTCCAACTTTGTCCTTCTTCAGTATTGTGCAGGATAGGTTTGGAGCAGTGCAAAAATGCAAATAATGTAAATGTCCAACCATTTGTTCATGACTAGTGAAATAAAATTTGGTGTTTGTGATTAAATACACTGAATCATTAAAAACAAACTGTCAGTCTTAGGTAAGTACATGCAAGTTTCTAAATCTGTATTTTAAAAAGCACCATTTATATCCCTATCTGTCTAAACATCTGTTGAATATTTGTAAAGCGTCATTGTTTCCATTTATAATGTCCTTTATATTTTCTTAGCTTTCTCAATGGTGTATATCTTGTTGACCTGCACTGCTGGTCTTTCTTTCTGTTGAACATATTGTACCAATTCATTTTCTTATTTTGGTCATAAGTTGTGACTAATGTCTTTTAAGAAAGTAAGCATTCAGCCATAAAGACAAACTAAGTAAGCTTATCTTTTCTGAATATATAGTATAGATTTGTACCAAAAATAAAATTGGCCCAAAAGTCCCAGTGTTGAAAATATGTATCATGTAACTTTATTTCTTAAAGATTGTATTAGATTTCCAAGAAAAACCCTATAATTTATTATGAATTAAATGAAGCATAACAATAGTATGTTTTTTTAAAAAAATCTCATTCCCACAAAGCAAACTCAGATCTAAAAGGAAGTGACCATGAAGTTCTCTCTAGGCTTGTTTTATTTTATTTTTTTCAGTGTCTTGGTACATAGATTAGTTTAACATTTGAAGAAAAATGTGCCATGAAGAAAAGCTTTTGTTGGATTCTATGAATACATTTTTATTTATCAGATTTAGTTTGATCAAATTTACTATTTATTGTAGTGTTTCTTATGCTATCAACAAACCAACAAACATGGCTAAATGTTACTACATTTTAATAGAGTAACACTGATTTCAAATCTGTAAATTAAATAATGAAAAAAATTAAATGAAAAGAAAAAGATGTTAATATTAATTGAGGAGAATTTCCTGAGGTCTTCTACAACCAAGAAAATAAATTATACATAAAGTTTTACAGTGGAAAGTAAATAGAAATTTGGCCTATTTAGTACTATCCTTTCAGAAATTAATAAAAAAGGTAGAAGATGTTATTAAGTCAGATAAATGCCAGAGAAAGGGCTTTTTAAAAAAATCTGTAAGGTTGAAACTCTTTCATAGAAATTTGTCAAACTCTGAACTTCCCTGACTTTACTTTGCAAGATTGGCATTCTTTAACAGATAAAGGGAGTTTTCTGGTGCAATCTGCCTAATAGGTGTCCTTTTATTCATTTATTTATTTTGTTTCCTTTTCCTTTGCTATTTCTCAGATGTTCTTGGCTTGAAAGGTTTAGTCCATAGGTGCAGTGGTCTTCTTTAGACAAGAAAGAACTTAGGTAAGACATGAAGTTAAGGTTGCACTGAGTGCACTTCCCAGCAGTCAACTTAGATATTTGTCAAAAGTAGTATGACATTTGGCAGGGTAATTGACAGTAGCATTGACTTTATTTTCTTAACATGTCGACAGCACACAAAAGCTCAAAATCTGCTTTTTAATAAGTGGATGGTACCCCCAGGCTAAAGAATAATGAATGTACTTTTTGAGCCATCTTCTCTTTATTTAACCTGCTATTCTGTACTGTATGTATTAGAAGTAGACACCACAGTTCTGTGGTTTGAAAATACTGGTCTTATAAATCAATATGCCTCTGCATAACAGAGATGAGGTAGCTTTTGCCAAAAATAAAAGCAAGGAGAGAAAGATAAAGAAGGGTTTGTGAAATTCATACAGTAGAATTTCAGGAAAATACAGCACTATATAACAAACATATGTTACTGTTTACTCAATTTATATCTGAAACAATTTGTAACTGCTCACCTCATAATAGATTTTAGCATCCCAGAAAAATGTTTAAGTCAAATGAATATTGTACATTTTCAATTAGAATGAGAAAACAGTTATTAAATGCATTTTACAAAAAGAAATATTATATGGCTTTTGTAATAAAGAGGAAATATTAATGAATATAAAACACATTAGCTGCAAATTGAACTGTCAAATTAGCTTCATTATAGAACTTTATATAAATATTTCCTTACTGAAAGATTTTATTTCATAAACAATCTCTTTAAAGTATAACAATAGCAATAAAGACTATAAATACCTTTAAGAAATGAGTCGAGAAGGCGGAGCAAGATGGCCGAATAGGAACAGCTCCAGTCTCCAACTCCCAGAGCGAGCGACACAGAAGACCGGTGATTTCTGCATTTTCAACTGAGGTACTGGGGTCATCTCACTAGGGAGTGCCGGACAATCGGTGCTGGTCAGCTGCTGCAGCCTGACCAGCGAGAGCTGAAGCAGGGCGAGGCATCGCCTCACCTGGAAGCGCAAGGGGGAAGGGGATCCGTTTTCCTAGCCAGGGGAACTGAGACACACAACACCTGGAAAATCGGGTAACTCCCACCCCAATACTGCGCTGTAAGCATACAGGCACACCAGAATATATCCCACACCTGGCCGGGAGGGTCCCACGCCCACGAAGCCTCCCTCACTGCTAACACAGCAGTCTGCCGCGATCTATCCACAAGGCAGCAGCGAGGCTGGGGGAGGGGCGCCCGCCATTCCTGAGGCTTAAGTAGGTAAACAAAGCCTCTGGGAAGCTCGAACTGGGTGGAGCTCACAGCAGCTCAAGGAAGCCTGCCTGTCTCTGTAGTCTCCACCTCTGGGGACAGCGCACAGCTGAAGACCAACAGGGGAAGTAGCGGGAGCCGGTGCAGACGCGAACGACTCTGTCTGACAGCTTTGGGGAGAGCCGTGGATCTCCCAACGCGGAGGTTGAGATCTGAGAACGGACAGACTGCCTGCTCAGGTGTGTCCCTGACCCCTGAGTAGCCTAGCTGGGAGAAATCCCCCACTAGGGGCAGTCTGACACCCCACACCTCACAGGGTGGAGTACAGCCCTGAGAGGAAACTTCCAAAAGAAGAATCAGACAGGTACACTCGCTGTTCAGCAATATTCTATCTTCGGCAACCTCTGCTGCTGATACCCAGGCAAACAGGGTCTGGAGTGGACCTCAAGCAATCTCCAACAGACCAACAGACAGTCCTTCTGACTGTCAGAAGGAAAACTATCAAACAGGAAGGACACCTATACCAAAACCCCATCAGTACGTCACCACCATCAAAGACCAGAGACAGATAAAACCACAAAGATGGGGAAGAAGCAGGGCAAAAAAGCTGGAAATTCAAAAAATAAGAGCGCATCTCCCCCTGCAAAGGAGCGCAGCCCATCGCCAGCAACGGATCAAAGCTGGTCAGAGAATGACTTGGACGAGAGGAGAGAAGAAGGCTTCAGTCCATCAAACTTATCAGAGCTAAAGGAGGAATTACGTACCCAGCGCAAAGAAACTAAAAATCTTGAAAAAAGAGTGGAAGAATTGACAGCTAGACTAATTAATGCAGAGAAGATCATAAACGAAATGACAGAGATGAAAACCATGACACGAGAAATACGTGACAAATGCACAAGCTTCAGTAACCGACTCGATCAACTGGAAGAAAGAGTATCAGCGATTGAAGATCAAATGAATGAAATGAAGCGAGAAGAGAAACCAAAAGAAAAAAGAAGAAAAAGAAATGAGCAAAGCCTGCAAGAAGTATGGGATTACATAAAAAGACCAAATCTACGCCTGATTGGGGTGCCTGAAAGTGAGGGGGAAAATGGAACCAAGTTGGAAAACACTCTTCAGGAAATCATCCAGGAGAACTTCCCCAACCTAGTAGGGCAGGCCAACATTCAAATTCAGGAAATACAGAGAACGCCACAAAGATACTCCTCCAGAAGAGCAACTCCAAGACACATAATTTCCAGATTCACCAAAGTTGAAATGAAGGAAAAAATCTTAAGGGCAGCCAGAGAGAAAGGTCGGGTTACCCACAAAGGGAAGCCCATCAGACTAACAGCAGATCTCTCGGCAGAAACTCTACAAGCCAGAAGAGAGTGTGGACCAATATTCAACGTTCTTAAAGAAAAGAATTTTAAACCCAGAATTTCATATCCAGCCAAACTAAGTTTCATAAGTGAAGGAGAAATAAAATCCTTTACAGATAAGCAAATGCTTAGAGATTTTGTCACCACCAGGCCTGCCTTACAAGAGACCCTGAAGGAAGCCCTAAACATGGAAAGGAACAACCGGTACCAGCCATTGCAAAAACATGCCAAAATGTAAAGACCATCGAGGCTAGGAAGAAACTGCATCAACTAACGAGCAAAATAACCAGTTAATATCATAATGGCAGGATCAAGTTCACACATAACAATATTAACCTTAAATGTTAATGGACTAAATGCTCCAATTAAAAGACACAGACTGGCAAACTGGATAAAGAGTCAAGACCCATCAGTCTGCTGTATTCAGGAGACCCATCTCACATGCAGAGACATACATAGGCTCAAAATAAAGGGATGGAGGAAGATCTACCAAGCAAATGGAGAACAAAAAAAAGCAGGGGTTGCAATCCTTGTCTCTGATAAAACAGACTTTAAACCATCAAAGATCAAAAGAGACAAAGGAGGCCATTACAAAAATGGTAAAGGGATCAATTCAACAGGAAGAGCTAACTCTCCTAAATATATATGCACCCAATACAGGAGCACCCAGATTCATAAAGCAAGTCCTTAGGGACTTACAAGGAGACTTAGACTCCCATACAATAATAATGGGAGACTTCAACACTCCGCTGTCAACATTAGACAGATCAACGAGACAGAAAGTTAACAAGGATATCCAGGAATTGAACTCATCTCTGCACCAAGCGGACCTAATAGACATCTATAGAACTCTCCACCCCAAATCAACAGAATATACATTCTTCTCAGCACCACATCGCACTTATTCCAAAATTGACCACATAATTGGAAGTAAAGTACTCCTCAGCAAATGTAAAAGAACAGAAATTATAACAAACTGTCTCTCAGACCACAGTGCAATCAAACTAGAACTCAGGACTAAGAAACTCAATCAAAACCGCTCCACTACATGGAAACTGAACAACCTGCTCCTGAATGACTACTGGGTACATAACGAAATGAAAGCGGACATAAAGATGTTCTTTGAAACCAATGAGAACAAAGATACAACATACCAGAATCTCTGGGACACATTTAAAGCAGTGTGTAGAGGGAAATTTATAGCACTAAATGCCCACAAGAGAAAGCAGGAAAGATCTAAAATTGACACTCTAACATCACAATTAAAAGAACTAGAGAGGCAAGAGCAAACACATTCAAAAGCTAGCAGAAGGCAAGAAATAACTAAGATCAGAGCAGAACTGAAGGAGATAGAGACACAAAAAACCCTCCAAAAAATCAATGAATCCAGGAGTTGGTTTTTTGAAAAGATCAACAAAATTGACAGACCGCTAGCAAGGCTAATAAAGAAGAAAAGAGAGAGGAATCAAATAGATGCAATAAAAAATGATAAAGGGGATATCACCACTGACCCCACAGAAATACAAACTACCATCAGACAATACTATAAACGCCTCTACGCAAATCAACTAGAAAATCTAGAAGAAATGGATAATTTCCTGGACACTTACACTCTCCCAAGGCTAAACCAGGAAGAAGTTGAATCCCTGAATAGACCAATAGCAGGCTCTGAAATTGAGGCAACAATTAATAGCCTACCCACCACAAAAAGTCCAGGACCAGATGGATTCACAGCTGAATTCTACCAGAGGTACAAGGAGGAGCTGGTACCATTCCTTCTGAAACTATTCCAATCAATAGAAAAAGAGGGAATCCTCCCGAACTCATTTTATGAGGCCAACATCATCCTGATACCAAAGCCTGGCAGAGACACAACAACAAAAGAGAATTTTAGACCAATATCCCTGATGAACATTGATGCAAAAATTCTCAATAAAATACTGGCAAACCGGATTCAGCAGCACATCAAAAAGCTTATCCACCATGATCAAGTGGGCTTCATCCCTGGGATGCAAGGCTGGTTCAACATTCGCAAATCAATAAACGTAATCCAGCATATAAACAGAACCAAAGACAAGAACCACATGATTGTCTCAATAGATGCAGAAAAGGCTTTTGACAAAATTCAACAGCCCTTCGTGCTAAAAACGCTCAATAAATTCGGTATTGATGGAACGTATCTCAAAATAATAAGAGCCATTTATGACAAACCCACAGCTAATATCATACTGAATGGGCAAAAACTGGAAAAATTCCCTTTGAAAACTGGCACAAGACAGGGATGCCCTCTCTCACCACTCCTATTCAACATAGTGTTGGAAGTTCTGGCTAGGGCAATCAGGCAAGAGAAAGAAATCAAGGGTATCCAGTTAGGAAAAGAAGAAGTCAAATTGTCCCTGTTTGCAGATGACATGATTGTATATTTAGAAAACCCCATCGTCTCAGCCCAAAATCTCCTTAAGCTGATAAGCAACTTCAGCAAAGTCTCAGGATACAAAATTAATGTGCAAAAATCACAAGCATTCTTATACACCAGTAACAGACAGGCAGAGAGCCAAATCAGGAATGAACTTCCATTCACAATTGCTTCAAAGAGAATAAAATACCTAGGAATCCAGCTTACAAGGGATGTAAAGGACCTCTTCAAGGAGAACTACAAACCACTGCTCAGTGAAATAAAAAAGGACACAAACAAATGGAAGAACATACCATGCTCATGGATAGGAAGAATCAATATCGTGAAAATGGCCATACTCCCCAAGGTTATTTATAGATTCAATGCCATCCCCATCAAGCTACCAATGAGTTTCTTCACAGAATTGGAAAAAACTGCTTTAAAGTTCATATGGAACCAAAAAAGAGCCCGCATTGCCAAGACAATCCTAAGTCAAAAGGACAAAGCTGGAGGCGTCACGCTACCTGACTTCAAACTATACTACAAGGCTACAGTAACCAAAACAGCATGGTACTGGTACCAAAACAGAGCTATAGACCAATGGAACAGAACAGAGTCCTCAGAAATAATACCGCACATCTACAGCCATCTGATCTTTGACAAACCTGAGAGAAACAAGAAATGGGGAAAGGATTCCCTATTTAATAAATGGTGCTGGGAAAATTGGCTAGCCATAAGTAGAAAGCTGAAACTGGATCCTTTCCTTACCCCTTATACGAAGATTAATTCAAGATGGATTAGAGACTTAAATGTTAGACCTAATACCATAAAAACCCTAGAAGAAAATCTAGGTAGTACCATTCAGGACATAGGCATGGGCAAGGACTTCATGTCTAAAACACCAAAAGCAACGGCAGCAAAAGCCAAAATTGACAAATGGGATCTAATTAAACTAAAGAGCTTTTGCACAGCAAAAGAAACTACCATCAGAGTGAATAGGCAACCTACAGAATGGGAGAAAATTTTTGCAACCTACTCATCTGACAAAGCACTAATATCCAGAATCTACAAAGAACTCAAACAAATATACGAGAAAAAAACAAACAACCCCATCAAAAAGTGGGGAAAGGATATGAACAGACATTTCTCAAAAGAAGATATTCATACAGCCAACAGACACATGAAAAAATGCTCATCGTCACTCGCCATCAGAGAAATGCAAATCAAAACCACAATGAGATACCATCTCACACCAGTTAGAATGGCAATCATTAAGAAGTCAGGAAACAACAGGTGTTGGAGAGGATGTGGAGAAATAGGAACAGTTTTACACTGTTGGTGGGATTGTAAACTAGTTCAACCATTATGGAAAACAGTATGGCAATTCCTCAAGGATCTAGAACTAGATGTACCATACGACCCAGCCATCCCACTACTGGGTATATACCCAAAGGATTATAAATTATTCTACTACAAAGACACATGCACACGTATGTTTATTGCGGCACTATTCACAATAGCAAAGACTTGGAATCAACCCAAATGTCCATCTGTGACAGACTGGATTAAGAAAATGTGGCACATATACACCATGGAATACTATGCAGTCATAAAAAAGGATGAGTTTGCGTCCTTTGTAGGGACATGGATGCAGCTGGAAACCATCATTCTTAGCAAACTATCACAAGAAGAGAAAACCAAACACCGCATGTTCTCACTCATAGGTGGGAACTGAACAATGACATCACTTGGACTCGGGAAGGGGAACATCACGCACTGGGGCCTATCATGGGGAGGGGGGAGGGGGGAGGAGGGAGGGATTGCACTGGGGAGTTATACATGATATAAATGATGAATTGATGGGTGCTGACGAGTTGATGGGTGCAGCACACCAACATGGCATAAGTATACATATGTAACAAACCTGCACGTTATGCACATGTACCCTAGAACTTAAAGTATAATAAAAAAAAATAAAATAAAATAAAAAAAAAAAAAAAGAAATGAGTCATTCATTTTAAAAATCTACCAGAGGTAATAAAATATTATAAAACTTACTACACCACACACATGAGATTGCCAGTAAAACTGAGAAAATCTGAATAACACTGGTGGATTTCATTCATATCAATATCTTGATTGTGAATATTGCCCTATGGTTTTGCAACATGTCACCATTTGGGGAAACTAGCAAAGTGTACAAGGTACCTTTCTTACCTCTGAAAATGAATCTACAATTATCTATAAAAGTTTCACTAAAAAAGCAATAACTCTACATTTTTATGGACAGAAGTTTAAATTTTCAGGCAGGAGAATATAATCAGTCTTATTTCTGTTGCACAAACCTATTTTATTAAAAAAAAAGAAAATACATTCTAAATGCAAATGTAATTTAAGAACAAATCAATCTCTAATAAAATCAATAGAGAAATGCAATGAGTAAGCAAATTATTCCATAAAAATTATGGTTCACATGCAGAAAAGAAGAAAAACCTTTTTAAGCAAATAGTTATTCCTTCTTTAGATCCTCGCATATGTCAAACCTCTTTCTTCATTGTTACCATTCTCCAGGTTTAAATCTAAGCTTTCTTTGCATTTAGAGTCTAAAAATTCTTAGGAATCAGTCTATCTATAAAGAGTTATGTATAGCATCAAGTAAAAGATACAGTTTCACACAATCAGGCACATGCACATTATCTTGCACTTTTTAGAACTGATAGTATAATTTAGAGGCACTATATTAGAGTATGAAATCTTTGGTGGCTTAACCCAACAAAGGTTTATTTGACACTCATCTGAAAGTTCAATGTAGTGGTGGGGGATTTGCTCCACACAGTCATTCAGGGAACAAGGATTTTTTCTGCAGGTGATTTATCATTTTTCTAAGACGTCAATGTCCTCTACCATATTTCTGCACCTGACTGGCACAAGGGAAGAACTCAAACACCCATAATTTAGAGAATGGAAAAGCAAATTGTGGCACAATCAGGATACAGAATACTACTCAACAATAAAAAGAAACAAATTATTGATATACGCAATATGCAGTATTGTGGATGACTCTCAAAAGGATTAAACTAAGTGCAAGAAGCCCAGACTCAAAAGGTTACAAACTCTAGAATTTTATTTATATAGGACATTCTAGAGAAAATAAAACCAAAGGGACCAATGAGTAGTTGCCAGAGACCAGGAGCTGGGGAAGGGATTGACTGCAAGGAGATGAGGGGATTTTTGAAGGTGTTGGAAATGTGTGTATTTTGATTATGGTCATGATTATATGATTATATACACTTTTCAAAACTCATCAAGTTGAGGCTGGGAGCAGTGGCTCACACCTGCCAGTGGATTACACCTGCCTGTAATCTCAACATTTTGCAAGGCTGAGGCAAGTGGATCACTTGAGGCCAGGAGTTTGAGACTAGCCTGGACAAAATGGCAAAACCCCGTCTCTACTAAAAACACAAAAATTAGCCAGGCATGGTGGTGCACACCTATAATCCTAGCTACTTGGGAGGCTGAGGTATGAGAATCTCCTGAACCCAGAAGATGGGGGTTGCAGTGAGCCGAGATTGCCCCACTGCCCTCCAGTCTGAGTGACAATGCCAGACTGTCTCAAAAACCAACAAACAAATGTCAAAAAAATTCATCAAGTTGTGTGATTACAAAGAATGAATTTTTTATATATACATTATATATTAACACACCTGACTCTTTAAAAGTTTAATACATGTTTTACACCTTTTATCTCAACTTTCAAGGTTAAATCAGGAGAAACGTATTTTTTAAATGTCTGCAAAAGTATTTCCCTTCTGTGCCACTGTAAGGGGTGGTTAGCAGAGCAGCAGCAGCAGCAGCTCTGGGAGCTGTTTGGAAACACTCTTTTGCCCACTTCTCCACCTTCCCTTTGCAGACCTTTTGAATCAGGATGTCTAGCTGTGGGGCCTAGGAATCTGTGTGCTAACAAGCTCCTTAAGTCATGCCAAAAATTTAAAAGCAATGATGGCTTATAAGAAAATACGAAGCATGATTATTTTTCCAGTGATAAACATATACTTCACTTATAGTAAATTTAAATCTGATATGGTTATTTCTCCCACATTCCTATTTGCAATACCTTTTTCATTTTCACACTGTGACATTTTACTGTCATGTTAACTACCTCTTAAACAATTTAAGTTGTAATTTGAGCTTGTGCTATGTTACCGATGCATTAGTAACACTAGTACAAACCAAAGCAAGGAAATTTCCAACTTCTCTGCCAAAGGATTAAGAAAGGCGTCTTCTGACCTCTGATTAATTTTACAAATATTAAAATTTTAAAAATAAAATGTTAACCGGTCTTAGATTTGTGAACATGGAGGCATATCTCTTAAAATTTCCTTATTACCAACTCTGAAGAAAAGGCTAAAGTAAGACAGATAATGTAAGATATATGTGTGTTATGTTGGGAAATAAAAGACACAAATTTAACAGATGCATTTTCACTTGTGTAGTGCCATACTTGCTCAGAACATTAATGTAAGCTTTACCCATGGCTTGCTGAGTGGTCCATTCTCCTCTTGAGACTTAGAGAATCGAACAGTAACCTTGTGACCAGGGTCACTGCCATGCTCCCAGCCTTGTTGGTGGATTTCAGAGGCAGCCTAAACTAATTCCATGAACAATGAAAATGCATTTGGAATTAAATGTTTTATAGGCTGTCTGTCACTTACCTTCTGGAAGTTAGCTTTTACTCTGCTTCATTAAACCAACTTACAGTATTCACAACAGACTGGCATTCACCGAAATGAAGTCATTCACTTATGAAATCCTTTATTTATTCAGGTAGCTTGGAGAATTACAAAGAGTAAGAGCCTAAAAGTCAGTCAGACAGAAATAGATACAATCTCGGCTCTGCCCTATCTGTGTGCATTGGGACAACATACCTAACCTCCTCCAGGTTCTGTTTCCTCATCTATAAGGTAGGAATTAGAATAGCCATACAAGCATGGTCATTGTGAAAATTGAGTAAGATAGTAGGATAGATAATTATTATTTTTTATTGTTTAATGAACGTATCTTAAGAGTCTCATCTGCTTCAGGCACTGTATTCCCTAGGAAAAGGAAGGCACACAATTAAAATAAGACATGATTTTCCCCCTGAGAAGTTCCATGGCTCTCAAAGTGTTTGGTAATCGCCTTCTAGGAATTCCTAAAACTGTGTGGGGATATTATTGGATGTTACAAAGACCGGAGGTGCTATTGATTCTTCACGTTCATGGATTCTAAAGATTCTAAAATGCATGGGACAGCCTGAGCAATAGCAAAGTGATTATCTTACCCAAAATGCCGATAGCACCCTGATGGAGAAACAGCATAGTAAAGGAAGCTGAAATGAATCGACTATAGTAGTGGATAGAAAACAAAACAAATGCCATAATAGATAGATGCAATAAACACATCATTAACAACATCATAACCATAATTGTAATAAGGCAATAGTCCTTCACAAGGCAATTTACATCATTTCATTTAATCCTTTGCAACAAACCATCAGGGAGTGCACTATATATCTATGCTTCACAATTTTAACATGTGTAAAAACCAAATGGGGATCTTGTTAAAATGAAGCATCTGATTCAATAACTGTACTTTAAACAACTCATCAGCAAGCCATAATGAGTTGCATCTGAATAACATTGAAAAAAAATCTGAATAACATTGAGAAAAAATCTGAATAACGTTGGTTGCACAAACCAATATATAATTGTAGGAAACACTGTTGGCATTGCGGCCAAACCCCCTGAGACACCTGTTACCATTTTTGTGCTTCCTGCACCCACCTCAACCCTGCCCAAGATTTACTTCCAACACCTGTACCTGTGACTCCCCTGGGCAGGCACTGTGGCTACTAGAGCTGCTTTGCCAAATCTGATATAAAGGTGTAAGTGCCTGGAAGTTTAGATCTCTCTAGGGAGAGCTTGAGTTAGTAACTAACTGGTATGAGAGTATGAAACCTCAATTCCTTTGCCAAGTCAGGACAAACTCTGAGGCATCACTTATCCTGAGTCCCCTGCAGAATTTAGTTCAAGCTACTGTCTTCCAGACTATACCTAAAATCATGCCTTTACTTGCCCTTCTATTTCCCCACCCTGCTTTCATTACTCTCGCCACAGTTTCCTGTGGGAACACTTCCTCAATAAATCACTTGTACATGAAATGTTATCTTGGTTTCTGTTTCTGGAGAAGCCTATCCTAATATATCCTCAATTTCTCTCTTTTCCTCAAGTCACTCATCCTTTTGGTTCACCTTCCAAATTACATCGCAAATCCACCCATTTATCACCAAATCCAGTGCTACACTCACATCAAAGCTTCCATAATTTTACCTGGACTCATGCAATTGCCTTTTAACAACCCCAATCCATTTTCTGCGTTTTCCTGAGGCATCGTTCGAAAAGTAAATGATATCATGTCACTTTTATGCTTCAAATCTTATCACTACTTCCTTTTGCTCTTAGAATAAACTCCAGACATCTTACTGTACCTACAATTGTTCACCTTCTCAGGTCCCTACCTCCGTCTTTACTGACATCTGCTAACAAATCCTAGCTTTACCCATTTTTCCTTAAGCCACACTGGTCTTTGTTTTTTCTTTCATGCGTATTTCACCTCAAAGACTTTACACTGTGTGATTCTGACTGTGCTGTTCTCTCAGATTTTCTCATCATTCATCTCAGTTCAAATGTTACTTTAAAAAAAGAAACCCGTCTGACTACACAATCTAACATAGAATCCCATATCCTCCAACACTTTCCATCGTAAATTACTGCAGTTATTTTCTTCATAATATTTGTAATTACGTGACATTAACTTGTTTGCTTTTGTTTGTTACTGCTTACTTATTGGCATGCCCTCAATGTTATTAGAATATGTTAATAAATTCTTGAGATGAGGGACCTTGTGAAATATACCATCAATGTCTATAGTACCTTGACCATAACAGAAGCTTCATTAATTTTTTTTAAATAAATGAAATATAAGTGATTTCTCGTTTAAGAGATGACAAAAATAAGTCTTTAAATATTGCTTGTCCATGCTCACACAAGGTCACTCAGTAGCCAGTGGTGGAGCCGGGACTCAGCTGAGCTCTTGGTCATGTGTTATACCTTTCCCCTATGTTTCTGGAGTTTGTTCTGCTCAAGAACTCTGATCAAATTCAGCCTCATTCAGACTCATTGTTGGCTCACAGACTTTCCCTTAGTATTGACACCACATAATGCTCGAATGGAACTTCTTAGGTTGTTGATATTGGGGAAGGAGAAAAATAGCAAAGCTAAGTAAAACAAGTGGAGAAAGACAGAAAAAAGTGGTGGAAAAAAAGAAGCTGGTTAAGGGGCTATCGGGAAAAATAACTACTCTAGAGGATAGCAATCATTTATTTTAAAAAGCTTTATTAAGTAATGCAAACGATTATGCTATGGGGAATGAGATAAACACCCAGCAAGCCTGAAGCTTGCAAATTACCCTGATCTAATCACTTACATTATATACATTTCAGAGCATCACTATGTACTCCGTGAACTCCATGAATATGTATAATTGTTGTCAATTAAAAAATACATTAAAAATGAGCTAATAAAGTATGTGTTGAAAAAATTAATTACAGTACAAAGAAAATGAAAGACTAAGGTTACTATGTTACATGAAATATATAATTATAGACATCTTATGGATTTCGTTTGATAGTCTAGCTGTAGATTACTAGGCATCAGGTAAATTCGCCTTGAATTCCTCTCATTGCCTCTTCATATGGATTTACCAAATGGTAAATGGAGGCATAAAATCCCTAAAGAAAACTACTTCCCTCTCCTTCTGCCTTTCTTTCATTCATCCATTTATTCATCCCTGTTCATTCATTTAACAGCTATTTATAAAACATAGAAGAGAGACAGAGAAAGAGGGTGAGAGAAAATATTGTTTTGTCTGGGATGTCAAGATAAGCTTCTTTGAAGAAGTTTAAGCTGAGCTCTGAAAGAAGACTAGGAATTAATTATTGCTGCTATTTAGTGTATCTCTAGTATGCTAAACAGAAATCAAATGGAGAAGGAATGTTTTGGGCAGATGACAGGGGGGTGAAGGTCCTAAAAAGGTAAGGCCCATGAATTACACCTTCTTTCTCTGTTTCACCTTGAAATCTCATCTCTAACAATAAATACAACTAATTTTCTTAAGGTCATTTTTCCCCTGAAGTTTGTGGAAGAAATGCATATAATGTATATAGTATATATAACTGCATGTTATTACATAAATTATGTAAGTATGTATTGTATCTAACATATCTGTAGAGACAGTTGTGGATGTTTGCCATTTAAAGCTAACTTTCATTTGAGTAGTGCAGTTTCGCATTAAACTGAATTTGGGCATATATTTCAGAAAGAGTATAGAAAGGGTTAGGCCCTTTATAGCTCCAACCTAAAATTTGAAAGCCTTTAATTGAAAAATGTATGACAGTTTCAGGTTAGTCATTTAGACTAACAAAGTTTATCAACATCACATCATCTGTAGTAAAATGTTGCTTATCATAAACCTATTAGGGAAGAAAAGTTTAAGTCAAGAAAATGTATATATAAAAGTAATGCTTATTTTATGGGAAAAGTAATATAATAATAGTAATGCATAGCTCAACATGGAAAGGTATAAAATGAAAAGTAAGAGGAATGACTCAGTGTGTTACAGAAAAGGGAAGATAAGTTTGTGATAATATGGAGGCAGAACCAAAGTTTCAGAAATAGAGGCTAAGAATTTTACTCCCCAACTCTGTCAACCTTCTAGCTCACTGGCAAATGGACAAAAGGATAGTGGATGGATCAGGCTTAATAGCAGAAAAGATTTCCTGATATTTGGATACAGAAAGGTTTTTTAAAGCTAATTTTAAATGAATTAAACATCAGAAGCAAATGAGAAACTGATGGTTGCTGGTTGGCCTTCCTCTGTGGTAAAAGGTCAAATGATTGCTTGAAAGATCATCTGACTTGCCTATGAAATGGGATGTGTTCGTTTTATTCAGAACTTATTCGTGTGTCAAATTTTAGAGAATGGTATAAAGACATTGGCAAAATTCTTGAACTATCTAATACATCTATTTCATATAAAATGCAAAACATCGTGTAATTCACCCTTTCAAAGAACCGTAATCATTTAGAAGGCAGTATGAGAAGCATTTCATCTAGCCTATCAAGGTGACCTAAGATAGTTAGTTTAGATGTGTGAGCATATGCTCCAGTATTTTTCATGAAATGCTTTGAGTTCCATTATGAGCATTTCAGGTAAAAATTCATTTTTCAATCATTTTCTTCTCTTTTTAGACACATATATAATTTAATATAATTTTAGAGACCTCATTATATTAAAATTTTGTCCTCTCTTCTCCACTTTTTAAATGTTACATCTTTCCTATTTGATTACAGTATATTAAAATAATAATGAGCATGTCAGCCTTATGATTGACATATATAGAATGTCTTATTTTAGCTAGGTCCAAAAAATGAAACAATTCTAATAAAATATGTATAGTAAATATGATAGACTTATTGCAGCAAAGGAAACTTGAAAATAGAATTTATTTACTCATTACCTGTGTTTCCATGACTACATCTCAGGCACACTACCACACCCACAGTAGCACTTATTCCCATTCATATCATCCCTTTCCGGGTCAGAGTATGGAGAGAGGGGTTGCCATTTTGGGTCCTGAGATACAGCAACCTGCAGCACATGCTTTTACTAAATTGCAAGCTTTCACTTATTTTCTCAGTTCTGTATTATTGTACGTATTTTAAAGAAGTGTGAGTTCAAAGGCAAAATTTAACTGCAAAATATTTAAGTAGTATATTATTTCCCCCTATAATATAAGCTCCACGAGGGCCCAGATCTTTATCAGTTTTGCTCCCTGAGGTATATCTTGTACCTAGATCAGTGCTTAGCACCTCATGGAATGCACAGGAGAGAGAAACAGAGAATATATAAATTACATATAGTCTGACCTGCTATTCCAAGGCAGGAACGTGTTCAGTTAACTTTGAGTTTTTATTGTTCGACTTTGCATATATCTCATTATCTTTCATCACTAGGCCCCTATTGTACAACTCTTTTAAAGTACTTTGAGTAAGATTAGAATTTTGAGGTACCTTTTCTTATTCCCCTATGATTTAAAACGAGAGACAGAAAACTAGCACTAATGGAGTGTCCATTATGTGTCTGGCACAGTGCTATACATGTTAATGTATATCATCTTATTAAACAAAGAAGACTGAAATTGGTCTAATGCAACATGATGGTATCCTGCCTTTATCTTCATCAGGGTGCTTTCAATAGTTTAGACACCTGCAAATGAGATTGCTGTGGGATAGCTGTGAATCAATTTAAGAATTCAGACTAACTTGAAACATGAGAGTGACATCTATGGGATTTTTTTCTGCCAGATCCTCCTTAGTAAAGCACAGATTCTCTATTAATATTGCTGCTGCTGGACTTTTTAATTCTATGAAGTATATCCAGTATATCCATTATGTAAGTATATCCCCCTTAGACAATTTTTAAGAGCTATGGTGCTAACATTTTAGTATATCTCTAGTATGCTAATTGAGAATCATAGATGTCCTTCTTAATAAAATCATGTTCTTTTGGGAGTTTTACAACCTTCATGTAACCCTAGACCATTGCAAATAGAGTTCCACATGTAGATAAAACATTGTTGAAATAATTTATGAGTTGGAACCTAATGCAAATGGATTTGAATTCTAACTCCACAACTTATTAGCTAAACTTAGATTCCTGAGCATTAGTTTATTTGTAAAACAGGAAACTATTTCAGCACTGTTGTAAGAATTAGAGAAATCATGGACAATAATAGATACTGAAGGGTAAATACTCAATAAGGATGCTATAATCATTGGTAGAGGGTAGAGATAGGAAATAGTAATATTTTACCTTTACATTTATATTTTCCATTTCAACATATGTACAGAATAAAAGTTTGGGATTGTGACTTAAATTCACAGTCCCTATTCAATGCCTATCTTTCCTCCAAGGCACAAATCAAACTGTACTTCCTCCAGCTATGCCCATCTCACATTGATCTCTTCCATTTACACTTCCTGTAGTGGAAATTGCTTGCAAACACATGCCAGAAAGCCTGTGTTAAATATGAATGTTTTGCTTCATTCATCATACAACTTTGGGCAAGTCAGTTTACATTTCTGAGGTTCAATTTCCATTTTATTAAAATGGCTGTGGAATTGTATTGAATATTGTATTAGTCTGTGTTCACACTACTGATAAAGACATACCCAAGACTGGGCAATTGACAAAAGAAAGAGGTTTACTTGGACTTACAGTTCCATGTGACTGCAGAAGCCTCACAATCATGGCAGAAGGCAAGGAGAAGCAACTCATGTCTTACCTGGATGGCAGCAGGCAAAGAGAGAGAGCTTGTGCAGGGGAACTCCTCTTTTTAAAACCATCAGATCTCGTGAGACTTATTCACTGTCACAAGAACAGCACAGGAAAGCCTTGCCCCCACGATTCAATTACCTCCCACCAGGTCCCTCCCACAACATGTGGTAATTCAAGATAAGATTTTGGTGGGGACACAGCCAAACCATATCAAATATTAAATAAGATAACAAAAGATATTACAAACTTTAAAATGCTTTATAAGATGCCTCAGTTATCTGTGGCTGTGTAATAAATCACAAAAAGTTGGTGAACTCACATAATAAGGGTTATTTCTTAACTCTATAAAGTCTGGGATCAGCTGGGTAGCTCTTCTGCTCAAAATGGTATCCAAGGATGGCTTCTTCACTCACTTGTCTGGTGCCTTAACTGACATGGCTAGAATAACTGATTCTAACTGGGCATCTCTATTACCACGTTTTCTCTGGCGGCATAGCCAGACCATTTTACATAGTGGTTCAGGGATCTTAGGAGAGCCTATTCCAAGAGAAACTCAAGTCTTAGCTTGTATTATGCTTGTTAATGTTTTATTGGCCAAAGCAAATCACAGGACTTATCCCATAGCCAATGTATGAGGTGACAACATAGGGACATGAATCCCAAGAGGTGTAGTTCATTTGGGGCCACCAGTGTAACAGTCTACACACAAACGTAAGCAGTAATTGACATGCCCATTTCATTTCTATTACTTTGCTATACCACATATTTCAGCATTTGTTTTGCCTTCATAGTCTTCTTCATTAGTTCATGTCTGTACTCCTTGTTTCAAGATGATAAATTTTCTAGTGGCAAGGACTATATTCTGACATCATGTTACCTTGATTCTAATATCAAAGCTAATGTTTAATCATATATTGGAATATGTAGGCTTTGATGGTTTTGTAGAAGCCAAATCCTTCCCATATCTGCAACTTAACAGTCATTGTGGCCCTGAGCAAGTATTTGACCTCTTTGAGCCTCAGTTTTCCCATTTGCAAAATGAGGATAATAATGGTTTCTTCCTTCACATGATTGTTACAAAAATTAAGTTTGTTAATATTATGAGAAAATAATAGTTCTGGTCCAGAATAAAATTTAAATGTTAGTTTATATTTTACTGATATAAAGATAGCCTGGTGTACTTGTTTAATTTGTGTCTGATCTCTCATCCATGGGTCCTACTTTAATACTTCATAAAGGAATAGATTTCTTGAGTAATTCATACAGAAACATTTTATAGCCTCAAAATTTGGAGAAGTATTTATATATAAAATAAATTCTATATTTTAGTGCTGCATTCTGAAAAGTTAGTGAAGGCCTCGATATTTTTGTGCATCAGTCTTTTTAATTCTAAAAGGAGGAAACTATTCTGGTTGTATTCCTAACATTTTTGAGTTTGGGCAGTCTTATTTGGTAATCTGAGTTAAATATGTTTTAAAATAGTTATGCTAAGATGCTTTAATTGAGAAGCTTGTGATATTTATTGAAACTTCTATATAGAATTCACTTACCTGAAACATCCTATGTTACAAGAATATTTTGGTATTGCTTACATGTGAAAACATTAAAGTGGACACAGGTGCTTAATGATAGTCAAATTATCCCTGCCACTATGCTACCCTCTAGAATTTAAGACTTCCTTTTGAGCAAGGAATGTTTCTGGCAGCATCAATAGCAATCAATTTTCTACTCACATTCTCTTTTCCACCCAGTGAATTTTACTGCCTTACGGGCAGCAACAGTTGTACCCTCTAATTCACTCCACTACTCTTCTCTTCACATACAAAAAAACAAAATCTGCTGACAAAAGAAAATAGCTTTGAGAAGAGACTGAAGGGATTAGACCACAAAATGCTACTTTTTGGGGGTCAGGACAAGTGAGAATTTGAAATATTCAATATATTTATTTTGCAAACATTATTTTAATTAACTTTTGGTCATTTTAACAATAACTTCATACACATTTAAAAACCTGATAAGTATCACTGCTTTTTTGCATTAGGAGCTATTAAATTATCTATATATTTTTCAAATATAGAGAATATTGCCCACATGAGGTACATATTGCCCATACGTAGTTCACAACACTTTTTTTTTTTTTTTTTTTGACGTTTTAGTGAGTCTGTGTTGCTGGTTCTTTGATACATGTGCATTTCCTTTTATTTTTTTTCTCTTGATCCAAGAATTTTCTTTAAAGAGATATGTTTTCCAGAAGAAAAGGAACACAAAAGTACATGTGTTTTAGTGTTCAGAGTATATTCAGGTGATTCATATTGGCTGGGAGGGGCAGGAGATGAGGTAGAAAAGGGTGAAGAAAAGAAAGAGGACACAGTTTTCCTAGAAATGGAAGGATGAAAAAGAAAAATGCTTAAACAAATATTGTTTCTGTTTTCTGATTGATCCAGGAAAAATAGTTTAGAAGTATATTCAAATTGCCTAGGTTCATGTTTTTAATGTAACGGGAAAATTATACAAATCAAAAAGTCATTTGCCTTTCCCCTAAAATATGTGGTTTTTTACCCATTTGGTTTCATATAGACAAAGAGTCTGCTATTTCTTCCTTAATTAAGCATATATTAAGTGTTTACACTCAAGTTGTTATACAAGGTCATACAAAGCCCTCAAATATCTTAAAGCCCATTGTGGCAGAGAGAAATATAAATGAATAAGGTCAAAGTACAATTATGGATCTCCTAATAAATGTCCGTGCTTTGTAAGAGGAGGGGGTGGGCATATGGGAGTTGTCATGGAAACATTTAGAGAAGAGAAAACACTTTTACATGCAAAGGCAGCCACTAAAAAACCACAGTGATTGAAGGACGCTTTTAATTCAAAACTACAAAAAATAAAAGGGAAAGTGTAAGTAAACAAAAGAAGAAACAAGATGATAATTTTCCCCAAATTCAGTCAAGATTTAGGATATGAAGAAAGAGTATTGAAAATACATTGTCGTGCATGTATTAAATTCTATTTGAAATTCTATCAGTAAATGTGTGCCAATTTTTTGGAGGAAAAGATTACATATTTTGGTGCATATTTATTCTTTGAACAAATACTATGTGCCAGACCACAGGAGTTACTGGGAATAAAATGGTAGGGAAAAAACTAGTCCTTGCCTTCATGGAACTGAAAGTGAACATAAACCAAATATTTTCCTCAAGTCTTCTGTACTCCCCTTTACAAAGTGAAATGGCACAGACTATGAAGTGTCCTGTGCTTTATAAAGCATGCAAGTAGTTTTGTCAGCTTTCTGGAAAAGACCTAATATCATTAGGAAGCAAATTTGCATTTAATATCTACTTAACTCTGGTCATATTGTTTTCTGTTTTGACCTTAAGAAGAAAATGTGATTGGTAATAGCAATAAAATGGGCACAATTATTTAGAAGGGGAGTGTTTGTGCCAAGAAAATTACAGAGGCAGAGTAAGATTTGCAAGGAGATGGCATTTTTCTCCTAATTGCTCTCTGGATGTGTGTGCAGCAGGTTTCATTTGAGGGTGGCCACTGTTGAGAGCTTCTTTCACAGCAAAGTGCTGCTATACCTAATGTTTTATATGCTCTTCTGTGGTTTCATCTTAACTACCATAGTAACACTAACAGTGCTATTCCACCCTCCCATCAACATTCAGGAGAAGGCTTCTCTTGTCTGCACGGGATTGCGCTTACACCCACTTAGGGAGCATTCCCAATTCATCAGATGTATATCTTTTAAAAATGGTTTCCTGAGGAGAAAAATAGGTATTTTGAGAGATGGTTATGATATTTTTAGCCCACTGAGCAATTTTGATCACCTTATCATAGGCACAGATCCAGGTTCTGGGGGTCCTAAAGCTTATACTGTTAAAAGCAGGGAGGAGTGGGGAAGTGGAAATACTGTTGTTGTTTTTTTTAAAGAATACAAATTTACAAATTCAGAATTAGATACAAAAATGAATATTTACTTACGATGAGAAAAGCAATCACATCACATTACAAAGCTCGGAAAGCTGATAAACACTATAGGTATCACGAAATCCAGAAAAATAACCTTGCCTTTTTGTTGTTGTTTTGTTTTGTTTTGTGTTGTTTTGTTTTGTTTTGTTTTGAGGCAGAGTCTCACTCTGTCACCCAGGCTGGAGTGCAGTGGCATGATCTCAGCTCACTGAGATCCGCCTCCCAGGTTCACACCATTCTCCTGCCTCAGCCTCCCAAGCAGCTGTGACTACAGGCACCTGCCACCATGCCCAGCTAATTTTTTGTATTTTTAGTAGAAACAGGGTTTCACCATGTTAGCCAGGTTGGTCTCGATCTCCTGACCTCATGATCCACCTGCCTCAGCCTCCCAAAGTGCTGGGATTACAGGTGTGAGCCATGGCACCAGACCGCCTTATTTTAGTTAACCGTCAGACATTCTTCTATAATAGTTTTTCCTATAATTTTCTGTCTGTATACTCATTGATTTCCTCTTTATGAAGGACTTTGTAACAGCATTTCTGGAGAGCAATTAGAAAAATGTCTTTCCACTAGCATAGTGATCCAAATCTATTTTTTTTTTTTTATTCTTGACAGTCTGAAATAACTTCTTTCAGCTTCACAGCTCATTATTGGTTATGACATGTACATTTTTAGAATTGTTGCAAAATTTAGGAAATCCTCTATCAAGTATATTTTGTATGTGAACTGTCAGATTTGGAAGAATATTTCACAGACTAGCTTTTGGCTCTGAACATTCCAAACTGTTTTTCTCCTCCACTACCCACACAGTTCCAGTGTCAAGCACCAGAGGACACATTCATATCACAGTACAAAATCCAACTCTGGTACCTTTTTGTCGGGAAGCTCAATACTGACAGCCCAATAGGTGATAGGAATATTCCAGTCCTGACAGCTGTAACTGCAAAACTTTAGGTGATTTGCAGTCATTTCCACACAATTAGCCATATAGGGAAGTGACCCCAAATCACCTAAAGTTTTTCATCTAAATTTATTTAAAATTTCCCAAGTGAAATTCCTCTTACCCTCATGCAAAAAAAAAAAAAAAAAAACAAATACCTAAGGCTATTCCATTGCCACTTGACCAATGGGAAGTATGATGGGGGGTAGTTGGTCTTGAAAGAGACAGTGGTCTTAACTGATTGCAATTAAAGTGTGTTAATTTTGCCAGACAACTGAGGGACACTGACCTTGAGCTCTAGTGGCTTCTCAGTGAGCCTGCATTTGTCTAGGATGCATTGAGGCAATCTTGCCTACACCAATCTCCCTTAGCCTACATCTGGCCCTAAAGAGAGTCCACATGTCTAAGGTTTGCTTAACATTCCTCTCAGGCTTTCCAACTTCCTCTTGCTTTCATCTTCTTTAACCCTGTCACTTCTTTATCCAACCAAAGACTGAGTGATCATGAGGAAAATAAGACCAACTGGCAGAGAAGATGTGCATGCATCTGTCATTTGGATCCTCTCCAATGCTCTGATCTATGTTCTTTGTTATTAAGTCTCTCCAAAAATTATTTTGAAGAATGGACTGAGTTTACATCTCTGATATTTCATCTGTATTCTTCCTTTTCATTTTTGTAGAAGACACATAACTGAGATGTACAGTGAGCATAAAAAGGAATGAGTGCCAGTGACTTCAGTGAATATTGATGAAAACATTTCTTCTCTGGTGTGTAGGGGTGAGATTTTTCAGTGAAGTGCTGCCAGCATTTGCTCGGCACAGTCTCTAGAACTTCTAGAATGAGACATTATGCAGCCATATCAGCAGATCAGTTGAACATGCAGAAGGCGATAGGAAGCTTTCGTTAAACTGTGACAAACGAACTGTTATCTTATTCTTCCCCCTGTTTCCTACCATTAAAGTAGGCAAATGGGGAGAGATACTGATGTGTTGACGCAATAGCACCCACTGACGCACAATAATTGTTTCTTAATATTTTGAGAAAGAACTCCTGTGTTTTCAGGCTTGTAGTTCAGCCACACGTATCCATAATTGACTGCAGTATGGAATAAAACTTGCAAGACAGCTATGAAAGTTGACTGTTTTGTCATCAAGAGACTTGACAACTATTTTGTTGCACCAGGCATGAATGTTTTAGGCAGTTTTTTCTTTCGTATATCATAATGCCATATTCTAAATGAGCATCACCACTTCCCTTGGCATATTTTTAAAACTCTCTGCAAAGCATTACATGGTTAATTGCCAGAAAACTGTCAGTGAGGAAAGTGGAAAGTGGGATCCTCTTCCCCAGTTCTGGCAAAGAGTTTTCTTTTGTTTTTTTTGTTTTTGGTTGGTTTTGTTTTTTTTTTTTTTTTTTTTTTTTTTTTTGGTATTGGTAAGCGTTTAATATCCAGTTCTCAAAACAAACCCCCATTAACCCCCATACCACAAAATAACAATAACCTGATGTATAGCATTTGCAAATTATCATTTTATATATGTAATTTAAGTTCTGGGATACATGTGCAGATGTATAGCATTTGCAAATTGTCATTTTACATATTATATATATAATTTAAGTTCTGGGATACATGTGCAGATGTATAGCATTTGCAAATTGTCATTTTATATATTTTATATATATATATATATATGTAATTTAAGTTCTGAGATACATGTGGAGAACATGCAGGTTTGTTACATAGCCCTAGCCCCTCACCCCCTGACAACCCCCAGTGTGTAATGTTCCCCTCCCTGTGTCCATGTGTTCTCATTGTTCAACTCCCACTTGTGAGCGAGAACATGCAGTGTTTGGTTTTCTGTTCTTGTGTTAGTTTAGATTTTTGGAATTTCCTGAGTGATAGAGGTGAAAGGAGAATATTTTATTATTCATAAGTCTCACTGAAATGGGACTTATTATAAATCGTTAATTATCCAAAAATCAAAGTGAAAAAAGTAGCAAGAGTTATTTGTAGAATAAAACAGAACTCGGGGTATATCCAGGGCCTCCATGTTCATCTATTAACCCCTAAACTACACAGTATTTATATCCATAAATATGTTATAGTAAATCTGGAAATATAAAATATTTTAAATTGATAATGTTAGGGAAGCCAATTGTCACAGTTAAGAGGGCTGCTCTGAACTGTTTTTGTTTTTGTTTCTGTCTTATAGCTTGTTTAAACTAGAAAGGACCAAATGTCCTACCTACTCATGTACAGATGAAAAAATTGATATCCAAGGAAATGAAGTAACTTACCCTAAACCTACAACCTGCTAGAGATAGTCAGGACTCAATTCTATGTCTGCTAATTAATTTAGAACTCTTTCACTGAAATATCTTGCATATCTCTATCAATCCTGCATTATTGAATAATTTATGTGATGTGACACTCAGTTTACAAATTAGACTGAACAGTACTTTGGATCCTCAGGAACTCCTGTTTTTAAAGAGATACTGTGTTCTCTTTTGTTCATTATCATTGAAGATAGAAATCTCAACTCTTAGAAACATAAGATTTTGTGGTTGAAATTTTTCCTAATATTTTATAGAAAGTCTCTGCATATTTTGTGCTACATGTATTAATTTCCTATTGCTCCTGTAACAAATTATTACAAACATGGCTTAAAACAACACAAATTTACTATTTTATATTTCTCTGGGTCAAATGCTCAAAATGGATCTTACTGGCTAAAATTAAGGTGTCAGCAGGTCTGTTTTCTTCTTGGAGGTTTTGGGAGAGAACCCATTCCCTTGTCTTTTCAGCCTCTAGAAGTCACCTACATTTCTTAACTCAAAGCCTTTTCCTCCATTTTCAAAGCCAGCAGCATCGTATCATCTAGTCTCCGTCTGTCTCTGACCCTCCTGACTCCCTCTTAAAAGGACCCTTGTCTTTTAAGATTAGGCCCAACTGGATCATCCCAGATAATCTCCCCATCTCAAAATTCTCACCTTAATCATATTTGCAGAGTCTCTTTTGTCATGTATGGTATCATATGGACAAATTCCAGGGATTGGGAGGTAGACATATTGGAGTAGGGTAAAGCATTATTCTACCCACCACGCTGCCCACTTAACTTAAAAGAATTATTTTAACTTGTTTCTCACTAGATGTTGCTTTAGTTTTACAGTTTCTTCAGGTTTATCAGAAATAGAATGAGAAGTAGCGATCATCTCTGACATTTGCCTAAAATAAATATAATTTCTAACTCTTACAAAATGTATTTACCTCTCTTATATTCCAAGTTAATAATGGAGACCTCACTTCTTATGTATTTGTGTTTCTTAAATAATAAAATAAGGAGAAAAGAATGGAAATGTGAGATTATATTTAGATTTGGAAAATAAATAATTCCTTAGGTTCTTTAAAAGGCGAGAGAACAAAATCCCTTCAATAGAAGCGATTTTATGGACGTTGTATTAATTTCCTAAGGCTCCCATAACAAGTCACCACAAGCTTATTGGCTCAAAATAACAGGAGTTTCTCTCAAAGTTCTGGAGGCTAGAAATTTGAAATCAAGGTGTTGGCAGGGCCACAGTCTCTCTGAAGTCTCTAAGAGAGAATCTTGTCCTGCCTCTTCCAACTTCTGGTGGCTCCAGGCATTCCTTCGCTTGTGGGAGCATCACTCCCATCTCTGCCTCCATCTTCACATCATGTTCGTCTGTCTCTACGTCTCCATGTGTCCTTTTCTGTCTCTCACAAATATACTTTCATTAAAGTTAGAATCATCCTAATCCTCATCCAGATCCTTACCTTACTTATGTCTTCAAATACCTATTTCCAAACAAGGTCACATTCTGAGGTTCCAGATGGACATGAATTTCGAGGGGGACACTATTTAACTCGCTACAGGTACAAATGTGTATGAAGAAATTATTCTTTATAGTTGACTTTCTAGTTTGTGTTATACTTCTCTTTGCTTAAAAAATAAATAACAACAAATCATTAGCTGCTTTCTTCTTTGGTGCTGTGGACCTTTTTTCCTGTTATTATTAATATTGATCCAGTTCTTAGGAATTCTCTCAATGCTAAATAATAATGAGAGGAAGAAAGATAACAATGATTCTCATTGAATGTTTTTTGCTATGTTCTTGGCATAGTGCTGGATACCTTACAAACATCCAATCCCCATAACAATCCTGGCAAGTAGTTCTATTATCATAGTACACATAAAAAACTGGAGTTCAAAAAGGCTCAGTAACTTGGCCAGCATTATATACCTAGGAAGTGGCAGGGGTCAGAATCAGATATAACAAAATTCCTCTCTGTGCCAATTTTCCAGTGTTCTCATCTTAAGGTCCATTCTATCCAAGGCTGTTCCTCAGACACATCCATTCTCCTTCATTTCTTACTTTTGAATTAACCTCCAAGCTTATACACTAGCAATTGACAACTAATACATAGCCTTCAAGTTTTTTGCAAGCAAACTATAGCAATAGCACAACAACAACTAGAACTTCAAAAACTTGAAGAGTAGTGAAAAAAGAGAAAACAAATCAATGAACAAGGCATCACTAAACAGTCCTATTGGATTTGGGAACCACAGGAAGCAGATGGAAAATGCTGAAACATTTCTCTAGAGTCATTGAAAAATGACTTCTATTAAATTGGAAAGAATTTTAGGATTCTGGTCTTAGGTCACAAATGAAATAAAAACAGTTTCATAAAGACACAACTGTTTGTGAGTAAAATATATCTAGAAGTTCCTTGACTTACTAAATGAATTTACCTTGGAGAAAAAACATATTTCTTGAAAAATATTTTGAATAGAAGTGCTATCCTTCTAAAAGCTCTCTTATAACATAACTTGAAAGTAAACATAAGCCAACAAACAAACTAGAAAGCAAGATTGTCACCATATTGGTTAATAAATAAAACTAGGAAAAAATAATATGAGCATTTTAAATACTGGGCCTTAAATAGGATAAGTATTTGAGGATGTTGACAGAATCAGTAAATACATTAACAATTCTTTTTGATAAACATTTAAGTAGAGCTTTTGAAAAAAATTTTCTTCCTTTCTTTATTGTACTATCCCTCAATGGTTGAAAATTCTGTTTTTTTTTTGTTTGTTTTTTGTTTTTTTTTTTTTTTTTTTTACCAGTAACATAAGTTGTTTATTATTGTTATCGAGTATTTTATACCGTACATAATTATATATACTCAACTTTCATGACTGGCAGCTCAGTAGTTTCGTAACCATGAGTATCACAACCAACATGGAGGAACATGTTACACTGCAACATTACAACCTCACTAAGCAATAGAATCTTTCAGCTTCATTATATTCTTTTTTTTTTTTTTTTTTTTTATACTTTAAGTTCTAGGGTACATGTGCATAACGTGCAGGTTTGTTACATATGTATACTTGTGCCATGTTGGTGTGCTGCACCCATCAACTCGTCAGCACCCATCAATTCATCATTTATATCATGTATAACTCCCCAATGCAATCCCTCCCTCCTCCCCCCTCCCCATGATAGGCCCCAGTGTGTGATGTTCCCCTTCCCGAGTCCAAGTGATCTCATTGTTCAGTTCACACCTATGAATGAGAACATGCGGTGTTTGGTTTTCTCTTCTTGTGATAGTTTGCTAAGAATGATGGTTTCCAGCTGCATCCATGTCCCTACGAAGGACGCAAACTCATCCTTTTTTATGGCTGCATAATATTCCATGGTGTATATGTGCCACATTTTCTTAATCCAGTCTGTCACAGATGGACATTTGGGTTGATTCCAAGTCTTTGCTAGTGTGAATAGTGCCGCAATAAACATACGTGTGCATGTGTCTTTGTAGTAGAATAATTTATAATCCTTTGGGTATATACCCAGTAGTGGGGTGGCTGGGTCATATGGTACATCTAGATCTAGATCCTTGAGGAATTGCCATACTGTTTTCCATAATGGTTGAACTAGTTTACAATGCCACCAACAGTGTAAAAGTGTTCCTATTTCTCCACATCCTCTCCAACACCTGTTGTTTCCTGACTTCTTAATGATTGCCATACTAACTGGTGTGAGATGGTATCTCATTGTGGTTTTGATTTGCATTTCTCTGATGGCGAGTGATGATGAGCATTTTTTCATGTGTCTGTTGGCTGTATGAATGTCTTCTTTTGAGAACTGTCTGTTCATATCCTTTGCCCACTTTTTGATGGGGTTGTTTGTTTTTTTCTTGTATATTTGTTTGAGTTCTTTGTAGATTCTGGATATTAGCCCTTTGTCAGATGAGTAGGTTGCAAAAATTTTCTCCCATTCTGTAGGTTGCCTGTTCACTCTGATGGTAGTTTCTTTTGCTGTGCAGAAGCTCTTTAGTTAAATTAGATCCCATTTGTCAATTTTGGCTTTTGCTGCCGTTGCTTTTGGTGTTTTAGACATGAAGTCCTTGCCCATGCCTATGTCCTGAATGGTACTACCTAGATTTTCTTCTAGGGTTTTTATGGTATTAGGTCTAACATTTAAGTCTCTAATCCATCTTGAATTAATCTTCGTATAAGGAGTAAGGAAAGGATCCAGTTTCAGCTTTCTACTTATGGCTAGCCAATTTTCCCAGCACCATTTATTAAATAGGGAATCCTTTCCCCATTTCTTGTTTCTCTCAGGTTTGTCAAAGATCAGATGGCTGTAGATGTGTGGTATTATTTCTGAGGACTCTGTTCTGCTCCATTGGTCTATAGCTCTGTTTTGGTACCAGTACCATGCTGTTTTGGTTACTTTAGCCTTGTAGTATAGTTTGAAGTCAGGTATTGTGACGCCTCCAGCTTTGTCCTTTTGGCTTAGGATTGTCTTGGCAATGCAGGCTCTTTTTTGTTTCCATATGGACTTTAAAGCAGTTTTTTCCAATTCTGTGAAGAAACTCATTGGTAGCTTGATGGGGATGGCATTGAATCTATAAATAACCTTGGGCAGTATGGCCATTTTCACAATATTGATTCTTCCTATCCATGAGCATGGTATGTTCTTCCATTTGTTTGTGTCCTCTTTGATTTCACTGAGCAGTGGTTTGTAGTTCTCCTTGAAGAGGTCCTTGACATCCCTTGTAAGCTGGATTCCTAGGTATTTTATTCTCTTTGAAGCAATTGTGAATGGAAGTTCATTCCTGATTTGGCTCTCTGTTTGTTTGTTACTGGTGTATAAGAATGCTTGTGATTTTTGCACATTAATTGTGTATCCTGAGACTTTGCTGAAATTGCTTATCAGGTTAAGGAGATTTGGGGCTGAGACAATGGGGTTTTCTAAATATACAATCATGTCATCTGCAAACAGGGACAATTTGACTTCTTCTTTTCCTAACTGGATACCCTTGATTTCTTTCTCTTGCCTGATTGCCCTAGCCAGAACTTCCAACACTATGTTGAATAGGAGTGGTGAGAGAGGGCATCCCTGTCTTGTGCCAATTTTCAAAGGGAATTTTTCCAGTTTTTGCCCATTCAGAATGATACTAGCTGTGGGTTTGTCATAAATAGCTCTTATTATTTTGAGGTATGTTCCATCAATACCGATTTTATTGAGCGTTTTTAGCATGAAGGGCTGTTGAATTTTGTCAAAAGCCTTTTCTGCATCTATTGAGATAATCATGTGGTTCTTGTCTTTGGTTCTGTTTATATGCTGGATTACGTTTATTGATTTGCGAATGTTGAACCAGCCTTGCATCCCAGGGATGAAGCCCACTTGATCATGGTGGATAAGCTTTTTGATGTGCTGCTGAATCCGGTTTGCCAGTATTTTATTGAGGATTTTTGCATCGATGTTCATCAGGGATATTGGTCTAAAATTCTCTTTTTTTGTTGTGTCTCTGCCAGGCTTTGGTATCAGGATGATGTTGGCCTCATAAAATGAGTTCGGGAGGATTCCCTCTTTTTCTATTGATTGGAATAGTTTCAGAAGGAATGGTACCAGCTCCTCCTTGTACCTCTGGTAGAATTCAGCTGTGAATCCATCTGGTCCTGGACTTTTTGTGGTGGGTAGGCTATTAATTGTTGCCTCAATTTCATAGCCTGCTATTGGTCTATTCAGGGATTCAACTTCTTCCTGGTTTAGTCTTGGGAGAGTGTAAGTGTCCAGGAAATTATCCATTTCTTCTAGATTTTCTAGTTGATTTGCATAGAGGCGTTTATAGTATTCTCTGATCGTTGTTTGTATTTCTGTGGGGTCGGTGGTGATATCCCCTTTATCATTTTTTATTGCGTCTATTTGATTCCTCTCTCTTTTCTTCTTTATTAGCCTTGCTAGCAGTCTGTGAATTTTGTTGATCTTTTCAAAAAACCAACTCCTGGATTCATTGATTTTTTGGAGGGTTTTTTGTGTCTCTATCTCCTTCAGTTCTGCTCTGATCTTAGTTATTTCTTGCCTTCTGCTAGCTTTTGAATGTGTTTGCTCTTGCCTCTCTAGTTCTTTTAATTGTGATGTTAGAGTGTCAATTTTAGATCTTTCCTGCTTTCTCTTGTGGGCATTTAGTGCTATAAATTTCCCTCTACACACTGCTTTAAATGTGTCCCAGAGATTCTGGTATGTTGTATCTTTGTTCTCATTGGTTTCAAAGAACATCTTTATTTCTGCTTTCATTTCGTTATGTACCCAGTAGTCATTCAGGAGCAGGTTGTTCAGTTTCCATGTAGTGGAGCGGTTTTGATTGAGTTTCTTAGTCCTGAGTTCTAGTTTGATTGCACTGTGGTCTGAGAGACAGTTTGTTATAATTTCTGCTCTTTTACATTTGCTGAGGAGTGCTTTACTTCCAATTATGTGGTCAATTTTGGAATAAGTGCGATGTGCTGAGAAGAATGTATATTCTGTTGATTTGGGTGGAGAGTTCTATAGATGTCTATTAGGTCCACTTGGTGCAGAGATGAGTTCAGTTCCTGGATATCCTTGTTAACTTTCTGTCTCGTTGAGCTGTCTAATGTTGACCGTGGAGTGTTGAAGTCTCCCATTATTATTGTATGGGAGTCTAAGTCTCTTTGTAAGTCTCTAAGGACTTGCTTTATGAATCTGGGTGCTCCTGTATTGGGTGCATATATATTTAGGAGAGTTAGCTCTTCCTGTTGAATTGATCCCTTTACCATTATGTAATGGCCTTCTTTGTCTCTTTTGATCTTTGTTGGTTTAAAGTCTGTTTTATCAGAGACTAGGATTGCAACCCCTGCTTTTTTTTGTTCTCCATTTGCTTGGTAGATCTTCCTCCATCCCTTTATTTTGAGCCTATGTATGTCTCTGCATGTGAGATGGGTCTCCTGAATACAGCAGACTGATGGGTCTTGACTCTTTATCCAGTTTGCCAGTCTGTGTCTTTTAATTGGAGCATTTAGTCCATTTACATTTAAGGTTAATATTGTTATGTGTGAACTTGATCCTGTCATTATGATATTAACTGGTTATTTTGCTCGTTAGTTGATGCAGTTTCTTCCTAGCCTCGATGGTCTTTACATTTTGGCATGTTTTTGCAATGGCTGGTACCGGTTGTTCCTTTCCATGTTTAGGGCTTCCTTCAGGGTCTCTTGTAAGGCAGGCCTGGTGGTGACAAAATCTCTAAGCATTTGCTTATCTGTAAAGGATTTTATTTCTCCTTCACTGATGAAACTTAGTTTGGCTGGATATGAAATTCTGGGTTGAAAATACTTTTCTTTAAGAACGTTGAATATTGGCCCCCACTCTCTTCTGGCTTGTAGAGTTTCTGCC
Source organism: Rhinopithecus roxellana (assembly GCF_007565055.1). Lineage (NCBI taxonomy): Eukaryota > Metazoa > Chordata > Mammalia > Primates > Cercopithecidae > Rhinopithecus > Rhinopithecus roxellana. The sequence continues at coordinate 5,507,167 of NC_044550.1, forward strand.
GAGAGATCTGCTGTTAGTCTGATGGGCTTCCCTTTGTGGGTAACCCAACCTTTCTCTCTGGCTGCCCTTAAGATTTTTTCCTTCATTTCAACTTTGGTGAATCTGGCAATTATGTGTCTTGGAGTTGCTCTTCTGGAGGAGTATCTTTGTGGCGTTCTCTGTATTTCCTGAATTTGAATGTTGGCCTGCCCTACTAGGTTGGGGAAGTTCTCCTGGATGATATCCTGAAGAGTGTTTTCCAACTTGGTTCCATTTTCCCCCTCACTTTCAGGCACCCCAATCAGACGTAGGTTTGGTCTTGTTACATAATCCCATACTTCTTGCAGGCTTTGTTCATTTCTTTTTCTTCTTTTTTCTTTTGGTTTCTCTTCTCGCTTCATTTCATTCATTTGATCCTCAATCGCTGATACTCTTTCTTCCAGTTGATCGAGTCGGTTACTGAAGCTTGTGCATTTGTCACGTATTTCTCGTGTCATGGTTTTCATCTCTGTCATTTCGTTTATGATATTCTCTGCATTAATTAATCTAGCTGTCAGTTCTTCCACTCTTTTTTCAAGATTTTTAGTTTCTTTGCGCTGGGTACGTAATTCCTCCTTTAGCTCTGAGAAGTTTGGTGGACTGAAGCCTTCTTCTCTCATCTCGTCAAAGTCATTCTCTGACCAGCTTTGATCTGTTGCTGGCGATGGGCTGCGCTCCTTTGCAGGGGGAGATGCGCTCTTATTTTTTGAATTTCCAGCTTTTCTGCCCTGCTTCTTCCCCATCTTTGTGGTTTTATCTGTCTCTGGTCTTTGATGGTGGTGACGTACTGATGGGGTTTTGGTATAGGTGTCCTTCCTGTTTGATAGTTTTCCTTCTGACAGTCAGAAGGACTGTCTGTTGGTCTGTTGGAGATTGCTTGAGGTCCACTCCAGACCCTGTTTGCCTGGGTATCAGCAGCAGAGGTTGCCGAAGATAGAATATTGCTGAACAGCGAGTGTACCTGTCTGATTCTTCCTTTAGAAGTTTCCTCTCAGGGGTGTACTCCACCCTGTGAGGTGTGGGGTGTCAGACTGCCCCTAGTTGGGGATGTCTCCCAGCTAGGCTACTCAGGGGTCAGGGACCCACCTGAGCAGGCAGTCTGTCCGTTCTCAGATCTCAACCTCTGCGTTGGGAGACCCACGGCTCTCCCCAAAGCTGTCAGACAGAGTCGTTCGCGTCTGCACCGGCCCCCACTGCTTCCCCTGTTGGTCTTCAGCTGTGCGCTGTCCCCAGAGGTGGAGACTACAGAGACAGGCAGGCTTCCTTGAGCTGCTGTGAGCTCCACCCAGTTCGAGCTTCCCAGCGGCTTTGTTTACCTACTTAAGCCTCAGCAATGGCGGGAGCCCCTCCCCCAGCCTCGCTGCTGCCTTGCGGATAGATCGCAGCAGACTGCTGTGTTAGCAGTGAGGGAGGCTCCGTGGGCGTGGGACCCTCCCGGCCAGGTGAGGGATATATTCTCCTGGTGTGCCTGTTTGCTTAAAGCGCAGTATTGGGGTGGGAGTTACCCAATTTTACAGGTGTTGTGTGTCTCAGTTCCCCTGGCTAGGAAAAGGGATTCCCTTCCCCCTTGCGCTTCCAGGTGAGGCAATGCCTCGCCCTGCTTCAGCTCTCGCTGGTCAGGCTGCAGCAGCTGACCAGCATCGATTGTCCGGCACTCCCTAGTGAGATGACCCCAGTACCTCAGTTGAAAATGCAGAAATCACTGGTCTTCTGTGTCGCTCACGCTGGGAGTTGGAGACTGGAGCTGTTCCTATTCGGCCATCTTGCTCCGCCGAAAATTCTGTTTTTTGACATGAGGGGTATCTCCTTTTTCTTATTAATTGAACTATTATGTTCTAGTCTTAAATTTATTCTCTTTTTGTAAGAGGATACAATAAAATTATGAGTCAAATAATATATTGGGGATTTCAAAAAATTCATTAGAAATGGAATTTAACATAAGCTCTTAACATAAGCTCCATCAAGTTCAAGACATTTTTGTAAGAGATGATACCATCCATTTGCTCCATTCCTAAATAACTGAGGGTCCTGGGAATTTTACCATGTTTATGCTGTCTTTTCTGCATAATTAACTGAAGAAAATGGGTATCCTTTACAGATTTTTTAAGATTAGGAAACAAAAGTCAGTCAAAAGGAATTAAATCAGGACTATAAAGTGGATACCTAATGATTTCCCATCAAATGTCTCATAAAATTGCCCTTGATTGATGGGAGGAATGAGTAGGAGCCTTGTCATGGTGGAGAAGGACTCTCTGGTGAAGCTTTCCTGGATGTTTTTCTTCAAGAACTTTGGCTAACTTTCTCAAAACACTTTCATAATAAGCAGAGGTTGCCATTCTTTGGCTCTCCAGAAAGTCAACAAGCAAAATACCTCGAGCATCCCAAAAAACGGTTACCATGGCCTTTGCTATTACCAGTCCAATTTTGCTTTGCCTGGACCAGGTTCACCTCTTAGTAGCAATTGCTTTGATTGAGTTTGTCTTCAGGAATCATACTGGCAAGCCTGTGTTTCACCTCCTGTTACATTTCTTCAAAGAAATCTCTCAGGATCTTGATCCCACTTGTTTAACATTTTCATTGAAAGCTCCATTTTTGTCTGTGAGTGATCTGGGTACAATGATTTTGGCACCCAGCAAGTGGAAAGTTTTCTCAACTTTCATTTTGCAGTTAAAATTGTGTAAGCTGAGTCAATTAAGATGTCTATGGTGTTGACTATTGTTTCATTGGTCTTTTTCAATTAGGGCATCGACAAGATTAACTTTTTTTCCCACAAAGTGATGTGGATGGTCTGCTGCTGAGGACTTCATCCTACAACATGGTTTCACCCTTTCTTAAAATGAGGTCCATTTGTAAGCTGCTTTCTTGGGGGACATTGTCCTCATAAAATTTTTGTGAAGCATTAATCATTTCATTATTCTTCCACCCCAGCTTCTCCATAAGTTTGATGTTTGTTCTTGCCTCAATTTTAAGAGAGTTCATGTTGCTTTAATAGGGGCACCTTCTTAATGCTTCAAACTAGATCCTGCCCAGACATGTTATAACAAGTTAATACAAGTTATTTTCGTGCCAAAAAATAATGAAATCTATGCATAGTTTATTCATATTACACATTTTCCATGAACTTTTTGAAGACTCTCTCGTACATGGGATATCCAGCTTTAGTTACTGAATAAATAAATAAAAGGTGCTCTTGCTTAAATTGTTCATGTGTGCTAGAATTTTATCCTGAACCCTTCATTCTCACGTTTTGCACTTTCTCTTGGTGATTTTACATAAACCCATGAGTTTGTTAATATCTGTTACATTGATGATAGCCAAACCTATGGTTCCAGCAGAGATTCTACTCCTGAGTGTCTGACTTCTATATCCAAACATATTTTATACTTGACTACTTAAACTACTTGAGTTACCCTGGATATTTAATTTCCACATATTCCAAACGAATCATATCACCCTTTGCCCAAAACCTGGCATTTCTGTGGATGTACCACCAACCTTTCATTCAACCAGTTCAGATATCTGGGGTCACCAGATGTTTCCCGTACTTATCTGACCACCAAATCTGGAGATACCTGTCTCCTCAACTCATATCCTTTACCTTATCTCCATTTCTTCTGCTCGTCTACATTACAATAAGACCTAATCTGTCTCTATCCCTAGATTCTTGACTCCATTCAAATGAGTACCCCTCTGCCATTAAGTAGTTTTATAAATCCTTAAATAACTTGCCCTAGTGCTCAGCCTAGGATCAATAATAATGGTGATTGACATTTTTGTGCCTATTCTAGATAGTTCACATACATATCTTTGCATTAGCTCTCATCTGATATCAGTCTGGTAAGATAGATATTACCCTAATTTTACAAATGAAGACACTGAATGTCAGAAAGCTTAGATGATTTAGCCAAGACTACTGAGCCAGTTTATGATAGAGCTAGGGTTCAATCCTAGGATGGTGGTCTGGCTGCAAAACCTTCTGTTCCACTGAATCTGTTGCTAAATTGAAACTTGTAAAATCAGGACACAAAGGCTGTTAATGATCCGGAATGCTCAGATGGTGATCTTCCCTAGCATGGGCAGTGGCTTCGGCAATACCAAAGTATTACCTTCTCTTTCTTCTCTCCTTCTCTCTTTTTTAACCTCATACATATGTGCCATTTTTAAAAATTCATGGAAGAATGCATTCAGGTTGTTAAAAAATTCAAATAAAGCAAAAGTAATTAGAGTAAATTATCCATCCTCCACACAGCCCCAATCTCCTCCCAAGAGAGCTAATCACTTTCAGACACTGATGTTGACTGAATTCGTTTAATCTAAAGACTTAGATCTCTTCTCCTCTGTGAAGTTTCCTTCTGTCTATCATTTCTCTTTATTCCCTCTGTTGTCTGCCTCTGAAACTTCTATCCAGCAATCTTTGTGCTGCAGACTGCTCTAGATACTGAGCACAGCCTATGTAACTATATTTAAAATTGTATAAAATTAGATGTACAGGATTACAAAGGAAACTAATTTTATTAAAATGCAGTTATCTAAGTATTAAGAAGTATAATATAGGAATAGATTATGAATGCATCAATAACAAAATCTAGCAATGTATTTGATAGATATGTTAATTTTGCACTACTGATAAGCACAGATTGTATTTTGAGATACTGGTAGCAATAATACTATCATGGAAATACCTGTAATTTTTGCTGATGGCAAAGTGACATGTACTGCTAATACTACTGTGATTTTTGTCTATATCCATATTTGGGGGAGTTATTAAATTTTAGTTAGAGTATATTTTAAAACATGTAATTTCTTTTTCTATCCAAAGGCTTCTTGAAATCTATGACCTCATTTTAGTATTACTGAGCTTTTAGGATTTCTACTATCCTCAGTATTTCTTGGACTTCCTCTAATATTTTCTAGTCTTTTACACTGTGTTCTAAGGTTAACTTTCTATTTAGATATTTTACTCCACTGGTAAAGAAAATTTATTATATTATATTATAATCATTGTTTTCTACCTAGCCCTGTTATGATTTTGACTAAATTACACATAAATGCATTCAATCACTCAAAGAAAAGCTTCCAAAGGAAAGAGAAATTGAAGTGAGGTTGATGTGGATTTCTTGAAAGAAATGATATTAAGAAACATTTTGCATATTATTAAAAGTGGTTATCAGATAATCATTCTTTCTGCAAAATTAGATAAACCCAGGGATGATCCAAGAATCCAGAGACAATAATTCTATATTAACCTTTGCTATTACTTTATGGTCAGTCTATAAACAATGCAGTGGTCTTTCAATTTGGAAATGAAAAATATTAACATGTAAGGTAGTATGAAAACACCTTCTTGAAAAGTATGAACAAATAAAGAATATGGTCAAGAATTTGTAGAGTTGTATTTACATGTTATATGGCAAATGTTAAGAGGTGATTTTTCCAAACAGAAGCTACCACCTAAAGAATATAAAAAGAAGAAAGGAGGAGGGAAGGAGGGAGAGACAGACACTATTTTTAAATGAATAAGCTAAAGAACATTTATAAAACGACCAAAATTTTTTTGCAGTTGGAATAATAGGTCTTTTGTACACATTGATAAGTTTGTAAATGTTTTCCTCTACATTAATTTACATTAATATCATACAGGACTACAAAAAATTAGGGTTCAGAGTTACAAATAACCGATAAGCCAATGCAAACAGTCGATCACCAGTGTTTTTGTAAGAATGAGGATGGTTTATTCTTTCAAAATAAGAATATTGCAATAACTATTCAAGGGAGAAGGCAAACAGAAAATGCATCAAATCCCAGTACTATTGTCCATGTTTTCCTGTTGCCATCAGCTCATGCTCTCATTCTGATTCATACCCACCCAGCTTCTCCACTGAAATCAATGAGAAACTTCCTTTAAAGGCTACAGAGTCACACTCACAATTGCCTACAGCAGATGGGTAAACTAAGTCTGAGCCCCACCCCCCTCCCAGTACTGGTTCCCTGAAGGCCAAGGCCTGAGAAATGTTTAAAAATACTTGCATTCCCTGACAACAAGATAAATTTGTAATGTGGATTTTTTTATTTCTCTAAACAAGTCAGAACATTTGACAACACTGGACCTACTTTCCAGCTGCACAACAATCAGCAGGTTCCTGGTTTTGCCTGTCAATGGGGCATGAACTCTCTAGCGGGTTCATCATATACATTATACCCAGAATGAAGTCCTAGCTTTTTAGCCTAGAATTCAGCATCATTCATGATTCTGCACTCCCCTGGTTTTTAAGACATACTGCCTACTCTCCTCAAACAATGGTGACCTCCAGGCCTCTATCTTGTAGGATCCAACTTAGCTTTCGTCTCTTTAGGAAGCCTCCTGTAGTATCCCTTCCTTCAATGTCAATAGTCCATGAAATTCCTTAGCATTTAGTTGTGGCCTCTCTTATGACACCTTGTTGTGGGTACATTGAGATTTAATTTTATTAGTATTTAACATTTCATAATTGTGTGTGTATGCATTCTTTTCTTGCATTACATAATCATTTCACAACTAGACCAAGTTCTGATATCTGTTATTAGGAGCCAAACTCAGCCCTGTATTTACTTGCTGTGGGAACTTGGGCAAATTATTGATCCTCTCTAATCTTCATTCATTCCCAATATTTGTAAAATGGGAATAATACCTACTCATAAAGTTATTGTAAAACTTAAGCACTGCACGAAAAGCATTTTGCACAGTGTCAGGGATGCAGTAAGAACTCAATAAAAATGTTTGTGTTATTATAATTTCTCTACCATTGTCACTCTCCTGAGAGCTATTAAATGACTTATCCCTGATTTCTTTTTACCTATAGGCCTTTTACTGCCCTAGAATTTTGCACAGCTAACATTCTGCAATTCTTCCTGGTAATAATGTTACTGTGAAAATATTTCTTCCAATATTTTAAGATTTCCTCATCATTATATTACTTGAATTTCTGTATAAAGATCATATAGAATACAAATAAAATGAGGTCATTATTTGCTCTTCAGGTATCATGTTAATAACAACTTCTACATACGATGTATTGATCGCCTGTTACGTAACAGGCACTGTGCTAGATATTTATTTTTCTTGCCTTGTCCCTAGTGTTCAAAACTCTACAAGGAAAGTATTTTGACACACATTTTACAGCTGAGAAAACTGAGGCCCCGAGTAGTTAAGTAAGCTATTTATGTTTATTCTACGTCAGTGTGGCAGAACTGGGTTTGAAATGAGATCTATATGTAAAGGCTATACATTTTTTGCCAATTTCCTTTTGCCTTGTGTTTATTATCTAGTTTGCCACCGAGCCATTCAGATGCAAATTAGCCCTAGTTAAATCTTTGTAATTTCTAGAAATATTGCAATTGTATATGTTTAATGTACAATAAATTCTTCTAAGGCTATCGCTAATATTTCTAATACCCCATTATGACTCTTTTAGAAAATAAAGGCTTCTTGAGAATGACCAAGTTATTATATTAAGTCTTTTTCTAGATGCAAGTAAAAATTATGTTACATTGCTTTGTTCTGTAGCATTAATGGTGCTCAATGTTTTGATTAGTAAGTGTCTGATTTGATATATCACTTAGATATTACTGGTGAAAACGTGATCTATCTCATTCTTGGATGTTAGTTTTTGATAGATCAGTTTTAATGTATTACATGGACATTTATGAGGCTGTTCTACATACAATGTAATTGATTTAATAGGGATCTGGTTTATGACTGGTGTATTTAATTTTAAAATATATCTGACTTAATATTTAATGTATTTGTTTTGATATTTGGCAATTTGATGCAATGTTCAAGTGTATGATTTGATAAATATATTGCTCATGGGCATGAAGAAAATTGTAAAAGAAAATTATCAGTAGATGGTGAACAGATGTGTAATTATGCAGAAATAATCACATTTTTAGAGCAGAAATCTAAAGTGAAAATATGTTTCAAAGCGATATGTTAGTTTTATTTAGGTAAACATTGGATTCTCAGCTTCATTCAATTAAACAAACAATAACAACAAACAATAAGCATATAAGGCCTCCCAAAGTCAGCTATTTTTTTTAACAAATTGAAAATTAATTTACTTTGTTGAGCCTTTCCTCACATGATAGTAACTATTTTATATATTTTGATAAGCTGTTACTTGAAGTAAATATATTTCTACTTGTGGTTTTTGTGTGTTTCTGTTTTGAAAATCTACAGCTCCAAAATATCATGATGGATGTTTTACAGTCTTTTAGTTCACAGGGAAACAGAATGCAAGAGACTTACCGACTTCTCCAAGGATGCATTAGGAGTCAGTATATTTTTTAGCTTATGTGTAAGGTCGTTTTGCCTGACTTACCAATAGAATGAATTTTAATGCTCACTTGCTCACTTGTAATTTCTCTTTGCTAGGAGAGAAATTCCTATAATTCCCTCAGAACTATCCCTGTCCCTATTGTTCATCATCCTTATCAGAGCAGTCACTCCAGTGAATCTCCCTATCACACAACCCAGAAATCCCAAGACACTCTTCATTACCTATCTTCTTTTGTCTCCCAAATTTGTTAGCTTGCAGGTTCAGCTGCTTCTTTCTACTTCCTTTGAATCCAAATATTTCTATCTGCCTCAATGAAAATCCTTGCCTATGTACTTATCTTACAACCAAATGTTATTCACTTAGTTCCTGTTATATTCTATTCCCAAGCTGTGTTTCACACTTAAACTTCCATCTACTGAATTTCATTTTTTGCTACTCTTTATTTGATACCTCTGGATCAAATATAAACTGTTGCATTGAAAGCTTTCTATTAGCTAGCCCTGACTTAAAGGATTGCAGCCTTATCCCTTAATAATATCAATAGGAAAGATTAAAAATATAGACAGTTTGCTATGAACTAACAATGGGCTATCACATACTCTATACATTCTCTGGTACAACATACATGACAGCTATCCAAGTTAGGGTTGTGGAAACAAGCTCGTTGAAGTTAACATAGTCTAATAAGAGGAATGTCAGATTTCCCATTTCACGCCCAGGTGGTCTGACTCTAGACTCTGTGTTCTCAGATCCAAATGATATCACTTATTGTTATAGCTTCCATTCCACATAGGCAATCTTGCAACTTCATAAAATTATTCCATTTCTTCTAGCTGCTATCCCTCCCCCCATAGTCCACTGTCTCTTTCTTTCCATTCTTTATCTCTCTTTCATTCACTCATTCCTTCTCATGCTTCCTTTCTCACTCACTCTCCTTTAAAGTTTTTTACTGTGCTAAGCACCAATGAATTTTGCTTTGAATCACTGTCTCTAAGAGGTTTCTAATAGATTTCTTGCTGACAAAAAAAAAATGTTAATTTTTCCCTCTCTTAGGTGGTTGCTCCGGTTTCTTTTCAACCAAATTTATTCTGATTAATCTTACTTATTTTTCTAAGATTTAACCCAGTTTCAAGAAGATTTCCCTATGAGCAAGTTACAATACTATTTATATTTGCATTTTAGTATGTTTTATATTTATAGATTTTTGCATCTGCCAAAATGCATCTTCTTGAAGGAGAATGCACCTCTAGATGCAAACTAAAACTATCTTTTGTCTCTTTCTTTGTCCTATTTCATAGCTTTCTGTTTCTGTTTCTATGTTTTATTCAGACAAAATAATGTGAATTTGTGTATGTGTGTGTGCAGAGAAGAGACTGAAGCAAGAATTGTATAAAATGTAGCTTCATATTGAGTATATACTATAATTATTTTTATTTATAATTTCTTCAAGGCATAGAAGAAAACCCACTCTGTCACTAAATAATGATGTTTATGATAATTTTTCTTTTTAAGTTTCTCAGTAATTACATACATAATCTAGACTAAGAAAATCATATACTGAATTAAGCATTGCCACAAAATTTTACCTCCAACTCAATTCCAGGATATTTAAAACCAGGAAATGATACTGTCTCCTTTCACTTCTGGTCTGACACCAAATGGAGTACTGGTGCACAGTCCATACCCAACAAATGTTGTTGGATGGACTTGAATGTGAGTCACCTGCAGCACTCTGTTCAATGATTCAGCATCTATTCCACTAGAGAGTGCAAAAGAAGCAGATCTGGAGAAGAATAAAATTTTATAACACTGTCATTAGTGGGCACTTCTCAGCCCAAGGAGACTTAAAAGTGTTTCACCTACGATTTAGAGTTAGACTAGCCTCTTCAGGTGTACTTCAGGTAAATAGATGACAAGTAAATTGTAGACATTTCTTTAAGTGAAAAAAGCTTTTAGATAATTACAGAATGTCTCACAAAAATAATTTTATCATCATTGAAACTTTTTGTAATTTTATCCTAAGTAAATTTCACTTCCAAATGCATCATTTAAGTTTGAGATAAAATAATCCTAAAACTATGGCTTCCATTTGCTTCCATCAGTCTACTGGAAAACAATGTGATTATATACATACAAAAATGCTATGTTCTGATTCCAGTATTGGCTGAGTATCTTGTACCAAACTAACCCTTTCACAAAAGCAGGCAGAAACTGGAGGAGATACGACCCTTGAGAGAAGAAACTGCACAAAAAAAGAGTTGCAGTTATATGGCTTTTCCCCTGAGCACACTTCCAAGTCCACACACAGATCAAGGCAGCTAGAATTCAAGAATAAAGTTGCAGTTTTACTGGCTTGGAGTGTCACAGGATGGAGTTAGGGTCACCGAAACTCCGAAAATTAAGAGGGAATACCAGAAAGATGAGAATCAGAACAGGAACAGTCCTAAAATTGGCATTCAAACTGCCCTCAAATTCTTGGATAACCCTGAACTGTGTATGCACAGGGGAGAAACCATGCTGGAAAAAGCAACAGCTAGAAGGCCCAAGATTGAAGCGTAACTTATCTGCCACATACCACAGAGTAGAAAAAGTTTGGAGTTCAAGCCCTGCCAAATTAAAAGGGCTGAGTAAACTCATCAGGTATTCCATTAAAATTCCAGAATGAATTTGTAAGATTAAAACTATGTCTCAGTACAAATACAGGTTCCTTAAACAAAAACACAAACTTGATACGTTGAATTTTATAAAAATAAAAAAATTTCTACTTATCAAATACACTATTAAGAAAATTAAAAAGGCAAGCCATACAATGGGAGAAAATATCTACTATGCATACATATCTCTGACAAAGACCTTGTATCTCATATATAAAGAACTAAAATCAATAATGAAAAGACAATTAATACGATAGAAAATAAGCAAAAGATTAGAAATGTCGGTTCATAAAAGAAGATACACAAATTACCAATAAACTCAAAAATATTTAATTAACATCAGTCACCAAGAAAATATACATTGAAACCACAATGATATACATTTCACATCCACTATAATAGCTAGAATTAGGAAGACTAATAGCACCAAATATTGGTAAAAATGTGGAGTGACTAGAACTTACATATATTGATGATGTAAAATGTGTAAAACATACTTTGGAAATCTGTTTAGCAGTTTCCTACCAAACTAAAGATATATATATATAGCCTATGACTCAGCAGTTCCAATCTCAGGTATTTACCTCAAAGACACGAAAACTTCCATCCATAAAAGACTCAGATGGGAAGCAACCCAAATGTCCAACAGTGGGGAAATGGAAAAACACAGTGGTCTGTTCACACCAGAATACTGCAAGAAATTAAGTAATGAGCTACTGATAACACAAACCAGTTGGCTGTATCTCAGAAGCATTGTGCTGTTCAAAACTAGTCAGAGTCAGAAGAGTACATACCATTTGATATCATTTCTATGAAGCTCAAGAGCCAGCAAAACAAATCTATCATGGTGAGAGAAATCAGAGCAGTAGTGCCCAGAGGGTGAGGAAGAGGGCAAGGAAAATTTCTGGAGTGATGGAAATGTTCTGTATCTTAATGGAGGCAGTAGATTCACAGGTGTATTTTTTAATGAAAATTCATTGAATTCAAGACTCAAAATCTGTGCTTTTCATGATAAGTAAATTTGCATCCTACAAATCATGCTACAAATGGTTGTACTGTGTGATTTGAATTGGAATTTGGATTAAATATAGCATGATTATGGTTTGGATTGGATTGGACAGTTGGACTGGTTTAAATACAGCATAGCCAGATGATAAGGATTGAAAATAGAGTATATGCCTACTCAAGGAAGTTCCTGACTCACCCCTCTCCTATACGTCATATCCTACCCTAACATAAATACATGGGTGTCCTGAAACCTGTCCCATTTTCGTGCCTTATTCCTCACTTCTATTCTTTAGGATTATTTCCTTTTCCCAGGGTTTACTCTTTTAATAAATTGGGACTGCTGCATTCAGTGAGGGACATTTTAACTAAGGAATCCTGATAGCACCAACAGCTGAGTTATTTCTGCTAGCTGGTAATTTCCAAAAGTTCAGCTATGAAAAAGATTAGTAATTGAATCTATGTGAGATTAAGCCAACTGAGGCATAGGTTTCACTGAAGCTTCTAAATATTACTTGTAAAATGTTTACTGGGAGTAGTTCTGTTTAACTTCTGACCAAAATTTCTATTCTTCCTTTGTTCCCCTGTCTTTAAACTTTGATAATTTTTTTCATCAAGCCACTTTATATACTTTTTTCCAAAATGAAAAAAATACTGATTCTCTGACTTCTTTGAAAATCATTCTATCCTTATTTGGAGTAACCATGTTATTATGAATAACACTGTTATATTACACCTTTATTTTCTCATTGCTGGGCCAAGAAGTTAGTGAGATACTGAATTGTGACAGCTGATCACCATATAAATTTCTTTTTAATGCCCTGTATAATGTGTAATAATAGACTGTGAACTATCATCACCTTAAAATGTCATCATGTTTTCATAACATGACAAGGTAATAATGTAAAAATCCTGAATTTAGTAATTGAAAAGCTGCCATGCTCAGTGAGTGATATTGCCAACACCAAGTCCTAAGTCAAGAGTCTACTCATTTTCCACTTCATTTTATAACAAAATCTTCCCATTTTGCTTTTCAGAGGGGATTGTGTTATTACATGGGCAATTCTTTTTCACGATTAAGCAATAATCAAATGCTGAGTTTTTCCCTTAACTCTTATGTAATTGCTCTTGCCCAAAGCAATTAATTTAGTTAAGTATTATCTGTATAGTCAGTCTAAAAAAATGTCTGCCCTAAAGCTGCTTTTGATGCACGAGCGTACCTTGTTTTATGGGGCTTATTGCACTTTACAGAGATTGTGTGTTTAGTAAATTAAAGGTTTGCGGCAGCCCTGTATCAAGCAAGTCTATTGATGCCATTTTTCCCAACAGTGTCTGTCACATTTTGGTAATTATCACAAAGTTTCTAACTTTTTCATTGTTATTATATCTGCTGAAGTGATCTGTTACCAGTGATATTTGATTCTACTATTTCTATTTTTATGAGGCACTGTGAACTGTACCCACATGATGGCTAACTTAATCAGTAAATGTGTTTGTTCTGGCTGCCTCACCAACTGTCAGTTTACTCATTTCTCTCCCTCTGCTCAGGCCTCCCTAATCCCTGAGACACAGCAATTTTGAAATTAGACCAATTAATAACCTACAATGGTCTCTAAGTGTTCAGGTGAAAGGAAGAGTCACATATGAGGAAGACATGTTGAAAACCAAGACAGGCTAAAAGCTAGGCCTTTTCTGTCAGATGATTAGCCAAGTTAAATGCAAAGGAAAAATTCCTGAAGGAAATTAAATGTGCTACTCCAATGAATGCATGAATGATAAGAAAGTGAAACAGACCAGGCGCAGTGGCTCACGCCTGTAATCCCAGCACTTTGGGAGGCCAAGGCAGGTGAATCCCCTGAGGTCAGGAGTTCGAGACCAGCCTGGCCAATATAGTGAAACCCCATCTCTACCAAAAATACAAAAATTAGCCAGACATAGTGGCAGGCGCCTGTAATCCTAGCTACTCGGGAGGCTGAGGTAGGAGAATTGCTTGAACTCAGGAGGCAGAGGTTGCAGTGAGCCAAGATCGCACCATTGCACTCCAGCCTGGGGGAAAAGAGCAAGACTTCACCCCCCCAAAAAAAGAAAAGAAAAGAAAGTAAAACAGCCTCATTGCTGATATGAAGAAAGTTGTAGTGGTGGTGTTGGAAGATCAAACCAGCTGCAACAACATTCCCTTAAGCCAAAGCCTAAGCCAGAGCAAGGCAATAACTTTTATCTAAATTCTGTTCACCTCTATTAGAGAGATGAGAAAGCTGCAGAAGAAAAGTTAGAAGATAAATGCTTGGTTCTTGAGGTTTAAGGAAAGAAGTCGTCTCCATAAAATGAAAGTGCAAAATGAAGCAACAGATGCTGATTCAGATGCTGCAGCAGATGATCCAGGAGATCTAGTAAAGATCCATTGATGGAGGTGGCTATGCTAAACAATAGCTTTTCAATGTAGATAAAACAGGCTCATATTGAAAGAAAGTTCCATCTAGGACTTTCAGAACTAGAGAGAAGTCAATGCCTGGCTTCAGAGCTTCAAAGGACTGTCTGACTCTTATTAGGACCTAATGCAGCTGGTGATTTGAAGTTGAAACCAGTGCTCACTTACCATTCTGAAGATGCTAGGGACCTTAAAAATTATGCTAAATCTACTCTGCCTGTGCTCAATAAGTGCAACAACAAAGTCTGAATGGCACCACATCTGGTTACAGCATGGTTCACTGAATATTTTAAGCCCACTGTTGAGATCTACTGCTCAGAAAAAAAAAAAAAAAAAAGAATCTTTCAAAATATTACTGCCCATTGACAATGCACCTGGTCACTCAAGAGCTCTGATGGGAATATACAAGGAGATCAATGTTTTCATGCCTGCTAACACAAGATCCATTTTGCATCCCATAGATCAAGAAGTACTTTTGACTTTAAATCTTATTATTTGAGAAATGTATTTTACAAAGCCATAGCTGCCATGTAAGTGATTTCCATGATGAATTTGGACAAAGTAAACTGAAAACCTTCTGGAAAAGATTCACTATTCTAGATGCCAGTGAGAACATTCGTGATTCATGGGAGAAAGTCAAAATGTCAACATTAGTAGGAGTTTGGCAGAAGTCCATTCCAACCCCCATAGATGACTTTGACAGGCTTAACACTTTAGTAGAGGAAGTAACTGCAAATGTGATAGAAATGGTAAGAGAACTGTAATTAGATATGGAGCCTGACAACGTAGCTGCATTGCTGCAATCTTGTGATGAAACTTGAATGAGTAAAGAGTCACTTCTTATGGAAGAGCAAAGGAAATGGTTTCTTGAGATGGAATCTACTCTTGGTGAAGTTGTTATAGACATTGTTAACATGACAACAAAGAATTTAGAATATAACATAGACTTAGTTGGTAAAGCAGCAGCAGGGTTTGAGAGGACTGACTCCAATTTTGAAAGTTCTACTCTGGGCAAAATACTGTCTGAAAGCATCACATGCTACAGATAAATCTTTTGTGAAAGAAAAATTTGATGATATGGCAAATTTAATTGTTGTCTTATTTTTAAAAATTGCCACAGACACTCCAAGCTTCAGCAGTCACCACCCTGATCAGTCAGTATCCATCAACATGGAAGCAAGACCCTCCACCAGCAAAAACATTACAACTTGCTAAAGGCTTAGATGATTGTTAGCAGTTTTTAGCAATAAAATATTTTTTTAATTCAGGTATGTACATTGGCTTTTATAAACATAATGCTATTGCACACTTAATAGACTTCAATATAGTGTAGGTATACTTTTATATGTACTGGGACACCAAAAAGTCATGTGATTCACTTTATTGCAATATTTGCTTTAATGCTGTGATCTGGAACTGAACCTGCAGTATCTCTGAGGTATGCCTATAATTGGGAATAGTAATGTATAGATACAAAGGAGCTAATTGAAATCCAAGCCCATCTATGATCATATGCCAAAAATGACTGTTCTTGAGTGGTTCTAGGAGGGCTAAAAATCATACTTTTCCATAGGAACAAATATCTTCAAATTTGTAATGTCCAATGTGATAAACCCACTAGCCCCATGTGACTATTTAAATTTAAATGTGTTAAAATTAAATAAAATTTAAAAATTCAATTCCTCAGTCACATTAGCCACATTTCAAGTGCTCAACAGCCATATGTGGCTTGTGGGTATATATTGGACAGCATAGACATAGAACACTGCCAACATTTCAAAACATTCTAGGAAACTGTGCTGAGTCATACCTACACTTTTTGAATCTTTTGGTATCTATGCTACTGAAACCACAATAATTTAACTTAGTAATGGTAACTTAAATACCTTTATTCAAATGGAACACTATGTATAGTCTGTATATAGCAGAAATATCATTGATCTGTCACAACATTCTGTTATTTCTTGGTCCTTATTACCAATGTTTGAGAATTGGGATATAGTGATAGTTTAATGAATAGGGAGTTCGAGATATGGTGGTCTTGTGACCATGAGGAAAAAAGGAAGTGAATAATTCTACAAAAAAAAGTACTTATCACTTGCCTACTCCTGATAATATTGGGCCTTGTGCTAGACATAGGTGAGGTGATGATACTAGCGTGAAAAGCATGCAGTTCCAGCCTGCCAGAAGTTTACAGTTACATGGCATAGAGCAAAGTCAAAGGAGGTAAGTATAATGCAATGTGCTAAAGTGCTGTTTTAGGAGTAAATACAAGGTGCAATAGGATCATATAAGGGGACACTAACCAAAGCCTGGGGTCCTGGAGAGCTTTTAGGAATAAGTGACATCTAAGCTGATCTCAGTTATGAAAAGATTAATACAAGTTAGAGAGGATAGTAGAAAGTAGAACTGAGGCTGGCCACAGTGACTCGTGCCTGTAAACCCAGTTATTTGGGAGGCAGAGGTAGCTAGATCATTCCAGGTCAGGAGTTTGAGACCAGCCTGGCCAACATGGTGATACCCTATCTCTACTAAAAATATAAAAATTAGCTGGGCATGGTGGCATGTGCCTGTAGTCCCAGCTACTTGGGAGGTTGAGGCTGGAGAATCACTTGTACCCGAGAGACAGAGACTGCAGTGAGTTGAGATCACACCTCTGCACTCCAGCCTGGGCGAAAAAGTGAGACTGTGACTCAAAAAACAAAAAAAAAGCTACAAATAAGAAAAGTAGAACTGAAAGGGGAAGGTAGGTGAACAGGAAAACACTCCAAGCAAAAGAAAGTGAATATCTAAGAACCAAGGGCAAGAAATAATATAGCCACTTAGGGAATTTTAAGTATGAGAAATGAGAGCAAATGCTGTTCATGAAGGTCAGCCCAATTAGAGACAAAATTGATTTCTGTTATAAAGGTAGAAATGTCTCACTTATTTTAGGATTTAGTTTGTTTTACAATATAATTTCAAAAGCAAACTTTCTCCCTACTATTTTTTCAGAATCCATACGAACATACCTATTAACAGAGTGGTTGGGAAAGGGAAATACAGATGGACAGATGGCAAGATCTAGCAATTTTAGCATAAATTTTATGTGTATTGGGTTAATTTTGTGTTAATATATTGTTCAGTTTAAAGTTAAGGTCTGTCAGTGGCCCTCCTAGCTGACTAAGAATAAATCAGTTATTAGAGCAAAGCAACTATGAGCGTGTAATTATGAATACCCTAGGACTTATACACTCATAAAGCATAGGACCCAAAAGCTAACTGTTATTTTACTGTATATGTTAATGATGCTATTTAAAAATTCTAAACATAAAACAAAAATTTTGGGCTTTTATTCAGTATTCTTTACTGTATACCTAAAAATTATGAATTTGTGTATAAATTAGACTCAATAAACTTGATTTTCAAAAAATCTTATTAAAAAACACAAACCTTCAATTACATATTTATGCATATGTAATTTTCATAAATGCATAAATGTAACTACGCATGTCTTTTAAAGCATTGTTTTTACTGTTCTTGGCTTTTTCCAATTCTTCTCTTTTTTCATACCTCTAGCCATATTTTTCTACCCTCAAAAGATAACAAATGGAATACATAGTATTATTCCATATTTTTCTCTAAGCATTTTTAATAATGTACTAACATTTTTACACGTATACCCATGTATTTATATAATTCCTGGTCATTGTTGGTTTAAAAAACAGGATTACATTATAAATACTTTCTGTGCCTTGCTTTTTAATATTCTGCAAACACATCATAGAAATCCTTCCATAGCACCTTGTATAGCTCTAGTAGATTCGTTTTAATGGTTCCATAATGTTTCCTGGCAAGAACACATCGTCATTCTATGACTGATGAGCATTACCACTATTTCCAATTTGGTGTCACAATAAACAATGATGCACTGAGTATTCTTGTACTTTAATCTGAAATTTTTATTTCTCTTGGATAGATTCCTGGGAATGGAATTGCTAGGCCAGAAGACATCTATGTATTTTTTAATTTGAATAGATGTTGCTTTTGAAAAAGGCTATAACATTTTCCCGTTTCCACTAACAATATGTGAGAGAACACTTCTCCATACATCTCCACCAGCAATAGATATTAAGCATTGCCAGACATTTAATAGATATAAAGCAGTATCCCACTCATTTTATTTTGTACTCACCACTAATGAGTTTGGGTATTTTTCATATGCTGTTGGACATATATATTTGTACAATTTTGAATTGTCTCTTCAGATGCCATTTATTTTGATTTTGCATACGCTATTCTTTTCTAGTTAAATCATTAGAGAAGCATCTGTATAATTTTAAACATTAACCGTTTGTCCCCCGTGTTCCAATTTTTTCCAAGTTTGTCAGTCTTTTGTTGGTGTTGTGAATGGTATCTTTTCTCATACAAAACTACTTTTAAATGCTTCACGTAAAACAAATGTCTAACTTTACATATATATATATATATATTCTGGATTTAATAAGTTGGTTAAAAATCCCTTCCTTATATGTGTTACATATGCTCCCCTGGTTTTTCTTATAGGGATTTTATTATTTTATTTTAAACTATTTAATCCAACTGAAAATGATTATTTAGAGTACAAAAAAAGACTTGATTTTATTTTCTTCCTGTCAGTTATGCCAACAACATTCATTAAAAAGTGTCCAGCTTTTTAGATAGACAACCCAGAACACAAATGCATCAGACCAAAGCCCATAAAATATAATGTGTAATAATAATCATATGTTTTATTACTTTAACATAAAAACATGAAATAGGCATTTATTTAAAATTATATGTTATTCTGTATTATTTATTTTTATTACAAAATGCTATTACATAAGCAATAGGACTAGTGAACATGGTCAATAAGTAGTAACTGATAGTAGTACTAATTAAATAATAGATGTGACAAAAGTATAACAATATTTTAATAAGGTTTTTTTCTGTCCTCTAATACAGCAATTACTTTTGTCTTTGCTGACTCTGTGCTGGATATTTACATTTGTAGTGTGTACTTAAGACATATAAATGTGAAACTTTTTAAAAGGGGAACATAAATGCTACAGGACTAATTTAACAGATATTAACTGTATTAAATAACAACAGCAATGACATGTTCTTTTCTGTCCCCAAATATAGTAGGATAGTTTTACTCTTTCTTCTCCAATAATACTTCGATGAATTGCCTGTAATTTTGGGGGCTTCCTTTTCTTTTATTTAGTTGTAGAACCAAATGTAGTCAAACATAAAATTTGACTACCTTGGTTTGCAGTGTTGCTCTTATCAAGCCTGCACTACATTGATTCTGGTGTCATTCCAATGTGATAACATCAAGCTAAATATACTCTTAACAAGCATTTGACTATAAAATGGGAGTTCAGTTATTAGCAATAATGCTTTCGAACTTTTAGAAATTAGTTCCAGCTCTCCAAAAAGATGTCCATACACTTTGATTCTATAAGCTTTCTTTTAAAGACCAGACTTTTGTCAATCATCTTTGCATTTATAATTTCATCATATAAGCTAAATATATCTAAGGTGTCCATCATTTTTAAACACTCTTAAGTGCTTTGGATGTTATTTTAAGTGAAATCTCTCTTAGGAAAGTGATTTTCAAGCACAAGGATAATTTGAATTTTGTGAAATTGGTGCTAGATTCTAAAGTTACAGTTTTAGTAAAGAAATAGAGAAAGTCTTCATCATAGCATGATTTGTAATCCTTTGGGTATATACCCAGTAATGTGATCGCTGCATCAAATGGTATTTCTAGCTCTAGATTGTTGAGGAATCGCCACACTGTCTTCCACGAGGGTTGAACTAATTTACACTCCCATAAATATGTACAATTATTATGTGCTAATAGTAAAAGAAGAAGGCCTTCATCAAAAAAAAAAAAAAAAAAAAAAGGAGGAAAGAAAAGAAATTGAGAAAGTCCTGTCTAACTTGGCTACCTTGTTTTGGTGACTATTTTATTTCTTATTTTTATTGTTTCAGTAGTAAAAAAGTTTTGAAGTAGTTTTATTTTTTTAATATGTCATTGTTTCACAATGAGTTTTTGTTACAATCTACACATACCATCAAACAACACAGGCGCAGGTCAGTTCATCCTTTTTTACACTCCTATGGTTTTTTCAAAAATCATCAAACAAGTTTGGAAATATAGCACATAAATTCTTATTTTACTGTATTCTTTTCTGCATTGTCACTCAATGTATTTCCAAATTAGAGAAGGACAATCTTCTTTTCTCACACTTTGAAAATGATTTTATGACAGTCCAACATTTTAGCCATTAATAGTCATCTTGTAGTCATATGTCTAAAGAAGCTAGTTATCTCCTTCCATCTCTATTAAATAAAAACCCTCAAGCTTTTCTGCACATTTTGAGGTAACTGAAAAGTGATCAAAAATTTTAATTATGAAAGCTTTCACATCACAGGTAAGCAGTGTTATACACAAGCTGTGCAGTTCATTTTGCAGGTATGATCTTTTAATTTTCTTAGATAAGAAGTTTTTAGACTAAGAGTAGGCACAGTGGCTCTCGCCTGTAATTTCAGCACTTTGGGAAGCCAAGGCACGCAGATCACTTGAAGCCAGGAGTTCAAGACCAGCCTGGCTAACATGGCAAAACCCTGTCTCTACCAAAAATAATACAAAAATTAGACAAATGTGGTGGCACACACCTGTAGTCCCAGCTACTCAGGAGGTTGAGGCAGGAAAATGGCTTGAACCCTGGAGGTGGAGGCTGTGGTGGTCTGAGATGAGCTACTGCACTATAGCCTGGGCAACAGAATGAGACTCTATCTTAAAAAAAAAAAGTTTATAGACTAAACAAAACTTGCTTAAATGTGCACTTGCAATGTCTATAGAATATGCAGATAGAGGGCAAGTATCTGGACAAAATATCAGTAGACTTTTGCTTTATGTTTTCTGCAGTTTTATTAAAATATTCATAAAAATTGAGAAGATGATTTGAAATTCCATTTTTAAAATAAAAGTACCTAAAAGCTAGAAGAATCAGTTTTTGTTGCCATTATTTGACATGTAACTTTACTGTAGAAAACATGATCATTCAAGTAAGATCTGAAAGAATCAGCTCTATACAGTAAGAGGCCAACGCATCTGTTAGCAAAATTTTGTCCTTTTGTTTTCCCATAGCACATTTTATTTGAAACCTTGTAATAAGGAAAAGTAGCTTCATTCCGTTTTATAGAGCTATCAGGGGAACCGCACAATAATGTATGTTTCTTCATGTGGCATGCCCAAACTAACTCAGTAGCCACTGTTTTTAACTGTGCATTGGTGTCTTTTGGGAGACACAGAAACTTTTGATTGATTTAGAAGTATTCCCTGTTTTATTCCAAACTATGAGATTCAGTCTACATATGTGTTTTCACATCCTTATCTCCATCATACCCAATTGCAAATTCCTTTTCTGCAGATTGTGCAGTAGTTTGTTTTGGTTATTTGCCTCCCTGATCCAGTTATTTATGTCCTTCCATCTGTAATAAGATAACATTGTCATTTAGCCTTATTTTTCAGTGATATTCGGGTCATGCTGGCATTGGTATTATAATCGTTCTCATATTTATCATCTGAACTCTCAGAAAAAAACAGTATTGAAAGTTAAATTAACATTATCTCAGTATCGAGATGATACCAAGAAAACCGTCAATCCACAGACAAAGGACTATTAATACCCATGATTACAATGTGCTTAAGTAACACACTTAGGCCTCAGCACTCGCAGTGGTGCAACAAGGGATGATTCATTATTGTGAACAGCAAATCACAGTTGCCAACATCAGCAGTCAGGAGGAAAAACAGTGACAGCAACTGTGGGAAACAGATAATCTATGCCATATCCATCTGCTACATAAACAGTGTTGCTTTCAACTGCTATTTTTTGAGCTGCTGTATGGGTTTGATACTACCCCTCCCTAACCTTCTGTACCCATTGCCAAAAACCTGGATTTGTTGCCTCCCTGAAAGGTCCTCATGATATGGGGCTTTTGTGCTATGACTAGGCATTGGAGGCAAATCTGGGCAGTTGTCACCCTAGCTCTTCCTATTAAGCTTACGTTTATGAGCATTTCCTTCATCTATTCAATACTTTGGTTGAGAAATTAGGGCTGGATTATTTGTTTGTAGCCTCAAAGTTTTTTTTTGGTCTCACTTGAATCCAGTTAAGTGCTTTTTTTACTTTTCTGTTAGAATTGTAATCTTCCACACTGCTGTTTCCCTGGAGTGTATTCTACTTGTAATTCATTTTTCCCTTTCCAACTGTGGAACTCACTACATGGATTATTCTTTTTTGTTTGTCAGCTCATGAGGATTCAGGTCTAGTTGTTGAAGTACCCTAGGGACTGGCAGTCTTGCTAATTGTAGAAGGTAAAATATCCTCTCTTCCTATGGACCAGAACAAACAAGGTGACTCAATTCCCCTCCTGAGACACACAGAAGCAGCTAAGGGCTCTCCAGTCTTCTGGTCTGTCCCAAGCCCCAAGGCTCCAGGACAGGGAGGTCTCTGCCCATCCATTCACTTGCATCCTGGCCAGTTTAAAGGCAACAGAGCATGTATATTCATGGGAACCAATATCTAAGGAAGGAAGTCAGGAGGACTTGGGAGCCACAGATCTCTGTGAACCAAGCTTTCCTCAAACTTCGTTTCTTCGTTGCCTTCCCTGCAGGTTGTACTTGTTTTCGCAGACACGCCCAGCCTGAAGGAGAGAATCACCAGTTCTTTTCCCACATACAGTTACCTAGAGCCCCAACCTTTCTAACCTTCTGTCTTCCAGAACCCAGCAGCCATTTGTTTCAGGAAAAAGTTGGCAGTGGAGGGCAAAGAAGCTACATTCAGTTTTCTATTTTCCTAGAATGCTTTTAAAAACTTTAAAAAATAGATATAGTATTCCTGATATTCCTGATAATCTCAAAAAGAACAAGCAAGAGATAAGATTTAGAGGTGGGCATAACACTTCTTTTCTAGGTTAAAAAAATGATTTTTTAAAAAAGTTGATGTTTATTTATTTTAAATATATTCCTAGATTATTTATGAAAGTTTGTGCCCCATGATGACTATGTGAGAGCACAAATTAAAATTTCAACAAAATAGCAGGTAAGTTATCATAGGCCAATCATTAAGGTAGCAGTCAACAAAACCATATATATTTTAAAGTCAGTCTTCAGTGCTTAAACTTGTTTGATCATGATTTATTGTGCTGTATAAATTCAGAAGAATTGATGAATACTGCTAAATTATTAATTTGCCCAAAGTGTGAGAGGCTACCACCTAGAGCCATGTGTTATAAATATTAAAGCCATCCTATCTTTAGGACTTATGTGGGCAATGAATTATAAGGACCTCTGCAAATCGATTCTGGGTTAATCATAACTCTTTGCGCCTATGATTCACAATCATATTATCCCCCACTGACCATTAGTTAAAATTGGAAAGAAGTTTGGAGCTTAGTGGGCAAGGTTAGAATTTATTTCTCTCACATTATTCTCAGGCCTTTTCATTTCTATTTGATAAGGAAAAAATAACAGATTTTCATTCTTCAACCTTTATTTTAATTTTCAAAAGCTCTGCTTTGTTTCATTCCTAAGAATCAGAAATGCTAAGAGAGCAATGGCTACAAAATCAACAGGCCTCGAGGGTTCAGAGTCATATAAACCAAATATTCATTTTTTCCAATGATCTTGAGAAATAAGCAAACTTTTTCTTAAAAGCCCAATTTTTTTTATCTTAATAGCATGACCGTATAGAACTGAGGAAATTGCATGCTTTCTGTGGCCCTGGCCATAAACTACATAGCATTATGTTTCTTTACATAACTGCTATTTCTCAAACTCCATAGGCTATACCTTACAGGCAAAGGCTACTCTATCTCACATGCTTTTGCATTCCTATGGAGAATCTCCCAGAAATTTATATTTAATGTAGTGCAAATTGCATAGGAAGATAGCCTTGATCTCACATTCCAAATCTACCACAAATCATTGGTATGACTTAGAGTGAGTTACAATTACCTCACCTGTGAATTAGATATCGTATCAGCTGTCTCACAGTGTTGTAAAGAACAAATAAATGTGTGTGAAAATGGCATTTTTAGCAGTTGAAAAATGTTTGGTAAATGTTATCTATTATCATAAGAAATAAATGGAGGACAGAGGGAGGATATTCTTTCTTTAGCAAAGGAAATTCCTATCTAACCCTTTTGGTTTAAATGTCACTTTTCCATAATTGTTCCCACTGAATGTTTTTTAATAAGAAAAGATCATCATTTCTGTGTCTCTCTGAAGCTATAGATTGTGAAGTGAGCTTTTAAGAAATTTGCTAAATTAAAGATTCATGTGAGAAAGAATATTGTCCTCCCGATTCAAATCAAGATTGGTGGGATAACAGGTAGCGATAAGTTTGTTTGTTTGTGGCATGGACTTCTGTACTTAGTACAGGAGACTGCTACCTAATGAATTAAAAAGCAAAGTGCTTTCAGCATCAGCTCACAATGGAGATGTCAGAACAGGAGCATACAATACATGAGTAATCTATAAACAAATAGAAATGTGTAATAATCCCTAACATGTTGAGGAACACAGGTGCGGGTTTTGAAAATGTACTTTCCCATCCTTCACTTTATGTGGCAAGAAATGCAAATATTTGAGAAAATAACATTGAATGTTTACAGTTCTTCCCCTGACAAATGGAAAATTTCAAAAACCTTTAGGTTAGAGGAGTGTGCATAAATGAGAAATGGTCTCCAAAGCATATCTATGTTTTTAATTGGTTAGGTACTATTGATAAGGAATTTAAATATTTGGGGCTTTCTTATACAGCTATTTCAGTTACCAGAATATTTGAGACTTGTCCTGATTCCTTCCAATAAAAGTTAATTTCCATTTTCTTTTACCACTTTAAACAAAAACTGTTCGTATGATCCTTACCATAATAGGATTCATGTTACAACAATTTAGTACTTGACTTATCTCCACTACTGAGTTGTAAGCAGCTTGATGATGGGGGCCCAAGTCTTACCTTTATATTCCTTAGAGACTTAACCTTCAGGATTTTAGAATTAATGTGTAATGATTGTTAGTAAAATTGACTTTAAAGAACAGCTGCTATAGAAATAATACAGAAATGGGAACAAAACCTAGCTCCTAGTGTTACCTGGGAAGTGAGAAATTTATCACGGAGAGGCTATTGGTATATCAGGCACTATTATGAGGACACAGATGCTAAGCCTCAATAGTTACCAATGTCAATCAATAACCATAGCATCCTAGCATCTCTACTTTGGGGTCTGGAAATTGAAAACACTAGAGGTGGATATCACTTTGGATTATTTTTTCCTTCCTCATAATGAGACTTGGAATATGCTGACATGAAGCTCCCAGATTCAGTTTTGCTTTCTTCTGTTTAACCTAGTATGAAGGACTCTGCTGGTGTGGAATTCATTAGTAAATAAATCAATGGCATGTGATTCAGTTACCTACCTAAACATGGCCTCAAGAACAGGGCTAGTTGAAAATTTTTAAGAAAACTCCATTACCTAGTCAGATGGATTGAAAATTTTTAGACTAGTCCTTCAGTTATTATTCTGTTGAAAAGTGACTTTAGACTTTGTTGATGAGTATTTTATAGAGTTTTAATTTGATGGTTAAAAGCCATTCAAAAGGCAGTGATTATATGTTTTAATTGATGAAAAAGGCCAGGGTCATTTTTAAAAGCTAAAGTAGTTTGGGTTACTATGCAACATTTCGTTGCCATTGCTATAGGCTATAATCATACTGTCTTAATGATTCTCTTTTTAAAAAATCCATTCATAATGCTTTGGAACATCGGTATTGCAAGAGACAGCATATATAATGGCAAAGATAATGTTACTATACATTTAAGTAAAGCTCTACAGTTCACAAAGCCTTGACAACAAAGCTAGAAAACTTTTCTAACAGCAAAGCAATATGTCCCCTACTGGGGAGGTCCCTTGAGGTTTGTAAAGAAGCTGCCAGGGGATCCAGGAGGCCAGACTAACAGTTTAAAACAGAAGATAATCACAAAAAATCAAAGAGGAAGCTTCAAGGTCACTGCTACTCCCAATCACTGTAAATTTAGACCTAGGGAGCTAAAAGCAGATCTGCAAGTCGGTTGCAAAGGATCAGAGAAAAGAGGAAAACTATGGGATAACTCTGTGGGTGAGAAATCAATGTAGAGGAAACCTATACAAGTGTTTTTCCTTCTCTCACACCAAGACACCAAGCATCTCCTAGTTTATAATTCTATCAAGCCCCATGTATATAAAATTGTTTCTGATTATATTACTCATATTTTTAATCATCAGCATCATTAGTAATAAAAAAGCGGTGTGTATAAGCTGTCAGGATTGTTAAAATGCATACTCCCAGGCCTTAAACATCAAACATCATCATGCAGTAAGTTTGGGATTAGATCTAGAATCTACATATCTAACACAGAAATCCCCTAGTAATTCTAATGGTGGTGGTCTTAGCATCACATTGTGAGAAACACTGACTGATAGTACCTAAACTAGGATCTAAGGTACCACAGACACTCCATGAGTAATACTTGCATTACATGCTTTCTTTAGGGAAAAAACTTTTGTCTGTTTCAATACTTCATGTTTGGTTGGGGTTCACCTCAACAAAAGACAGTAAGTAACCACTGAGCACAGTTAACTGGACTGAAGGGTTTAGGCCATTCATTGTTTCATACAAAACATTTTACTGGGTGTCCAATGTTAGTGGGATCTAAGCAAATGTATTTAAAAGGCAACAATTAAATGTTTCTTTTATATTTGCTTCTTTTACTTTTATGTTTAGATATTCCATTCTTTTTTCAGTACCAAAAGAAGTCTCACATGTTCTTCTAGTTTTTCTTTTCTTAAAACTTTGTTTTTTAAAAATTATATTTAATTTATCACACTCAGAAATTTATTTTGTCTGGTGTGACGTAGTGCTCTGATATTGACATTTTTGCAGTTATCACCAGTCCCAGTCACATTTTTTGAACATTTCATATTTGCCACACTGATTTGATTTATTAACTTTCTAATACAGTCTTTTTTTTAAAGAGAGGTAAAAGTTTTATAATGGCAGAGGATTCTTTTATTATTATTATTATACTTAAGTTCTGGGATACATGTGGAGAACGTGCAGGTTTGTTACATAGGTATACACGTGCCATGACGGTTTGCTGCACCCATCAACCTGTCACCTACATTAGGTATTTCTCCTAATGCTATCCCTCTCCTAGCCCACTGACCCTGCAACAGGCCCTGGTGTGTGATGTTCCCCTCCCTGTGTCCATGTGTTCTCATTGTTCAGTTCTCACTTATGAGCAAGAATATGTGGTGTTTGGTTTTCTGTTCCTGTGTTAGTTTGCTGAGAATGATGGTTTCCAGCTTCAGCCATGTCCCTGCAAAGGACATGAACTGCCAGCAATTCCATTACTGGGTATATACCCAAGGAATTATAAATCATTCTACTATAAAGACACATGCACATGTATGTTTATTGCAGCACTATTCACAATAGCAAAGACTTGGAACCAACCCAAATGCCCATCGATGATAGACTGGATAAAGAAAATGTGGCACATATATGCTATGGAATACTGTGCAGTCTAATACAGTCTTTATATGACATTTATGTACTTTTAGAAACAGTAGACTTTTGTTCTGTTCCACTGATTTTCTATTCTGAAATACATTTTGTGCTGTTTTATTTTTAAGCTTTATAGCTTGTCTCATTACTTGGTATTCTAAGTCTCTGATAATTATTATTTTTTTAATTTTCAAAATTTCTTTACTATTCTTATCTGTTTTCTCCTAATTAAATTTGCAAAGCTCTTAAGAGGTTCTAAAATAAACTTTGGGCATTTTATTTAGAATTACATTTTGTATTGGAGAATCTGAGGAAAATTTAAATGTCTTTTGTAATTATGCATCCTCATTCTTAGGAATATGTTATATCTATCCAGAAACTTGTTCAAGCCATCTTCAGTCAGGTGTTAAAGTGTTCTTCATATAGCTTCTACTAATTTATTGTTAAATTTATCTCTATGTATTTATATTTAGTGTACATAGATATTTTTATTCAAACTATCATCTCGTTAATATATTAATAGAAAAACAAATTGTTTGTATATATCCATTTATGATCAATCTATTTTTTGAAATTTGAATTTTTAAAATACTTTTTCACTTGATTCTGGTGGGTTTCTTAAATATATCATCAAATAATGATAATTTTGTCTCTACTGGATGATAATTTTTTCCTAATAGATTGAAATCATAGTTTTGCTTCCATCCTTTTTTGCATAGGATAAAGTTGTTACAATAATGTTAATTTTAGGTTAATAGTAAGCATCATTTTCTTTACTTTAATGGTAATGCAATGAGAGTTTAAGCTTGAAATAGGTTTGCTGTTGTTTGAAGCATTCTGTATCTCATTATGGATTTTCTTTCTTCCTGGTTTACCACTAGATAGATAATAGGTAGATAACTGTTTATAATTTTGCCAAGTATCTTTCTTGTGTCTATTGAAAGATCATTTAAAAATTTTATAAAGCCTCATTTGTAAGATATATTGTCACCCAGTAACATTTCTAATACTAAACCAGTGTTTCTTTTCCTTGTTTAATAATGTTGCATTATTCTTTTAATATAAGCAAACTAACCTTGGAGTTTAACTATTACTTCTATTTATTTTATGAATTCCTTAAGTCCATTTTTACATGTAATATAGTGAAAATATACTTTATTGAGATGCTTAGGATAGTAGGTCGGGCTTTTTTGGGGGGGGGGTAAATTTGTGACTTAGTGTATGAGTGATTACTGAGGGGAAAAAAATAATCACTAAAGACATTGTAAATGAACCAGAGTAAAGTTATGTTCCAAAAATGATGATAAAGGAGGTTGTGGAATCCTTTTATTTTCCTCATTGCAATGCCCCCCCAAGGAGTTTTCTTCTAAGTTCAGCTGCAAGATATCCACAGGCCACATGTGATAATAGATTAATTTAAAAGGATATAGGACAGGAGATGTAGCTCATCAGCAGGGCAGCATTGCTCATTTTTCTTCAATGTGAGTTGTCCTTGCAGCTTTCATTTAGAATAGGGATGACATGCAAGATGATACCTATGTTAAGTGAGTGCAGAAACCCACCTGGCTTAGGAGCCTAGTAACACAAGGCATCAGTAGCTCTTGTAATAACTCCAAAGGCGTAACTTTCAGGGTCCCCAAAAGGGACAGTCCCAGTCACACGAATCACTGAAATGGTAGAAGCTCAAAGACATGGCTTCCTTTCTGCCCTCCATATCTGCAGGTTCTGCAGATGCAGATTCAACCACCCATGAACTGAAAATATTTTTAAAACACAATAGAGAGTAATAATATAATAAAAATACAAATTAACAATACAGTGCAACACCTGTTTATATTCTATGTACATTGTATTAGGTATCATAAGTAATCTAGACATGATTTAAGTATACTGGAGGATGTGTAGAGATTATATGCAAATACTGTGCCATTTTATATAAGGACTTGAGTATCCCTGCATTTTGGTATCCACAGGGGTTCTGAAATCAATCCCCGACAGATATTGAAAGATGACTGTATGTTCTATTATTTTTAGCATAATTAAATATATACCAATGTAATGTTTTTCGTCCTGTCTATGTAAATTAAAATTCCAACTTTAAACTCTATTTCTTCTTTTGTTCTTCATTTTTTCACAGGTAAAATATGGAAATTATGCTTTTGTATGGGATGCAGCTGTATTGGAATATGTGGCTATCAATGACCCAGATTGTTCCTTTTACACCATTGGAAATACTGTTGCTGATCGGGGATATGGAATTGCATTACAGCATGGCAGTCCTTACCGAGATGTTTTTTCACAAAGGTAAGATTTGTGTATGACCAAATAAGGGAAGAGATGAAATTTAGACAACGAATATCCGTTGGTTACCCGATCTGGTTTGTTACATTTTATTTCCTTTGTTAGGAGAAACACAATAAACAACAACAACAAAAAAGATAGTTATAAGTGGTTGTTCAATAAGACATTCATTACCTAAAACATGAAGTATTATTTTTCCCATAAGTAGTGGGAGAAATAATGCTACATATAACTGGTTTTACTTTCAAAAAATTGGTACGGAAAAGAAAGTAGATGTGTTAGTTATTTCTATTAGAAGTAAACTAGTAATCTAGTCTGAATTTTTAGTAGCAAATGTCACAGAGTTAAGAAAATGAATTCATTCTAAGAATACAAAAGCATAACATAAACTTCAGGACCAAGTTAAAGTTCTGATGGACTGAAGCACATAATGACAGGGATGTTTCCACCTGAATTTTGCAAAGGAAACGGTTAAGATTTTGGAGTTCCCCGCTTAGCATCAAAGTATACGGTAGATTTTGTCATGGAAATCAAGGAGATAACTTATTAAGACATTATATCCATTTTCAAATAAGAATGTTCTATGATAAAGGAGTTGTTTACAATGGAAGACTTTTAAATATATATTTTAGATTAACAATGCATATGAAAGACTTGGGCCTGAAAGGAATGCACAAAGATTACTGCATTTCATTCTGTCTCCTACCAAACAAGCCTGGACCTAAGACAGATTAATATCTTCCATGTAGAAGTATATCCTATTTTATACTGAAAGTACATTTTGTTTATTTTCTAGATTTTCTTCTACCTATTCTGTAGAATCTAATGATAATCTAAGAGGGCAGTTCCAGATAGTACTAAGGCCCTAAATTTCAAACAATTTGAGTTATATTTCTCCAAATTCTTAGGATAACAAAAAAGCCAGGCATTTTGTGTGTATTTTTTTAAAAGAACTAAAAATCAGTAGTTCACAATTTATGCCATAACTCTTCCATTAGCAAACCATAAAAATCTAAACCTCTCTCATTACATGTAAAATGAAGTTAGATTAATTCTAAGGTCCTGTATTAGTCAGCTTTTCTGTGTAGCAAACAACTCTATAAAGCATAAGTGATTTAGAAAAGTTACTTCTCATTCTCGAAACAAGGCTGTAATTTGGTTGTGCTCTGCTTCAAGCTGTGGGTCAACTGCAGGCCTACTCTGTGCAAGCTTCTCATTCCAAGGCCCAGGCTGAAGAAGCCGACCTAACAGGCACATGCAGTTCTCATTGCAAAGAGCATTTGCAAAAGAGATTGGCAGAAACCTGCAGTGTCTCCTGTGCTTCTTGCTTGGATGTGGCATATGTTCCATCTGCCCACAGATCACAAACCAAAGCAAGTCTCATGGCCAAGCCCAAAATTAATGGAGTGGGTAAATGTACTCCACATACAGGGAAGGAAGGAGTAAAGGATTATGAATAGGCTGGATGCAGTGGTTCACACCTGTAATCCCAGCACTTGGGGAGGCCAAGGCAGGTGGATCACTTGAGGCCAGGAGTTTGAGACTAGCCTGGCCAACATGGAGAAACCCCATCTCTACTAATAATATGAAAGTTATCCAGGTGTGGTGGTGCATGCCTATAATCCCAGCTACTTGGGAGGCTGAGATATGAGAATCACTTGAGCTTGGGAGGTGGAGGTTGCAGTGAGCTGAAAGTGAAATACATAGGCATTAACTGAGAAGCAAAATACTAAATAATAATCAATCAAAACACATTTATTGATGAGCAAATTCTCAGAGGAACAAACTACAAAAATCAGTTATGCCATAGGGAATCTGTCTGTAAAGCACTTGGCATCTAGTTGGAGATACAAAACCCATGCACAAGAAACAAAGAACAATACAGACATTTCTATAAATGTGTGTTGATATATATGTATCATATATTTATGATATATATGTATATGATATCAGTATTGTTTATTTATATTATTTTAAGTAATGTAGTTAAGGTATTGAAATAATTGAACAGCATGCAGAATAGTTAAGCAAAGGAAAATGAGTGAAAACTCTCCAGAGAAGGTAAGCCTGGAACTTGACCTTGATCAGGCAAGGGGAAATAAGGAGAAATAACAAATAGAAGAGACCCTTCTAAGGGAAGAAACACACCACTGCTTTTAATTTAGATGTGAGGATGGAAAAGCGTAATAGAATAAAAAGCGATCCCGGGTTTCATGGTGAAAGACCAGCAGAACTGTTTAATGAATCCTTAACATTACTCAGATAATTGAGAAAAAGATTATTGATTATTGATTAGTTGTGGTTACTTGGCTTTTTCATTACTAAAAATGTTCTTGTTTTTCGGACTTGATTTTCTGGATTTTTTTTTTTTTTTTTTTTTTTTTTTTTTTTTGAGACATTGTTTTACTCTTGTCGCCCAGACTGGGGTGCAGTGGCACGATCTCGGCTCACTGCAACCTCCCCGTCCCGGGTTCAAGCGATTCTCCTGCCTCAACCTCCCAAGTACCTGGGATTACACGTGCATGCCACCACATCAGGCTAATTTTTTGTATTTTGAGTAGAGATGGGATTTCGCTATGTTGGGCAGGCTGGTCTTGAACTCCTGACATCAGGTAATCCGCCCGCCTCAGCCTCCCAAAGTGCTGAGATTACAGGCATGAGCCACTGCACCCAGAGATTTTCTGGATCTTTTATGTAAAAAATAATGGATGAACATAATAGTAATTAAAGAAATATTTAATAAATTACACCAAGTGTTGCATTTCTTATTAGCCCTGTGGTGCTTTACCTATCAGAGACTTTAATTCTCAGAAAATGTACTCTAGTGAACTACTAAAAAGTAATATTAAGCATTGAGCATTATTTTTTCTTTATTTGATATGCAGTATAGATGTTGGCAGTTTAAATTGTTCCTTTCTGTGGAGTGTCTTGATAATGACATCCTGCATCCTGATTCCGTGGACAAATGGAGAAAGGGAGAGCCAGGAAAGAAGCAGGACCTCGCAATCATCAGTGGTGTGCCAGCTCCTCTCTTTATACACATGTACCACATTAATTTATCACCCAAAACCTCTTGCTAAATTCAGAAAATATTTGCATTTGTTCCATTTTTTTATAGCCATAAGGTAAAAGAGATCTTCCCTTTTTGTTAACTGATTTCAAAAACTATGAAGATCATCAAATTTAACCATTTTAGTACATTCTGGTCAATATGTTTTATACATCGGCATCCAGGGCCATTGATTAAACTAAATCACTTATTACTATTGTGATTATCTTCAATGAAAATATAGTATACTAGGTGATTTTAATAATTCAATATTACTTTTCAGGTGACTATATTTCTATAACTTCTAAAATATTAAGAAATATAGAAATATAACAACTTCTAAAATATTAAGGTACTTCAATATGTAACAAATATTAGCATGTAAAATAAAAAATATATAGTGATACAGTAACTACATTTATTATCTGCTGTCAGATGTCTTATATATTTATGTATTTCATAGGCACTTTAGAACAATCATATGAGGTGTTGCACATTTGTTCATTATAGCATTGCTTATTAGTGCATGACTGCTATGCTACAAGTACATACACTGAGTGGATGAGTCTGCACCTGGACAACCTTTGAATTCAGCTTAGGAGATATGGGTTATAGTGATACACTCACATGTACGATTGTATGTGAGCGAACACACATTGGAATGACTTCAAGGAACCAGTAAGCGCTACAATTTATATAACCATAGAAATACTTAGAAGCGTTTTGCTTCCTTTTGTGTCCTTTCTGCACATAAACTAGATAACTTGGCAGCAGAAGTTAAAGTCAGTCTTTTTTTTTTTTTTTTTTTTTTTTTTTTGGTCATCAGATGTGTGTGTTTGTGTGGTAAGTAAGGCTTGCAATGAATTCTCGACCTGACACTATTTGTCATCGGATGTTTTATGTGGTACTCACCTTGTAACTTCTTAGTTTAAAAAAATTTAGTCATATGTTGTCTCATTAAAGGCATTTAAGAATGAAGAAAACTGAATTTTTCAGGTTGCCTTCATTGTGCAGTAAATAAAATTAACTCCAGCGTTGACTTCAGAATCTTAACGATGCAGAAAGCTAAAAAGATAACCAAAAAGAATGAGCTCATATCTGTTCTCAAATCTTAAGTGGATATTAGGAAAAAATAATTCATTAGTTTAATTTCATAGTTCACCCATAAAGAGGTCACATTTTGCTTATTGGCTTCTAGTCCCTAAACTTGGGATATAGAACTACCCAAAGCACAAAAACAATTACATGTTCCAAGTTGTATGGAGAATAATTTTTCTTGGATTCATGATAGTGACACATATATAAACAGGGGTTCAAACTAATCACAGAATTTGAGAATTTTTGGAAATGAAATTAACAGTAGCTATCCTCTTTCTGACAAGGATGAAAGTAGTCCACAGGAATAAACAACTGGGTTAGAATCACAAAAAGAAGCAATAAAAGTGGAAAAAATTCAAAATTTCTGATTTCATATCCATTTTTCTGGTCACTATACATTCTATCTTCCCTTATATTTCTTGTAAAAGCATGTAAGAATAATGTCAAGCTTATATTCTTATATTGTCCTTACTACATGCTAGACTCTAAGCTCCTACACATAATAACCTGTGAGGTAAATACTGTTGCTGTCCTAATTGTACAGACCCAGAAACTGGGACATAATGAAGTAAAGTAACCTGTGCAAGTTCACGAAGCTGTCGATTATTAGAGCTGAGATTCAAACCCAGAGTCTGGCTCCAAAAATTGGGTCTCTTAACCATTCTGCTATACTGCTTTTCACAAAAATGACATACGCTTTTAACAAGTGTGTTTCAAGTAAATACTTAGGGATTCTGTCTCTCTCTCTACACATGCACACACACAGACACACACAGAGTAGAATTAATCACAATCTTTGATCCTTCACCAATACTGTCATTATTGGTCCATAAATAGCTACTTTTATTCATTTATTTGGTTAGTTTTAAACTCCTTAGTTGTAGTCTTTTTTCCTATTAACTATTAGAATATTTAATTTAATATTATAACTATTGGAATTATTTTCCTATTAACTATTAGAATATTTAGTGCTTTATTTTGTATTTTTACTTGGATTAAAAAAGAGAATATTAGATCTTTTTAGCTCCCTCTATCTTGATACTTCTTACACTTTACCTCTTGGGTCCTACCTCCCGTTGTTAAGCTCCTGAGCTCCTTGAGTTCACGCATGCGTTTGTACATCTCTAGTGCCTACTTTCTTGTTTAGCATGCAGTAAGCATTCAATAATTATTTCATACATGATAAAAGATCTACTTAATTTTTGGCTAAAGGTCAGCCCATTTATTTATAGCCAAATAAACCTCTGTGCTTTTTGCTTGCTTGATAATTTCTAACGTCTTCCTTTTTATCATAATTATTTTTTCTTTCTTGGTTTCTACAATTTTTCATCCAACCAATAAAAAAGCTAAGAAAAAAAAAAGCTAAGAAGAAAAAGAAAACAAACACAGCACCTGCCTACCCTTCTTTCCAACTCCCTGCTGTAATGATTTTTATGCTTTCATTCCCACAAGGAAAGTAAAAAACATTCCTTTAACTTGAAAGCATAATCCTAATCCTTTAATTCCCCAATTGGAATGGGGTGCTTTCCAAGCATTCTGTTCACCATTCAGGAAGGGGAAAAAAGCAGCTCCTATTGATTGCCCACTTAGTGCCTCCAGGATTGGTAAACAAATGGCTTAAGCTCTGTATTCAGCTGGTTAAAAGAATCTCTCAGAAAGGTACATAAAACCAGAAGTTAAACAGTTTACTGGCTTCCCTTTAGAGATGCAAAATATAAACTAGCCCCAAGCTCTGAGAGCAGAAGTGATGTTACTGAGACACATTTGTAAACATTAAGCAATATGAAAGTATACATTAAACCATGTAATATAGACAACACTTGCAGAAAAATTTTTAAGGAAAATGAAATCAGTGAAGACTAGACTATAAAAGGTTACTAGACTTGAGCAGGGAGAATTCAAGAATAAATCAAATTTGGATATGAGAACAGGTGCAGGTAAAATACTCAGGAAAACATGAGAAATTCACATAAATAGAAACAGTCATCATGTGTTTGAAAGGATGATGAGAAGGAACAACTTGACTGGAGATAATATTAGTCGAGGGATTTAGGTAGAGAAACTAAAATTGAATATGACAGACTATCAACAGCTGCTAGTTATAAAGCATCTACTGCGCTAAACACTTGATATGTTTCATATACTGCTTGCCACATCTCTGTGCATTGCATTTCATAAATTTGAGGAAACTGAGCCTCAGACTTAAGTATCTTGCCAAATTCACATAGCTAATAACAAACAGATCTAGGACTCAGGTTGAAGCTCATGTCCTTACTCAGCACCCTCCACCAGCTTTGTGGGGCTCTGAGAAGAGAAATATCTGTACAGAGGAAGATTTGAGGAGTCTGAGGTGTTAGGTTAACTTTTCATTGAAGAAGGCCATTTGCAAGGCTGCTGTAGTATTCCAACTGGGAAGCAGTAAGAATACTACAAAAGAACGATGAAAAAGGATTAGAAAAAAGGTAAGTTTGGAGAAGGGATAGGGAGAACTTGGTGAAAAATCAAAGAAGTGCATAAAATCCGGGAACCTGAATGAGAAAGGCTGTGCAGATTTCAGTGGCCACGAACAGCCCCCTCGTTTCTCCTACTTCTTCCAGCTCTCTAACTTCTCCTTCTTGGTCATCTATTACAAGTTTGCATCAGCTCTATTTCATCATTTTTAGAAAGGCAGCGTTTATTTTAATTATGATCATTCACTACCCAGTAAACAGATAATTATTTCTAAGAACCATACAGCCTACAGATTTCTGTTCTGTTGTCGCTCACATCACAGTCACATATTCCTATTGGTATTCTTCTCTCTCACAATACATCAGATGTTATTTTTTTAATTTTTATATATATATATACACACACACGTTTTATTTAATTTATGTGTGTATATATAATATATCTGTTACGTATATTTATACATATATTTTTGCTTTAAAAGAATGACATTTTATCTTATAAAATGTGAAAGGAAATTATTTTCTTTTCTCACATAATACACGTCTA
This sequence comes from Rhinopithecus roxellana, assembly GCF_007565055.1. Classification (NCBI taxonomy): domain Eukaryota; kingdom Metazoa; phylum Chordata; class Mammalia; order Primates; family Cercopithecidae; genus Rhinopithecus; species Rhinopithecus roxellana. The sequence continues at coordinate 5,544,662 of NC_044550.1, forward strand.
TTTAGATAAGGACTAGCCTCTGGAATCCATATAAAGGAATATGCTATTCCTATATCAGAGCAACCTCCTCTTTAAAACATCTGTTTTAAATTTAGAATTTTTAATTTAAAAAACTTCAATAAACAAGAAAAATGAGTAAGCTTATTTGTCTATCAATCTTTTTCTGTTTCCTGAATCCTTGTGGAGCTATTTTTATGACAAATATCCTGTGAGTTTTAGTAAGCACCCTGACTGCTACTTCTACTGGAGAATCTAAATAATTTACATCTGTTTTACAGTTTAATCTAAATAGATGACAGAGTAAGTATAGTTAGTGATATTTCCAGTATGTGAATATTTCAAAAATATTTATGGGCTCCATATGATTTGAGATTAGTTTTATTAATCTTGCCAAGCTGTAGCCAAATTTTAAACAATTATAAACCTTTACTTTCAAGAAGCATATAGCATTCTCACTGCTAAGCACAAACCTAGGCATCAAACAGCAACCCCATGGGGTAGATTTTTAAGTGATACGTGTTTCCATTCTTCTTGTACTACATCATACGGCATTCGGGGAACACTGTATTCAAGATACAACAGTACCCTTTATGAACAAGCATCTTTATTCGACTTTTCTGGGATAAGTCCTGAGCTACAGGGAAGATAAATGACTAGTGCAAGGTGCAAGGCAGTATTTCAGCTGGATAGTAAGCCCATGATGCTGGACCAAGCTGCTTTTCAAGCAGCAAGTCTGATCAGCCATTTTACAAATAAGATTTGTGCTGTTTCTAGATCTCAGTAAATATTGTTTCTTAAAAACACTGTTGGTTTACAAAAAGCGTAGTTATTTTACTGATATGATCTAGATGTTACTGAAGGCTTTTAAACAAAATATTCCAGAACTTAAAACCACAAATTCGCATTGCACTTGAAAATACACACACACACACACACACATATGCACACACACACACACACACTCTCTCCAGAGTAATTATCACTGTCTCAAAAACCCTTTTATTCCCTTATAGTTAAATCACATTTTTAACATTCAAAACACTCATTCTACTCAACAAACATAGTCTCAAGACACTTTTTACCGTTTGAAAAATTCAGTCTACTTTTAAAAGGAAAATTTGATGTCATCAAAAATAATCAAAGAACATGCTACTTTTTCATAGACCCTTAAAATATTGTAAGCATAGTGACATCATGGGAATAAACGTGTGGGCTTACATAATAATTATGTCGGTAGAGGAAACAATCATAGATTTTGAGCCATGAGTGAGCCTTTGGCATGCATTTAGATAACTCTCTAATTTTTCAAATGTGAAACCAAGAAGGGAAGTGGGGTGCCCTGCCCAGGGTATAACCCTTGGTTAAAACCATGCCCTGGAGACCACTAGTCCAGATTCCCAGTCCAGTGTCCCATCCCCTGCCCTGTTCTGCCAGTTCCTTTTGTTTAAAAAAAGTCAGTTTTTATCCCTAAAATTTACCAGTAAAATATATGTTTTCACAAACATAGTCTTGTCAATATATTACATAAAGGACAGGAATATTCATTAGGAAATACATTCAACAGGGCCATAAACGTAACTAGAACATCTGTTTAAAAATTGTCATTACTTCATAGACACAAGAAAATGTAGCACAAAGATGAATAGAGTGTTTTGGAATGTGTTCTCTAACTTATAAAGAAACTCTGCTGTAGCCTAAAATAGTAGTCGACATTCATTGAAAACTCAGCAGGTGCCAAGTATCACTATAAAGGCCCTAACTATGTTAAATAATTTAATTCTCATAATAAGCTTGTGAGATAAATATTATTAACTTTATTTTATAGAAGAGGAAACTAAATCACAGAAATGATTTGAAATTGTCCAAAATCATAAAACTAATAAGTGACAAAGCCAGGCTTTGAACGCATGCTGTCAAAGACTATACTATCCTGGCTCATATTCCCACAAGTCTAAGAACATGCACCAATGCTGGAAAAGGATAATAAGGATCTAAATTGTCTTCATGACTGCCGGCATGGCTGCCTTCCTTCATGTTAAAATGCTTTTGCGCATTTTAGTTTAAATGAAATGCAGAATATTTTCAGAAACTTAAATGATATAACAATACCAAACGGTCCTCCATTACAGGGAGGGAGAGATCCATCTGAAATTGAAGCTGTCTTACATCAGCTGACTAGAAGTAAATATATTGAAAATTGAAAGCTCTGGGAGGATACTGAAGTATTTTCCCTTCCTCTCATCTTCCTTTGCTACAAGTTAGCTTAAGACTACATAATCAAAACTTTAATTCTTCTTTCATGGAAGTTTTAATTCATCATTACATTTTAATTGGTGGAAATCATAATTGCCTCTTATCTATCTCATTTCATAGTTCTTTGAGCAGCTCAAATAAACTAACATCATAATTGGTCAGACTGTCTACTTACATGTTAAATGTTTACTAATGTGAAACAGAATCTGATACTTCTAGACATGAATTATGGCTAAGATGAAAATATAAGAGTTTTTTATATGGAATAAGAGCCATTATTCTGTATAGCCCAGATAAGTCTAACATAGCTCTAATGAGTTCTGTATTTGTGAAATTAGTTCTCTGTTTTAACACCAATTTCAAAATGAGAAATATATACCTCAATGGATTCATTTACTTTTTTCTTTTTATTTATCTATTTATTTATTTTATTATACTTTAAGTTCTAGAGTACATGTGCACAACGTGCAGGTTACATATGTATACATGTGCCACATTGGCGTGCTGCACCCATTAACTTGTCATTTACATTAGGTATATCTCCTAATGCTATCCCTCCCCCTCCCCCAACCCCATGGCAGGCCCCAGTGTGTGACATTCCCCTTCCTGTGTCCAAGTGTTCTCATTGTTCAATTTCCACCTATGAGTGAGAACATGCGGTGTCTGGTTTTTTTTCCTTGCGATAGTTTACTGAGAATGACGGTTTCCAGCTTCATCCATGTCCCTACAAAGGACATGAACTCATCCTTTTATGGCTGCCTAGTATACCATGGTGTATATGTGCCACACTTTCTTAATCCAATCTATCATTGATGGATATTTAGGTTGGTTCCAAGTCTTTGCTATTGTGAATAATGCTGCAATAAACATATGTGTGCATGTGTCTTTATAGCAGTGTGTTTTATAATCTTTTGGGTATATACCCAGTAATGGGATGGCTGGGTCAAATGGTATTTCTTGTTCTAGATCCTTGAGGAATCACCACTGTCTTTCACAATGGTTGAACTAGTTTACAGTCCCACCAACAGTGTAAAAGTGTTCCTATTTCTCCACATCCTCTCCAGCACCTGTTGTTTCCTGACTTTTTAATGATCGCCATTCTAACTGGTGTGAGATGGTATCTCATTGTGGTTTTCATTTGCGTTTCTGTGATGGGAGTGATGATGAGCATTTTTTCATGTGTCTGTTGGCTACATAAATGTCTTCTTTTGAGAAGTGTCTGTTCATATCCTTCACCCACTTTTTGATGGGGTTGTTTTTTTGTTGTAAATTTGTTTGAGTTCTTTCTAGATTCTGGATATTAGCCCTTTGTCAGATGAGTAGGTTGCAAAAATTTTCTCCCATTCTGTAGTTTGCCTGTTGACACTCTGATGACAGTTTCTTTTGCTGTGCAGAAGCTCTTTAGTTTAATTAGATCCCATTTGTCAATTTTGACTTTTGTTGCCGTTGCTTTTCGTGTTTTAGACATGAAGTGGTTGCCCATTCCTATGTCCTGAATTGTATCGCCTAAGTTTCCTTCTAGGGTTTTTATGGTTTTAGGTATAACATTTAAGTCTTTAACCTATCTTGAATTAATTTTTGTATAAAGTGTAAGGAAAGGATCCAGTTTCAGCTTTCTACATAAGGCAGGCCAGTTTTCCCAGCACTATTTATTAAATAGGGAATCCTTTCACCATTTCTTGTTTTTGTCAGGTTTGTCAAAGATCAGATGGTTGTAGATGTGTGGTATTATTTCTGAGGACTCTGTTCTGTTCCATTGGTCTGTATCTCTGTTTTGGTATCAGTATCATGCTATTTTGGTTACTGTAGCCTTGTGGTATAGTTTGAAGTCAGGTAACGTGATGCCTCCAGCTTTGTTCTTTTGGCTTAGGATTGTCTTGGCACTGAGGGCTCTTTTTTGGTTCCATATAATGTTTAAAGTAGTTTTTTTCCAATTCTGTGAAGAAAGTCATTGGTAGATTAATGAGGATGGCATTGAATCTATAAATTACCTTGGGCAGTATGGCCATTTTCATGATATTGATTCTTCCTATCCATGAGCATGGTATGTTCTTCCATTTTTCTGTGTCCTCTTTTATTTCATTGTGCAGTGGTTTGTAGTTCTCCTTGAAGAGGTGCTTCACATCCCTTGTAAGTTGGATTCCTATGTATTTTATTCTCTTTGAATCAACTGTGAATATGAGTTCACTCATGATTTGGCTCTCCGTTGTCTGTTATTGGTGTATAAGAATGCTTGTGATTTTTGCACATTGATTTTGTATCCTGAGACTTTGCTGAGGTTGCTTATCAGCTTAAGGAGATTTTGGGCTGAGATGATGGAGTTTTCTAAATGTACAATCATGTCATCTGCAAACACAGACAATTTGACTTCCTTTTTTCCTAATTGAATACCCTTTATTTCTTTCTCCTGCCTGACTGCCCTAGCCAGAACTTCCAACACTATGTTGAATAGGAGTGGTGAGAGAGCGCATTCCTGTCTTGTGCCAGTTTTCAAAGGGAATGCTTCCAGTTTTTGCCCATTCAGTATGATATTGGCTGTGGGCTTTTCATAAATAGCTCTTATTGTTTTGAGATACATCCCATCAATACCTAATTTATCGAGAGTTTTTAGCATGAAAGGCTGTTGAATTTTGTCAAAGGCCTTTTCTGCATCTATTCAGATAATCATGTGGTTTTTGTCTTTGGTTCTGTTTATATGCTGGATTACATTTATTGATTTGCGTATGTTGAACCAGCCTTGCATCCCAGGGATGAGGCCCACTTGATCATGATGGATAGCTTTTTGATGTGCTGCTGGATTCAGTTTGCCAGTATTTTATTGAGGATTTTTGCATCGATGTTCATCAGGGATATTGGTCTAAAATTCTCTCTTTTTGTTGTGTCTCTGCCACGCTTTCGTATCAGGATGATGCTGGCCTCATAAAATGAGTTACGGAGGACTCCCTCTTTTTCTGTTTCAGAAGGAATGGTACCAGCTCTTCCTTGTACCTCTTGGTACAAGGAATGGAATAGTTTCAGAAGGAATGGTGCCAGCGCCTCCTTGTACCTCTTGTAGAATATGGCTGTGAATCTGTCCGGTCCTGGACTTTTTTTGGTTGATAGGCTATTAATTATTGCCTCAATTTCAGAGCGTGTTATTGGTCTATTCAGGGATTCAACTTCTTCCTGGTTTAGTCTTGGGAGGGTGTATGTGTCCAGGAATTTATCCATTTCTTCTAGATTTTCTAGTTTATTTGCATAGAGGTGTTTATAATATTCTCTGATGATAGTTTGTATTTCTGTGGGATCGGTGGTGATATCCCCTTTATCATTTTTTATTGCATCTATTTTTTTTTTTTTTTTTTTTTTTTTCTGAGGCGGAGTCTCGCTCTGTCGCCCAGGCTGGAGTGCAGTGGCCGGATCTCAGCTCACTGCAAGCTCCGCCTCCCGGGTTCCCGCCATTCTCCTGCCTCAGCCTCCCGAGTAGCTGGGACTACAGGCGCCCGCCACCTCGCCCGGCTAGTTTTTTGTATTTTTTAGTAGAGACGGGGTTTCACTGTGTTAGCCAGGATGGTCTCGATCTCCTGACCTCGTGATCCACCCGCCTCGGCCTCCCAAAGTGCTGGGATTACAGGCTTGAGCCACCGCGCCCGGCCTATTGCATCTATTTGATTCTTCTCTCTTTTCATCTTTATTAGTCTTGCTAGTGGTCTATCAATTTTGTTAAACCAGCTCCTGGATTCATTGATTTTTTTGAAGGGTTTTTTGTGTTTCTGTCTCCTTCAGTTCTGTTCTATTTAGGAGAGTTAGCTCTTCCTGTTGAATTGATCCCTTTACCATTATGTAATGGCCTTCTTTGTCTCTTTTGATCTTTGTTGGTTTAAAGTCTGTTTTTTCTGAGACTAGGATTGCAACCCCTGCCTTTTTTTGTTCTCCATTTGCTTGGTTGGTCTTCCTCCATCCCTTTATTTTGAGCCTATGTGTGTCTCTGCACGTGAGATGGGTCTCCTGAATACAGCACACTGATGGGTTTTGACTCTTTATCCAATTCACCAGTCTGTGACTTTTAATTGGAGCATTTAGCCCATTTACATTTAAGGTTAATATTGTTATGTGTGAATTTGATCCTGCCATTATGATGTTAGGTGTTTATTTTGCTCATTAGTTGATGCAGTTTCTTCCTCGCATCGATGGACTTTACATTTTGGCATGTTTTTGCAGTGGCTGGTACCAGTTGTTCCTTTCCATGTTTCGTGCTTCCTTCAGGATCTCTTGTAGGGCAGGCCTGGTGGTGACAAAATCTCTAAGCATTTGCTTATCTGTAAAGGATTTTATTTCTCCTTCACTTATGAAACTTAGTTTGGCAGGATGTGAAATTCTGGGTTGAAAATTCTTTTCTTTAAGAATGTTGAATGTTGGCCCCCACTCTCTTCTGGCTTGTAGAGTTTCTGCCAAGAGATCTGCTGTTAGTCTGATGGGCTTCCCTTTGTGGGTAAACTGACCTTTCTCTGTGGCTGCCCTTAACATTTTTTCCTTCACTTCATCTTTGGTGAATCTTACAATTATGTGTCTTGGAGTTGCTGTTCTTGAGGAGTATCTTTGTGGCGTTCTCTGTATTTCCTGAATTTGAATGTTGGCCTGCCTTTCTAGGTTGGGGAAGTTCTCCTGGATAATATCCTGCAGAATGTTTTCCAACTTGGTTCCATTTTCCCTGTCACTTTCAGGTACACCAATCAGATGTCAATTTGGTCTTTTCACATAATCCCATGTTTCTTGTAGGCTTTGTTCATTTCTTTTTACTCTTTTTTTCTCTAAACTTCTCTTCTCACTTCATTTCATTCATTTGATCTTCAATCACTGATGCCCTTTCTTCCAGTTGATCAAATCAGCTACTGAAACTTGTTCATCTGTCACGTAGTTCTCTTGCCATGGTTTTCAGCTCCACCAGGTCATTTAAGGACTTCTCTGAGCTGGTTATTCTAGTTAGCCATTCATCTAATCTTTTTTCAAAGTTTTTAGCTTCTTTGCAATGGGTTCTAACATTCTCCTTTAGCTCAGAGAAGTTTGATTGTCCAAAGCCTTCTTCTCTCAACTTGTCAAGGTCATTCTCCATCCAGCTTTGTTCCATTCCTGGTGAGGAGCTGCGTTCCTTTGGAGGGGGAGAGGCAGTCTGAGTTTTAGAATTTTCAGCTTTTCTGCTGTTTTCTCCCCATCTTTGTGGTTTTACCTACCTTTGGTCTTTGATGATGGTGACGTACAGATGGAGTTTTAATGTGGATGTCCTTTCTGTTTGTTAGTTTTTCTTCTAACAGTCAGGACCCTTAGCTGCAGAGCTGTTGGAGTTTGCTGGAGATCCCCTCCAGACCCTCTTTGCCTGAGTATCAGCAGCGGAGGCTGCAAAACAGTGAATATTGCTGAACAGCAAATGTTGCTGCAAGCCAGATGTGGGATATAATCTCCTGGTGTGCCGTTTGCTAAGACCACTGGAAAAGTGCAGCATTAGGGTGGAAGCGACCTGATTTTCCAGGTGCCGTCTGTCACAGCTTCCTTTGGCTAGGAAAGGGGATTCCCTGACCCCTTGCACTTCCTGGGTGAGGTGATGCCTCATCCTGCTTCGGCTTATGCTCGGTGGGCTGCACGCACTGTCCTACACCCACTGGCCAACAAGCCCCAGTGAGATGAACCCGGTACCTCAGTTGGAAATGCAGAAATCACTGTCTTCTGCGTCGCTCACGCTGGGAGCTGTAGACTGGAGCTGTTCCTATTCGGCCATCTTGGAACTGCCCCACCTACTTTTTTCATAATAATCCATTCTGCTTCTGTCATTTTATAAAAGCTCTTTATTTTTGAAATGTTAGTAACTAATGAAAATGATCACAATCTAACATGTTTTTCCTTTGTATATTACTGGCCTAAGAAACATATTTAAAACTTGCATATTAATGATATTTTTACCAGTGTTCCATGAGCATAGGATATGGCATGACAGAAAGGAGCTGGCACCTAAAAAAAACATGAGATTTCTACTCTGTAAAGTGTTTTATCCTTATCCAAAATAGTGATTTTGATAGTAAAATTTTTGTTCTAATGATTTTTCTCAATTTTCTGTGTATTTTCCATTAATGAACCAAAATCCCTGTAGTACTCTCTACAAAAACCATCATGGCCCTTCTAGGGAGCCTCTTATATTCTTTGTGCTAATCAGCATGGATTTTACTAGTATTAATTTCCTCTTTTCTGCATGTTTTTAGCAAGTGTAGAAATTTGCCAAACAAATTACTTCTCAACCAGAAAATATTCAGTAAAGTGACCCAAAATCATTCATTAAGGTAGAAGAGAAAATAGACTGGGACTCACAGCCTGTAAATATCAGACCAGCCTGACTCAATTTAGGACAAGCGGAATCATTGAAGGATTTAGAAAAACCTAGCCATAATCAGAAGCATGCTTTTTGATCAGTTTGAAAAAATATATATGCAATGAAATAAAAGGAATTGACTAGATGAGAGAGTACCAGATAGGAGGCCATGTTGTATCTATAATGTCTCCAAGAAGGTAGAGATTCGTGTCTGTTTTATTCAGAGATGTATTCCAAAGCACCTGGAAGAAAGCCTAATACATAATAGCTGTTTGATAAATATTAGCTGAGTGAAAAAATTCATGAATGAATGACCCAGGAAAAATCAAAGGCCTGACCTGGAGTGAAGGCAAAAGAAATGAAAGGGAAGGAAAAGATATTGTTAACTTAGTGTTGGGCATCAAATGACACAGAAATCAAGGGAAAGGAGGGGCAAAATCATTGTGAAATCTTTAGCCTCACTGGCTGAGAGATGGATCGAGAAGTCATTAACAAAAGAGAAGCCAGAAGAGGAAACTGGTTTGAGAGTGAAAGTGCTAATTTTTATCTAGGTATGTTGAACTTGGGGCACTAGAGGATGATATACCCATATAAGGAAATGTAGGGAATATGACAAAGAAACGACAAAGTAGGGTGGGAATTTGAGAGAGAGCCTGGAGCGATGGTTATTGACTTGGGCAAACTCTCCATTAAAATAGTAAAAGCCAAAGACAGCCCATGGAAAGGGCATAGAGATAAAAAGAAAAAGGTTGAGGCAACAATTTGTTTTTAAATGTCTCTTTTTTGCTTTCCTATTCTTTCCATTCTGTGGTCACAAACCTAATTGAATCTCTTAGCACATCATGTTGCCTGTCTCCTGGAAACCTGGGTTATCCTTTTCTCTCCAGACTATTCACATCTAATACATTCTGTGGACCTCACCTCATGACCAGCCTTACCATAAGGCTTCTCTAGAAAATTCGGCTCTTTATTATACTTCCATATTTTATCTTCCCTGTACCACTGATGTCACATTTTTGTTAATCATTTCTTGTGTTCATACTCGACATTTCAAATATGTTCTAAATTCTTAGCTCACAAAGAATTCCAAAATCTATCTTATACTTCCATTTTTATCTTCCATAATAAAGTAGGTGTTCAATGAATTTTTGTTACTAATGTTTGAAGGGGAAAAAATACAACCGTATCCTCACTATGACTACTAAGGCAAGCAGTTTACTAGAGATTAGGATTCATGTTTATTCATTCAAGCAGTAAATATTTATTGAGCAATTACTTAATGATTGAAACTCTTTGATTTATCTAAAGATAAAACAGTGAACAAGACTGACAAGATTATTGCTTTCCTAAAGCTTACATTTTCCCAGAAAGTCAGAGGAAGACACAGACAACAAATAAGAAAACAAATAAATGGGATAATTTCATGTGGGAAAATTTTCCTGAAAGAAAATATAACTGGGACAGAGAATAAAGATAGATCAGTGTGGGGGTGGGACACAGAAGACTGTCCAAAGGAAGGAACATTTTATTACAATCTCAAATGGAAAATTTGGAGGAAGAGTATCCAATGCATAAGAAACCACAGATGTAAAAGCCCTGCAGCGGGAATCAGCTAGGAGTGTTTAAGGAATGACTAGGAGGCCAGTGTGGCTCAAAGAAAGGGAACAAAAAAGGCAGTCATATGAAAGGAGAGTAAAGAGTTAGTTGGGCCCAGATATACAATAGAACTTTGAAAAACATAGTAAAGACTTAAGAGTTTTTTCTAATAACAAAGACAAGCCATTGGAAATTTTTTAAGAAGCGTTTATTACCTCTGGCTCTTAAAGTAAAGAAAGATATATGGTGAGAAGGAGAGAGTGCAGCAGAGGCAGTGAGCAAGAATAAATGCAGTGAGAAGGTAGGAAGCCCGTGTGGTAATCCAGGAGAGACAGGATGATGGCTTAGTCTAGAGAGGTGAAATTGAGATGTAAAAGCGGCAGCTTCCAGTCTGTCTAGCTGTGAAACTGATAGGACTAGAAACTGTTTGGGTGTGATATGAGGGGTGAGATAAAGAGAGAAATCAGGATAAGCTTATTTTCTGAACAAATAAATGGATGATGGTATCATTAACTGAGCTGGTAGGTTAACAAACAAGGGAAATTAATACCTCAGCTTTGAGTTTAGTAAGCTTGAGATTTTTATTAGACAGATTAATCTAAGTTATATTATAACATGTATAAGTGTGAAATTCAGAAGACAAAATAAATAAAAATTACAATTTGAAAGGTAAAAGCTACTAGGTTATGAAAGATTTCTGTGGTAGATGAAGGACTTTGAGCTTGATGATGTTAGAGATTACTTTAGTAGTTATTATCAAGGGATGCTTAAATGATCTGAGATATACACTGAAGTGGGTGGGAAGAGAATCAAAGCAGAAAAAGATATGCACCTTTTTATAAAGTTCCTAAATTCTAGGAATGAGAATGGCAAATTACTTCGTTATATGCGTTTGACTGTAAGAAAGGAAATCTGAAATCAAATGTTCTTAAGAAATTTATCTCATATAGCAACATATTTGATGGTAGAATGGGCTCCATGGTTGCTCAATTCGAAGATTCAACAGGACAATGTTCTCAAAAACCAAAGTTCTTTCCACCTTATACTCATCCATCCACGGTGAGTGAGACAAAACTGTCCTCAAGCAGACCTGCCTTGTGACATAAGTATCATGACCACAGAGACAGAGATAATGTAGTTCCTTATTCTCATGCAGGAGAAATATCTCCTCTCAGCAGAAACAGATTAAGATAACTCTGTCTCTTCAGCTTAATTAGTTCATCTCAGGCGGTATCTTTACCCAAATCAGTCCATCTTCTTAGGTCACAGGTTTACCCACGCACTGAGCAGATCCACGTAAGAATATACACTGACGGATTAGCATCCTTATCTAATGGGATGGAAGAAACTTTGGAAGGTATACTATACTATACCTATACTATAACATTCCCTACAACTCATCTAAAGAAAGAATTTACAGATAATAGAGAATATAAGGAATAAATGAAAAAGAATTAGCACCCATAATAAAATAGCTATCATTTATTGCACATGTATTAAGTGTCAGCTACTCTTCTAAAGTTTTTACATGGACTAACTCCTTTAGTCTTTATAACACCCCAGGTGAGCTGCTATTATCATTTCATTTTGTAGTCAAGGACACTGACACATAGAGTAGCTACCCAAGTTATAGTTAATAAATGGCTGAGCTAGGATGTGAATCCAGAGAAATCTGACTTCAGCTGTCATGCCCTTAACCAGTTTTCTCTAGTTAAATGAGAATAGAAAGAGCCATGATACCATAAACTCAATTGGAAAATTATAAACAGGAACATGAGAAGGGGGATTGTATGGAAAGGAAGAGTATAATATTGGTTTAGTTATGTTGAATTTGTAGTGACATCAAGAAGTCTGAAAACTGTGGAATGTATGAGACAGGAAGTTAGGTAAGATGGAGGAGAGAAATATAGATTTAAGATTTATCAATAAAAAGTAAAAAGGGGAAAAATCAAGAGAAACTATGTGCAGAGAAAAAGGAACAAAGCCCCCAAGGGCTGATATTAGAGGAAAAAGAGGAAGAGGCTTTAGTAAGGAAATGACTAGAAACATGCCTTATAAGTAGTGACAGCAAACTGTGAAATCTGTATATCCTCAAGACCTCGAGCAATCTCTGTGCAAAGCCATTGTTCAAGGGCTATTTCTTTTTCTTTTTCTTTTTCTTTTTTTTTTTTTTTTAAGACGGAATCTCGCTCTGTCACCCAGGCTGGAGTGCAGTGGCGCGATCTCGGCTCACTGCAAGCTCCGCCTCCCGGGTTCACGCCATTCTTCTGCCTCAGCCTCCTGAGTAGCTGGGACTGCAGGCGCCCCCCACCACGTCTGGCTAATTTTTTGTATTTTTAGTAGAGATGGGGTTTCACTGTATTAGCCAGGATGGTCTTGATCTCCTGACCTCGTGATCCGCCCTCCTGGGCCTCCCAAAGTGCTGGGATTACAGGCGTGAGCCACCACGTCCAGCCTGAAGGGCAATTTCTTAAATGAGTGAATAAACAGCTGCTATAGACCGCTTCAGCTCATCCTGTGGTTCCTCACTCTAACATAGTGGTTTTCCATTTTTAGCCAAGCATCAGGATCAGCTGAAGGGTCTGGTAAAACACAATTCTGGGCTCCAGCCCCAGAGGTTCTGGTTTAGTAGGCATGTATAATTTTTATTTCTAACAAGTTCCAGGTGATGTTGTGCTGCTGATCTAGATCTAGTTCACATTTTGAGAACCACTCTTACAATACATGGTCTTTGACTCCCTTTCTCTTATTCTCTCCCTTGCATCTTTTTCTTCTTTATTCTCTTCTTTTTTCATGCTTTTGGATTTCATATGCAAACACATAGAATTGCTACTACTCTACATTATTTTATTTAATTCTCGTAAAACATCACTGAGAGAATGATTTCTGTGCCTGTCTTATAGATTATAAATCAAAGCTTAGCACAAAGGATAAATACTTTGGTACTGAGTCAATAAACCTAAATTATACAACAGACTAACATTCTAATTTCTTTTTGAACTATTATTCCCCAATTCCACTTATTTCATTTCTTCTACTTGATCAACCATGGTATCATCTTCAACAACCAAAATCATTTTTATAATGGCTATTTGGACCATATCTCATAATTTTTAAAATCGTTCTGTGCTTGTTGTTCCTTTTGCCTGTATAGAATCCTTCTTATTGATCAACTCATTTCTCTAACTTGGCCTAATGTCTCAAACAGTGCTTTGTCTATAGGAAATCAACAAAACGATGTTAACTAATGCATTGGGTAGCAGTCTTTCAGACTTTCAAACAAAATGATGTTAACTAATGTATTGGGTAACAGTCTTTCAGACTTTCACCTAAGCCAGTATCCTACTTGGCCACTCTCCTTGTCCCAGTAAAGTTTCATTTATTTTTTTCTTTTATTAACATAATAATTATTTGACAATAAAAACTTCACCTTTTATAGTCATTAAAGCTTGTTTAGTTTTCATGGAGGGTGAAGAAGAACTTACTAAGAAAAGTTTTTTTCACTTAAAGAAGGAAAACAAGTCTCCTGCTATATTCCCAAGGCTGTAGTCCTAGTATTTTCTCTCTGCATCACACCATAAAGTCTATAGGCCTCTTGATAACTTAAAATCACAGAACCATAAAGTCAAAACTAAGAGTGATAATTTATCATCTGTTTCAAAGCCATCTTTATCCAGGTCACTGTGAGGAAATGAAGTTTCCAAGAGGAGAGATGAATGGGTCAAAGTCATTCAGGTACAGCCTGACAGAGTTAGAATTACAGAAATTCCCAGATTTCCCTATTGTCGGTCTTGTGTAATTCTTTCTGTTGCATAACTTTATAACCCCAAAATCCTAGTCCCTCTTCAGAACATTATGATGTTCAGAATGTGACTAGCTACATACGTTTTGAATCAGGCACTGTGAAGATTAAAAAAAAGAAAAACAGAATATATAAAAAGAATCCTACAAGGTTCCTCCCCCAGCTCACCTTGTATATGCCTTCCCCCACCACCACTCCCCGGACCCAGCCCATCTACATTCCACAACACTAGGCTACCCTTGGTGCCTGCTTCTGTGAGGGCCTTGATTCCTAGGCTCACACTTCCTCTGGGTAACTCCTACTCAATTTCCTATCTCACTTTAAATAGCCTGTCCCTAAGGTGAAATCTGGCCACCTTTATTGCCAACTTCCAATGCCTTTCCACAGACAGAAAGCAGCCCTAAGGATATGTGCCAAAATTCACTGGAAAGTGGGAAAAAAAATGACAAAATCATCAGATGTTAACTCAATTACCTCAATTAAAAGAACTGTCATTTTTTTTCTGAGATTATATCTTTTTATATTTGGGGAATTATATGTTATTTTACTTATGAAAAAGCATATATATTTTTTAAAAATACCTCAACAAAATAAAAATTGAGCAACCTCTGTCAATCCCTCCAACTTTTTTTCCTGAGATTTGAAAGTCTTGGAATTGCATGTCCCTTACTCAAAATTACTATGTAAAGATTCAGTCTAGAAAAAGGGACACAAAGATAAGAAATTTGTAACCAACTTGCTGTATAAGACCCTCCGTTTTAATTCCTTTTTAAAGCAGCCCAGTGCTTGTATAGTGGTGTGTGAAACATAGCAGTTTCTAAGCTAATGCTTTTTAGATTCCTTACATTTAAAAAAAAGTCCTTTCAGATGTTTTATGCAGAATGCTATGTCCTAGTTTAAATCTAAGAACTCTTTTGACCTTCAGTGCATGTAGAAAAATGTAAAAAATAAATGAGAAAAGTAGCCTGTTCAAAGAAAACCTTAAAAATTTTCTTCAAGCAAAGCTTCTCCCTGTTATCATTGATTAAAATAGGAAGGGGAACAAACTGAAAGGTTTAAAAGCAGTTGTCCCTTAAAATATTTTATATACATACTGCAAAGAGATATTCATTCTGAAAACAAAGGCTTCTAGAGTCAGCTTACTGAATGCGAAATGATCAGACTCATCTTACTCAGATGTGAAGGTGACCATTTGAGGTCTCAAATAGTCATTGTAACCACCCTCTATAAAATCATTTCTCTGAAAACTGGCTACCTCTAGGACACAGATTCTGCATCATCTCACAAAAGATGGTAGGGAAATCCCTTTCGGAAATATTTAAATAATGAGCCAATTCATACTCCCTTCAGAGTTCCTCATATCTTTTGCCAACGTTGAAAATCCATCTTATCCCTCACAGCAAACGACCACTGCCTGTATTTCCTACAGGTTAGACTGTTCCATTTCTTTTCCACCAAAGATGACCTTGTGTACAGGACCAGTTTTGCAGGCAGCACAAGAGAGTTTTTCTTTCAATAACATAGGATTTAAAATTCAGGACTGCCAAATTTCACAGGAGGAGCTCCAAAAGGATGTGGTCACTTGGTGGAGCTTATACTGTACCCAGCAGATAGGCTTCACAATGAAACACCTGGTAAAGCGCATCTTTGAATCCTTAAGCTTCCCTTTCTTCTGCATGTTTACACTTTGGAAATCCACGAAGCTGCTGTTAGGCAGAGCATTTAATGGGTACCTTGCATCACCTCAATATTCCCACTTGTATGCCTATTTTGATGCAGTCACACTGCTGGCATAATATGAAGAATAACTTTTAAAAGGCAATGAAAATTTAAGTCAACCTAAAAGGAACATATATACTGAAACTGGTAGAGTCAGCCTTGCATTATGCTTAATATGTTTCAAGTTAATGTGAACTTGTTTGAAAAGAGAGAAAAATATATATACAAACTAGCAGTGTTTCATCCCATTTAACAAGTATTTGTTAACCACCTACTAAATGTCAGACACTATAGCAGGCTGCGGAGCTATAGCTTTGAACTATACACAACCCCAACCTCCAAACCTCTTGTTTGCTAGAAGGGAAGGTGAACACATAAATGAGCCATTTTCTGTTTGGTGTGATAGGTGTTCTGGGACCACAGGGAAGCAGTGTAGACCTCAGGTGAAAAGTATCAGGAAAGCTTGCTAGTGGAATTGATACTGGAAATATTCTTTAAAGAACAATTGATGTTGGTTAATGTTATGGGCTAAATTTTGAAGTCCCAACCTCCAGTACCTCAGAATGTTACTATATTTGGATACAGGGTCTTAAAATGTAATTAAGGTTTAAAAAAGTCAGTGGGGCATGCCCTATCTAATATGACTTGTGTCTTTATAAGAAGAGGTTAGAATATAGACATGCACAGAGGGAAGACCACATGAAGACACAGGGAGGAGACAGCCATCTCTAAAGTAGACAAGATGTCTCAGAAGAAATCAACCGTGCCAGCACCTTGATCTCAGACTTCAGCCTACAGAACTGTGAGAAAATTAATACAGTCATATACCACATAACGACGTTTTGGTCAATGACAGACTGCATATACAACAATGGTTCCATAAGATTATAATACTTCATTTTTCTTGTAACTTTTCTGTTTAGATACACAAATACCTATCATTGTGTTACAATTGCCTACAGTATTCTGTATAGTAACAGGCAGTACAGGCTTGAACCCAGAAGCAATAGGTTATATCATACAGCCTAGGGGTGTAGGAGGCTATCCAGTCTAGGTTTGTGTAACTATACTCCATAATGTTCATACGATTACAAAAATCACCTAAAGATCCATTTCTCAGAACACATCCTTGTCATTAAGCAACACATGACTATGCCTCTTGTGCAAGCCAACCAGTCCATGGTACTTGGTTATGGCAGCCCTGCCTGTGAACTAATACAGTCGATGAATGACAGTAAATGCTATAAAAAAAAAAAAAGAAGAAGAAGAAGAACTGGAGCAAGAGGCACCCCTTCGAATGGAGTATTAATCAGGAAATGGCAGCAAATGAGCCTGGGAAGATACACAAAGGACATGGGGACTTCTTGGCTTCATTGAGAAGGGCCTGAGATGCCTGGCCAGAGTTCAGACTCAATCCTGAGCATGAAGGGATGCCACCAGAGGTTTTTAAGTGAGAGTAAACATAAAAAGCTTACATTTTATAAAATTCACTCTGGCTGCAGTGCTGATTATTAGTTGTCTGAGAGCAGGACTCTTAGAAGCTGGGAGACCAATCAGAAATTTAATCTAGATGAGAGATGATACCAACCTAAAATACAGTGAAAATGGGGGAAAAGGTTTGGAAAAGTAAATTTGAGTTATAATAAAGGAATAATTTGAGAACAAAGTTGTTAGAACAATCTCTGAGCCTCCTCCATGCTGTCACATTTCCACCCCAGTGTTTAGTCTTCTCATAATAGCCATATTTATAAGAGAAGGCAAATTCCGTTTTTATTAGTTAATATATTTGGCAACTTCTCCTAAGGCACCTGCCAACTCCAGTGTATCTCAGGCTTTTACTCTTGAACTCTGAAACCTGAGAATGCTAAATTAATTCACACTTCTAAGAAGAACATGGATTGAGGCACATTCTATAATACCTATATTTAAACACTTCCCAGAAGTGTGCTATTTTGTATGTGTGAAAATTGCCAACACAATACTCACAAACCCTCTTAACTTGCATCTCCAGCCTTGACATCCCTGAAGAAGAATAAGCTGACTTCTAAATATCGTTAGCTAAGAGAAAGGATTAGGAAAGGAAGAGTAGAGGAAGGAGTAGAAATAGGGGGAAAGAAAAGAGATTTTTACCACCAACTAGTTTGACTGCTTAGTCAATCTCTTTGTCTCAGCAATCTACTTTTAGTGCATGAAAGATGTGGTTCCTCTCTGAGATGAGAGTATAATCTCTGCTGGAAGCTAGACATAGTCAGTATGTCTGATTTTCTTAGGAGCTCTACCTTTGGACAAGCAGGAGTTAGCAAGAAGTATATAAAGTCAGTGAGTCTCACACATGGGAAAACTTTATTTGCCATCTATGCAATGTTCAAATATTAGAAGGATTTATTTTTATTATCCTTTTCTTCAAAGCACTCCATTTTAAATGTCAGTAAGCTTTTCAACAATAAAGATAGGTTTCAGAAAATTGCCAGTCAAGGTTTTTCTTTTATTTCCTGGGTGTTTCTTAGTAAGTGGACTTATTGTAGCCCAGATATCTGTCTGTCTAGTGGCCAGCCTTTTCATATCCATGATCATTTTCTCTCTCATCATATTTCCCAACTACCCTTTACTGCATTTATCTTCTTAAACCATGTGTGACTTTCTATACCAGAAAATTTTTAAGGGAACATCATTTTGCTTCCAGTAGAAGCCCATGAACAAAGAGAAATGATAAAACTCTGGCCCTTGCTTTATTCATGAAACACTTTGCAAAGTGCATTTAGTAATTTGCCATTGTAACCACTGGCACTGAGAGCTTTCAGGGCCAAGTTCTGACACTGTATTTAGTTCATACTTTGACTGCTCAGCTAAAACTTCCATTTGTATGCATTTATTCTGCTTCACACATTATGTTATCAGTCACTTGCAATATTTCAAAGTCACAGCAGGCTTTTTCTGACACACATTTGTCAGAATGAACTGCCTTGATTGCTATTATTACAGACTACAGTGCCTGAGTAAGGGGGAAAAAAACTTATGTAGTACCAGAATACTGAAACTGCCTAATAAAACAATAGATATAAGAGAATAAAAATAGAATAAATGCATATAAATGCATGCTTTAAAAGGCCAACAAAATGTGGGATTACAAAATAGGCATATAGAATTCAAAAACGCATTAGAAAAAAGGAACGGAAATTTTTTGAAAATCATAAGGAGCCGATTGAGAAAATTCCAATGTCAGTGAATAACTGAGTATCACATACTTCCTATCCAGTAACCAGGGATTTAAGTAGACTCTGCTAATAGATGCTGTCATTGAGAGAAATTTTAACATGAAATCCCCTACTGAACAACAAAAAATAAACACATGCTTTGACCAGAAATGATAAAAAAAACTATGATGAACTAATTAGAAATCCAGATCTTTTATCATTCTTGATAAATTACTGAGCCTGTCATCTGAAAGAAGACCTGTGCCCCATTTGCCTGCTCTTTTCTCCATCTTTTGATGTTACCCATACTTTAGAACTGAACACCAGATAAGTACCATAGAAATCCATTTGGGAATCAGGGAACCTCTCTGCTGATAGGGATGGCCCTTCCTTAGAATTCCTCAAATTTCAAGACTTGCATAAAGCATAAGATAAGAAAATGAAATAAGCCATAATAATTAGTTTTCAAACCTCTTCTCAAAAGTAAACTAATAAAATACAAAAATCTAAAACATTTTTATTAATGCCAAAGATCAGTAGAACAGAAAAATCTAAGGTGTGTTGCTCTTATCTTTGGGGCAATTATATAACTTTATGAATTTGCTTCACCTTGTATGTTTCTCAACATATTTTCCTAAAATAATAGTCAAGAAATTATGCTAGATGTGAAAAATCTGTAACAGATCCACTGTTTGGAAACTCAGTTTCTTTTTTAAAACAAAGAAAGTTATGATGAAGAGTAATTATCAAAACTGCAAGAAATTATAAAGAAAATTGTAAAAGCCAAAAGATAGGTCATCTACTTGCTTACTCTATTTCTAGAAATAAGATTTAATTCTTTCTAAAGATGTTGTGTTTAATCTGAGTGTTATTCAAGGCCCCAAATTAAGGATATGACTCTTTTATTTCTGTTTGAATCTTTATAAAAAAATATGAAAATTACATTTGGAAAACTTTAGGCAGTTTAAATTGTTCTAAATCCCTCATTGTCCCACCTAGTCACTGTCATGGAACTTCTTGCAAATATTAATGGCTTTTTGATGTATATTGATTCTTTATGTACCATATGACTAATAGCATAACTCTAGATGTATGCTCAGAAAAGTCATTACAGTGATATATACACCAATGGGATTCAGAAAACATTTTTTTAATGTAAAAAATACCTTCATTAGCATAGTTTTCAAATCCATAAATAAGTTTTATATTAAAAGCCATAGCTTGTTGAATATTAAAATGTTGAGATACTTAAAAGAACTCAAAAGTTATGCAATATATATCATAAAAACATTATATATATATGTATCTTCAGTACATCAAGACAAATTTAAAACATTAACATTTTTATTAAAATGTTAAAATTTTTTCTCAGAAAAAAATAATTGTTTACTGGAGTCAGTAGTCATTCTAGTAAAGTGTTTCTCTCTAATGTATTAGAACAGATAAATATATTTTGTCTAAGTGGGAACTATTTAAATTCATTTTGTATTGAAGAAATAAATATTTTCAACCTTAATTATATTCCACAGTCTATGGAGGCTTTGAAAATAACAAGTACCATAAAGTGTGAAGATTGGGGGACAAGAAAAGCCCTAAAATATATTAAGTAATTTGTTTGTATTAATTAACATATTTGCTATTTTTGAAAAGTTATTATGTCAGCTTAGATCTACTACAGATGATTATGTCTGTTACGAAGTAAATTTAGCCTAATCATCAACACGCAAATACCTATATCAAATAAGACAAATAATATGCAAAGTGAGATTGCACAGCAGAAATTTTAAGATAAATCATCAATAAACAGATAATTGAAAATTTTAGCAGACTTGCTAATTACAAAGTTAAATTTCTCATCCACATCCACACATCACACGACACACACACTTATACACACAACCCCTTACGTACACATACTGCTCACTACATTCCACGCTCTCATACATGCATCACCTTTCCCGTATTTGACTCATAATTCCATACCAGAAAGAACTGCTGTAATATAAAGAGTCAAATAACTCCAGCTGTCATTTCAATTGAATTTTCCATAAGAGACTCAATTTTTCTTGAAATTTTTAACAGGATCCACAATTTCAGACAAGCTCACATAAGCTTGTTTTTTCAGGTAGTTTTGAAAGTGTGATAAGATGGTTTACTGCCCTAGGGGAAAAAGGTGTCAGTGTGTTATTAGTTGGTATGTTCTGGGCCTGTACTATGTATAAAATGTCCGGCATTTGAGTAACTCTACCTAGGAGAATATACATTGATAACATCTATTTAAGAATAGGAAATTCATTAGCTAGCCCTATCTTCAGATGATATTTTATTCATATTCATATTTCTTTACACACAGTATGTCCTTATAAATTTCTGCTTCTGCTTCTTATGTGTTTGTATATTGGTAGAAACTCACTTTAATTTATCTTAATAATTATTATAATACTTTAATATATATAGAATATTGTATATCATATGTAATACTTAGGATACTGTACATATTTTAACAAATAAGGTGTGAATACTGAAATTAAACTGTAGATTGACTAAATGACTTTGAACCACTGTTATAAAACTCCAGAGTTACAGAAGAGCTCCCACCAAACTCTAAAATTTTTCTCTACTTTAAGTACTCTATCATGGAACTATTTGATTTGATGGGACATAAATATTTTTTATCATAATGTCTTCCTGGATAAAAACATACACAAATGCACACACATAAAAACAAGCAAACAAAAAACAAAGTAATACTACATTCTTTGATTCATACCTGTGTACCAAAGGCTCAAGCATAGATTTAGGGGGAAAATAAAAAAAACCTGATCCCTCTACTTCCAGTCACTTCTGCCCCAACTTCAAAGATCTCAAACTGAAGGCACACGTTCTGTTTGTTCGTTTGTTTTCTGTGGTTGACTTCTTAATCAAAATGTTCTACTTAAGCATCTCCTTGGGGGACTGTCTCCAAGCTACATTGAGGACAGAAGTCTATAGTTGGATTGCCTAAGGTACAAATTTCTTGTAGAACCCAATACAGCTGCCAATTTACTTTTGAGGGCAATCAAGATGTTCATTAGTAATTGAGTTGAAGCAGAGAGGAACTTCATTTGTACTGAGCCAGTGACCTGGATCGTTTTCAGAATGAGTGTTGAACTGAAATGGACCATTCATTTCTACTTCCATTGGGATGCTGTTCAAAAAGGTTATTGCTCTCACCTTCTTCCAACAACAGTGATAGGAATTTTCAGAAGCAAAAAACAAGGTTTTATGTTTGCCACTTGTATCTTAGGGCAACATTTATAATAATGTGATTTTTTATCATCTTAGAGCATGAAATAAACCCTATCATTTTAGACTGACCTGTTGAACTAATTTCAATGACTTTAGCTGGTAGGTAATTGAAATAGGATGACAGTACACTGGGGTGAATAAGAGATTTCAAAAATAGACAAAGATAAAAATTAAACAGACATATATGGAACATCAACAGAAGTTAGTATAAAATTACAGAAATTTTAGAAATTAATAAAGAGGTCTTATTTATTTAATATCGAAATAATACCACTTTAATACTTTTAATAGCAAAGGCCAATAGAAGGCATGTTATCACCAAGCACTATTCTAAAAGCTTTATATATCTTTTGTTACTTGCAACTACTGCGTTTTACAGTTTAAAAAAAAAACCAAAAACTGGAGATTACAGAGGTTAAGTGACTTAAGTAGCTTACCCAAGATCACAAGAGCAGTATATAATGGAGTTGGTATTCAAACCCTTATTAGTCTGGCTCCAGAGTCCATGTTCTTATCCACTCTGCTATTACCAGTCTCAAAGACTGGTGAAATAAGCCACCAGCATTCTATTGCCTTCAGATTCTGAGTAGTCCTCCAGAGAATGAATGAGTCATAAGGGATGGGGATGCTTGGCTGAATCGTTTTGCTACCATTATTAGGGGGTAAGAGCAATGTTAGAATGTCATAGTGTTCAATCTCCAGTGAATAGTTTTTATATAGGGAAACTGAACAAAGCAATTGAAAAAACTATTTTTACTCAAAATTTGTGCAAGAATTTGAGAGCACATGTTAACAAACCTTTGTAATCAGTTAGCAGAGCATGGCCCAGGGGATAAAGTATTCTCCACAATTCTGGGGAGACTCCAGGGCCCTAGAGCAAGCATTTCGATGGAGAACCTAACAGACTTAAGGGCAGAGCCGGCCCAGTAGCATCAACAGCCCTATCATCAGGAAGACAGTCTAGCATAGCAATTTAGCTGCAGCAGCAGCAACAGAGAAGTTATGGAGGCATGTTTATCAGGCTTCCAAGTTTTGAAAGGTCTTAGAATCAGGCAAAAAAATAAATGCCAAAAACTGGAAGTAAAAGGGCCATATGACGTCTCAAAGTCCAGAAGTGCATGTAAAATGTGCACAGGTGATCCCCAAAATTAATTGAAAGGAAATTTACAGAGGCTGGAGGTCTCACACTTATGGGTGCATATGGACCAGATGAATACTGCTTGTTTATAAAGTTGTCATCACACCTGACTCCATTGTGGGTATAGGCTGAGAGACACAGATTATATATTCACCAACGAATTACTAATATTCTTTCCCGTACATCTTATGGTTATGTTCATCATATCATATTTAACTTAAAAAATATATGTGTTGAAATTCAATTTGACAAATAAAGAGTTCCGAAATTAAAAGAGAAAATTTTAATTTGATAGATGTCAGGTCTCAAGAAGGGATGATGAATGGAAGGTTATATTCCCTTTCTTAGACTTCTTAGATTTTGCATTCTGCCATAAATTTCCCTGCACAGAATGATTGGCAGACTGGAATAAGACATCAGGAAGAAGAGATATAATGAAGGTTTAATAGGCAGATTGCAGACCCAAACATAGCTGAGTCATCAGTGGGAATTTCCATTGGTTTCTCAGTCTCTTTTAAATATTAAATTAAACTTCACTGTTAAGAGGACTCCGTACTGAAGATGGGAGACCTAGTTCTTAAACTGAAAATCTCATCAGGATATAAGATCTGACCCTTTTGTACTATATCATTTTCAATTAAGGTTTTAATGCCCTCTTTTCATAATGGATCTCTAATTTACTTTTAAAAATTGCTTTCATATGACTCATTATTTTACATGAATAGCAGCATTGGTATGATAATAGTGTCAAAAATAAAGCACTGTTAGTGATTTTTTTTTCCTGATCCAGGGTTGGAGGCTTTTCTAAAAAATTTTTTTTTTGTAAAAGAAGACTTAAATAATTAGAGTTGACTTTAAGAACATTATCCATTTGAATTATTTCTAACAAAGAATATCCGCATGTGAAAAGAGGGGGGATCCTGTATTTCTAGCTACATTTACTCAGTGTTTTAATGTCAGTTAAAATGCTATCTCAGTCAAAACAGCTCCTATATATGTAAAATTATGGTTATTTCTCAAATTATACCATTTTAAAGTGAAACCACACTGAAATGATATTATTTTGATATGCCACTAGATACATGTAGTCACCCAAAGAAGTTTTATATTACAGGTGCTTGAGGTCAGAAAAAGGAACCTTTTTTATAATTTCATAGTGATAAAAGAAAGGAAGTCAGAGAGGTACGATTTAATTCAAATATACATTTGTGTATTAGAAATGATTATGGAGTAAATGCCTTATTATTTTGGTTGAATCGTCTATCAAGAAATATGAGAAATTCTATCAAATGGGGCAGTAGTCATGCATCTGCCTCCCTCCCCCACAACATGTAAGTAAAAGTTTAAAAATATATTTTAAGAATCAAAGTTTAAAATTATAAATATGTCAAAAATTGTGACAGTCTGAGATTTTATACGACTTACAAGCTACCAAGTTAGCCTGCTACAGTTTCATTGATGCTAACAGAAGACTCAAGACTCCTGGGTCAGAAATAAGACTTTATTATGCATAGCACAGGAAGCATGAGCCTTATGTTTTCACCAGTTCCCCTTGCCTCCAGAGTCAATGCAGATAATACAAAGGCAGACCCAGATGGATCCTACTCACACAGGGCATTTAGAAAGCCCTCAATCTTACATTGAGATTGCCAGAAAACCTGCCCAAACAGTGCCCCAGAGGGAGATATTATCTCTCTTATCCATAGGGGGAGGGAAAAAAAGTGACCTCTCACCTGAAGAAAGGTAGTACTATCCCCCAAATGTGTTGGCTATACAAACATCCTTGAAAAGAATCCAGGATGAAAGTTGTCCCCAAATATGCAGAAATGAAATGGAGAATTGCATCCCAACAAAATACGCTAGTCAATCTTCATTACTCACGATTCTGCATTTGAGAATTTGCTTACTCACTAAAAGTAATTTGTAACCTCCAAATCAGAACTTGCATTGCTTTCGTGGTCGTTTGCAGAAATGCACAGAGTGGTGAAAATTTGAGTTGCTTGATGCTTAAGTTTCCAGCTGAGGTCACGCAAGGTGACATTCTACAGTCTTGTTTTACCTCTCATGCAGTAAACAAATGTCCTTTTTTGAGTTCTACTCAGCGTCATGTTTTTTGCATTTTCGTGCTTTCTTTAGTTGATGATTTTGCTTTTTAAAATGACACTGAATAGTGCTGAAGTACTGTCTGATACTCCTAGGTGCAAGAAGTCTGTGGTGTGTCTTATGGAGAAAATATGTGTGTCCAATAAGCTCATTCACACTTGAGTTACAGTGCTGTTGCCATGAGCTTAATGTTTGTTCATCCATAATATATATTAAATAAGCCTTCTATAAACAGAAACATGCATAAAACAAGTTGATGGGTTAATCTACTGATGAAAACGTAGTGACCAAAGTCTCACAGAAACCTAACCCTGTATTTCTTCCAGGAACAATGATTGAATATCAGTGAATTCAGTGTTTGCAGTGATTTTGTGGAATATCACTACCTTGAATGATGATAATCAGCTGTGTAGTCAGTCACAAATGGCAGCACCCTTGCTTCCACTCTGGGTCTCTTACAGTCTATCATCAACAAAACAACAAGAGTGGTTCTCATCATATAAACTCTAAGTGAAATCATGGCTCAGTTCTCTTCAGAGCTCTCCAGTGACTTTCCCTCTAACTCAGAATCAAAGGCAAAGTTATCCCAATGGTCCTACAGCATGTGGGCTCCCTGCCTTGCCAACTCTTTCCCTGTGGCTCCTGACATCACTTCTTCCATTTCCCAAAACTCTTGCTCATTCGGCTCCTGCCACCTGGCTTCCTTGATGCTTATGGAACATCTCAGGCAGCTTCCTGCCTCAAGACCTCCTTACTTACTTCTGCATGAAAAGCTCTTTGTTTGTTTGTTTGTTTGTTTTTCCCAAATATCTGAATGGCTTACTCCCGTATTGCTTGCAGGTGTTTGACAAAATATCTCCTTCTCACTGAGGCTATCACTGATCAACCTACTTAAAGGCAGAGGCCCATCCCTGCCAACCCTGGTTCTCTTCATCCCTCTTCCTGCTTTGTTTTTCTCCATAGCACCACCACCACCTGGCACACTATAAATATTATGTTTACCTGTGCCCTTCCTGTAATATGCAGGAATATTATGCAAATATTATGCAAACAATAGTCTGTTTTATTCATGGTGGTGTGCCCAGTACCTAGAACAGTGCCTAAAAGTTTTTGGAATTTTCAGTGACTTTTTTTTTGCAATAGAGTAAGCTCTGTCTTGATCTACTTCTAAAGAAAGCACCTGAGAACATTTCTCTGAAACATAAATAAACATAGAGACACAGCTCAAAACTCTTGATCGGACTCAGTAAATCTAGAAAGCTAATTAGGAAAAGGTAGCAGGGTGTTTTCAAGTTGTCTTGAAAAGAGAGGAGTGGTGAATCTCTTCATTTTTAAATTGGGAGCAATGTTTGTAGTAGCATGAGAGTTTATATTAGGCTATCAAAATTTTAAAAAGTGACTTAAACCCTATTAACTCAGAAAAATGTTGTCTCCATAATTTCTTTGTCTAATAGTACCAGATCAAACTAATCCCTCATGAAGGAAGAAGAGTGCTTTTCCTTGAGAAAACAAAACAATTAGATTCTGGCTAAACTGCCCACAAAACATGAGATGTTTCATTTAACTAAGTGAGAAGACATAGCTTGTTTAAATCCTAAATAAAGAAGCAGTCTCCATTAATGGAAGGCAGGTCCCTTACAAGCATGTTTCTCTCTGCCCCTAAACAGGTATCAAGCGAACTCACTGTGCTTCATCATGTTGCCACAGACACAGATAAATGGAACAAATGCCAGGCAAACTTTGAAACAGTTTGATTTGATGTTAACTCTAATTCTTAGTTTTATCATCAGTGGTTCTCTCATGCTATCATAACCCAGATTTCTCTAGGCCTCACCAATTATGGAATACAAACAAGGCCATATCATCATCAATGAGAACTTCAAAT
Organism: Rhinopithecus roxellana; assembly: GCF_007565055.1. Classification (NCBI taxonomy): domain Eukaryota; kingdom Metazoa; phylum Chordata; class Mammalia; order Primates; family Cercopithecidae; genus Rhinopithecus; species Rhinopithecus roxellana. The sequence goes on from NC_044550.1 coordinate 5,571,977, forward strand.
TCACTGGTTCATGTCCCGCAGCAGAACATAATGCCTACAGCCTCCCTTCAGTGATTCATACAGTTATGGGAGTATTTTGAATGCTCATGAAGAGTCCTCTCAAGATTTCTCATCTACTAACGCGTCCGCTAAAACCATTTGAGAGTGGCATTTTGGCTGCCCAAGCTCAACCATAACAACACATACCCATACCAACGGTGCAAACCTTTAAAAGCCAAAGCAGAGCCAATTTTCCCACAGTACTCACTGTATGTCCAAAATATATATGTATGTATTATGTGTATGTGTGTGTGTATGTCTGTGTGTGTTTGTGTGTAAATAGAATATGACCCTGGAGTAACAGGGTTGCTGTAATATGAAGGAGGTGGCGGACACTGTAGGCTATAAGAATCAGGCAGTGCTTCATGAGGGAAGCAGCATTTACGTAAACCTCAATCTTTGGGCCGGATATACATACCATCAGTCTTATTATGTAATTTATGGCTAGAAAAACGTCTTTTCCAGTTTTTCCGATTCTTATATTTCAAGAAGGCAATCTCTAAAATTTAAGTGTATTAGTGAATTCACATGAAAAATTTCTCATATAAAAAGTGGTTGTCCAGGGTATCTCAGTGAGAAAATGTGGGAGATTGCTTTAGTGTATGCTATGTGGGATCGTCTTTCTCATACATCACCTGGCTTAAACATTATTTTTTTCAAACATATTCTGCTTTTATGGAACCTGGAATCTAGTGCTACAAAGGACAGTATAAAGTCAGGGAGAAAATGAATAGGATGAGTTATGGATCAGGACTTAATAATGTATATACAGTGATCAAGGATAAACTCTCTAATATGTGAGCAGAAACCTGAAGAGGTGAAGGAGCGAGCCATGCAGATGTCTGCAGAAGAGAATTTCATACAAGGGGAATAGCAGTGCAAAGGTCCTGACGTGGGAGCATGATTTCATACTCAAGGAACAGTAAGCAGGCAGAGAGCAGTGGGCAAGAGGGAGGGTCACAGGAGTGGAAGTCAGTGGTGGCCCAGAGCCAGATCATGTACAACTTTAATAGCCAGTGCCAGAGCTTTGCTTTGGAGTGAATAGGAAGGCACTACAAAGTTTTGAGCAGAGAAATGGATCCTCAAAAGGATCACAGTAGATGGTCTGTTATGAGTAAACTGTAGTGGACAAAGTGGAAGCAGGCAGTTTCATGTGCTATATGGCAATGACTTGGACCACAAGGGCAGCAATGAAGGGTATGTGAAGTGGTCTGATTGTGAATAGCTGAGACAGAATTTGCTAACTTGTTGGATGTGGAGTCTGAGAGAAAGAGAAGAGCCGAGCATGACTCCAAGTTTCTTGGTTTGAACAACTAGAAGGTTAGAGTTGTATCTAATGAGATAAGAGGCCTACAGGAAGAACATTTTGGGGTGGGTAGGGACATGAAAATTGGGAGATCAATTCTGGACATGGGACGCTTGAAGCTGTGGAGTATATGTAATTTCAGCTGGACCTGCCTTTGCTTTGCAGCTTATTAGCTATGAGATCTTGGCCATTAACTTAGCACTTCTGATTCTTATCTGTATTATAAGGATGATAGAACTTAATGTGTAAGTTAGAGTTGTTGTGAGGATTCAACAAAAGAAGAGTTATAACATGCCTAAAACACAGATTTTAAGAGAAAGTAAAATGGAACAAAACCAAGTATAAATAAGTGATTAATAATTTGTGTTTATCAAAATCATCATGACAGTAGGTGTGGGATTTCTTATAATACTAGAAGAATTACTTTTAGGAAAATTTCTATGACTGTGCTTTAATGAAATGAATTCTAATTAAAAACTTAAGAAAGGGGATCCCCATTGCATACCATCCAGTTTCAACTTGTCTTTTATTTTTTATTCCTTTTCTGGGTTTACTATGATCAGTATTCTCTGCTCTTCCATAGATATGTCAGTTGTTTTCTCATCACTTGGCAAGAAAGCTAAATCCTCAGTCAGTTTGATAGAGATTTCTTTGCAAAGCAATAAATGCGCTCTCGGCTTTACTCTTTTGCAATTTCTACAGTCCCTTAGATCATCAAGTCATCAAGATATTATTCTGATGTATTTGTCTCATGTTGTTCTCTAAAATTGCTAATTCATACTCTTCTTCCTTAAACCTCTTGTTTACTGTTAAATAAATTTTTGTTTTGTGTGGGGTAGTGTTTTTACTTCATTCATCCTGCCTACTTGTTGAAAGTGACACCCTTCAGCTCATTGTAAGATGGGTCTTTCAAATACATGTGTCTTCCGCTTTCTTTACAAGCTGGTTCACACATAAGTCAAAACTGCTTCACTTCCAGTATACTCCATCACCTCAAAATCTGCTATTTTGTTTGTACACTTCGCACCTGAGTTAGGTGCTGATGATGTACTTTAAAAGCCAGTTTTGATTGCTGTAAATGCTTTAAGTTGACATTCATTAAGTTGCTTGGATATACCAAATTTTCTCTATCTTAGAACTCTCTCCTCTTAAATTTCCAGCTTCATTTACCATGATGGTTACATTTGTTCTACCTAACACCATTTGTTTGAGGTACATTCCATGTTCCTGAACAGAAAAACCCTGAATGTACATGTCACTGTGTGTTTTACTATTTATACTTCCTTCCTGAAATATCTCTTTCCCTCACCCATATGAAACCTTACTCAGCATTGAAGATTTGGTTCTAATACTACATCTTCCTGGAAGTCACTTCGTTCTGCATTTATTCATCACCACTTTTCTTATCAGAATGGATTGAGTAGAAGAGCACTTACATGCATATCCTCAACTGACCATAAGCCCCTGAAGGGAAAGTACAATAACTGGTTTAGGTTTTATTTCCCAAAATGTCTTGAATGTAATAGATGGTCAGTAAATGTCTTTTGAAATAATATGCTTCTTTGAAAAATATCTTTTAGTTTTTATCTGCTATGTCTTCATTGTCAGCACTGTCCTGGCATAACAGTCCATGCTAGTTTTATGGTGCTAAACACAATTTTATTAATTCAACAAATTTGAGCACCTTATGTATTATATATAAGCACCTTTTATTGAATTTGGTCTTGAGAATGCAGCGAATGCATAATCCCTTCCCTAGAAGAACTCACAAAATGAAAGAAAAAACTGGCAAGTAAATAATTAATATTCTATATGACAAATGTTATGGTAGTGATATTTTTCAGAGAGGTATTTAAGCATCTAAAGAGTTTCAGAGGAAGATGGGGTTTGGCGTGTCATTATGTTAGATTTGGGCGATTTGAAGAGTGCAATAATTATTATAAGCACCTGGAACCGTGCCCTCCCTGTGAAGTCACTCAGTAAACACTGTTGAATTAATTACATGGTGGCAGCTAGAATGTAGGTTCAGAGGACAGTAAGAAGGTATAGAGAAAGGTAAGGCACTTTAAGTGAATCATGGTGTTGATACGGTTTTTCTGTTATTGTTGACCTAAGCTTTCAGTCACTTATATCCTCATTTGAGAACCCCTTGGATCTTACATGAATATGATAATGGAAAAAAAAAGGCTAAGTAGCTTCTTAGATAATTAGGATGGATTCATAACAGCAGTTCCCAGAATCTTCCTTAAGAAAGACACAACTACTTTAGAAAATGAACCTACAACATTAATGTAAGAAAGAAGGAAAAAACAAAATCTGTATAAAATTCTTTTTAAATATTGCAACATTCCTTCAAATGATTGTCAAATTTCAGGTTGGTATCAGATGCTCTAATTTTATTTGTAATGAAATAGAAACTTTTTGTTTATCAGTCAGTAATTATCAATTGTACAAACATCTATTGAAAACCTATTATGTGATGATTTACTTACTAGGATCTAGAGATAAAAAGACAAATAAATTGGCTTTTGCCTCCACTTAGCATATTCCAACTGATTGAAAAGAGAAATAAATAAGACAATTCAGTATATCACAGTTAGAGTTAAGTCAAGGTGTGCATAGATTTTTGAGAACACAAAAGAGGATCTATACTAGACTGGCAAACAAAAGGGAAGGCTTTTTGAAAGAAACAGTGTGCTTAAATGGGGTGATTTTAAAGGACAAAGACATACTAGCATTGCATAACTACTAGGTAGAAGAACCCCTAACCAAATACATCCAGATATCCAATATATCTACTAGATTCTCTCTCTCTGTCTCTTTTTTTTTTTTTTTTTTCCAAAAATCTGTGCTCTTCATGGCCTTAGTGATAACCAGGAGGTACCACCTATGGAGAAGACTTATCTTTACTGCCTTTAAAGAAGCATAATTCTACCATGAGGTGTCATTTATGGGCTTAAATGATCAAAAGAGAGGTCTGCCGATGGGTTTCATGGAGAGCAATGGTTTCAGTTGTCAAGAGTCCGAGGATAAACCATCCTGTCTGTCACCAAGATGCTAAAAATATATCACTGTTACTTCCATTTGCTGAAAATGAAAGTAGCACTCTTTACCAGAGTTTAGGTGAACATACTGATTAATATTTTAGTCATAAGATTTATAAAGTAACATTCCCATATAAATATTATAATAGCTTTTATCCTGTGAAAAAGATGAGATCAAGGAACTGGATTTATTAAGCCACATAATGATTTATTCTTTTGTTCAAATTTGCCATGTGAAGCAAGATTTAACATAATACAGTGTAGGATAAGCATAGTGCCTCAAGATGGACTCCAAATATTTCTCAATAAAAAATTTAAAAGAAGTAGTATATTATAGTATACTAGTATTTCTTTTCAAGATTATCAAATGTAATGTTTTTCACCTTTATTATACTTAAGATGTTTCTTTAAACTTTGAGTGATTAAAAGACTAGCATTTTTCTCCTTATCTTTATACAAACCTGAGGCACAATAACTTGTTATGCATTAACTATGACCAACAATAGCTTAGTAATGTTTTATTTTTCTGTTACTGTCAGATAATTGTTATAATTTTTCATATACCTAAAGCTTTCCACTCAAGCATTACACATTTCTCTGTCTTTATAAACAGAGTGTTTTAATCCCAAATGATCACTATGAAAAATCATTATTTTAGTGTGCTTTAATACTATATTACCATGAGGAATTACTGAAATGTACATAATTTTTTCTCCTACACTAAATGAACTTTAAATTCTGTTATCTGATTTTCATAGTTTTTGTTTCTCTCTCTTTTTTTTTTTTTTTTTTTTGCATTCAGACTGTTTGCCCTTACTTTTTGTAATTGCTATTGCCATCTCCCCTTTCAACATCTCCATCTGTAATATGCTATTTCAAATGCAATTTATTTCAGCAAATACACATTGAGGTTATACAATGTATTACTCACTGTACTAAATGCTAGGGATTCAGAGATAAATAAAACATGGTCTTAACCTTCAAAGAGTTGTCAGGTGAGAAAGAAGTAGAGATATAGAGAAGTAATTACAATTTGTGTGTGCTAATTGCAATTATTAGGATTTCATTCTCTGGAAAATGTGGCTTGTGTTCCTGGATTTTGACAACGTAGGATGGGCCAGGACAGGATTGAAAGGACTCAGCATCAGTGGATAAAGGAAGAATTTAAAGCAGAGAGTTTTGAAGTAGATCTTAAAGGTGCATGGGAGTGAATTTCCTATGGAGAAAGATATATGATATAAAATGTAACAAATATTTTGTAAAAATTTCTCTAAAATAAGAACAAATTACTCACAGTTAGACTAAAGATACTATCCCAGTTATGAGCTTTGGATATTTACTTTGTGGCATCAGTTTTGACCATTTGGGGTTTTATTTTGCTAACGTTATGTTTTATAGCAGGTACAAAATAGTTTGGCATGCTCAGTAAGTGATATCTCATGAGTGAAATGTTGATGCATTTACTATGAGAATTTGTTATATGAGATTGCATTTTATTATAGTACATCATGTTTTATTGACACTACCTTTCCACTATCAGTATTTTCTAATGAGAAAATAATTCAAAAATAGTATTAGACATATAGAAAGCCTCAGAGTTAATGTGGGGTCATGTTTCTGAGTATACTTTCTATATGAGACAATTTGTGTTTATGATGGAATTGCTTGTCCGTACCTTATAATCATGCATAGAAAATATGTCCCTAGCCATTAAATAATCAACCTACATGAAATTTCTGGTGGCAAACATATGTGTTGCCTTTTCATATTTGAAATAGCATTCTTAGCATAATGTACAGCACAAAAATACATATTGGCCATTTTATTATTATTATCATTATCATTTAAAATGATATGCCACCAGACTTATTTTGGAACCCTGCTGAAATTCCTACATGTTTTGAAAAAAAATTTAGTGATATACTGAAGTTAACTACATTAATGTCAGTAAAGTGAAAACATAATGAAACTCACTGTAATATATTCAGTCTTTGAACGACCTGAATTTCAATTTAACCTCAATATTAGACTTTGTATGTGTCGCCCCATTCCCTTGCATAATATTCACATAACACACTCCAAACACATATCTTTTATTTCATGTAGCAATTTTCAAAGAGATGGATGGGGGAACTGCACATCAGTTTCTCCAGATAGTATATATGTACAGTTTGAAAAAATCAGTCCTCAAAATTTTTCTTTCTACTCTACATTCCTCTCACTGGGCTCCAACCCACCCTGCACCTCCCTTCTCATACATGGATACAAGAAAAATCACTACTACAAAATTTGAAGATGATCTGGACCTGGACATTTTTCAAACCACTACTTGCTAATCAGCTGTTGTGGCTGTTTTAAAATTCCAATGCTATACCCTTGAAATACCTAATTTCTAACAGTATAACTTCTTGATGAACTTCCCAGGATAAATTAGAGTCAAAATGTGACCCTAGGGATCCTGTATGTGTACGGGCATATAAAGTCTACACATAGAAACTAGTAAAGTATGGCAAAAATGTTGATTTTTCACTTTTACAGCAGTTATATCTTAAAGGATTCTTCCTTTGCAGTAGGTACAGTTTAGAGCAATTGTTTATTGGAACCAGTGATGATATGTTTTTTTACATCTTTTCATTAGTATCTGTTCATGTCAAAGATCATTTCTATGAACTCTGAAACTCAAGGTGCAGTAAGCTAAACTTAAGAAAACTGAAATCCTGCAATAAATTTCTATCTCTTGGGATATTTAGGATAATTTAGGATAGATTAGGATAATAATCTCTTGGGAAATTAGGATAATTGCTTCCTATCCAATAACAAAGACCCAAGAGAAAGCAGCAAAAGTTATATTTTTTTCTAATATACTGATAAAGAGAATAGCAACCATGACCAAATAGAAATAATCACCAAAGCCTATTCACATCTCATACAAGAGCTTGAATTTTAACTTGGATTTATAAGCCTAGATTTAGATATACTTACATCAATCATTTATCAAAACAAAACTTTGAATGTCTCGAGGTTGAATTACTTACCTATTGAATAAATAGGCTACATTGATACTTTCACACAATGTTTAGAGGGGTTCCAGGGTGCATCAGTATCTGCCCCTAGACGTAAGGGAAAGGCTGACTGCTTTGAGTTCTAGGCAAGTAGCCTAGGTATTTCATCCCCTTATTTCTTCCAAAACAAATCTAGTTGTCTTCATTAGTGACATGCTTGTTTTCCACAGATTTATTTTTAAAAAGAACCCACTACTAATACATTTGAAAATCACTGAGTCTATCCAGTGGGATCATGCCACATGAACAAACACTGTAAACAAATTAGCAAGAACAGATTCTTTCAGGAAGACCAGGTTTTGATGAAGGCAGCCTAGTGTGTGTTTGTTTTATGATCAAACATTCTATATGTGTACATAGGAGTATATCAGTATTAGGTTCTGAGATGCATCAATAAGACGGGAATAGTTAGTTTGGGTTCGTTTCTCCTTTTGCCATAGAAACGTGGGGAGGGGGAGTCAAAGTAACTAAGCAATACATCCCAAATTTGAAACTGACCTTCTATTTTAATACATCCCAAATTTGGAACTGTCCTAAGACTACTGGAAAAGGGTCTGATAGAACCAGGTTCAGAGTGCCTCTTCATGTTTCGCTGTGGCAGAAAGTACTCTGAGCAGAGTGATGTTCTAAAATACTGTGCACTAAAGAGAAGGGTTTGAGGCAAACTTTAGATCTAGGCCCTTGGTGTATATGGAGGGATTTCCCTTAATCATTTTAGCCTGAGAAAGTTAAGTAAGTGTTACCCAAAAGGGTTGTTTCCCCATTTTGAGCATTCGAAAATCTTCGGATGTGAGCACTGCATTGGCTGTCTGGCATAAAAGCCTACTGCAAACTTGATCAGCCCCTGCCCAGGTACAATGGAAGGGATCCCACACTGAGTGTACCTGGTTGTGAGCTCTGCCACTGCTTTATACTAATTGTGAGGCCTTGGTACATCAGTTAGCCCCTGTATGACTCAGTTTCCCCATCTATAAAATTGTGTTGATAATTTCTATCTACCTCATAGGGATGTTTGTCAAAATTCAATGAGATTAGAGCCATGAAAGTTAAATGTAAGTAGAACAACACTATATATAGAGAGAGAGAGTATATATATACACACACACACACACACACACACACACACACACACACACACATATATATAATCGCTTATTAAAATGAACCAGGCTGGGCGCGGTGGCTCACACCTGTAATCCCAAAACTTTGGGAGCCTGAGGTGGGTGGATCATTTGAGGTCAGGAGTTCGAGACTGGCCTGACCAACATGCTGACACCCCGTCTCTACCAAAAACACACACAAAAAAGTTTGCCAGGCATGGTGGCATATGCCTGAAGTCCCAGCTACTTGGAGGCTGAGGCAGGAGAATTGCCTGAACCCAGGAGGCAGATGTTGCAGTGAGCCAACATCCCACCACTGCATTCCAGCCTGGGCGACAGAGAAGACTCTGTCTCAAAAAAATAATAATAATAAAATAAAAAATATAATAAACCAGAGCATTCGTAAACACAAGCAACGAAGACACCTGTTCTGCATTCTGCTCTTTCGAGTCCCCCTTCTGACCTTCTTTTTGCTGCTCCCCCACTACCAATTGAGGAGTTTGTAGAGTCAAGGGGACAGATCCAGTAGGAGCCTGTGCCCCTCTTCTAGATCATTCCCCAGGTGTCCAGACCCCATAATTCCCTGCTCAAACTCCCCTGACCCCATTTTCTGGGCCTATGGATCACTTGTCCCCACTACATTCTCCAAGGGGAAAACCCCACCACAGATGTAACTCCATATGTCCAAGGGTGGCCAAGGGATAGCTGTTTGTGGGGGTGTAGATGGAGTGTGGACAAGTACAGCATGTCACATGCATGCGGGCAAGAACCCCCATGGGGCAGGAAAGAGCTAAAAGTGGAAAGAAAAGGATGTCATGCGGCTACAATTCAAAAATGTATTTTACTTTAACATTCGATAGCTTGATTTATAACTTAAATATTTAGAAATGTGGTATGCTGGTTTCCATTTGTACTTTCAACCCTTGCTACACAAATGTTAACTGTTTCACACTTGCCATCATTGGTCATTCTGTGCAATTATAATTTATTCCCACAATTTTTTTTCTAATTTTAGGACTAATTGTTGTTAAATATTTTACCCTAGAGAGGAAAATATACTTTTGTGTGGGCAAAATCCCAACCATTTCTTCATGATTACACCACCTGCTATGTTTTTGCTTACACCACAGCCATGTAACCAATTTGTAGATATCCTATCTTTTATACCAGGACAGTGTTGCCTGATGGGCACAAGCCTCTTCTCACATCAGTTTGGAAAATAAAAACATTATCATCTCTTTTTTTCCTTTGGTATCCAAAGGTAAGCCCTTTAAAAAAGTTGAATGTAAAAGGATAATAAGGAGATTACATAGTTTAAGCTTTATACTCGAAAGCATTTTATATTGAATCTCTGTAATGATTTTGTGTAATATCTTTAAATAGCATAGAATACTATTTCTCAGCAGAAGAACCAATTTAAATTACTTTCAGCCCTGATGAGAAATGAGAAGAGACTGAAGTACACTACACATTGGCATTTGTACAGTTGGCAGCTGGGCAAATAGCAGCAACATCCACCTATTTAGATTAATTACCTAGGTTATTACAGTAGAGATTAAACAGAGCAGGTAAGTCAGGTAATCAGCTTCTTTATAAAAATTGAGACCACCATTTTTATTATTCAATGCTTCCCTAAATCAGGAAGCACTTTATGTATTACAAGCATCTAAAGAAAGTGGAAAAATCTACTGTAAACATTTTAGGTTTTAAAAAAATTATTTTAATTTTTCATCTTTGATCTAAAAGAGTGTATCAAAACTTTAAATGTCATCCCACCTCAAAGCAAAATAATGCAAAAAAAAATTATTGCCATAACCTACATTTGTACAGGGTCTTTTTCTTCCAATATTTTCCTTTTATATCTATTTTCTCATTTTTGCATTATGGCAATCTTACATGTTAAGAAATGTAACACAAACATCTTACAATCACTTTTTTTCACAAGACATTATTTTTCTTTTATTCATGATGTATTGACAATTGAACCATTCCAAATGATTCCAACTAATATAGACAGATCTTTCACTGTCCTAATCCCTAAGTTGTCCTTTAAACAAGAGCCAGACACACACGAAACAAGCCATTTACTTTCGATTGAAAATAACCTTAGACATTCTAATCCTTTTTTAAGCACTATCCCCAGGGGTTGCAAACTCAAATGCCTTCAAGGAGTGACAGTTAACAAAACTTACGACTCGCACCATAAATCAAACTTGATGTGTGATCATACTTCACATTTGCTTGGTTAGTTACATTGATTTTCAAACTCTCTGGGTAGTATGTTCCTCTCAGCACCAACTAGTGACCCCGCCCTCTCTAGTTCCCTCTTTTCTCCTTCGCCTCCTTCTTCAACCCTGCTTTTGTTTTTTTTCAGACTCATGACTTTTAGCTTTATCTTCTTTTCTTGACCCCCAAATTGCTCCTTTGACTCGTGGCAGATATGGCTTCTTCTGTTTTGACTTTGGCTCTATCTTTCAGACAGTTCGCAAGTGCCCTCTGGCTACATCCTGTCTTCGCTGCTAGGTGTTATACTCTGAAGTATAAAGTCAAAACTAATTTTATCTATCTTAACTCTGGGCACTTCTGGTGGGCCTGTCCTGTGCTCCAGGTTCCTGTCCACTAATACTCGTGAGCGTGAGATAAGATCATCATTCTAGTTAAAAATCCATCACTACTATAAGTATTCAAGTTCATTTTCAGTTAATTACATTGAAGTGCCAGTCCATGTTTGAGTGCTGTATTTTAATGTATAGCTGTCCAGTACAATGCTGTACAGTCTCTAGAATTAATCTGTTTTCTTTAAAATAAATAAAAATAATGGTGTTTCACACTTCAAACCCTCCTTCTGTAATCAGTGATCAGTGTGAATGTATAAGCACTCATTAACATTTCATTCCGTTTTGATTTAAATTTTAACTCTCCCATTATGAATAATAAACAGAGTGTCTGATCACATTTGACCTTTTGAGGCATAACGGTGCATTTTTTCTGTATTTCTTTAAATATCATAAGACGCAAGAGGTCACTTCCCTGTTAACTTTTCTTACATAAGAAATTTAATTATTTTAAGAAAAAATCCAAATACCATCTCAGTAATCTTTTAAGAAATAATATATTTTCTTTATTACCAGCAGAACATCTAAAAAGTGGACATTAAAAATTAGTTTGAAATTTGTTTGATTTTTCAACTGTACATTAAGTATATCTCCTATATAATTAAAGCTTTTTTTCCTCCCCAAAGATTCTCAAAAAATGTGTTCCAGAAATACAGATAGATAAGTAAATGGATGGAAGGGGGGGATATATTTATATCAATTTATCTGTATGTTTATTATTTCACATAAGACTTGTCAAAGATATTCTTTGGTTAAGTCTTGATTATAAGCCAATTACGACCAATAAAAAAAGGGTCCTAAATATGTAAAATATAACTAATAAAGTCAAGTAAATTTATGACTAATTTGTCAGCTCTTTAAAACATCTCACAAATAACGTGAACCTGTCACATATTGCATATGTGTGTGTGTGTGTGTGTGTGTGCAAGCACGTTTCTCCCTTATGTCTCAAAGGTAATAAATTGGTTAGATAAAGAAATGAAAAGAAATGAAGTCTGGAGTAACTTGCCAAAGACTTTGACTTAAATAACTAAAGTTATATCCACCTTATCTAAGTTTTTTTAATAGATAGACTATCACATAAACTCATTTATAACATAATAGTAATTTGTGAGTAGTTAAAAGTACCTGATACTTTGATAGTACATTTTCTATAAGTGTTTAATAAGAAAAGGTATCTGACTCTTGTAATTATATTGATAGCTAAGATTTATTAAACGCCTACTGTGTATTAAACACTCTTCTAAGTGTTTATCGTGTAGGATTTCATGTAACTTTCACAGCCGTTCTCTGAAATAAGTACTCTTGTGGAAAGGAAATTAAGAGAAGTTGAGTAACTTGCCTGAGGTCACACACCAAATGAGTCCAGGTACTGCAGGCAAGATTGGCAGTGAATCCAGAGCTCACACATCTAACCACTTTGCTCTACTATCTCTTAAGAGTAGTGAAAGATTTAGGAGAGAAAGGGGAAAATGGCCTGTTTCTCTAACTTTATATTATGCATTATTTACTTACTAAGCTTCTGTTTTATTTTTGATGATAGAATATATATGTTATTTTTTGAAGGTTAAATTGCAAAGTAAAAGCATTATAGTATAAGGAATAATAATGGCTTATACTTTCCACTCCAAAGCATTTCCTAAGCAGAGGTTGGAAACACTTTTCACGCATCACTGAAAGATAGCTTCCTTCAACTGGATAATGTTAATGTTTATTAGCACTTAATAGCCTCAGATAGGAAAGTATTTTGAAATTCAAGAGTAGTTTGAGGTAAGCAGAATGTGAATACACCCTGGAAGAGTTGCCGTGTTTCAAAATAAAGTGTTCAGTATGTTGCACAAAACAGTTCATCAGTATTGATTGCCACCAATGCTAGAGCAGTTAGATAGACCAATGGAACTTTCACTCTTGTGGCATGAAAATGGTTCTTGAAGACCTATAACTTTGAACAAACTAATCTTCTATGTTCATTATCCATTTAATGTGGAGAAATGTGTTGGGTAAATTATTGTTGAAAGATTTAAAATTCTTAAACGTATGCTAAATGGAAATGTGAAAAAATTTATTAGCTTCAAGAACCAAATTAGGCCCCAAAGCAATGTTCTTTATAAAAATTCTAGATCGTCCTACATAAGAAGAAGATAGAGTAGCGTGGAGTAGCGTAGCTTAGATAATTTTATGTGCATAAAGAAGAAAGTCCTGTGATTTTATTGATGGCATTGAAATTTGAATGACAAAGACATGGCAATCTGGCTTTACACATTTTCCATGGCTTCTGCTCACACATAAATGGCTGTAACCTCCACCGCCTTGTTATGGTTATAAATTGTGGTATTGTGTAACACAATACAATGATAACTTAAGTTTAGCTTTTTACTTTGAAAATAAAAGCACCAGTATCTGTTTCAGAAGAAAAAAACCCTAGGTTAAAAACTGAGGGAAATATGACTAACACATCTTTCCCATTAATAGTGAAAATTTAAATTGCTAACATTTTTAAGGTCATACATTTCTAACCTTTTTAAGATGTTACCTTTGGGGAAAAAAAAAACTCTCTAACTGCCATTCTCATCAGCATAGCCTCTCTACCTTGGCTTCTCCTTGGCATTTGAATTATCCACCATTTCCAACCATAGGCCTGCTTCTAAACTATACTCTAACTCTGCTCAGATCTCAAGTTACATCACAAAAGTCTGTGTTCTGGAATAATAATGCACTGAATTTTAATCAGAATAATTGAGGCTTAGTTTCTTTAAATACAACACAGCAGATGCAAGGTTAAATGGCAGTTTTAGTCTTTGACTGGAATTCACCTTAAGATAAGAAAAGCAAGCTTTAAAACATGATCCTATGAGCCTAGGAAGACAGACTTAGCCAAAATATTTCTATATTCTACTTTCTATAATTCATGTGATCTCGGTTCTTTCTTGAAATTGGTGTTCTGGTATTTGCTTAAGAGATTCTGAGTGGTAAAGCGAGGAGTTATTTTAGGATAAAATTTTTATTTTCTTTGGCTAAACAATTGACAGCGTTACTGCCCTTTTCCTAACTACCAAAATGTGGCAATTAGCACTCCAGTGTTTTATGATTTATAAATAATAGGTTTTTTTACAGTTATCTTCATTAAATATGCCAAGATATATGTTTTTGTACTTATGAGTTTTCGTGTGGGGAAAATCATTTATTTTATTTAAAAGCATAAGCTATCCACAATCTCTCTGTGTTTCAGGAGATTACAACACATAGGACTGTCCCATATTATTATAAAACCAACACAATTGTGGTGTATTAACTGTTAAAGTAAAAATTATTCAATGACACTTTTTAAAGCATGATAAGGAAGACTTTATTCAGGATCATTGCAAGAGGTATAGGGACCACTGCAATGGGATTTTGCAGTAGAGGAAAGACATAAGGTAAGGCTATTTTCAATTGAAATTCTATGGCTTATTTATCCTATAGCATTAAGAGAAAAGGAAGATATAAAATTATGTATGAAATTATAGTTATGTATACACACCTATTCATACACACTCCAGAATAAAATAAATTCAAATGTTATTAGTTATCTTGGAGTGATAGGATATTAGATGATTGTTTTTGTCTTTCTGACTTTTCTGTATTTTCCAAATTTGTAGTAGTAAATGTAGTGTTTAGTTAGAGTTTTGGAGGATGTTTTCTTTATCCAGAATCAGAAATTCTGAATTTCAATATTTTAAATAAAATCCCTGTGTTCTGCTTTTGAAAATTACATTATTAATCACTTAAAAGATTGTAGTTTGAAGAGAAAAATCAGAATATTCTTAACTGACATAATGTATCGATGCCGAAGGACTATGTTTTCTTCATGTTGGGAAAGCATTCTTTTTCTTACCATTGACTACAAATGCTTGAGTCTCAGTATTTCTATGAGATAATTTTGTTTTGAGTTTCTTTTGGGGTGAAACAAAGAGAATGCTAAATTAATGAGTTTGACTCAGGTGTTCTCAAGGCCAGAGAACCTTCATTGACGGGTGGGCAAGCAGGCATTTATAGCCAAGAAGCAGAGTGGGGCTCAATGGATGGAAAATGATGAAGAAATCTTGGGGGTACAGGGAATGCTGTCTCAACAAACCTTACAGGATTCTTGCCACAAACAGGCCAGGGTGATCAGATACCACCTTGGGGGTGGTAGAGGATGAGGAACACAGTATCTATTGTATAGGGGGAGGGTTCTTGCTAAAATTGCAGACTTAGCAGAGTTCTTGCCAAAATTGGGTTTTACATGAAGTACACCAATGAGACTGGGTGAAGATTCAGGACCATGATTAATGTTTGGTCAAGCAAAACTCTTTATTGTAACATATTTAGAAATAGATTTCAAATCTGTAAGACATAATATGAAATAGGTGAGTAGAGGTGGTAAAAGGCTCTCTTGTTCAAGGGGTAAATAGCCATTGCTGAAAATGGCAAATCTGTGTATCTTCCATATTAGTCCAGGCTATTTGCAAACAGAATAACAAGTAACAGTTTATGGCTTGATAGAAAGGAAAAAAAGCAAAATGCCTCCCCTGGCTTATGACTATAAAGACTCTGCCCAAATAATCCAGTCTCACTCACACACTTTATCATGTAAAGAAGAAAAGTTAGAAATTGTTGAGTACTGGTGTGTGTACCAAGTAGTGAGTGAATGCTTTGTATCCCTGTTCCGAGGACAATCTTAAAACCTACCGATTTTTACTCCCTTGCTTTCACTAGCTTCTTTGTTCTTTGATCTTGGGACTCGTCTTATCAAAATCATGTGCTCTTTTACCTGTCTCTTCCCTTCTAGCTCAGATGTCACATCCTCGAAGAGGTTGTGAACTGAGCCAGGTTCATCGCTAACTCTTTGAATTTCCCCACAGTAGATCTCCTCTTGTTTTAATGTCACAACTTAAACAAGTGTTACTATTGTTAACTCTTGATAATTTCCATAGGAGTAGAGATCAGATCTATCTTGTTCACCATCATAGTTTAATGTCTGACCTATAGGAGGTGCTCACTAAACGACACCAGTAGTTAGTAGCAGTGGTGATATTAGCAGTCCAAACTCTGCCTGGATAATCTCATCTCCCTTCATGGATTTAGATTATCACCTACATATTAGGCACTTCCAATTCTCTGCTTCCCACCAACTTTTCTCTACCAAGTTTTAGACACTTATATCCATCTGTTAAGGGAGCAGACTCCAGAACCAAACTACTTGGGTTTCTATTTTTGACTCTGCCCCTATTTCCATTCATTACATTTTGTATACAAATTCTATTCAGAGAAGTCAAATCACTTTGAACAAATTGTTCTTAATTTTTGTATGTTCTCAGTCTCCTTTTGTCTAAAACACAGGGGAGAGAGGATGTGAGATACAGTGTCTGACATAAGTTAGTATTCAATAAATGCTAGTTCTTACCATTAGTGCTACCACTACTACTGCTGCTGCTGCTGCTGTTGCAAATGCAGTTATTATCATATTATTATTATTCTCAGCTATTTCACCTTATTTCTAATAGAAACTATCTAAAAATGAACTCTCTGTCTCTCCATTGCCAAAACTTTCTCTACGTCTCGAATTCTCTTTCTTAATTCACCGAATTCATCTTATCACCATCCACCCAATTATCTAGCAGATGCCTTTGAGTCACACTCACCATTCTCTCCCACCCCCAGCTTCCACTCTGTACCATCCAGTGAATCCCGAAACCCTGCTCATGAGGTCTTATCAGCATCTCATACATACCTCCTTCTCTCGATCCGCATGGCTCTTTTTCAGGTCCCATCACCACTAGCTTCTTTACCAGTCTTACTGCTTTCATTCTCCTACCTCTGCATTCCAACTGTTCCCTCAGCAAATGTTCATCAGCTTCTATGTGCCAGATATTGCTTACAGGCTTAAGATATAGAAGTAAACAAACAAATAAAAAAAAAATCCCAACTTCATGGAACTTGCATTTCAGTGGTAAATTATGTAACATTAAAAGTTAGTAAGTCCCATAAAAAATAGAAGGTAGAGAGTTGTGGAGTGGGGTGGGATGTTTGCAATTTTCAAAAGGATGGTTAGGACAGGCTTTTTTGATAAAGTGGCATATGACTGAAAATGAAGAAAGTATAGGGATGAGCCTTGGAACTATCTGGGAGAAGAGTGTTCCAGACAGAGAGCTCACCTAGTGAGGTAGGAGAACACCTAGTTGCTGAAGAAATAGTAAAAAGGCCAGTACATTTTGAGTAGAGGCCAAGGAAGAAAAGAAGTAGAGGATGAGGTGAGAGTGGCAATTATGGGCCAGACACATGAAACTCTGGAGTCCACAATAAGGATACTGGTTTTACTTGAGTGAAATGGAAGCTCCTGTAGCATTTTGAGCACAGAAGAGACATGATCTGGCTGCTGCTCTGAAAACAGACTGACAGTGGGAAAGATAGAAGCTGGAAGAACAATAAGGAGGCTATTATGGAAATCGAGATGATAGATGTTGTTATCTTGGACATGCGTGTTACCAGTGGAGACAGTGAGAAGTATTCAGAGTCTGGATATATTTGAAAATTGATAGCTGATGGGTTGGAAGTGGGATCTGGGAGAGAGGTTTATAAAATAAGAGAAAAAATAAAGGATGTCTCTCAAATGTTTGGCCTTTGCATCAGAAAGATGGAGTGCTATCAGTAGATACGGAAAATTGCAGAAATCCTAGGTTGCAATGGGGCTGGAAGGGAAATGATTGGTAGTTCAGTTTAGGGCATATTAAGTTTGAAATGCCTATTGGACATCCCAGTGGGAGATCTTAGCCAGTTTATTTTATAAGCCTGGAGTTCTGGGGAGAGGTCCTGACTGGAAATATAAATGCAGGAGTTGTCAGCAGAAGAGAAGGAGACTGAAGGCTGAGCTTTAAGGCATTCACGTGTTAAGAGGTGAGATCAAAAGGCAGTACAAACAAAGAACACCAAGAAGGAACAGCCAGGGAAGCAGAAGGAAAACAGTGGTATAACACCCAGAAGGCACTTGAAGAAAGAAATTCAAGGAAGGATTGATTTAACAAGTAAGATTTAGAATTGGCCACTGGATCCATAATGAGGAGAGAAGTTTAGGGAGAATAGTGAGGATAAAAATAGTGAGGATAAAAATCCAATTAGTCTGATTAAAATGAGTTTAAGAGAATTGTAGAAGAGAAAATGGAACTAATAAGTACAGACAGCTTTTTAAAGTATTTCTGTTATAAAGGAATAAAGAAATGGGGTGGTAATTGAAAGGAGAACTGGAATCAAAGCTAAGTTTTAAGATTATAAAAGTATATTACGTATGAATTCTAATGGAAATGATCTAGTAGAGAGGCAAAGACTGATATAGGAGAAAAATAATCAGCCAAGGAGAAAAGTCCTTCAGAATGACGTGAGGAATTGTCCCTTGGTGGGAGGACTGACACTTTCTCCATTATAAAAGGAGGGAAGAAGAGCCACTTATGCAGGTGCAACTGGGTTGGATGGCAAGAAGATAAAGTAGTTCACATCTGTTTATCAATGGAGTATAAAGTGAGGTCAACAGCTGAGAATGACGGGATAGAGGCAGTCTCAGAAGTTTGATTATGAAATTGTTGTCTCAGAAAATAAAAACATGGCTACTAGAAAAACAGTAGTTTTTTTTTCCTTCTCTCTGAAGTTACAGTGTAAAACCCCAAATCTGATAGAAAGATGAGGCACTCATCTTCAGGTGTTCAGCACCTGTACACCTGAACATTTTCTTCTACTTGTTCCTGTTATAGCCTCACTGCTACTTGATGCTTGCTAGAATTAATTAATAATGCTATATTCTTGGTATCTAAAAGGCATTTATATATGTTATGTAACTGGATCTTTATAATAACCTTGAAAGGTAGAGTATTTTGTCTTCATATTTCAAAAGGTAAAACCATTTTTGAGAGGTTGGATAACTTGCCCAAAAGCATGAGTAATAATTCACAATATCTGGATTTCAACTCAGATCTGTGTGATTCACAGTTTTATTTCTATGCTTTGTAATTATACCTCTATATACGAAGACATTATATTTCTTCCTTTAAGGATGAAAGGCAAGTACAAAATATTTGCGTCTATGGATGTCTAGCATAATGCCTGGAAAAGAGTGGTCCTCTGATAAGTACTTGTCAAAAGACAGAATGAAGAATGGAAGGATCATATTTAACCATCACAATAACATTATACTGTCCATTTACACAGATGGGAACTAAAGCTAAATAACTCACTCATGATCTTATAGCAAGTTGGAATAAGTGACCAAGTTTGTAACACTAACTGAGATCATCTGACTCCTATGTTCTCATTACTTGTTACAGGCAAAATTGTGTCCCTACAAAATTCATATATTGAAGTCTTGAGCCTTAGTACTTCAGAATGTGACTGTGTTTAAAGATGGGGTTTTTGAAGAGGTAATTAAGTGAAAAATGAGGTCCATAGGATGACCGTTAAACAAGATGACTGTTGTCCTTATATGAAGATGAAATCAGGGCACAAACACACGCAGAGAGAAGATGATGTGAAGCCAGTGGGGAGAAGGTGACCATTCACCAAGGAAGGAGAGAGGTTTCGGGAGAAACCAACCCTGCTGACACTTTGATCTCAGTCTTCTAGCCTCCAAAACTGTAAGAAAGTTGACTTCTGTGGTTTAAGCCACCCAGTCTGTGGTACTTTGTTATGGCAGTCCTAACAAACTAATACAACATCTCTCCCACTATTGTAGAAACAAAGCATTTCACTTCTTTTACTCAGGGTGTCAAGATGTTGAATTACTAACTCAGTATGTTGAACTTCTGAGAAATAATTCAGTTGTGCCAAAGTCCCCAGCAATCATAATTACTTAATAAATAGTTTTGGATAAATAAATCATTAACAAATAAATTTGCATAACAAAGATAAGCCTCTAATTGCTCCAGTTCAGACTTCCTTGAACTGGAGAAATGAGTGACTCCACCCATCAATGAACCGACCTTGAGAATGCTTGAGTCAAACTCATTAGTTTAGCATTTTCTCTTTGCTCCATCCCGAAAGAAACTAAAAAAAAAAAAAAAATCATCCTATGTAAATACTGAGACTCAAGCATTTGTAGTCAACGGTAACAAAAAGGGCACTTTACCCACATGAAGAAAACATAGTCTTTCGGCATCATTACATTATGTCAGTGAAGAATAGTCTGATTTTTCTCTTCGAACTAAGATATTTTAAATGATTAATAATGTAATCTTCAAAGCAGAACACTTGGATTTAATTTAAAATATTCAAATTTGGAATTTTGAAAAATCCAGCTAAACATTACATTTACTACTACAAATTTGGAAAGTACAGAGAAGTTGGAAAGACAAAAACAATCATCTAATATCCTATCACCCAAAGATAACTAATAACATTTGAATTTATTTTATTCTGGAGTGTGTATGACAGGTGTATATACATAACTATAATTCCATATATAATTTTATATCTTTCTTTTCTCTTAATGCTATAAGATAAACTTGTTTAAGTTCTTTGCAAATCTGTTAAAATCTGTATACAATTTGCACAGTAGCTATACCAAACTTTACGTAAACATTCTTCTTTTGACTTTGATAAAAATAATTGATCTATCACAAGATCCTATAAGTGTGAAACAATCTTGTGGGGGTGCATGTATATAAAATATGCTTTCTTCAAACAAATGCTAGGCTTTAAAGACACGCATAATAAGATAACTTCTGAGGCAGGTGTAGAGGAAGGGGCTTCTGAGAAGAAGCACTGTCACTCTCTACTGCATGTACTTCTGTGTTATTTAAGGAGCATTCACTATTTTTGCAATTTAAATAATTTAAAATAACACTGCGGTGAACACATTTGTGTCTAAAATTCTTCCTAAATTTCAAATTATGGTCTTGGTATAAATTCCCAGAAATGTATTACTAAATCAGAGGGTCTGAACATTTTGAAGGCTTTTGATAAAAACTGGCAAATTGCTTTCCTAATGAGCTGTCACGAGTATGTTCTTGAAGAAAATAGTACCAGAAAGAAATATTCTCATCACAAATTTAAATGAGCTTAGCTCACCACAATTCAATTCTAAATACATTCCTTTACCCCTTTTCAGTATTTTCTTTCACTGAGAAAGTTGAACTAGATAATCATTTCAATATAGTGTATATATGCATAGTGCATTGTATTGGAATGAGTAGTGTGACTTTGAACTTTGAACTACATAATCATTCCAATATAATGAAATGAAAGGCTTATTTTATATATATCATATGTTATAATGTTATTTTATATGTTATGTTATTATATAGTGTTATCTTATATATATTATGTGTTATAACTTTTTAATATTATAATATAACAGTTTTTGCTATATTATAGTATAACATTTTTGTTATACTACATTTTTTGCTATAATATAACGTTTTTATGTTATAATATGTTTTTGTTATAATTTAACATTTTTTATGTTATAACATCTTTATGTTATGTTATAACATCTTTATGTTATAATTTTATGTTATAACGTTTTTATATTATATAGCTTTATATATGTAATAGCTTATTTTATATATAATATATATAATAGCTTATTTTATATATATTATAACACATGCAATATATACAAAATAAGCCTTTCATTTTAATATCATTAAAAAATATAACAATGTATGCTTATAAAATATATATGCATTTAGTCTGTTTGGCTTTTAATAAATACTTGAAAATCTTTTTATAAAAACCAGTACAGTAGCTTTTAATATCAGGATATTTTATTGATTTAAAATGTGAAATACAAATAGATGTCATCTTTAATTTGTTACAAAATATCTATTTCCATAGTTAATTTAATAACTTTAAAATTCTAAAATAAACTTAATGATCTTTGGTTGTTTCAAATGATTGATTGATTAGAACAAATTTTATTCAGAGCATGAAATAGTTAGGTTGGTTTCCTATTTTCTTGAAAGATAATTATCAGATTATTCAAAGCATTTTATGGATGTGTTATTTTTGCTTTAATGCAGTCAATAGGTCTGGGCACAGAAGTTTAAAAACAGCACAAAACGTTCAAATAGTTGGTTGCATTTTAGGCATAAAACCAAGGAGAGTACCAAGGTATAGTGAAAAGTGTCCAGGGTTTTGTTATGGGCAGACCTGAGTTCAAATCTCAACTTTGCTGCTTATTAGCTTTGTGGCCTAAAAGTTATTAGAGGTTATTTAACTTTGCTTAGTTTTAGTATTTTTCATTTATAAAATGGAAGAGGAAAACAACTGCAATGACTTTTAGCCCTGTAACTTAATTGATGCTTAATAAATGGTAGCTATTTTTATCATGCTGAGGACAAGAAAGATGTATGCTATTTCACATTTTTAAAATAGAAAATAAATTATAATATCTATTACCTGAATTAGATAGCTCTGCTCACATACTACAGACTATTTTACTTCCATCTGCACATAATAATTTACATATATATAGATATTTTCTCATTTTCATTCTCTGAGATCTGACATATAATTTTATATACTGATTTCAAATATAAGTATATTTAAATATAAAGTTTGTCATTAACATGTAAACAGTGTGTGTGTATGTATGTGTGATTATAATAGTCCTAACCGTATTCATTCATTTAACAAATATTCATTGAACACTTTTACATATGTTCAGTATTGTTCTAGGAATCATGGACGTCAAGAAGTCAAAAAAGTAAAAAAAAGTGACAACAATTCTTACCTGCATAGAACATGTATTCAAATGGGGAGGAGGGAAACAGTGAAAAGGCAAATAAGTAAAATATAGCACATATTAAAAAGTGATAGGTGGGCCGGGCGCGGTGGCTCAAGCCTGTGATCCCAGCACTTTGGGAGGCCGAGACGGGCGGATCACGAGGTCAGGAGATCGAGACCATCCTGGCGAACACGGTGAAACCTCGTCTCTACTAAAAAATACAAAAAAAAAAAAAAAAAAAAAACTAGCCGGGCGAGGTGGCGGGCGCCTGTAGTCCCAGCTACTCGGGAGGCTGAGGCGGGAGAATAGCGTAAACCCGGGAGGCGGAGCTTCCAGTGAGCTGAGATCTGGCCACTGCACTCCAGCCTGGGCAACAGAGTGAGACTCCGTCTCAAAAAAAAAAATACAAAAAAAAAAAAAAAGTGATAGGTGCTAAGGAGAAAAATGTTCAAGAAAGTGAGATAAAAATTGGGGGAGTCGCAAATTTAGAGTAAGAGTTTAGCAAAGAAGGCCTTACTGATATGCCATTTGAATAATAACCTGAAGAAAGTGAGGGAGCCAGCCACATGGATATGAGGTAAAAGCTTTCCAGGCAGAGCAAACAGCAAGTGCAAAAGTACTGAGGTGGGGACATGCCTGGAAAAGCCCAACAAACTCCCTCATGGGGGTATTTTGAAGATTAAATGAATTTAGCACATGTAAAACACCAAGAATGTATCTGCTACAAAGAAAGAGCTCCATAAATTTTAGTTATTATTTGAAGTTCTTAGCATTTGTCATTTTATTTAAAAATCATTAAGTAATATTTTTATATTTGTTTCAAAATTTTCAGTTTCTATCCAGGTATTTGGAATTATGTATACTTAGCCTCATATCATTTAAGCCATTGTGTAAGTAATTTCTATTTTTAATCATATGTAATGTAATGACATATTCTAAGATAAGACAGATTCTCTCTCTCCTCTCCTACTACATTTAAAGTTCTTGATTTCTCCTGTATCTAGCACAGCAAGGACGTACACTTTATACATGTTTATAAAGTTTTCTTCATTGACTGAAGGAATGAACATGTTATTTTTTGGTAACTACTTACAGTTTTTGTAGATTGTCCTCGTTCACTACACCATAGTTTAACTGTGTTTTCTCATGCAGATTATAAGTTGGAATACTCTCATTAGCTCATTCATTAATTTTTATGATTGTCTACAAGTATCATTACTTAGTGCAGCATAAATATGATGAAAAGATGCTATTCATGTAGGGAGAGCCATTAAAAATCAGACAGCTTGTTAGTGATTGCCAGCTAAATTAAGATTTGCTATGTTTTACTATATTTCAAAAAATAAATCCATCTAGCCTTGAGTTTTAATACTTCTTTTATCTATTTGCTAAAGGTTGATCTTGCATTAACAAGAAATTATAAAAGTAAAGGCTTGACTATGTGTAACATTTTGAATCAGTTTATTTATGAGCTTCCAGAAGCAAAGGGTAATAACTCACAAGGTCAAGACGAGTGTTGCTTTTAGAAACTATCTAAGTCACAGTATTATCTGGGTGAAGTGCAATGAACATTTGTTTGACAACTTTGACATCTGCTTCACCCTACTAGAACCTCTTAATACTGGAATCTGAAAACACAAATATACATCTGTTTGACTCAAATGAAAATTAGTTGAATTATGACATGAAAACCAGATACCCCCCTGAGGGTAGTTGTTTTATAAAATTACCGAACTGTTTTGCTTTCTATTTGAAGTGTGTTTGACATCAGAAAAGACTACATTTTATATAGCAGAAATATGAGAAATTAGTCTAAGTAATTTTGGGGAGAAAATATGCATTTTTGATGTTACTGTTCTGAACACGTTTGAGTGGTAGCATATAACTTTTCTGTACCTAAAATTTCACCCTAAAAAATTGAATTGCTGTGGTAAAATATTATTAATATTGTATTGTTCTATGAAACAAACTGAGAGATTTAATTTTTGCCACTAGTCGAGGACCACAGTTATCTCATTGTGTGAGAACACAATAAAACCAGCACAGCACCAGTAATTTGGGACCATAAAAGTCTGAAAAAAATATATATTATGGAAATAATTATTTTCTATAGAGCAAAGCTTCTTAAATAAGTATGTTGAGTAGAAAACTATTATAAATCAGACTTTAAGAGAGAATGAGTCCCAGAGGATCCAAGAAATATAAATCAAGACAAGAAATGAGATTGGAAAACAAAGAGCAAAGAACTGTAAATCAAGGCTGGATATGCCCTAAGAGAGACACATGAAGCACTGGAAGGATTTTAGTCAAAAGGTAGGAGAGTTTGTACCATGACAGAAAAGAATAGAGCTAAAATTTAAATATCAGAAAAGGAAGAAACCGTTTATAAGACCTGTGGTTTGAACTCAATAATCACGGCTGGGCGCGGTGGCTCAAGCCTGTAATCCCAGCACTTTGGGAGGCCGAGACGGGCGGATCACAAGGTCAGGAGATCGAGACCATCCTGGCTAACACGGTGAAACCCCGTCTCTACTAAAAAATACAAAAAAATTAGCCGGGCGAGGTGGCGGGCGCCTGTAGTCCCAGCTACTCGGGAGGCTGAGGCAGGAGAATGGCGTGAACCTGGGAGGCGGAGCTTGCAGTGAGCTGAGATCCGGCCACTGCACTCCAGCCTGGGCGGCAGAGTGAGACTCCGTCTCCAAAAAAAAAAAAAAAAAAAAAAAAAATCACTACACGTTTCTCATCTTCATATTCAGCCCATGGTCCTTGGTCTCAATTGCACTTTCATTTCTGTGATCCTGCTCTCCCAAACACTGCTATGGCTCCTCCCCACTTAACTCTGCCCTATTGCCTGACGGTATACCCCACCAACCTCCTCACTGTGACTTCCGCGACGCCCCCAGAACCTACTACTTTGTTGTTATCAAGGTCTCATTTAGCCTTACTCTTTCCATTCAGTAGGTCTTCCACATCCTCATGTTGATTTACAGCTTATTTGCTATGCATGACACCTCTTCCTTTGGCGTACTGTCATGTATAAGCCTCTGGGTCTTGCGATCCACATAGGACGCAGTTTCAATCCTCTACCACTGATGTCTCCAACGCATTGACTTAATCACTTTTGTTTTAACAATTTTTGAAACCCATGATTTTAAAATACAAACGTCTTGTCACACCTCCCAGTCCTTATCACTTCGCAAACATTCCTCTATATTCTAAAGTTAATGGATGTATTATGGAATAAAAATTTTTCTTTTTCCTCATCCATTTTCTTACAGGGCATCAATGTTGATGACCCATTTAACTATCTTCAGAGTTACTTCACTTATCATATTTGATGAACTTGCTCTTCATTTGACCTCAGGCACTCACACACACAGTAGTATTGTGAACTTATAATTACCCGGAAATGCTCACCCCGAAGATCTTAAACTCCATATATTTGTATCAAAGAAATGTTCAAAATGGTGGCCGGTGTGGTGGCTCACGCCTGGAATCCTAGCACTTTGGGAGGCCGAGGCGGGCGTATTGCCTGAGCTCAGGAGTTCCAGAGCAGCTTGGGCAACAGAGTGAAACCCCGTCTCTACTAAAATATGAAAATTAGCCGGGCATGGTGGCGGGCGCCTGTAGTCCCAGCTATTTGGAAGGCTGAGCCAGGAGAATTGCTTGAACCCGGGAGGCGGAGGTTGCAGTGAGCCAAGATCGCTCCACTGTACTCCAGCCTGGGGCGACACAGCTAGACTCAGTCTCAAAAAAAAAAAAAAAAAAAAAAAAAAATGGTGACTGACCGAGCCCTATGGAAGGTCACTGGAGGCTGGAAAGACCTTGTCGTATTTTTCATAGATAAGGCTTTTAGCCTCAACTTTGTGTATTTTTTAAATTCATCCAGAATTTACCTAATGCTCATTTATTGTAGGACTGGGCTATAATGGCACAATCGAAATGCATTACATCAAATTTTAAGAAGAGTAATTTATGTTGAGATGTGTAGAACCAAGAGACTAGAATGCCTATGTCTATTTGTCAGTGCACGTTTCTTCTATACACATAATTACTGCAAGTTTGCTTTAGTAAATACCAGAGGAATCATCAAAAGGAAATGAACAATAATGAATACCATTAGTGAATTAGGATAGCTTGGTACACCCATCTCCTGCCATGCTCTGTGGTCAGGATTATGCCTGTGTTAGATGGTGCTGAAAAATCACCAACACATCGTCATTGTTTGGCTCTATTTTCTCTTTGTGTGTATACTAGCCCTTCAACAGACAGTTACTACAGAAAGGGATCAAACCAGTTGATTAGGAGACAGCCAAAGGGTATGGGACGAGAACAGTGTCCACCATGGCATTTTCTTAGTCATGTGGCTTCTACAAGTCACTTAACCTCTCTAAGCCACTCAACTTCTTTTTTTTTTTTTTTTTTTTGAGACGGAGTCTGGCTCTGTCACCCAGGCTGGAGTGCAGTGGCCGGATCTCAGCTCACTGCAAGCTCCTCCTCTCGGGTTTACGCCATTCTCCTGCCTCAGCCTCCGGAGTAGCTGGGACTACAGGCGCCGCCACCTCGCCCAGCTAGTTTTTTGCATTTTTTAGTAGAGACGGGGTTTCACCGTGTTAGCCAGGATGGTTTCGATCTCCTAACCTCGTGATCCGCCCGTCTCGGCCTCCCAAAGTGCTGGGATTACAGGCTTGAGCCACCGCGCCCGGCGGCCACTCAACTTCTTAAATGTAAAAAGACAATGCTATCTTCCTCTTATTGGCTATGTGGCCACTTAATGAGATAATATATTTGAAAATGCTCTGTAATTTGCAAAACTTTATAAAATGGATATACACATATCTGTTTTAACAAACATGCCAAGCCAAACAAAATACTGATATTCCTTGGTAAAACCACACTATAACTTCACAAAGAACATATTTGCACACCGTTTAAGGTGGATTTCTTATATAAGTCAATAACCATAATCATTCCATATTAAAGCTTATGAAATTCTATTTCCAAAGGCAACATATTCCACATGTTTTTTTCCAGCTCATGAGGTGTAACCTAACATCTATACACTGACCATGTTCCACCCTTCTACATCATCCATTCTTTGCCTCAGCTGGCTGATCTTTGTCATCTTCAAACTTGACCTTCTTGATTTCTTCCCTTTATTTAGCTTGGCCTCTTTCTCAGACTGTCTACTTCCACATCAGCTGTCAGCATTTCCTCACTTTGCGTTCAGTTTCTTCCACTGACAATAATCACCTGCTCATTTTAACACTTTTAAAACTTCTCTCTGCGAAAATAAGAATGACCTCCTAATTATCTCACTCAATACTCTCTTTCCAGCACTCAGGCTATATGACATTGCTGTAGAATTTGATATTTCTTAAGACTTCTCCTCCCTTGGTGTTTACAACAATGAACAAAACTGAGTTGACATTCACATAGAAAAATGAAAGAAACTAAAATCTTTGAAATTGTTTTAAAGCGTTAGCAAAAACTCTCAAATAATTGCCAAATTTCAGGTCCACTTTTCATATCAAATTTGAAACTAGATGTGCAATACTCTGCCATAACCACTGTCACAATTCTCAGTAACTTCCAACATCCTGCTCAAATATCAGTTTGAGCTTTTCCTGCACTTTTAATTCCTCCCTCCTCTATAATCCCAAATTTTTGCTTGTATTACAGCATATATCAGACCCAGAATTGTATTATTTTACTTGTGTTAATATACCTTTACAGGCTTCTACAGAGACCATGCAAATATGCAATTTGTTCCACATTATAGATATTCAACAATGGATTTTTGAAGAAAAATCTGATGTCATAATGCATTAACCCACTCTATGTTATTTTCCTGAAACATGCTATTATGCAAAAAATACTAAAATTATTGTAAAAATGAAGACATGTATCTTAAGATTATTCAATTGTTTTACAAATATTATGCAATTCAAATTTGGATATTTGATAAACACTGGGTTTATGGAATTTAGAGACAAGGATTTTAATGTGACTATTTTAATGAAACAACACAAGTGTTTTTAATATTTTTATTTCACAACTGAATTGAAGTAAATAATTATTTCCATAAGTAATGGGAAATAATTCTTTTCTGAAAAGAAGTAGACTAGTTTGTGGACTCTTAGAATCCTTCACACACTATGGTTGAAGTTGATTGGCTTATCATTCCAAGTGGACAAGTGACAGAGAGTTTGTGGGCTACACATCAAGTTTAAGAACTCAGGTTGTAATCTAGTTCCAAAAGGCAGACATAGCAGATGACGGTCACATTCACTTGAGACTTCAGGAATTTGTTCTATTTAGTTCATTTTGTATATAATTACTTTTGTTAGAAGCCAAGGTGGATTTGTTCCATGCCAAACAATTATCATCCATATTTTAATTTACCGTCCAGAAGAAGATGCAGTGCCTGATGCTACTGAATATTAGTCACTTTCTTTTTTTTTTTTTTTTTTTTTTTGGAGACGGAGTCTCGCTCTGTCGCCCAGGCTGGAGTGCAGTGGCCGGATCTCAGCTCACTGCAAGCTCCGCCTCCTGGGTTCACGCCATTCTCCTGCGTCAGCCTCCGAGTAGCTGGGACTACAGGCGCTCGCCACCTCGCCCGGCTAGTTTTTGTATTTTTAGTAGAGACGGGGTTTCACTGTGTTAGCCAGGATGGTCTCGATCTCCTGACCTTGTGATCCGCCCGTCTCGGCCTCCCAAAGTGCTGGGATTACAGGCTTGAGCCACCGCGCCCGGCCCACTTTCTTATTTCAAAATGAAAGACAGGGGAAGGGGAAAGATGTTGGTCAAAGGATACAAAATTTCAAAATTTCAATTAGATAAGTGGAATAAGTTCAGGAGATCTATTTTATAATAAGGTGACTATAGTTAATAATAATATATTATATTCTTTAAAATTGCTAAGAGAATAGATTTGAAATATTCTCACCACAGAAAAGATATGTGAGATAATGCCTATGTTAACTGGCTCAATTTAGTCATTCCACAATGTATATATATTTCAAAGCAATACATTGTACATGATACAATTTTGTCAATTTTCTTAAAGGAAAAATTGTAACACCGTTCTTTCTTCTATTTTCCATTTTTAAAATTACTGGGTTCTGCTTATATTTGATCTATGCTTACTATAAAAGTTTACAGGATATTTTTGGTAACTGCATTTTCAAAACTCTTAATTATAACTCTCTTGTACATATGCTTATAAGAGTAATTAGTCAAATGTTTTCAGGTTCACTTTTCAACTTTGTCAAACACTTTTATAAGCTATCATTTGGATCATTTTTTCTCTCTTCCTTCAAAATATTATAGAAATCACTGTGAATTCCAAATGCATGTCTGTTTTATTCTGTTAAATCAGATATTTTTACTGACAACCTCTCAATACACTAAATTAGTACATGTAACTAACAAGTAGGTACAAGTTTAACAGATGTATAACAACATTTAACAGATCGACAAACACAACAGCTTGTCTCTGCAGGATTTAATAAACCATATTTATCCACAGCGTCTGAGAAAAACAGAAAAGACTCTGATATATGTTATGTTCTTTTTATAAGTACATGAAAATTAATATGCAAAAGTAAATGTGGTTTCTATTTCTGTTCGTGAGAGTAGAATGTAGTAACTGAGGTCATAACTTGAACTGAGGTTTCATTAAGGGGAAAAACACTTTGTTTTTATGTTCTAAAATAGACTTCTTGATAAAGAAAAATTATGCTTAAAGATTAATTAATAATAGGTTGGCATTATAAAGTGTTGTAATGTTAAATTATAATTATCAATTGTATTAGGAATAAGTTTTGAATATTTTATTTTTACATTTTCTGTGTAAATTTGTGTTAGTACATTTAACTTCAAAAGTATTCTTTCTTCACCATGTTATTTAAGGATCACACTTAATAACTCTCCAGTAAAAGAATCCTGTTTAACAGAAGTAATATGATATGATAGGTTAAAAGCAAATATTCTGATATAGGCAAGCCTGGGTTTAAGCCCCAGTTTTTCCACTTAAATTAAATGGCCTTGGGATAATTCCTCCATCTTCCTTAGGCTTAATTCCCTAATCTGCAATTTGGTGACCATGTCAGTTTCTGTTTTCAATGGCTGTTATGAAAATTACATGAGAAAGTAGGTAAAGTGCTAAGTAGGGTGCCCATCCTATAAATAATAGCTTCAACTCTTACACCTCCTCAACATCTGTTGCAGTTATAATTGTTACTTATTTCTATTGTAGCACCAGTGAAGAAATAGTTATTGCAAGAAGTATTTGAGAAATTGTGAAGAGAATTATCAATTTTTTAGAAGGCAAGTTTAGGTGAAAGAAGTAGTAGTTAAAGCATTTGGAATGAGTTCAGTAAATTTGGTGAAATAAAGACAATTGAACAGATAAGACACAATTAGACTTAATTGTAGAAATTAAAAAGTGTAGAAAGGATACAGGTGCTGAGCATTTGTTATGCAAGAACTATGCTGGATGTACTTTCCTCAGAACACTTCATAAGATATTAATATCTATATTTTGCAAATAGAGAATCTGAGGTTCAAAATAACCAAGTAGTTTGTCCAAAGGTCACATAGCTAGCTAATTAAAGAAGCTGGAATTAAAACCCAGGTTTTTCTAAACCAAAAGCCTTTTATAGTTCTGTCTTGAGTTGTGTGAGATTATGAATCCAAAGGTGGAACCCTGAGTGTGAAAGGGACAGTCCTGAAATAGGAAAAGTTAAAGAACTAAAGAAGACTTTTATTTTTATTCAGGTTTTTCTCTTTAAAATTGGCTATGTTATGATACAAAGTTTAAAATATTCGATGATATTCAAACTTTCTCTGTTTTGATGTTATAAAACCTTGTGAACTGGGACTCCAAAATGATTAACATAAGCTGGGAATTTATTTTAAAGTGTGATGTATTTGCTCTAAACTAGACTTCTAACCAACTGAAATTCAATGACTTCTGAGATGTAGGCTCTCATTCAACTAGGCTAAATGTGTCAGGCAGAAATTTATGGCACAGTGGGGGCCAGAGGTTTTTACAGCAGCAAGTCCCTAAAAAATCAACAGGATCAAGTATGCTATTTTTAAAAAATTATCCAAAGATAATTTAAGGTCTGTGCTCTTATAATTCCCTTTGTCTCACTTTATATTTGGATACTTTCAAATCTCCTTCTAAGTGGACTGACATTACAAATGACTCTAATACAGAGCAGGTTTTTCCTGAACTTTCCTAGACAGTCAAGTGGAGACATTTCTACACATAAACCATCTTATTCATAGTTTCATTGCTATATATAAATAAAACCTGTCCTAACCCTGTATGAAATTTTAAATAACTTTCTTTAATAATCTCTTGGGCTGCTTCAATCTCACTGTGAAGGATTCACTCTTGAACATGTCGATTGACTCAATTGTCACTTTTTAAATCATCTTAGAGAACTTCTAAATAAGAGAGATAGCTATTATAATTTGTGAATGCCGCAGCTAGAGTTGCAAAGAGTAGCTCATTCCACACTTCATCACTCATTTTTCAGGGTATATTAACAATGTCTTTACAGAGGTTTGATTATACTTCTAAAATGAGGTAACTCTAGAAAGAAAATATTTCTGAAACTGTTCCTCTCTTATTTTTCTCACTACAAGCTGTCTCCTCAGGCAATTTTATCTGAGGATTCAGCACATCATCTAAGGATATAAAGTAGTCTTGCTGCTTAAGCAAATGAGGCATTAAGGCTGTTTTGTATTCCTGTGGGCTATCGGTGTCTGTCCTGACAATGCAGTGGTCCCTGCTGCTTGAGATGGGGGTAGGAAGGGTAGTTTGGAAGGGGATTGCACATGTGTGCCATAATGAATCTGTTTTATGTTTGAACAATCCCATATGCTCTTGTGAAGCTACCAATTCTTTCTTTTGCCTTTTTTTCTCCTTTTAATGCCAAGATAAATTGATCCTAGATTGCTGCTCCAAATGCTGACACCACTGAATATGAAGGTGTCATTGTAAAATGAACCATAGCAAATTCTTAATAAGCAAGCTTCACGGAGAGTTATAGTTTTTGACATTTAGATACAGACTTATCCCCCAATGAAGGAAGCTTTGTTCAGCCCATGCATGCTAAGAGGAATAAAAAAAAAAAAGTAATTTGATTGGTATTAAATATGTTTTATTCCTTCCTATATTGAGCAATCATATCACATGACTTGTCCACTTCCATCTTACAGGAAAATTGGAAAAGGAATGATTTCAGATCAAGAACTTCATTTCTAAAAAAGTTGGAATGAGTTTAGAGCTAACGCTTCCAGTGCTATCTGGAGGAGATTTAAAATCTGACTTCCTTGAAAACTTCAAAATCAGTTGTGTCTGAGAAAAACAAATTAGTAAATTCTATAGAACACATGCTATAAAAACAATTACCAAAATTTTCTAAGCTGATTATTTCTGGCTAATTTCTCTTCTAAAAATTAGTATATCCTAGGGAGCCTACTTTCTAGATTAATGTGAGCAAATGCTTAGAAAACAGTTTTATACTTGATAACTCAGCTTGGAAAACAAGAATATGGGAATTAGCTCTATGATGATTATTACAATTTACATTATCTTGAACACAGAAGAAACAGACCATTTTGATAAATTCAAGAAAATTAACTTTCTTGTTTACAAGTCCTGATAAAAACTCCTCAGTGGATGGTGCTTTAAAAATATATAAAAGGCAGGTGTGCAGGCATGTACTTGTAGTCCCAGATACTTGGGAGGCTGAGGTGGGAGAACTGCTTGAGCTCAGGAGTTCAAGTCTATCCTAAGCAAAATAGTAAAACCCCATCTCTAAAAATACATATATATGTTTTTAACATACAGATATGCTACACATTTAAGACAGTTTATTAATTTATATTCTACAAAACCAACCTACATATTTAGGATAATATAATCAGTAATTATAATATAATATAAACAGTCTGACATGAAGTTTTGTCTTATGTTTCCAGCTGTGAGCAACTTTATTTATTTATTTATTTATTTATTTATTTATTTATTTATTTATGATGAAAATAAACATTTACTGATGCATGCCATTGAGGTCTTGAGGATGTTATGGGACAGTTGCATGGAAATGCAAACAACAAATGCCAGCAGAGTTGCAAACAGACAACGTAGTTTGATAGAAATGCAATGAGAAGCAGAAGCACAGGATGCAATGGGGCCTTATGAAGAGTAGTTAGAGGCTGAGGGACAGACGATTTAATACAGACTTACTACTTAGTGAAGGGGTCCTGAAGTGACTCACATAAAGTCAGTCCTGGAGAAATAATTTCCAATAGGGAAATATTGATTGTCAGGGAAGTATGTCTTATTTATATCCAGTAATTTTTTTTTTCTGTTACTATTCTTTTTTTTTAATATATATATACTTTAAGTTCTAGGGTACATGTGCATAACGTGCAGGTTTGTTACATATGTATACTTGTGCCATGTTGGTGTGCTGCACCCATTAACTCGTCAGCACCCATCAACTCATCACTTACATCAGGTATAACTCCCAATGCCATCCCTCCCCCCTCCCTCCTCTCCCCTCCCCATAATAGGCCCTGGTGTGTGATGTTCCCCTTCCTGAGTCCAAGTGATCTCGTTCAATTCCCACCTATGAGTGAGAACATGCGGTGTTCGGTTTTCTGTTCTTGCGATAGTTTGCTGAGAATGATGGTTTCCAGCTGCATCCATGTCCCTACAAAGGACACAAACTCATCCTTTTTTATGGCTGCATAGTATTCCATGGTGTATATGTGCCACATTTTCTTAATCCAGTCTGTCACTGATGGACATTTGGGTTGATTCCAAGTCTTTGCTATTGTGAATAGTGCCGCAATAAACATACGTGTGCATGTGTCTTTATAGCAGCATGATTTATAGTCCTTTGGGTATATACCCAGTAATGGGATGGCTGGGTCATATGGTATTTCTAGTTCTAGATCCTTGAGGAATCGCCATACTGTTTTCCACAATGGTTGAATCAGTTTACAGTCCCACCAACAGTGTAAAAGTGTTTCTGTTTCTCCACATCCTCCAGCTGTGAGCAACTTTAAAAGGAATTCATTAACTTACTTTATTACAGTATTTCCAGAAAATAATTATTCTGTGCCACATTGGTTTGGTGATGCTTGATTAGAATTTTATTATGAAATCGATTCTTGTTCTCCAAATAATAACTGAAAATGCAAACATTTCAAAAATTTTTAACCCTAGATATATTCTCAATATAACTGAACTTGTTATATATAAATTGACTTTTTGTAAATAGATTCCATACACAAAGAATGTCTAGATTTCAATGCATTCTGCATTCATTCCTTCTATAAAACAAATAATTATTTTGCTTATTAATCATTACTTTGGATATCTGTTTGGTTGCAAATTGGCATCGTATTTTCTCACAGTTCTGCAATTCATCTTTTTCTCTCAACATTGTGTTTTTGAAATTTATCCATGTGTATATACAGGTAGCTCTAGTTCATTCACTTTAAATGCTTCACTGTGTGTATTCCATTGTAGGAATGCACTAAGATGTGCTTATTATTTTATTCATGGGTACTTGTATTGCTTTCATCTATTTGCTGTTACCATAATGCTAAATAAAAATTACATATCTCCTTTGGCACGTATGCAAGAGTTTATCTGAGAGAATATACCTGAATTGGAAACACTGAATTTATGGCACATCTTCAACATTAATGGCAAATAGCTTCCCAAAGTGTTTGTATCAATGGATACTACCTCAGCAATTTATGGAAGTTTCCCCTGCTCATTCATTTGTTCATTTAATAAATATTTATTGCACATTCATGTGACAGTGTTCTAGAGGGGGATGTATAGCAGTAAACCAAGTATATAAAACTCTGCCTAAATGCAGTTTGCTTTCTAATGTGGGTAGACAGAAAATAAATATAAATACATAATATCTCAACTGGGAGAAGTACTATGGATAAAAATGAAGCGAGGAGAGGAATAAAGAGTGCTAGAATAGAAGATGCAATTTTAAATACAGAGATCAAGGAAACCTGCACTAGGAGGTGATATTTGAGCAAATAACTGAAAGGGGTGAAGGAAAAAGCCATACATTTTTTGAGGTGAAGGAAAAAGCCATACATTTTTTACTTGATATTATCACACTGTTTAACTTGTGTTAGATAAATGAAGGTGAAATTTTGTCTCATTGGAATTATTAATTTTTTCCTGACATCAAGCATGTATTCATGTTAATTTTCCATTTGGGTTTTCCCTATTGTAAATTGCTTGCTAATATTTTAACTCATTTTTCTAAAGTGTTACTTTCCTATTTCTTAGTGAATAGGAGAGATCCATTATTAAATTTTGGGGGTTATATAGTAGGTGAATATATTTATAAGGTACACGAGATGTTTTGTTACAGGCATCCAATGTGTAATAATCACATCAGGGTAAATGAAGTATCTATCACCTCAAGCAGTTATTATTTCTTTGTATTATAACCATTCCAATTATACTCTTTGAGTTATTTTTAATGTACAGTAAGTTATCATTGACTGTAGTCACCCTGTTGTGGTAGCAAATACTAGATCTTATTTATTCTTTCTAACTATATTTTTGAACTCATTAATTATCCCCACTTCCCCTCTTCCCACCACTACCCTCCCCAGCCTCTGGTAACCATCCTCCTGCTCTTTATGTCTATGAGTTCAATCGTTTTCATTTTTAGCTCTCACTAATAAGTGAGAACATGTGAAGTTTCTCTTTCTGTGCCTAGATTTTTTTCACCTAACATAATGACCTTCAGTTCCATCCACGTTGTTTCAAATGACAAGATCTCATTTTTTATGGTCAAATAGTACTCCATAGTGTATAACTAACGCATTTTCTTTATCCATTCATCTGTTGATGGACACTTAGGTTGCTTCCAAATCTTCGCTATTGTGACTAGTGCTGCAATACACATAGGAGTGCAGACATCTTTTTGATATACTGTTTTCCTCTCCTTTGGATATTACCCAGGAGTGGGATGGCTGGATCACATGGTAGCTCTGTTTTTAGTTTTTGAGGAGCCTCTATACTATACTCCATAATGGCTTTACTAATTTACATTCCTGCTAACAGTGTACAAAGGTTCCTTTTGCTCCACATCCTTACCAGCATTGGTTGTTGCCTATCTTTTGGATAAAAGTCATTTTAACTGGGGGTGCAATGGTATCTCATTGGAGTTTTAATTTGCATTTCTCTAATAATCAATGATGTTGAGCACCTTTCACATACCTGTTTACCATTTGTATGTCTTCTTTTGAGAAATGTCTATTCAGATCTTTTGCCTAGTTTTTGTTTAGTTTTTGTTTTGTGTCGTTGTTGTTTTGTTTCTTTTTTTCTTTTTCCTTTTTTTTCTTCTTTCCGAATCAGAGTCTCACTGTGTCGCTCAGGCTGGAGTGCAGTGGCGTGATGTCGGCTCACTGCAACTTCCACCTCCCAGGTTCAAGCAGTTCTCCCTGCCTCAGCCTCCCTAGTAGCGGGGTTACAGGTGCCCACCACCATGCCCAGCTAATTTTTGTATTGCCCAGTGTTTAAATCCGATTAATAGATATTTTCCTATAGAGTTGTATGAGCTCCCTATATATTCTGGTTATTAATCCCTTGTCAGATGGATAGTTTGCAAATATTTTCCCCATTTTGTGGGTTATTTCTTCACTTTGTTGATTGTTTAATTTGATGTGCAGAAACTTTTTAACTTGATGCAATCCCTTTAGTTCATTTTTGCTTTGGTTGCCTGTGCTTTTGGGGTATTATACATGAAATCTTTGTGCAGACCAATGTCATAGAGTTTTTCCAGTGTTTTCTTTTAGGAGTTTCATAGTTGAGGTCTTATATTTAAGTCTCTAATCTATTTTGATTTGATTTTTGCATATGGTCAGATATAGGGGTCTAGTTTCATTTTTCTACATATGGATATCCAGTTTTCCCCGCACCATTTATTGAAGAGACTGTTCTTTCCTCAATGTATGTTCTTGGCACCTATGTTGGAAGAGGAGCTCACTGTGGATGTATGTATTTATTTCTGGGTTCTCTGTTCTGTACCGTTAGTCTTTGTGTCTGTTTTTATGCCAGTACCATGTTGTTTTGATCACTATAGCTCTGTAGTATGATTGGAAGTCAGTTAATGAGATTTCTCTAGTTTTGTTCATTTTGCTCCAGGTGACTTTGGCTATTCTTGGTCTTTTGTGGTTCCACATAGATTTTAACATTGTTTTTTCTGTTTCTGTGAAGAATATTGTTGGCATTTTGATAGGGATTGCATTGAATTTGCAGATTGCTTTGGATAGAATTGACATTTTAACAATATTGATACTTCCAATTCATGAGCATGAAATGTCTTTCCATTTTTTATGTCCTCTTCAATTTCCTTATTTGTGTACTATTTTTTATGTCCTCTTCAATTTCCTTCATCACTGTTTTATAGTTGTTTTATAGATCTTTCACTTCTTTGATTAAGTTTATTCCTAGATATTGCATCTTATTTGTATTTATTGTAAACAGGATTATGTTCTTGATTTCTTTTTCAGATTGTTCGCTGTTGACATATACAAATGCGACTAATTTTTGTATGTTGATTTTGTATCCTGCAACTTTACTAAATGTGTGTATCACCTCTATAGTTTTTTCATGGAGTCTAGGTTTTTCCAAATATAAGACTATATCATCTGCAAAAAGGGATAATTTGATTTCTTTCTTTGCAATTTGGATGCCTTGTATTTCTTTCTGTTGCCTCATTGCTCTAGCTAGGACTTCCAGTACTCTGTTGAGTAACAGTGGTGAAAGCAGGCATCCTTGCCTTGATACAGATCTTAGAGGAAAGGCATTCAGTTTTTCCCAGTCAGTGTAATACTAGCTGTGGGTTTGTCATATAGAGCTTTTATTGTATTGAGGTATGTTCTTTCTATACTCAGTTTTGTGGGGGTTTTATTATGAAGGAATATTGAATTTGGTCAAATGCCTTTTTATCATCAATTGAAATATCATATAGTTTTTGTCCTTCATTCTGTTGGTATGATGTATTACATAGATTGGTTTATGTGTGTTGATCCATCCTTGCATCCCCAGAATATATCCCACTTGGTCGTGATGAATCATCTTTTTAATGTGTT
Organism: Rhinopithecus roxellana; assembly: GCF_007565055.1. NCBI lineage: Eukaryota > Metazoa > Chordata > Mammalia > Primates > Cercopithecidae > Rhinopithecus > Rhinopithecus roxellana. Next base: position 5,611,047 of record NC_044550.1, read on the forward strand.
GTTGAACTCAGTTTGCTGGTATATTGTTAAGGATTTTGCATCAGCATTCATCAGTGATATTGGCCAGTAGTTTTCCCTTTTTGTTATGTTGTTGTCTAGTTTTAGTTTCAGGGTAATACTGGTCTCACAGAATACGTTTGGATGTATTCCCTCCTACTCTATTTTTTGGAGTAGTTTGAGAACAATTGGTATTAGTTTTTCTTTAAGTATTTCATAAAATTCAGCTATGAAGTCATCAGGTTATATAGGCTTTTCTTTGCTGGAAGACTTTATTACAGCTTTGAACGAATTACTTGTTATTGATTATTCAGGTTTTGAATTTCTCCCTGCTTCAACCTTGGTAGGTTATATGTATCTAGAAATGTATCCATTTCTTCCAGATTTTCCAATTTATTGGCATATAGTTGCTCATAGTAGTCTCTAATGATCTTTAGAATTTCTACAATTATCAGTTGCAACATCTTCTTTTTCACCTCTGATTTTATTTATTTGGCCCTTCTCTCTTTTTTCTTAGTTTGTCTGGCTAAAGATTTGTTGATTTTATCTTTTCAAGAAATTATCTTTCTCTTTGATTGATCTTTTGTATTTTTTTCTTTCAATTTCATGTGTTTTTACTCTGATCTGTATTATTTCTTTCCTCTTACTAACTTTGGGTTTCGTTTGTTCTTTCTTTTCTCATTCTTTAAGGTGTATCATTAGGTTGTTTGAAGTTTATTTACTTTTTTGATTTAGGTGCTTATTGCTATAAATTTTCCTCTTAGTACTACTTTTGCTATATTCCATAGGTTTCGGTATGTTTTGTTTCCATTTTCATTTGTTTCAAGACATTTTTAAATTTCCTTCTTAATGTCTTCATTGACCCCACTGATCATTCAGGAGTATATTGTTTAATTTCCATATGTTTGTATAATTTTCAAAATTCCTTTTTTTTATTGATTTCTAGTTTGATTCTATCCTGGTCAGAGAAGATACTTGATATGATTTCAATTATTTCAATTTTTTAAGAGTTGTTTTGTAACCTAACTTATGGACTAATGAGTGAACCATGTGCTGAAGAGAAGAATGTGTATTCTTTAGCCATTGGATGAAATGTTCTATGAATATCACTTAGGTCCATTTGGTCATAGTGCAGACTAGTGTGAAACACTAGTCCAGTGTTCCTTTGTTGATTTTCTATCTGAATAATCTTTCCAGTGCTGTAAGTGGGCTGTTGAAGTCTCCAGCTATTATTGTATTTGGGGTTTATGTCTCTCTTTAGCTCTAATAATATTTGCTTTATTACCTGGATGCTCCAGTGTTGGGTACTGAATTAATCCCTTCATAATATAATGACCTTCTTTATCTCTTTTTATGGGGTTTGTCTTGAAATTTATTTTGTCTGATATAAATATAGCTACTTCTGATCTTTTCTGATTCCCATCTGCATGGAATATATTTTTCCATCTTTTTATTTGCAGTCTATGTGTCTCTACAGGTGAAGTGTGTTTCTTGTACACGAGAGATTGTTGAATGTTGTTTTTTTATCTATTCATCCACTCTATGTCTTTTTATTGGAAAATTTAGTCCATTTACATTCAATGTTATTATTGATAAGTAAGGATTTACTACTGCCAATTCATTATTTGTTTTCAGATTGTTTTGTGGTCTTCCCTTCTTTCCTTCCTTTCTTCCTTCCTTTTTTCCTTCTTCCTGCCTTGTCTCCTGTCTTCTTTTTGTGGAGATGATTTTTCTTCGATGGTATATTTTAATTTCTTGCTTTTTATTTTTCCTGTATCTGTTATAGAGTTTTTGATTTAAGGTTATCATGAGGTTTGCAAATAACATCTTACAACCCATTATTTTAAACTGATGGTAACACTGATTGCAAACACAAGAAAAGAAGAAACTAATAAAAACTACACTTTAACTTCATCCCTTCTTTTAAACTTTCAGTACTTTCTATTTATGTCTTATATTGTATATGTATTGAAAAGTTGTTGTAGTTGTTATGTTGGACAGATACATCTTTTCATCTTTCTACTCAGGATACAAATAGTTTATACACCACAAACACAGTGTTATAATATTCTGTGTTTGTGTACTTACTATTACTAGGGAGTTTTGTACATTCAGATGATTTATTATTGCTTGTTTACATTCTTTTCTTTCAGATTGTAAAACATCCTTTAGCATCTCTTGTAGGACAGGTCTGGTGCTGTCAAAATTCCTCAGCTCTTATTTCTCTCGGGAAGTCTTTATTTCTCCTTCGTGTCTGAAGGATATTTTTGTGGGATATATTATTATAGGATAAAAGGCTTTTTTCCTTAGCACTTTAAATATGTCATGCCACTCTCTCCTGGCATGTAAGGTTTCCACTGTGAAACCAGATGTATTGGAGGTCCTTTGTATGTTATTTGTTCCTTTTCTCTTGCTGCTTTTAGAATCCTTTCTTTATCCTTGAGCTTTGGGAGTTTGATTATTAAATGCCTTGAGGTAGTATTATTTGGGTTAAATCTGTTCGATATTCTATAATCTTCTTGTACTTGAATATTGATATCTTCCTTTAGGTTTGGAAAGATCTGTCTTATTGTCCCTTTGAATAAACTTTCTACCCTAGTCTTACTCCATGTCTCCTCTTTAAGGCCAATAACATAGATTTGCCCCTTTAAGACTATTTTTTGTATTTCTCAGGTGTGCTTCATTCTTTTTACTTTAACCTCTTCTGACTGTATTTTTAAATTGTCTATCTTCAAGTTCATTCATTCTTTTTTCTTCTTGATCAATTCTGCTGTTAAGAGACTGATGCATGTGTGTCAGTTGCATTTTTTAGCACCAGAATTCCTTAATTTTGTTAATTATTTTGATCTCTTTATTAAATTTATCTGATAGAATTCTGAATTTTTTCTCTCTGTTATCTTGAATTTCATTGAACTTCCTTAAAACAGCTATTTTGAATTATGTCTGAAAAGTCACAAAGCTCTGTCACTCCAGCATTGGTCACTGGTGCCTTATTTAGTCTGTTTGGTGAGGTCATGTTTTCCTGGATAGTTTGATACTTGTGGATATTTGTCAATGTTTAGGCATTGAAGAGTTAAGTACTTATTGTAGTCTTCGTGGTCTGGGCTTGTTTGTACCCCTCTTTCCTGGGAAAGTTTTCCAAGTATTCAAATGAATTGAATGTTGTGATTTAAATCTTTGGTCAATGCAGCCATATATACATTAGGGGGCACCCCAAACCCAGTAATGCTGTGATTCTTGCAGCCTGGTAGAGGTACTGCCTTGGTGGCCTTGGGTAAGATCCAGGAGATTTCCTTGTATTACAAGACAGAGACTTTTGTTCTCTTCCTTTACTTTTCACCAAACGAATGGAGTATCTCTACATTAAGCTGCTTGATGTTGAGGGAGGGGTGACACAACCACTGCTGTAGCCACCACCACTGGGACTGTTCTGGGCCAAACCTAAAGCCAGCATAGTACTTGGTCTTAGTACCACAGCATAGTACAAGGCCTGTGACAACTATTGCCTGGTTACAGCTAATGTTTATTCAAGGCCCAAGGGCTCTTTGGTCAACAGGTGGTAAGTACAGCCAGGCTTGTATCTTTTCCTTCAGGAAAACAAATTCCTTTCTGGCCCAGGGTGGGTCTTGAAGTACTGTCTGGGAGCCAGGACCTGGAGTTCAGAACTTTAGGAGTCTATTTGGTGCTTTATTTTACTGTGGCTGAGCTGATACCCAAGTTGCAAGACAACGTCCTTTTTACTCTTCCCTCTCCTGTCCTCAAGCAAAAAGAATCTCTCCCCATGGCCACCTCTGCCCCAGGCCCATGGTGAATACTGCCTGGCTACCGCTGATGTTTACTTATGGCCCAAGGGCTCTTCAGTCAACTTGTGTTGAATCTTGCCAGGCCTGAATCTCTCCCTTCAGAGAAGCAGGTTCCCTTCTCACCCAGGGCAGCTGTAGAAATGCTGTCCAGGAGCTAAGGCCTAGAATCAGGGATTCAGTGCTTTAATTTACTGGGTCTGAGATGGTGCCCAAGTTGCAAGACAAAGTCCTTTATACTCCTTCTTCCTTTTGTGTCAGGTAGAAGGAGTCTATTTTCATGGTTTTCCCACCTGGGAATGCACTGGGTCAGGCCTAAAGCCAGCACAGTACTGGGTATTGCCCAACACCTGTGCCAAGTACTGCCTGGCTACTGCTGATGTTTATTCAAAGTCCAAGGGCTGTTTTGTCAGCAAGCGATGAATCCTTCCAGGAGGAGGTCCTTCTCCTAAAGGCAGAGGGTTCCCTTCTGGCTCAGGGTATGTCTAGAAATGTTGTCTAGGAGCTAAGATCTGGAAGAGGGACTTCAAGACTCTGCTTATGCTTTATTTTACTGAGATTGAGCTGATATCCAAGGTGCAAGACAAAGTCCTTGCCCAGGAATTGCTGTTCTTTTGGTTTAGACTGCCTTTCAAGTTTCTTTAGAACCCCAGAGCACTTCAGCCCATGGTGGTGCGGCTTGATAGAACTCAAGTTCTGACCACTGGGATGGATGATTCCCCTCTGGCTAGGGATGGTCTAAATGTTACCTCTGTGGGCGCCAGCTGAATTCTGCCCCATATTGCTTTCCACCATGACAGGGTAGCCCTGAGTTCCAGTGCAAAGTCCCACAATCAGTGCTGTTTCCCTCCTGCAAGCACACAGATTCTCTTTCTGCACCACATGGCTGCTGCTGGGGCATGGCGGAGGGGTGGTGTAGGCAATTCAAGACTGTCTTTCCTACCATCCTGAGTGCCTCTTTCCTTGATGTGATGTTAAAATCAGGTACTCTAAGTGCTCACTTGATGTTTTAATCTTTTTTTTTTTTTTCTTTTTTTGAGACGGAGTCTCGCTCTGTTGCCCAGGCTGGAATGCAGTGGCCGGATCTCAGCTCACTGCAAGCTCCGCCTCCCGGATTTACGCCATTCTCCTGCCTCAGCCTCCCAAGTAGCTGGGACTACAGGTGCCCACCACCTCGCCCGGCTATTTTTTTGTATTTTGTTAGTAGAGATGGGGTTTCACCGTGTTAGCCAGGATGGTCTCCATCTCCTGACCTCGTGATCCGCCCGCCTCGGCCTCCCAAAGTGCTGGGATTACAGGCTTGAGCCACCGCGCCCGGCCCTGATGTTTTAATCTTATGAAGTTGTTTTCTTGTGTGGAAAGTTGTTCCATTTGGTGTTCCTGTGGTCGGGACAATTGCTGGAGGGTTCTATTCAACCATCTTGCTCTGCCCCTGCTCGGAGAGGTGTTTTTTTTTGTTTTGTTTTGTTTTGTTTTGTTTTTTTTAACATTAGGGATAAGATTCCTTTGTTGTTTTTATGTGTTACAAATATCTTCCACCATCTGTGGCTTAACTTTTTACATATTTACAATATATTTTCACACAGAGAAGTTCACATTTTATTATTATTTTTATTGAATTTGCCAATCTTTTCGTAATGGTTGGTACTTCTTTCTTATTTAAGAAATCCATCCCCGTCTTATATATTTTTCTCCAAATATTCTTATTTTTGTTTGTTTTTTACATTTTATCTTTAATCTACTTGGAATCTATCTTTTAGTGGTGCTGTTAAATAGTAATCCAATTATGGGATTTTCTTCCATGTAGATAACAAATTATACTATCATCATAGTTATATTTTTAATGTACAGATTGTATCGCCACTTAAATGTCATTTGCAGAAAGAATGTCTTAACCATTCCCATTGAGTTATATCCCACTTCTATATGTGCTATAATGTTTTATAATTCTCCTTCTTAAAAATCTAAATAATTTTGAATAATTGATTTTTCATGTAATTATTTGTTAATTTCTGATTTTACCCCTTCTTCTCCCCAAAATTATAAATTTCGTGAGGACATGAGTTATCTCTCACTTAAATCTATAATCTTGGTCCTGACATGGTACCTAATTCAGAATAAATGCCTTCAAAAGTATTCAATTGATACATAAATAAATTATTTTATTTCCATAATGTGTGAGGTGAAAATACATTGATTTGTGATCCCTCAAGTTTTTAACAAGGAGAAAATAACCTTAAATGTTTCATGATTTGTGTGATACTGAATAAACACAACTGCTTGAACTCTTTATAAGTTTTTTATTTGTTTCCAAAAGGCTGCCACTTACACAACTGGCTTCTTCCCTCCAACTTGTAAAGGGATAAGAGATACAATAGGTATCCAGTATGCAAGTCAGTAAGACATGCGAAATCTGTGACTTCACATCCTGCCTCTCACCTGGCCAATTTATCTACAATTACATAGAACTGTATATAAGCCATTTTCCTAAATGCAAGAGTTTTTTGTTATGTTTCGTTTTTACCTCTTAGGTTTTTGAAACGACTTAAACATTAAAATTTGGAAAATTCTTTTCAAATAATTTAGATATTAGACAATGAATTTCTAATGATTCCCAAGGCATTACTTCTTTAAAGTTGGAATAGAGTGTGCAATAATCTTTTCTTTTTCAGTAAATAATGTAAGTTCATTTTAGAGCCATTTGCTTATCTCTAGCCTAGAGTACCTTCTATGTTTCCAGAATTCTGGGCTGTCAGTTTTTGACATTTTAAAATCCTTTCCTGGCCGGGCGCGGTGGCTCAAGCCTGTAATCCCAGCACTTTGGGAGGCCGAGACGGGCGGATCACGAGGTCAGGAGATCGAGTCCATCCTGGCTAACACGGTGAAACCCCGTCTCTACTAAAAAATACAAAAAACTAGCCGGGCAATGTGGCGGGCGCCTGTAGTCCCAGCTACGTGGGAGGCTGAGGCAGGAGAATGGCGTGAACCCGGGAGGCGGAGCTTGCAGTGAGCTGGATCCGGCCACTGCACTCCAGCCTGGGCGACAGAGCGAGACTCCGTCTCAAAAAAAAAAAAAAAATCCTTTCCTGACAATTTGTTTTCTGGTTGTTCATTTTCTGCCTTTTAAAAAAAAAATAGATGGGGAGTTCAGGTAGACTTCATAACTTTGACAGAGATCTTAAATGTGAAATTTATTTGTTTATTTATTTATTTATTAACACATTCGACAAATATTTAATGAGTGCTTACTATTTCCCACTGATTATTCTAAGTGGAGAAGATACAATGGTGAAAAAGACATGCAAAATTCCTGCACTGATTGCACTTATATTATTCTAGGGAGGTATATTTTAAAAAATAAAAAAGATTATGTAATGTTAGATGGTAAGAAAAATAAAATAGATTATTGGGATAGAGAGTAACAAGAAGGGTGCTTTTTTAGATAGGGTTATCAAGGAAAAGAATAGAGAGATAACCCCTAAAACAAGAGCTTTACTTGTTTTACTTTACAATTCTCAAGAGCAAATCTGGTGAATGTCCTAATTTACTAGTATCAAAGTTTTTCACTCAAAACTCCAACTTAACTAATTCACACCTGTTATTTCCCCAAACTCTTCATGTATTTCCACTTTCTCCATCCATGTATTTGTATAAGTTCATACTGCATCCTCAATCTATGTTGGTATTCATATGCTTTTTCTTATACTCTGCCATCTTTTCATTTTTTTAATTTTAAGTTCACGGGTATATATGCAGGATGTGCAGGTTTGTTACACAGCTAAACGTGTGCCATGGTGGTTTGCTGCACAGATCATCCCATCACCTAGGTATTAAGCCTGGCATCCATTAGCTATTCTTTCTGATGCTCTCCTTCCTCCCCCACCCCCAACAGGCCCCATTGTGTGTTGTTCCCCTCCATGTGTCCATGCGTTATCATTGTTCAGCTGCCACATATAAGTGAGAACATGTGCTGTTTGGTTTTCTGTTCCTGTGTTAGTTTGCTGAGGATAATGTTCTCCAGGTCCATTCATGTTCCTGCAAAGGACGTGATTCTCATTCCTTTTTATGACTGCATAGTATTCCATGGTTTATATGGGCCACATTTTCTTTATCCAGTCTGTCATCCATGGATATTTAGGTTGATTCCATGTCTTTGCTATTGTGAATAGTGCTGCAACGAACATATGTGTGCATGTATCTTCATAATAGAATGATTTATATTCCTTTGGGTATATACCCAGCCGTGGGATTGCTGGGTCAAATGGTATTTCTGCCTCTAGGTCTTTAAGGAATTGCCACACTGTCTTCCACAATGGTTGAACTAATTTACACTCCCACCAACGGTTCCTTTTTCTCCACAACCTCACCAGCATCTGTTGTTTTTTGACCTTTTAATAACAGCCATTCTGACTGGTGTGAGATGGTATCTCATTGTGGTTTTGATTTGCATTTCTCTAATGAACAGTGATGTTGAGCTTTTTTTCATATGATCGTTGGCCACATGCATGTCTTCTTTTGAAAAGTGTCTGTCATGTTCTTTGCCCGCTTTTTAATGGAGTGGTTGGTATTTTTCTTGTAAATGTGTTTAACTTCCTTGTAGACTCTGGATATTAGACCTTTGTCTGATGGATAGATTGCAAAAATTTTCTCCCATTCTGTAGGTTATCTGTTCACTCTGATAATTTCTTTTGCTGTGCAGAAGCCCTTCAGTTTAATTGGATCCCATTTGTCAATTTTTGCTTTTGTTTCAATTGCTTTAGGTGTCTTCATCAGGAAATCATTTCCCATGCCTATGACCTGAATGGTATTGCCTAGATTTTCTTCTAGGGTTTTTATAGTTTTGGGTTTTACATTTAAATTTAAATTTTTAATCCATCTTGAGTTGATTTTTGTGTATGGTGTAAGGAAGGGGTCCAGTTTCAATTTTCTGCCTATGGTTAGCCAGTTCTCCCAGCACCATTTATTAAATAGGGAATCCTTTCCCCATTGCCTGTTTTTGCCAGGTTTGTTGAAGATCAGATGGTTGTAGGTGTGCAGTCTTACTTCCGGGTTCTCTATTTTGTTCCATCGGTCTGTGTCTGTTCTGTATCAGTACCATGCTGTTTTGGTTACCGTAGCTTTGTACTATAATTTGAAGTCCAGTAACATGATGCCTCCAGCTTTGTTCTTTTTGCTTAGGATTGTCTTGACTGTTTGAGCTCTTTTATAGTTCCATATGAATTTTAAAATAGATTTTTCTAATTCTGTGAAGAATGTCAATGGTAGTTTAATGAGAATAGCATCAAATCTAAAAATTGCTTTGGGCAGTGTGGCCATTTTCACAATATTGATTCTTCCTATCCATAAGCATGGAATGTTTTTCTATTTGTTTGTATCATCTTTGATTTATTTAAGTAGTAGTTTGTAGTTCTCCTTGTAGAGATCTTTCACTTCACTAGTTAGCAATATTCCTAGGTATTGTATTCTTTTTGTGGCAGTTGTGAATGGGAGTTCATTCGTGATTTGGCTCTCAACTTGCCTGTTGCCGGCATATAGGAATGCTAATGATTTTTGCACATTGATTTTGTATCCTGAGACTGCTGAAGTTGTAAATCAGCCAGAGAAGCTTTTGAGCTGAGACAGTGGGGTTTTCTAGATATAGAATCATGTCATCTTCAAACAAACCTAGCTTGACTTCCTCTCTTCCTATCTGAATATCTTTATTTCTTTCTCTTGCCTAATTGCCCTGGCCAGAACTTCCAATACTATGTTGAATAGGAGTGGTGAGAGAGGGTATCCTTGTCTTGTGCCAGTTATCAAGGGGAATGCTTCCAGCTTTTGCCCATTCAATATCATATTGATACTTCGCCATCTTTTCAACCTTCTTATTTCCTAGATATGTGCCCACTTATGTGCTGCATACAATTCTGTATACCTGGAGCCATTTAAGTATGCAGGTACTTGGGTATATAAGAGTAAGTATGTGTGTATAAACCTGTAGGCAGGACAGTCAGAACTTTGTTTACATATGCACATACACACATGAATTAAGGATAAAAGATATAGAAAAGGTGAGGGAAACAACTATCCTGAGCATTGCTAGATATATCTAAAATAATTACTGATTAAAATTGAAATATTATTGCAGAGCCAAAACACAGCAGGGGCAGAGTTCAGAAATGTTCCTCTAGGTCAGCTGTGCCTGTTCTGTAATCTGTGAGCAAATTACTCAGAATATAAGTACATGATTAAATATTTCAACACTGTTGTCAACTGAACATATTAAGCACTTAACGCCTTAAAAAGACAATAATTATAATAGTGGAATCCACTTTATTCTAGTCATACTCAGTTCAGCTTTCAAATGTTATCTATTTAAAATGGACAGTCATTACTTACAATATATGTGTAAGTATAAATATATTTAATATGTGTGTAAATATATGTGCTATATATATATTTATAATGAAAGTATACATCTGTTATACCTTTTAAAATCAAGTACATACTTAAATATTAAGTTAGCTCTCCTCTCCTTCACTATTATTAGTCATTCTAGTCATTCTAGCATGCCTTATATCTACTCAATTTCTTGTCAATTTCAACATGAATTTAAAAGTTATTGCTTAAATCTAAGGAATTTAATACACACAACAGAACTTTATAAATGTATTCGAAGAAAGGGTTGCTAGATCTATGCAAATTTTTGCTTTAGACCATTACTAAAAACGCATAGTCAGGATCAAAATAGAGCTGAAATTCTTTTTACCTATACTTAAGAAGTATGCAGTGAAAAGTATTCAGGCTCAACTAGATAAAGAAGCTTTACAAAGTGCTTTATCAGCTTCAATAATTAAAAGATTTCCTGCTAACTATTCAATGAGAGTCTTCTTTATAGCTCTGCTTTGCAGTCAGTTCTCTCTATCCCTTCCTTTGAAAAGTCTAATTAAAGTGGAAAGCTTTTTTTTCTATTCAGTCCGTGTTTGCCATATTGGACATAGATACTAAAATAACTAATTAAAGACTATATTGGCTCTTTTTAAATTTTTGTCCTGTTGGAACTGGATGGGGTATGGGAGTGGGAGGAGAAGATTTTCTCAGTTTTAGTTTTTAAAGTTGCTTTTTTATTGTCACTCTCTCAGTATTAAATACCTATTGGGTTAATGGATGTAATATGGATAACTTTCTTCCTGATGCCTGTATTGATGCTGTAACAGGTGTTTTGTTTTGTTTTGTTTTTTTAGAATAACTAGTGAAGAATTGAAACTGAACACTTCAGAGTCCTTATATTCTCCTTGTTGCATTACTTGAGCATTACTTAAGCACTGCTAACTATGTTTTAAAAATATATTTGCTTGTAGTGTTCAAAGAAATTTGAATGAAAAAAAGGCATTTTCTACTTCACAGATACAGATGTTTTCTTTTTTGTGTTTATTTTCGTCTATATTTATAACCATACATTTAAGATCATAATAATTATATGCTATATATAGCTTATAAGGTTTTTTTGTTCCCTATTCTAATTATAAACTCTAGCCAGTAAGTGTCTTCATAAAGGTGATATGCTTTTTATAGCATCAAGTGCTAAGATAAAGAATCTTAAAAAGTTATTTTTTACTGTTAGGATGGAGGCAGTTGAAGGGTTAAAACAAGTCAACTATAATTCAATGAGAACATTCTGGCCCTTGCTACTTATTATCTTGAGAGACTTATAATATAGAGTAAGAAACATATTTATGCAAGAGAGTGTAATACAGGAAAGAATATGATGTTGTTAAAATGTAGTACAAAGTATTTTAGAGGCACAATGCTTTGTAGCTGATCCATGAAATACTTACAAAAGATTTCAAAATAAGATACATATGGGTGTGTACTTGTATATGTACCCCTATATGCATTTCCAGGAAAATAGAATAATAAATAAAGATTTGGATACAAAACTTTATTTTCAATTATGTTTGGACATGGGGAAGGAAGAGACATATTCTAGAATTCTATCAGAAGATTGACATCACTTGAGCAACTGCTTAATCATACCTCTGTGAATAGTCATTTTAAAGTAACTTTTAAGAAATACTCCATATTCAGGCAAAGTTCCAATGACGTAATGGTCAGAAATCTTAAGTTGATGCATTTTAGGAAAAGCCAAGGACACCTTCTTTGAAGCTATAGTTTGCTTTAATTTTATTTTAAGTTCCATGAAGGCAGGAATTTTTTCTTTTTTGTTTGATTATTCATCCAAAGCACCGAGAACAATAGCTTTTACGCAGTAGGTACTCAGTAAATACTTATTGATCAAATGTTGAATGAAACTCTTGGCACTTTTTTTTTTTTGAGAGTCTCACTCTGGAGTGCAGTGGCGCTATCTCTGCTCACTGCAAGCTCCGCCTCCCGGGTTCACACCATTCTCCTGCCTCAGCCTCCCAAGTAGCTGGGACTACAGGGGCCCACCACCACGCCCGGCTAAATTTTTGTATTTTTAGTAGAGACGGGGTTTCACCGTGTTAGCCAGGATGGTCTCGATCTCCTGACCTCGTGATCTACCCGCGTTGGCCTCTCAAAGTGCTGGATTACAGGCGTGAGCCACCGCGCCAGCCGCATGTTTGTTTCAATCCATTCCTGGTGGCCAGGTAACCGGGCAGAATCATGTACTGAATTCTTAAAAATTCCATAGAAGGCAATGCAGTACAGAGGATAAAACACAAAACTGAAAGTCAAGACATTTGAGTTCTACTGCTAATAACTAGTTGTAAAATGATGGTAAATCATCTAATCTTCCCATCCAAGAACATTCTTTCTCTTCTGAAATTCTATGAGTCAATTTTCAGCCCCACTTATAACTCTTAAAATCTCATAAAAAGTTATCCAAGCTTTTCATGCATCAAATTGTCCTTGTGATAAAGATAAATCATAGCTGATGATGGATGATTAAATAAGGAAATGTAAAAATTCTTTGAAAGTTTTTGGATGATAACATTTATATATTATATGAAATATAAATATATTGTATGTATTAAGTATATCTATATAAAGAAAATGTAACAACTCCATTCAGTTATGTAATAACATTTTAACCTTGATAATATATTACAAATATTTCAGATTAACATAAACACTTAAAAGAGAAAAAAACACTTAAGATTTATTTTCTTCCCTATAGATCCTACTATCTATATATATTAAGTTGAATGTAACTCAATTTTATAAGTTTGACAAGATAAACAGAAGAATCTGATGCAAACTTATGTAGATTAAGCAACTGCAAATTTGTGACAAGCTATTTTTTTCTAATCTTGGGTTAGAATAAAACCAGAAGACAATGGTAGAATTTATTTCAATCCAAGGGACTTTTTTCTTTAAGGAGAAAGCTGCTAAATGCTCCAAAGCCTCATCTTTTTATAGATAAAGTGTTTTTTTTTTCTTGCCCACATCATAGCTTTTTATGGTATTTTGGATTTTCATTTTCAGTTCACAGAAGGGCTACTTCCGCTCACAAGGCAATGTTACACATTTTCAAACAATGAAAAATTACAAGGCTTCAATCAGATCCATAGGGAGATTGAGTTTCTTTGATGAAACCTATAGTTTTACTACACACTTAATAAATACTTAATACTGATGGTGATCTCATACCCACTCATCACTAGACCTAAATATTTGCTGCAATATCCTCCACATGATTTCAATAGTCTGAGCAAGACTCACAAAAGCCAGGTCACTAAGCAAATACACCATGCAGTACGGCATGGGCGGTTAGTTCCAGCAGATAGAACAAGCATCTTTTCCTGGACATTTCCTGTGCAGTCTGATTGACTCCCTGATGTTTCCCATTCACTCCAAGTTGCATTTTCCCTCCTCCATTCAAAATTGCAGATTTCTCTCCCTGGTCTCAAGCTGCTGTCTCTATTCTTAAACCGTGTGCTTGACTTCCTACCACCCGACCATATTTTTTGATGAAGTCTGTTTCATCACAGAATCATTAAAGAACAAATCTCATAGAAAAGAGTCTACCCTGCTCCTGTGTATAACATTAGATTTTAATGATATGAAAAAACGAAGTCCAATAGTAGGTTTGGAGAGTGAGATCCCCCCACCAAAAAAAAAAAAAAAAAAAAAAAAAAAAAAAAACAAATGACTGCAAGAAGAGAACAAATGAGTATATATTAAGAAATTTCCATTGCAGGCCATTCATTCCCTCCCTAGATAGCTCTCTATCTCATTTTAAATGATAGGCAGCCTCATTCAACTTTTGGTGCAATATTAAAAGGAATAGGAAACAATGATTATGTAGCAACCAAGGCCTTAGATGATCCAGAAACCTTATATTAGTCTCTTCCCCTACCAAAATTTGAGGCCAAACATGCTAAAGCCTGTATAGTTTGCTCATTTAATTTTACCTCCTTTTATTTTCTCTGTTTATCCTTTGAATAAAATGATAATATTTCATGAAACAGTCAGGAAGTAAATACAGAATAATAGAAAGGAAAATGGTCACAGACACCTGCTGGGCATTTTCTATACACCAGGTACTGTACTGAGAATTTTGCACACACTGGAATGATGCATCTGAATACTTCACAAACTGATATCATTAAATGGACCCTGCTTGCAAGAAGCAAACTCCAAATACCTTCTTTCAGGTTATTGGTTAGTCACACCTGAATGAGCAAACATGACCTTTCTTTTTTCCATCAGGTCAAAAGGGCAAAAGGAGGAAAGTTTAACCACTACACAGTAATCTAAAATGTAGAGTTCTGCGTAAATATAAGTCACCTCAAAGATCTCTATGATGGGGCTAATTGATACCTTTGATGGGTTTATAAACCTCCTCCAGTGCTTTGTGTTACAGAGCATAGCAAGAAAAACCTAGTTGTTGTTGTTGTTGTTGTTGTTGTTGTTGTTGCTGTTTTCTCCTCCCAGTGAACAGTTTGGCTGTGAGATTTACAGATATAATGTTTGCATCCTGAGATTTGCCAGTAAAACATTTTCAAGTCCTTTATTAATCCCCATTTTTAAAAAATCAGATCGTTCTGATTATACTCCATTACTCAACGAAGTTTTACAGGAAATCAAAGACTTGTTTTCAATGACTGAGGACAGTTAAACCTGGTTGAGTCTGAAACTTTGTGATGTGTATTTCAAAAGTCTTGCTCAATACATTTTTAGGTTGTGGTGTATTTATCAACCTAATGAAAGGATTAATGTAGCTCTTAAAAAGGGATAGAATATTAAATAGTCAAAAAGGGATAGAATATTAAAAAATGTAAGTTAGGTAATGGATAGATCAAAGTGTCAATAAAATTGAAGACATTTTTAGCAACTTAAATTCTTTGAATTGGGTGGTTAGAATTTGCTCACCACGCTAACTATGTGTGCATGAAGAATTTTTATATTTCAGCAATGTCTGGGTTAACAAAAGCTAAATATTCAGATGTAATAAACGAAATAGTTTTTAGTTCTGGTGTCTAAAGTGAGAAAGCATTAATTCAACTCCCAACTCCACCACTGATGAGCTGTTGCTCTTATCAAACCTTTAAAGCCTCAGCTTCTTTTTCTGTCAAATTGTTATAATAACGGTATCTACTCTCTATGATTGCTGTGAGTATTGAAGGAGATAATGTATATAAAATACTTAGCATAGTGTCTGTCAAATCATAAAAATGCAATAAAAGTTAGTTGCTGTTGTAACTGTATACTTTGAGCATGTTTGCCTTTAAAAGACCTATAATTGAATTATTTATTTAATCTCTAAAATTTGTCTCCATTTTTCTTGTTCAGGGATTGTTTTATTTAATCTTTATAATAACAGGATTAAGTGAGAAGAGTAAATTCTCTTTCTGATTTCTAATTCTATAGTTGAAGAAGCTCAAAATCAAGAAAAAGAGAAAAAAAAATATATATATATATATATTTTTTTTTTGAGATGGAGTCTTGCTCTGCTGCCCTGCCCAGGCTGGAGTGCAATGGCATGATCTCAGCTCACTGCAACCTCTGCCTCCCAGGTTCAAGCAATTCTCCTGTCTCAGTCTCCCAGGTAGCTGGGATTACAGGTGTCCACCACCACACCTGGCTAATTTTTTGTATTTTTAGTAGAGATGGGGTTTCACCATGTTGGCCAGGCTGGTTTCAAACTCCTGAAAGTGATCTGCGCACCTTGGCCTCCCAAAGTGCTAGGATAACAGGTGTGAGGCACCCCACCCGGCCAGTAATTTCTTAATACTCTACTAAGTACTATATATTTATTTATTATATACTTTATAACCCTTATTGCGTTTAATCCCACCCCAAGGTTATATGCTAGTTATTACTCACAAATTACAGATGAGAGAATCAAGGAAATTATTCAGAATCATACCACTAGTGAGTTATGGACCAGGAACTTCAACACAAATTTCCAAACTCAAAATCTATACTCTTTCTAATAAATATTTACAGCCTTATCACAAATCAACACATCAATGTCACTTCAAACACATATCTAGAATCAAGTTCATCCTCTTCATACCTTCTAATCTTGTGTCCTCCCCAAAAAAGAAATTATCTCCTAGATTCTTCATCTATATTAATGGTTTTACAATCCACCCAATCCCTCAAACTGAAAACTGCCGGTTGGCCTTGGCCTCCCACTTGTCTCAACACCCATGTTTATGGACCACTTCCTGAGAGTTTTCTCCAGACGGACTTGCCAGGTCCGTCTCCTGTTCTCCATCTCCACTGTTATAAGCCAAGGTACTCATCATCTTTGCCTCATATTTTACCATACACTAGTTTCTTGTTCTGGAGAATTGAATATCTTTACAAACAAAGCAGCCATACCTATCTTTCTAATGCATAGGTCTATTTGTTTCCCCTACTAAAAAGTTTTCAATGTCTCTTCATTGCCTTCAAAGAAAATTCTAAACTTCTTCCAAACGGATACTGAAAACCATGTAACCACCCCAGGTTATCTCACTCCAACTTCTTTGTGTTCTGGGTACACTGGTAAGTGGAGTTTCTCAAACATACTTACATCTACTTACTGTTTTTATAATTTTCCCTTTGTCTGATATGACTTTCATCTATTGGATAGGCTAACCTTCAACACATTATTCAAAGACCAAGCCATCCTCCACTTAGCCCCTACCAGAATGAATGTTTTTTTCCATGATGTTTTATACCTGTTGCTGATAGAACTTCATTCATCCTATAATATCACAGTCAGTCACTACCATGTGAGTAACTCTTGAGCAAGGGCCATCATTTAAGAATATTAGTATTACCAAAAATATCACATAGGAGATACTTAATAATTTTTGAGAAATAAATGAATAAATTACATATTAAATACATAAATGGTGAAGCCAAGAATTATATTGCAAATATTGAACAACTGTATTTTACAGACACAGGCAAATCAGAATGAAAGCACAGATCAACAAAAATGGGCACAGACCGCGAGATTAGGGTATGGACCAATCAGAATTGATGTTAGCTACACACAACCAGCTTGGACCGGCCATAGTGACTATATGTTTGCACCAGGTGCAGCTCATGTCATTTAATTCTATGCAATATAATTTTTTCAATGGCTTTTAAAACTTGTAATTCTATTTAAGATAATTTTTCAGTGGCTTTTATGAACTTAGTATTTCCCCCAGGGGATATAAAGATATCATCAACATGTAAAATTTGAGTAAATTCAGTAGTTTGACTAATGGATCAGTGTAACAGCAAATATTTATTACCTGCCCTCTGTGCATCAAGCACACTTTGAGGTAACCAAGCATTCTCAGTTGAGTAAGACATAAACCCTGTATTCTAGGAATCATATATTGTAGAATCTTCTAATTTTTATTTTATCATTTAGTAAAATAACAAGCTGGTAACCAATTAAAGACAGACCACATTCTTCACAATATCTGATTTGATTTGTTTCTTTAAAGGGAGAGTCCATTCTAAAGAACATACTATCACCACTTCTAAGGCTCTCTGTCAACAGACAAACATTCTTTCCATTAGAATGATCCTCCTTGATGAAGGTGATTTCGGGCAATAAAATGAGTTACTGTTAAAATGTGAATGATGAAGACATTAAACATATATAAAAGACACAAAATGAGTCCTACAGAAGTTTGGCTACCATCCAGATTCACCATTTCCTCAAACTTCTATAATATTCAAAAAGGACAAATACTCCTGGTTTTAAAACCACCATGCTATTTCCAGGGAGCCATGTCTGCCAGGTAAAATGTTCAAGCATATGCGGGATTGTCATCTTCCTGAGGTGGAGTAAAGACAATCTCTGCAATGGGAAGGAAGATAGACTAGGCAGCCAACCGCCTTTACAGAACTAAGGTCATAATTTGATGGTCTATAATTTTGTGTTGCATCGTAGCTTCATAGGTACTTACTTAGTATGCTTTTAACTTAAATATATGTCATACATATTCTTTTGTAGGTATATAATATTTTATTAAAGTTTTTTAAAGTATGCAGCTAACTTGCGAAATATACTATTAGGAAGTCATCAAAACAATCCCAAATTATATGTAATTTCTCTACTCTATGTCCTTCACTGAGTTACCTGCTGATCCTTTAATCAAAGCCTTGTAATTATCAGAAGAGAGGCTACATGGGTGCCCATATGAAGTTGAGTAAAGGGAGAAAATAAGAGACTGAGAGAGGAATAAGTGGGGAGGGAAGAGGAGGGACAGTTGATGGTGTCCCCTACTAGTTGTCCAGTAGGGGAGAGAGAAGTCCTCACTGCACCATGTTCCAGAGCTTCTTTGTTGTTGTTGTTGTTGCTGTTGTTGTTGTTGGTTGTTGTTTTGAGACAAAGTCTCGCTCTGTCACCCAAGGTGGAGCACAGTGGCATCATCTCGGCTCACTGCCACCTCCACCTCTTGAGTTCCAGTGATTCTCCTGCCTCAGCCTCCCGAGTGGCTGGGATTACAGATGTGCACCACCATGCCTGGCTAATTTTTGTATTTTCTTAGTAGAGACGAGGTTTCACTATGTTGGTCAGGCTGGTCTCAAACTCCTGACCTCATGATCCGCCCACCTTGGCCTCCCAAAGTGCTGGGATTATATGCGTGAGCCACCATGCCTGGCCTGTTCCAGGGTTTTTAGTAAGAATATCCAGGAGCTAAAGAAGAGGACATTTAGTCAGCAACCCACTTACAGATCTGCTGAGTAAAATATCAAGTTCTAGTAGATTTCAATCTATAGACAGGAAATTCAGGATGAGACATGACTGAAAAACCTCTAAATTCAGATTACAGTTGAGAAAAGAAATAAAACCTCTGGATTTCCAGGTATTAGTGGAATCACACCACCTCTGTACTCCAACTGTGTTGTATTTCTTCTTCAATGCTATTTCTGCTACCTGTGACACTCTTTCTCTCTCCCCTCCCCTTTCTTCTTGCTACTTGCTAACTCTACTAATACTGCTTCCTCAGATAATCTTTTTTTTTTTTCTTTTGAAACAGTCTCACTTTGTTGCCCAGTCTGGAGTGCAGTGGCACAATCTTGGCTCACTGCAGCCTCCACCTCCCAGGTTCAAGCGATTCTCCTGCCTGCCTCCCGAGTAGCTAGGATTACAGGCACCCACTACCACGCCCAGCTAATTTTTGTGTTTTTAGTAGAGATGGAGTTTCACCATATTGGCCAGGCTGGTCTCAAACTCCTGATCTCAGGTGATCCACCCACCTCAGCCTCCCAAAGTGCTGGGATTATAGGCATGAGCCACCATGCCTGGCCCAGAGAATCATTTTTTGAAACACCAAGCTAAGTTAGGAGCTTTTTAGTACTTACTCTATAACACTCTGCACTTTGATTTATGGTGCCCAATGCATGTATAATTAAATGGTTCAGCTTCAGCATCTATCTCTAAAATTGTGTATGTGCAAGTTCCAGGACAGCAGACCAACTGTGCTTTCTTACTCATCCCTGTATCTCTAGGGCCTAATACAGAGCCTGGCACATTAGGTAATACTCAATAAATATATTAAATATATGAATGAATACATGAATACATGAATGAGTTGTCTCTGGACCATCCAAGCAGATATATTTAGTAGACCACTGGAATTATCATTCTGAGTGCAAAAGAGAGATTAGGGATGGCAGAGAGTCATCTTCTTCAATTTTGGTGGTGAAATTCATAGGTGAATGGTGGGTGAAATTCATAGGAGAGAATAAATCTCTTACGAAGAGTAAAATTGCAGAAGACTGAAAACAAATAAGGGATGTGGATCTCATGGAAACAATTCAGAAAACTTTCTCAGAAAATATGAGTGCAGCCTAGATAGTAGTTAAGAACTCAGATTGTTTTAGTCACACTGACTTTTAATCTCATCTCCAGTTCATACAGTGTGAACCAGGTAAGTGTGGAGCTCAGCTGTGCTGGAGACAGCTAAGCTGCCAGGTCTCAGATCAGCTGATTAAAACAACAAGCCAAAAAATGAAAGCGACAGTCAAGCCTTTAATCTCTTCCTGCAGTAGTATAATCAACAGGCTGAACTGGAGAGCCGAGAGAGCACTGGCTCCCCAAAATCCCATTCCACTTGCCCATCACATTGGTCAAGATGAGGTAGATCACCACAGATATTGTTGTCATGTTATTGCTGAGGGACCCCCAAACAAAAGGCTTAAGCAGGACAGGGGGTTGACAAGAGAAAAACAAAATAGAGCCAAGAGTGGAAAAGTACTGAGTACTGAGTCAGAGTAGGGACAAGTGCCAAGATTTTCCCTTTCTTCCCCGTAAGGTGGTTTCAGCAGAGGCACCTGAAGGTGGCCCCTGCCAAAGGCCCCCAAAAAAGAGAGCTGTGAGTGATGGTACTGGGGGTAGGCATGCAAATATGCATAAACTATGGTCTGCCAGGGAGGCCTGAGGCCTTGACTACAACTCCCTTTATAAACTGTGCGGCACTGGCTGCGCACCAAGCCCAGCATGGGGAGGGCAGGTTTCCCCCATGACACCTGCTGGGCAAAGCCTTCGTCACTGACTGGAGTTGGCCCTGAAAATCACTCATAGGTTTTTGGCCAGGAAGCAGACTGCTCAGTAAGTTACTTGAACTCTCTAAATCTCAGTGTCCTGATCTATGCCTACCTCACGATTTGTAAAAACTTTGCTAAATTCTTGGTATATATGCAGTGCTCCATAAATGAGAACCCGCGGGAGTAGGTTTGGGGGCAGGGGCACCACTGAGACTAAGAGAATAGAGGCCAAGAAGGTCATGACTGAAAATCATCTGTTGCAGTCGACAACTAAGTCATTAGTGACCTTGGGAGAGTAGATTCAGTGGAGCAAAGACAGTGAAAATCAGAGTGCAATAGGTTATCAGCAAATGGAAGGCAAGGGAGAGAGGACAGGAAGCATCCACTAGTCTATGAAGATGTTGGTGACAGTGAGAACCTGTGTACAGCTGATGAAGATACATGAGACTGCACAGCTGTCTGATCTGTGAGAAGTTTGTCCCCTGAATGCCCACAGTAAAATCATTAGTATGGTTTTAAAAGCTAACTGAGTAAACTGTTTTAGAGAAAATGGAGACTACAGCAGGACAGGGAAGAGAAAAAGCCCCAGGACCTGGGGTGAGGCCTTCTGAGCAGAGTCAGTGACAGCTGAGTCAAGCAGAAGACTCCGATGTCACCACAAAGCTTGCGGCATGCAGACTCATTCCAGATGGGCAGGCTTTCCCTCGGGACCCCTCACTTATCCCTTCTCCTCTCTAAAAAATCACACACTTTCCACCACTACTAGCCCTCTTTCTGTGCATCTGGCAGCTTTTATCCCCAGAAAGCCTGGGCCTTGAGAGTCTTCATCCCTGTTGCTCACTGCTTTTGTAAGCCAAGTTTTGCTTCTGTTCAGCAGACTGAGAAACATCACAGACCCATCTTGGCACAGAATCCAGCAAGGATAGGATCTCTTCTCCTGATCCAACCAGAAATACATTCTACATAACGTATTACATATTAATGGTTTTGAAACTAGGGACAGACCGTGGGTCCCCTGTAGAGGCTGAAGCATCAAGAAAAATCAGCAGCTATTCTAAAGAGGCAAAAACATAAAACCCCTATCAGAGTCCCATTACAGAAGACCATAGGAGAAAGCTAACATGCATATCATAGATTTTCCATGGAGGATGTGAATCCATAGCATAGTGAGGCCTATGTAAGAGGATTTATTATACTTTTTATGTGACAATAATATTTCCAGGGCTTTCAGGTACACCTAGTACAAAGGCTTTTCTCTAAAATGCCACGAGAGACACATGAAACTCAGTAACTCTTAAAGTTGTAGCTTAAATCACCCAGATTTTTGCATGAGAAAGAAAGCATAGAAAGAAGCACAATCAATGTAAACTATTACATCAAATAATTTAATCATATACAATTCAGCAGGTTTATGCCTGCTGCCATTTCTCTCCTGTTTCTTTAGTAGAGTATGATTTTCTGCCTCGGCTGTTTACAGGAATATATTTTATTTCAAAAGCAAGACTTTTCTTGGCACTCAACTCATCCATGACTTTATTGTTGAATATTTTTTTAATCTTATAACTCAACTCTTTGTGTGGTTAAAATGGCCGAGGCTCTTTTATGTTGTTCTTATATTTTTTTCCCCCATCAAGCATTCTGACCGCTGCTGTCAAAATCTGATAATAAATGAAGATGTCTCCCACAGTGGACCTCTTATAACCATGGCAACTCCATCAGCAGCTAATAGTCACATTACAAAAATGCTTTTGAAAAAGGCAGCTTCTCACACTGCTATAGTACAAATGTCCTTTCCTTACCTTCTCTCCATAATGATGCTAAGAAAACAACACATCCCAAGCAAACATTTGCTTTGTTGTGCATATGTGGGGTCACTTTAAAAAAAAAAAAAAAAAGAGAGAAACTGCAAATAATAAAAGAGAAAGATTATTTGAAAGCATAGCCCTAAAGTAGGAAATGATGCTGATGGCTTAGCAGCATTACCAACATATTTGTATCAGTTTTACAACTGAAATCAATGCAGTTATTGCTTCTTAAGAATTCGACAATTTTTATTGCTGTTACTTCACCCTACCATCAAATTAGGGAGGCTTTCTAAAATGCTTGTTTTAGGTTTCATGTTAATTATCTCTGAACAATTGGTCACTTTTGGGAATTGCAACTATATATATACACTGACATATCTTCTTTTCTGTCTGAGACTTTCATGCGCTTTTATATATCCTTAAAAATAGCCCATAGCAGAATTAGCATATGGGCCTTTCAGCCTGCCTCACACAGGTTCACTACCGAAATTCCTGTCTGAGCTCTGCTCTCAGACACTCAAAAGTGCTCTGGCTTCCTTATTTACAAAGTAGATCAAAACTAGTTTCCAACATAGAAATTTTCCCCAGGTGCCTGCTTCTGAAATGGCCTGCCTATTGAAACAAAGGAGGATGTTTTCCACATTAACTTCTTGTTAAAATGATGTATCTGTCTGAATGGGAGTAATAGGCATTCACATAGAGTTCTCTATCTCCATCTGTCTGTCACTCTGTCTACCTACCTACCTGTCTATAAATACCTACCCAAGGAAACAGACTTCCCCAAATTCCAAACATTTCAGTGCTTGAGTTTAAACAAAACTCAAGTTTAGTTTTTCCCAATTTGTTTTCAAGTATCAATAGTGATCAATAAGTAACCACAAATTAGAACTCAGTGTCAAATTTCCAAATCTGCAGGATCTGTCGATGCTAATTACACGAATATTAGGTACATTTCATAATTGCAAATAATTCTGTCCCTCTAAGGTTTTCAGAATTAAATGGTCTATGTAGAACAGACCTAAAAGTAGGAATGCCCCCAGGCCACAGAGCAGGCAGCAAAGCTGTTTTGTTAACCATAATTACAACTTGATTTTTACCTTGCCCAAAACCTTCCTTGTTAAAACTCTTCTTAAATGTATCCTTTCTCTATAAAGGTCTTTTAATCATGGTGGATAGGCTTTATAGTTAAGACTTCCTTAGATTTGCATTGAAACGCTGCTGCTTTCTGCTGGTAAACTGGGCAAGTTACTCAAAGTCACTTAATCTCAAAGCATTTGTTTGTAAAACCAGAATGATAAAAGTTCTCCCTCAGAGGATAGCTGAGAACAATAGTTGGCTTAATACATATGAAAACACCCAGCACTGTAATTAGAAGAAACAAAATTCTCCAGGAATATTTTCCCCCATTTTTTCTTCCCCATCATTGCTAATTCTCACTCTCTCCTTTTCCTTAGAATAACTAGTCATGAGATTAGGCTCATCTTCCTGATTTGCTCATCCATTTTATAAGTCATTTTTATAAGAGTGTAAAATGATTTGTAAGAGTTTTATAAGAGTGTAAAATGATTTGCAATCTGCTAAGGTAAAACACGTTGAACTGTTGACTGCAAGATTGTCAGTAGTGAATTTTTGGTTTTCCTTATGGAAATCAAAAGTTACAAAATTTGATAAAATACATAAAATCACCACCACAAAAATCCATCTCTCCCAACATAAAATTAAACTAAAAATAAAATGAAATGAGTCTCTGTTAGCGTATCAAAAAATGATGTTTCCCTTTAGAACTAGTTCACCAAGTTAATGCGGAAGAATGAACTTGAATAATTCTATCACCAACAGCCCAGACAACAAACTGTGGCCTGATATTATTTATCTTAGGGGTGGGAGTGTATGAGGCTAGTAGGAAAACAACAGCAACAAATAAAAACCTCAGGGTGATCTACAGAAAAGGTTTATTTTAAATTTTTTAAGGCAAATTTTAGAGAAAAGTTCAAAAGGGAACTTTGCAAACCATTAATTTTTGCCCTGACTCACAAACTTTCGTCCTTTAGAAGGAACCGGAATAAATTTGAAGCCTTTAATAAAATAGTTTATGTGGTTACAAAAGCAACATTAAATATTAATAAATAAGTCTTTGCTACAAATTCATTTTGAAGTGTAGTCATCCAAGTGCAATACGCATCGTCTAAATGAAATTTTGGGGAATATTAATACTAATAAAGTCTAAGTTCATGAAATCCTCTTGCCTGTCATCCTGAGACCAAGATGCATCATCAAATTACAAGCAAACATTGTGAAATCAAAACCCAGGGCTGTTGGCTCAGTGAGAAGCTGAATGAGAAGTTGTTACGTAAAAAAGACCAAAGGGAGAAAAAATGTTGTTCTATTACTAAACAAATGGAATCAGTAAAAAGTCACTATTTCTCTAAGTATACATTTGATTACACAAAGGAGCCACTGTGGTCATCCAATGTGTCCCAATAGTCGTAAGCCTTGGTTATTCAAAAAGGACTTTTTCTTTTTTGTCATTACCCCTACCTTCTGTACTGTATACAACCTAAAGAAAGTTTTATGCATACAGCCAACAGTTCATTTTCCACATGTAATTTTATTTTTTTCTTTCAAAGGCCAAGTCTTCCATTGGAATAAAACAAATCACCAACTCTTCAAGTTCTTTCATTTTCTATCTAAGCCTCCGTATTATTTAGAAAAACTGATATTGCCTCTTTGAGAAGTGTAATTTTACCTACATTGATCAGTGTAACTCTGGTTCTTTACAAAAATGATGGAAATGTTCCCAGCTCAAATTATAATTTCAGGCATTAAATGATAGAAAATATGAAGCACATTTTCTTTAGGGCAATGTGGACATTGGCTAGTCAATAACATAATGTTTTCTTCTATATTAACTCATTTGGTGGAAACAAGTTCAGGGTTGGCCAGCCTACATGACCACTATAGTGAAATCCTGAAATGTGTTATTGTTTTCTCAGGTAAGTATTGAGAAGCAGGAAATTTTTCTTTTTCTGTTTTGTTATTGTTGTTGTTGTTATTGCTGTTCTTCATGATGACATCCACTGACATATGCCTAGAATTCTGTGTACTATGCAGGGAAACTAATTCAGTGTACTGTGGAGAGAACTAACTCAGAATAGAATGAGAAAGAGGATACTGGGAAAGAGGAAAGGAGGAAAAGTCGCTTTGTAATTTAGTATAATCTAAGTACCATTTCTGTTCAAAAAAGAACAACAAAAAAAGGTGAAAGGCATTGTCTGTCTACTGGAACATTCTGTGTTTATTAAACACATACAATTACACTTTCAAAAATTCCCTTTCTAAGAGATTTCTGAGATTCCCTATTTTGGCCAAAGTTATTCATGGTGATGATCATGATTAACACACAATAGATAATAAATAATGAAGAAATCAGTGAACATGACTTAATAGAAATGTCCTTATATTTTAAGATCTAATATAGCGCTTACTCTGCTGCTAGGCACTGCTCTAAGCATCCTACAAATTTTAATTCATATCACACTTGTAACAACCCCAGGAGATGCATCCTATTATTATCCAATCTTACAAGACAGGAAATTGAACAAAATAGAAGTTGTTTGTCCAAGGCTACATAGCTAACAATAGTATAGTCAAACTTTAAATCAAGCATTCTGGCTCCTGAGACTATGCCTTAATCCCCATTAACCACGCTGCCTCAATGTGCTGTTTAGCAGGAGGTAAGCCTGCTTACATTGCCTGGTTAATGTACCTATATTCGGCTCTTTAAAGTTTTTTTGGTAGTCACTCACTATTTCAGATAGTCTGTTGGGGCTTCTAAAATAATAATGGTTTACTATTCATTAATAATTATTAATTAAATCCATTATTGTTTTAGAAGTGATAGTGATACATTATTTAAAATAATAAAGGGATATTTGATTTATAAGGGATATTTGATTTTTTTTAGTAGTTTAAGATATTGGCATTAAATCTGAGAGATAAAAGCCTGAAGTAAAGGCATAGCTCCAATTTTTTATTGTATTTATGGTAATCCTACCTTGTTACGTTACAGACTTGCTCAAAAAAAAAAAAAAAAAAAAAAAAAAAAAAAAAAAAAAAAATCACTCAATGAGCCCAAAACCTGAGGTTGTGAATGACTTTTGTTTTAAGGGACTTGAAAGGGCCTCCAGATCACCATCATTGAGGTAACAGGTTGAGCTTTGGAGACAGACAAATTTGAGGTTTTATTCTTATCTTACCATGTACTATCTTTGTATCCTTAGGCACATTCTTAGTCTCTCAGCAGCTAATGACTTTTAGTTGTAAAATGGAACTAATAATAAAGTTTCTTGGAGTTGTTTGGAAAATTTACATATGATGCCATAGTAAAAGCTCAAAGAGTGTTAGTTCCTTTCCTTTTTATTGATAATATCATGACTATAATTATATTTTCAAGTAAAATGGATATTTCAAAACAAGTTATCTCCATCTGCAAATTTCTGCAAATAGCTTTAAGATACCAAAGATTTCATGAAAAGTGAACACCTGTGAGAGAAAGGGGGAGAGAGAGAGAGGGGATAGAGTAGATTGCCATGATCCTACCTTCTACACCTCAAATCTCCACCACTAGATTTGACTTAAACAAAATACAAAGGACATAGAAGTCTACATTTTAAATGTTTGGGTTTCAGCTAGGCATCATTGCTCACACCTGTAGTTCTAGCATTTGGGGAGGATGAGGCAGGAGGGTCATTTGAGGCCACGAGTTTGAGACAAGCATAGACAACATAGCAAGACCCTGTCTCTATAAAAAAATTTAAAAATAAAATAAAATGAGTGTCTGTTAGCATATCAAACATTAATTAAATATTTCAGATTATTTAGGTCAGTAAATAGTAAATTTCCCCCTGCAAAGACAATTGTTTCCCACATTTGCCCTCATATGGAAAGTTTCCATCTCCCAAGAAAATTGAGTTTATGTAGTAATACTTATTTAACTCCCATTTTCATTGGAATCATATATACAGATATAGTCAAGTTTCTTATCAGCATGAAACCACTAGTGTGCTCACACTTAGTTGATATAATTCCAACCAAAAGCAAAGAAACTTAATATATTCACTCATCTTTATTGTCTTATTGCAAGCTAATTGTTGTAGACTGTATAACTATTCATCAATAATTAGTTTATATCCATGATGGAAGATTGTATTTCCCAGTCCTGTTAAATTCAGGTGTGGTCATATGACTTGCTTTGGCCAAGATATGAACAGATTGGAATGTGTTAATTCCAGGTGAAAGTTTTTAGTGTAGTCTAGAGCTGAGACCTGAAGGATTAATAAATATTAGTCAGGTGAAGAGAAGAGAAAAGCTATTCTAGACAGAGGAAATAGCATGTGTTAAACCTCCTGAAAGATATTGGCAAATCCAAACCTTTAGGTTAGTGTAATTAGAGAGACTGCTGGACTGCAGTGTTAGGAAAGAGGTCAGATAGTACAAACTTGTTCATCATATCAAGGACTTTGTATTTTATACCAAGTGCAGTAGGAATCCATATAAGGGTTATAAGCATGGAAGCGACATGATCCAATTTAGTTTTGTAAGGAGATCTCAGGGTTTTGTACGCAGAACAAATTGGAGAGAGCGATAATGGAATCTGTTAACCACATAAAAGACTAACATGATTATCCAGGCTGGAATTGATAGTGGCTTGACCCAGAGCAATGGCTGTAGAGATGCAACAAGAGGGTAGATTTTAAATATACCTAGGGGAAGACTTAATAAATGCCTAATAGACTTAATGATAGATAGAATGTAGAAATAGAATAATAAGGAGTCAGAAGGATGACTTTGGGGCTCTAAATTAAGTGACTAGGTGGAAGGAGACTTCATTTATGGTGATAAGGAAAACTTGCAGATGTGCACACTTGGAGAAGGAGAGCAAATATATTTAACCTGAGAACATAATATGGAGACCCCACTGAGCAGGTGATGCTTAGAGAAGTAATCTGGACAAGTAACAGATTATTAGATTATTAGAAAGATTATTATAATAATCATATTATTATGATGGAATTATTTAGAGAGTAGAAAAGGAGAAGGGAATAGAAGAGCACCTGTGACCCAGGTCTGAGTAACTCTAACATTCAATTGGAGAGAGGAAGAGGAATGTGATAGAAAGACTGAGAAAAACAGAGTTTTAATAAATGATTCCCGCTGGAAAGCACTTAATTGATTCTTTAGCTTAAAGATAGAGGGTGGGTATATTTTCCTAAAAGAGAGCAGCCATCAGTAGGTTCTGAATCTGGGTCAGTCAGTAGCTACTGACTGACCTCAGGGGATGATAGAAGAGGGAAGGAGCACAGCTTCTTTGCTAAGCGTTGGTGAAACTTCACTACTTCACAGTTTTATTTAAGGCCAAACCATTTCTTTATTTTCTACAATGTTTCCTCTAAAAAAGACACTATTGTCACTCTGTATGTTTGCATTTCACACACTAGTATGTTTAATCTCTGTTTATAGTCTTCTAGAAACTATATAAACAATTTGGGTCCCTGCCACAAACTAGGTACAATTTCTTTAACTATAACCTAATGGTACAAGAAGCCATTTCCACGTACAAATCATTGTTTTGTCACTCCCTCATCAGGCCATGTAGATTCAGGTGCTTTCACCTTTCTCAAACTGCAGGGCCCATACTACTTCTAGTTGCAGATTGGCCCACCCAACAGGGATGTAAAAATTCCTAAAGGGGAGAAAAACATGGAATTATCCCATTTTAAATGGATAACTATTTAAACATATTGTCCCTGGTCTAATCACTCAATTGTCCCTGACTTGATATTAGGTACTTTAAAGGACTCCTAATTCGAAGGAAAAGTTGCCACTATCCAAAAAATGATGCCACTTCTCTCACCCCACCTGGCTAAGGTGAGAGCACCTGGTAACCAACTTCTTTCAGTACATTCATCCTCCAGAGAAATTTGCCTAATAAATTCCAAGAGCTTAACAAATACTAGTTTTCTCATTTTCTGCCTAATGCAAGCTTAGATCTCAGCTTCCAGTTGACCTGATTACTTTCCTGAATTCCAGGCCCTTTATTAGTGCTAACAATAAAAGCCAGTCTCATATCTACTGTTTTATTTACTAGTCACAATAATCCTATAAAATTCATCTTCATAAAAATGCCATCCTGCCTCTTGTTCAGGCAGGAATTTTTTTGAAAGACAGATTTTAAGTTACCCTTGATTGAAGCTTTAGAAACAATAGTCATGTACCACATAATGACATTTCAGTCAACAAAGGACCATATAGAGGACAGCAGTCCCATGAGATTATAATACTGTATTTTTACTGAACCTTTTCTATGTTTGGATATATTTAGATACACAAATAATTGCCTAGAGTATTCAGGATAGTAACATGCTGTACAAGTGTGCAGCCTAGGAGCAATAGGCTACACTGTATAGCCTATGTGTGTAGGAGTCTATACCATCTAGGTTTGTGTTTACTCTCTAATGTTCACACAATGACAAAATTGCGTAGTAGTGCATTTCTCAGAACATATCTCTGCCAAGCAACCCATGACTGTATTTCAGAGCTCATGGCAGCAACCCCACATTCCAGTAAGCTAGACAGAACCCTGGGTAGTTATTGGGAACTGACTATTCCATCCTCCACAATCCGATTAGATTTAGCTCTCTAATCCATCTGGACCAGCTGTTTTCTTTGGCCATGTCTATTGTCTCCGTGTCTATTGTCTCAATCACTTATGTTAAAGAAAGTCTTTTAGAGATGTTAATCAGGCAGGGCTAACCAGGCTGCTGGAGCTGCTGGAGCCCCAGCCTCAGATCTTAAGTGTATAGATACATATGTGTGTTACTTATGTTTCTATCAGTCAACTTGTTGTCTCATCATCTTCGGAACCATAAGACATAACCTAAAATGATGCTTGAACTTCTTAAAATCTAAAACCACATTTCTCATGTAGTCATCACACGTATACTTGTAGTAGGATGGTACAATACAGTGATAATTCACCTCTCTGTATAGTCTAATAGCCGCGGGGGGTGGAGGGAGCGCAGGCAAGAATATTTAAATTTCAAAATTTCAATGGCCTGAATTCCAGTCTTGGTTCTACTATTTTTTTTTGTTTGTTTAGTCATCTTAACTTTTTTGAGCTTCAGTTCATTTTTTCCTCTTCTGTCCTACTCACCTACAAGAAGTATTATGAAGCTGAATTAAGATAATACATTTGAAAGCAATAAAGAGTATTTTTCATATCTGGTTGATGATAATTTAATGACTACTTAGTTTCAACAAGTACTTCTATATATTAAGGCTGGTTTCAGTTCCTGTCTCAATCTCATTTTGCCCACAAAGAAGAGAATAATCAAGATTAGTGGTTCCCATACCTAACTGATTTCACCTGAGACATATATGTATATACACACACACACACACATACACACACATACATACACACGTATATATATTCTCAGACTCTACTTATCAAGGTTTTGATTCAATGGACCAAGATACAGACCCAGGAGCCTGTATTTTTTAAATGCTCCTCATGTAAATTGCTACAGCTTTGTGGAGGTAGTTGGCAATGAGTGTTAACATTTAAAATATACTTACCCTTTAACCTGATAATTTTACTTCCTGCCAGCATACTTCAACAAGGGCAGAAAGATATACATACAAATATATTTATCATAGCTTTGTTTATACTAAAAAGACAACTGTTTATCAACAGGAGACTAAATAAATGATGGCACATGTATACAGTGGAAACTTAGGCAGTTGTTAAATAATGAAATGCTGGCATTAACAGATGTCTATGGCACACATTATTCTTAAATTTTTAAAAAGCAAATTAAACAACAGTTTTATGATCTTTTTTATGAAATATAAAAAGCATTGGCAGGGCACAGTGGCTCACACCTGTAATCCCAGCACTTTGGGAGACCGAGGCAGGCCTCCTGAGGTCAGGAGTTCGAGACCAGCCTGGCCAACATGGTGAAACCCCATCACTACTAAAAATACAAAAATTAGCCGGGCATGGTGGCACATGCCTGTAATCCCAGCTACTTGGGAGGCTGAAGCAGTAGAATCACTTGAACCCAGGAGGCAGAGGTTGCAATGAGCTGAGATAGTGCCATTGCACTCCAGCCTGGGTGAGAAGAGCGAGACTCTGTTTCAAAAAAAAAAAAAAAAAGTGTTTGTGGTGTGTATGATCGTGTGTGGGTATATAACAGACACACATTAAACCATTAACTGTGGCCAAATCTAGGAAATCGGTTTGGGAAATAGAGACAGCAAGGGAAATGTGAGATTTTACTTTTTAATCAAAACAATTAAACGTTTTTTCTTACAGTTATGATTCACAATCCTCTACATTTTTATGTCAGTGTCATCACTTAGCACCCTCCTTAAATCTCCCCCAAATATACCCTGAATACTAATTTCTTCATTCATTTAGCCTATGAGTGCCAAGTGCTGTTCCAGGCACTAGCAACAAGCCAGGCTACAAGCTCTGTCCTCATGCAGTAAGCATCCTAACTTCTCTGAGCCTAAGTCCTTCCATCTGTAAGACTGATATATTACTAGTAACTTTCTCATAGAGTATTCTGAGGATGAAATTAAATGATGTGTGTAAAGTACCTAACATAGAATGTAGCACCATAGATGTGCTCAGTTATTGTAAGTTACAATACAAGCATGTGTGGTTTTATTGCACTTTGCTTTATTGTGTTTACAAATTGAAGGTTTATGTCAACCCTGCAAGTCTATCAGAGCCATTTTCCAAAAGCATGCGCTCACTTTGTGTCTCTGCATCACATTTTAATAATTCTCTGATAATAATGAAAAAGTCTGAACTACTGTGAGAATTATCAATAATAGCAGGATGATATGTGATCAGTGATCTTGACGTTACTCTTATAATTGTTTTGGGGCACAATAAACTGAATCCAGAGAAGATGGCAACCTCAGTCAATGAGTGTTATGTGAGTTCTGACTGCCCCTCTCACGGACCATTCCCCTCATATTTCTCCTTCTCCTCCGGCCTTCTTGTTTGTTGAGACACAACATTGAAATTTGGCCGATTAATAACCCTACAATAGCTTCTAAGTGTTCAAATGAAAAGAAGAGTCTCTTTCATTTGAACACATGTCTCTCTCTTGAAATCGAAAACTAGAAATAATTAATGAGGAAGGCATGTTGAAAGCTGAGATAGGCCAAAAGTTAGGCCTCTTGTGCCAAACAGCTCAGTTGTGAATGCAAAGGAAAAGTTCTTGAAGGAAATTAAAAGTGCTACTCCAGTGAACATACGAATGATAAGAAAGTGAAACAGCCTTATTACTGAAAATGGAGAAAGTTTAATTGGTCTGTATAGAAGATCATACCAGCCATAACATTCCCTTAAGCCAAAGCTTAATCCAGAGCAAGATCCTAATGCTCTTCAACTCTGTAGAGGCTGAGAGAAGGAAGAGGAAGCTGCAGAAGAAAAGTGGAAGCTATCAGAGATTGGTTCATAAGGTTAAAGAAAAGAAGCCATCTCCATAACATAAAAGTGTTCAGGTTAAAGCCGCGGGTGCTAACATGGAAGCTATATCAAGTTCTCTAGAAATTCTAGCCAAGATAATAGATGAAGGTGGCTACACTAAACAACAGATTTTCAATGTAGACAAAACAGTTGTCTTAGTCTGTTTTGCTTTGCTATAAAGAAATACCTGAGACTGAGTAATTTATAAAGAATAAAGGTTTTTTGGTTCATGATTCTGCTCGCTGGAAGATTGGGCATCTCGTGGAAGCCTCAGGCTGCTTCCCCTCATAGTAGGAGGTGAAGAGGAGCTGCTGTGTGCAGAAATTCCATGGTGAGAGAGGAAGCGAGAGAGAGGGGATGTGCCAGACTCTTTTAAACAACCAGCTTTTGTGGAATCAATAAAGTAATAACTCACTCATCCCCAAGGAAGGGCATTAATCTATTCATGAGGAATCTGTCAGGATAACACAAATATTTCCCATTAGGCCCCACCTAATGGGAATCAAATTTCAACATGAGGTTTGGAAGGGACAAACATCCAAACTGTAGCAATTGCCTTCTATTGGAGGAAGATGTCGTCTATCACTTTCATAGCTTGAGAGTAGAAGTCAGTGCTTGACTTCAAAGCTTCAAAGGACAGTCTATCTTGTTAAGGCTGAATACAACTGGCGACTTTCAATGCTCATTTACCATTCCAAAAGTCCTTAATAATTATGCCAAATCTTCTACTCTGCTTATACTCTATAAATGGAAAAATAAAGCCTAGGTGACAGCACATTGTTTGTAGCTTGGTTTATTACACATTTTAAGCCCAGTGTTGAGACACTGCTCAGAAAACAAGATTCCTTTCAAAATATTACTGCTTATTGGCAATGCACCTGGTCACCCAGGAACTCTAATAGTAATGAACAAGGAGATAATGTTGTTTTCTTGCCTGCTAACACATTTATTCTGTGGTCCATGAATCAAGGAGTAGTTTTGACTTCCAAATCTCATTATTTAAGAAATACATTTTGGCTGTAGCTACCATAGACAGACACTCTGGGCAAACTGAATTGAAAAAACTTCTGGAAAGGATTCACCATTCAATACACCATAATCTTCAGGATTCATGGAAAGAGGGCAAAATATCAACATCAACAAAAGTTGGGAGGAAGTTGATTCCAATCCTCATGGATAACTTTGAGGGAGTCAAAGACTACATTGGAGGAAGTAACTGCAGATGTGATGGAAATAGAAAGAGAACTAGAATAGAAATGGAGCCTGAAGATGTGACTGAATTGCTGAGATCTCATGATAAAACTTGAATGGCTGAGGAAAGAAAGTGGTTTCTTGAGATAGAAGCTACTCCTGGTGAAGATGCTGTGAACGCTGTTGAAATAACAAAGGATTTTGAATATTTCATAAATTTAGTTAATAAGACAGAGGCAAGGTTTGAGAGGGCTGACTCCATTTCAAAAGACATTCTACTGTGGATAAAATGCTATCAAACAACTTTGCGTGCTATAGAGAAATCTTTTGTGAAAGGAATAAGAGTTGACACAGCAAACTTCATTGTTATCTTACTTCAAGAATGGCTACAGCCACTCCAACTTTCAGCAACCACCTTGCTGATCAGTTACCAGCTGTCAATGCTTGGGCAAGACTCTCTGCTAGCAAAACAGCTGTGACTCACAGAAGGCTCAGATTATTATTAGCATTTTTAGCAAAATTATTTTTAATTAAGATATGTACTTTTTTAGGAATAATGCTGTTGTATACTTAATAGACTGCGGTATAGTGTAAACATAAATTTTATATGCACTGGGAAAACAAAAACATAACTTGCTTTATTACAGTGGTCCTAAACTGAACCTGCAATATCTCTGATGTATGCCTGTAATTGTTATTGCTGTCATCATCACCATTTTTTTCATGACCAACTGCTCGATCCAGAGCAGGTTTTCTGGGGAAAAAATAAATTCCATCTCAAGAACGTTACTGCTGACCTTGTAAACAATGTGAACTACATTTCCTTTACTAAATTACAACAGACTTAGAAAAAAAAGACAGTAGAAATCAATTCAATGAAAGGAAAATGTTGCCTTCTGTTTATTTAATACATCCCTTAGCCACAGAATTCTTATTTCCTCAGTTTAACAAAGTAGATTACATAGCAGAGGCTGATGCACATTTATAAAAAAAAAAATATGATATTTTGTTTATGTCAGTGGGGATTAGGAATTTTTTGTTTGTTTGTTTTTTTGGAGATAAGAGTACCAAAGGGCCGTGAGTGGCCCCTTAATCCTAGTAGCAGATACTCCCATGAGTGAAAACCACAGTTTATGAAGCTTTGAAAGTGAACTTCTTTTTACATGTGTACTTGATTTTGAAATGTGCAAAACATAGTTGAAGCCAGTGTGAGCTTCTCTTTCGTAAGGACTCAGCAGCTAAATATGGAGCCAAGTTTTACTATCCAATTAAATATACTGTTTACAAATGAAAACAATTATATTTTCAATTAAGAGGAAGATGAAAAGTGCAATTACTTTAGCCATGGCATATTTTCTTTTATTTCTTGTCTGTTTATTTGTTTGTTTTATTTTGATTTTGTGCTGCAGACAGAGTTAACTATTTCAGCAAAGGAAAAGAAAAACTTTAAACAATGATTATGAGTGAATTTCCTGGAGTGATCCCAGTTAGGTAGCAAGGGCTTGATTGTCTGATTTGGTGAGCTCTAAAAGAAACCCCAAGGTAAATAGAACTACTGCAGATAGCGTAACCGTGAGCAACAGGTATTTTTGTGTCAAAGGACCAAAAATTGTCCTTGTAAGTGTATAGGTCTTTGGTATATTCTAAAAGCTAATTTTTAAGTTTAGAAAGATAAAAGGACAAGTGGTATCCTGAAGTTCGTGTGTCATAAAAATTATTTTGTGGTGGAAAGGCTAAGTGGCTTAAGTATTTATTAACAAACAGGTGTTGTGTAACCATTTATCTAATCATTGTGCTAGGAGATAGCTACAAAAGTAAATACCACAATACAATACAATACATACAATAAAACTGCTCTTAATGAGTAGTTCTACTGTAATCAGAGTCACATGAAGCTTGACATAAGAATGCTTTATTTCATATTTTATTTATTGGTACCTCAGCTGGGTTACTCTAACAACTTGTTTAAGTACTAGTTTCAAGGCAGGATGGTCAATTCTTCCAACACACACAGGCCAATATAGATTTTTTTTTCCTACAAATTCTTGAACTTCGGATTTTACGTTTGGATTACAGTCTTTCTCAAGAACAATCATTTGCAGCATGTTTCCATTCCTGGATTTTATCTTAGTAGGACTACCAAAATGCAAGAAAGTACAAAATATTAAAAGAGAAAACCTCAAAGCATTTTGGTAGTCATATTTTTATGTTTGATGTGAACATTATTTAAGCCAATGAAATACAATATATTGCAATACAATATTTTAAAGTAGCATATTCTTTTCAGAGATTTTCTGTTACATAGGCTATTTAATTTGCTTAGTCTAGTGATTAAAATAAACTTTTCTGGTGACTATGTCTATTGTGAGTATTCTAATTGGTCCACTCTGATTGTCTTGAAAATTCCCTAAGAAATTAACTCTTTTTTATAGATGTAAGTATTTTCAAGTAATGGCAAATGTCACAGATTTTTTACAAAAGGATGAGAGCATTTTTTTCACTCTTGTCTTTTTGGTATTTATGTGTTTTATATAAGACAAGGGTGTATTCCAAAGCTACATCTAGCAAAATTTATGTTTTAGTGTTTTTTTAAAAAAAAAAAAAATGCCATGACAATCTATTAGATTTGATCATGACACTTTTGAAATATTTAG
The DNA here is from genome assembly GCF_007565055.1 of Rhinopithecus roxellana. Lineage (NCBI taxonomy): Eukaryota > Metazoa > Chordata > Mammalia > Primates > Cercopithecidae > Rhinopithecus > Rhinopithecus roxellana. The sequence goes on from NC_044550.1 coordinate 5,647,996, forward strand.
CCAAAGTCCTCTTACTCCACCGAAACACAGTTGGAAGCAATTATTTAAAATCACACATAATTTATCTGGAGTTTTTAAAAAATGCCTCTGTATATAAATAGCTTTTTCTTCCGTACTGCGTTGCTTAGTTCAACTGTGAAAGCAATTAATTTTTAAAGAGTTGAAAGACTGTTCCAAAATACATTTATCTCTGCTGATCCCTAAAATTTTCCTGAGTGAACCAAATGCCTAACAGACTCTACAGATAACTCTCTTGTGTAGCTCTTATCTCAGCCATAACGTTACATTCATGTGATTATCTGACAAATGCCAGTGCCCCCTCTGCACTGTATGCTTACGGATAGAAAGACTTGACTCCCATTGCTTGTTATTACTCTCTAGCACCATTTCAGTGCCTGTAGTTGCACGTAACAATTGTTCAATACTTATTTGTTAAATGAACTTTATGTAATGGAGGACACTTTGTGAAAAGTCAATAATCACTCCTTGACTTAGTTTCACTGTTTTCATAAAGTCTAATCATATATACACAAAAACTGTTGTACATATCTATTGTTCAAGTAGAGAGTAATATGGAAAATGTTTTTAGTCATTCAGCAAAAGAGCATACTAAAAATCAATGTCGATTTGTTTTTTGTTTTTTTTTCTGTCGTTGATTTGACAGAAAAATCAATGTTGATTTGGTTTTTTCCCCCCAGTGGACAGAAATTTTTCAAGTCAAAAATTTATTAAATACTACCTGTTATTTGAAATCATTTATTTTAAAGACATTCAAAAAATTATGACATCTTATTAGTTCTCACATCGTCACCATGAGATAAGTACTATTTTTCAACTTGCAGAAGAAATGTCTTCTACTGAAAAAAAGAAGACTATTTGGTTATATTGGTTTCTAGGTTAATAAATGCCTTTGGATATATAACATCTAAAAACTTAAGGAAATTTGATAAACACTTAGAAAATTAATAAGTATAAAAAGTATTATAACCCAAGGCATCATTTATATACTATCAAGTAAAAATGAGCTATAAAATTAACCATAATTTCACAGACAAGAGTATTTGTTTGGAAGTCTGACCAAGTTGAGACATTATACAGAGAGACACTGTATGGGTCGATATCTCAAGTAAGCCATCATCTAAGAACCTTGCAAATGATCCATCTGAAATATATATATGATCCATCTGAATTATATATACATTACAATGAATTATAAATATGGCCAACAGTTAATTTCTTTGGTTTTTCTAAGGGTAAGTTACCCCAGTAGACAGTAATATCAATAGAATGTTTTTCATTCAGAAAAATTCATAAGACTCTACAAACTGAAATAATAGAATTTTGTAACAAGAATCTCTCTGCATCACTCAGATGACTCCTTGGAGAGTTTTAGGAAGGCCAGTTGTAATTAGTTGAAACTTGTCTTTGAACAAGAGTGGAGAGCTATTTCTGCCAGTAAGAAAAATGCCTGAAGGCACTAAATGATTACAGGAATCAAAATCAAGATTTTATTTAAAGGCACGTATGTAACATATCATGCATACTTTCCTCAAAATGTCCTATGCATTTTTTTCTTTTCTTTAATTTAGGCTTCCCCAAAAAATAACTTTAATGCATGCCAAATGATCCATTCTACTTCTTGCCAGGTCTGGCATGATGTGAAGCCTGACAGGGACAATAAGGGGACAAAGCAAGGAGGAGCATTGAATTACTTTTCTTGCTTTTTTTTTTTATGTTAAGGAAAAAGCCCAAAGAAAAACATAGATCATTGTGACAAATGCATTGTATCTTTATATTTCATTGTAGTTGGCAACAACTCCTGCCAAGTAATAAATGTTAAGTAAACCAGAGCCACCATTGGATAGGTAGAGGTATTCTTCCACTATAGTCATATCATTTGGCCTCAGCTCAAACTACTGACTTTGTCTTGGTGATTTTCTTCATTGCATTAGTAAGTTAGTGAAAATGGGTGGGGGTGGGGATCGCTGCTTTATTCCTTCTTCACTGTGTATGAGCAAATGCATGCATGTGTGGCTGAGGTGGGAGAAAGGAGAGAGAATATGACAGAGGTTGGGAGATTTTTAAAAACATGTAAGTTTTGTTTTGTTTTGTTAGTTTAGATTTGCTCTTAGGTATTGTTCAAAATGTCCTCGTTTCCTTTATGACACAAGGGCTTTTAGAGGAATGACTGAATTAAAAGATAGTTTATAAAACTAGCAAGATATAGGGAAGTGATTGTTTACAAAATAAGTCATTGATGAGGAAGAAGACAGAAGGGTTGCCGGGATGACTCTTCAAGGGGAAAGTGAAAGTTCAGTGACTGACAGGAAAACAATCATAGTTTCTGTGCTTCATAGAGCTGGCCTGCCACTCATTGCCCCTTTTTCACTCTCGGATTCAAGCATACACAGGAGGGAGAAAGAGTGGCGTTGACCCTCCTCCAGCTGTCAAAGGACCAGAAAGGCAAACCGAAGCTGTTAGTCTACCACCATGCTATTCATACCATGCCCTCTCCTGAAATGCTCATACACCCACTCTCTACATGTTATAAACGTAAAGGCTTAGTTCAAATAGCCACCTCTGCTGTAATACTTTCTTTGACCACTTTTTGCCAAAGTGGTGTCATCCCCCTCTACAGAACTAAGTAATGATTCTTTAAGAAACCCTCACAATGCTTTCTTTGGGTAGGCTTTTTGCTTTCCGTCTCCTTGCCAAAAACAAAACAAAACACAAAAGTCTTTAGTTGTTTAAGCTTACACAAAGTACTTCACTCCCTGTGCCTGAGTTTCTAAATATAGAAAAATAGAGATAAAGTCAGTAACTACCTCACAGGGTGATTTTGAGAATTATATAAGTGAATTGCTACAGAGTGAACAATGCAGGTGACGAGATAGGTGCTCAATAAATGTGAGACATGTTAACATGACTACTACTGCCATTGGTAAGCACATATTATATAGTTCCCTTTCTTGAGCTTTGCTTTTTATTCAGCAAATTGATCTAACGCTTCCTCTGTGCAAACAACTGTAGTTAGTGCTACAGAGCACGCAAAATCTATAAGACACTGGCCTAAGGAACTTGTAATCCTTTCAAAGAGATAAGACAAATTCCTTTCGTGTTGGAATAAAGCATAAAATTATAAGAAAACTTCCAAGGAAAGTTCAAAAGATGGCTCAATTAGTGGTTTCTCCAAATGTGCTTTATTGTCAGAATCCCCTTGGGAAAGTGCTGTTTAAAAATATAGATTCCCAGACACCAACCCAAAAATAGTAATTAAGAATCTCTGACTTGTAGCCAAGGAAATTCAAGTGATTCCAATGATCACCCAGTAGGAAATCCCTAGAATAGTCACATACAATTGAAAATAAAAGGCTTTCTGTTAAAAAGTGGTCTTGGCCGGGAGTGGTGGCTCACGCCTATAATCCCAGCACTTTGGGAGGCCAAGGTGAGTGGATCATGAGGTCAGGAGATAGAGACCATCCTGACTAACATGGTGAAACCCCATCTCTACTAAAAATACAAAAAGTTAGCAGGGCGTGGTGGCGGGCACCTGTAGTCCCAGCTACCCGGGAGGCTGAGGCAGGAGAATGGCGTGAACCCGGGAGGCAGAACTTGCAGTGAGCCATGATCGCAATACTGCACTCACTCCAGACTGGGCAACAGTGCGAAACTCCATCTCAAAAAAAAAAAAAATGGTGGTCTTGACCAGGTATTGGGACACATTTTATAAGAGTTAGGATAGAAGGAAGAAAGAGTGGTGTCACTTAAAATAGATGAGGTAGTTTCTAGCCAGTGATCTTCTCAATAAGGATGAAATATCATCTTCTGCTAAGAATCAAACAGGTGCAAGTGCATTTCAAGGTTTGGAAAATGTGGAGAAAGTTGGAAGAGTTGGAACATGTATGACGGATAACTAGAGGTGAATTAAACTGAGGGTCCATTATGCTGCAGTATCTCTCACTGCAATTTCCAAGGCCAGTTTATACCTAGGCTAGGGTTATTCTTCTTAAATTCCCAGAAGCTCATATAAATGAAAATGTACTGACATTATCAATAAAAGTGAATTTTTAATGTCACTGACAATATGATCATGAACTATTGTGAATTCTTCATGTCTGTTAACAACCTTGTTACATTTGCCCAGTATAAAATTTCAACTTTGATCTCGTGAAAAGTCTAGGAGTCAGATTCTCATAAATAACAACAGATCTACCCATTTGCTGTTTGTTGATCTGTAGCTGGCATCTGAATATATGAATTCCCCTAGGGTGAGAATAAGACTCTATAATTAAACTTAGTTGGTGTTGCTTCTCATGTATTTTTCTTCTTGGTGAGTGAACTGTTTTATTCCTCTCATTTTTCCACATCAAATTCTCAGTGTTGTAATGGGTCTCCCACAGTTCCAGGCAGTTATTGGTTCTTGGGGGGAAATGCTCCTGTGGCATTATTGATTGCAGCCTTCATGAGAAGGACAATGATTTACTGTGTTGCTTCCTGTGCAGCTGTGAATTTGCTGTACAGTGACAGGGCCTTCCGTGGCATCCTCTGTCTCAACTTGACAGGAGATCTAGAGAGTGAGCTAGTTGTATTGAAATGAAAGTGCCCTCACCCCAAATCATATTCTATCCCTCAAACTAAACCTAGGTCAGTGAGAGGTTAGTGAAAACATGGTTAAGAATGTACTAAAGGGTGATACTGAAATTGAGGCTGTCCCCACTGTCTTCTCAAGGCATGTAACCCAGCTTGCCCTCCTAAAAGCTTCATGCTGTCATTCCTCGCTACCTCCCTATTTTCCTAGGCTTTCCACAGCTGCCTGCTTTCTTACCCACAACCCGAATACTGCACGCTCTGTTTTAGTCTGCTTGGGCTACTGTAACAAAATGCCGTAGTCTGGTGGGTTAAACAACAGAAATTTATTTTTCACTGTTCTGGAGACTGGGAAGTCCAAGATTAAGGTGCTGGCCAATTTGGTTCTTGGTAAGTGCTCCCTTCCTGATTTGCAGACAGTGGCCTTCTTGCTGTGTCCTGACCTGGTAGAGAGAGAGAAGGAGAGAGAGGAGTCTCTTTTATCTCTTCTTATAAGTACACTAATCCCACGAGTGCTCCACCCTCAGGAGCTCATCTAATTCCAATTATCTCTCGAAGGTCCCACCTCCAAATGCCATCACGTTGGGGATTAGGGCTTCAACATATGATTTTGGGGAGGACACATTGAGGCCATTGCACACCTGAACATTATATATATATATATATATATATATATATTTTTGGCTAGAGTATCAGAATGGGCACTTGACCTTAGGCAGCACTGCGTTTGGACTTAAACATTGTTCATGTCAATGTTTGGTTCTGAAAGGAAAAACTGAAAACCTATTGCAAATGGACTCCACTATATTACTGTGGATGTACCACATTAGTCTTTTTAACAACAGCTGCCTGGTATGGAGAACTTAATATATGTCACATAATGTGGTGAACATTTTGCATGCACAATACAATTTAAGATAAAGATTCCATTCCAGGGATTAGGAAAACTGAAGCTCAGAGGGATCATGTTACCTTGCCAGAACATACTCAGGAAGTAATTATATCAGAATTTCACCCACGTTTCCCTAACTAACACTCATACTCTTTACACTTTTTTTTTTTTTTTTTTTTTGAGATGGAGTTTCACTCTGTCGCCCAGGCTGGAGTGCAGTGGTGCCATCTCAGCTCACTGCAAGCTCTCGCCTCCCGGGTTCACACCATTCTCCTGCCTCAGCCTCCCAAGTAGCTGGGACTACAGGCGCCTGCCACCATGCCCAGCTACTTTTTGTTTTTTTAGTAGAGACGGGGTATTATCTTGTTGGCCAGGATGGTCTCGATCTCCTGACCTCATGATCCTCCCACCTCGGCTTCCCAAAGTGCTGGGATTACAGACATGAGCCACCGTGCCCGGCCAATACTCATACTCTTAACTGTTACATTCTCCTTTTCCAAAAATCTCAGTCCTTAAATTCTTTCCCCTGCTTAAAATTTCCTAAACCTTATCCATACCTCATTATCATTCTTTGACTTCTCTTTGGTCATAAATTATTTATTATGTGTATCCTTCCATCTATCTGTGTACTTGCACATTGTTTTGTGGGTAGAATGCATATTGTCCACTTATTTTGTGCTCACTCAGCACCTGGTATATCAGCGTTGTGCTTTTCGAGTCTTTGGTGCCTTAGTTTTCTATATGGATCATATCCTGATTTATCATAAGTGCAAGTGATAAGAATGGCCTGGGGGTAGGACAAGAAGGGAGAGAAACTAAATAGTTATCATTGATTCTCAGAGGGATGCCAAGAGTAAACGGACCCTACCATCAGATTGTTAGATATGATCTTCTTGAACGCCGTTTGCTACACCTCCTATTTACATGCCTACAGGCAGCCTTCACCCAGAGCTAAAAGAAAGTGGAATCCAAATGTTTAAAAAATATATATGTAAAAGCTTAAGAACTCTACCCAAAGTTCTCAGGCTATGATTAGTAACATTAAGTTGTAATGTCCACTCTTCTCTTTCTTCCATACTCTTGAGATGATCTCCCCAGTAGCAGCTTATCTTGTTATGCATCTTAGACCAATTCTTTTACATATATATATATATATATATATACACACACACACACACACACACACACACACATACACACACACACACTTTAAGTTCTAGGGTACATGTGCACAACGTGCAGGTTTGTTACATATGTATACATGTGCCATGTTGGTGTGCTGCACCCATTAACTCATCATTTACATTAGGTATATCTCCTAATGCTATCCCTCACCCCTCCCCCAACCCCACGACAGGCCCCAGTGTGTGATGTTCCCCTTCCTGTGTCCAAGTGTTCTCATTGTTCACTTCCCACCTATGAGTGAGAATATGTGGTGTTTGGTTTTCTGTCCTTGCAATAGTTTGCTCAGAATGATGGTTTCCAGCTTCATCCATGTCCCTACAAAGGACATGAACTCATCAATTTTTATGGCTGCATAATATTCTATGGTGTATATGAACCACATTTTCTTAATCCGGTCTATCATAGATGGACATTTGAGTTGTCTCCAAGTTTTTGCTATTGTGAATAGTGCCAATATGTGAAAGTCCCAGAGGAATCCTGAGAGCCCTATAGGCCAGCATTAAGACTCACTGAGCTGTAACTTAGTGCTTAATGCCATAAGGAATTTGGAATCAATTTTTATACAGTCATGGATCACTTAGTGATGAGAATACATTCTGAGAAATGCATTGTTAGGTGATTTTATTGTTTTATGAACATCACAGAGTATACTGACACAAATCTAGATGGTATAGCCTATGAAACCTAGGTTATATGGTATAGGTGTATTGCTTCTAGGCTACAAACCAGTGCTGAAGACTGTAGGTAATTGTAGCACAAGAGTAAGTATTTATGTATGTAAACATATTTAAACATAAAAAGATAATGTAAAACTATGGTTTTATAATCCTATGGGACCACTGTTGTATATATGGTCTGTCAGTGACCAAAATGTCATTATGAGGTACATGACTGTAATTTTCTGTAATGTGTGTTCCAGCTCGGGCACTGCTGGGAATATTGGATCACAGTACAAGTCGTTTTTTTTCATCACAACTGCAGGAAAGTTACTTCAAAATGCATCCACTATTATCTCACAGAGTATAGCCTCTCATAGAAAGACCATAAGAGTAATATCTACAAAGTGGGTCTGTTTCTCACGTTACCCTTCTTTCTATGACAGCATGTCCACTTGTTGTATATGGAATGCCATTATTTGCAGTGATCTATATAGCTTGAGTTTTAAATCAGTATGCTTTTATCAAAGGGTATATCTTTTTGTTCTCATCTAGAAACAAGTAGACAGAGTGCAGTATCCAGTATTGCTTACCACCATATACAAGGTAAAGATTCATCACAATTTACCAATACTCTGAGCAATTTAGTTGCTGACAAATATAACTGGCTATTCAATCTTGGGTAAATCGCTTCCACAGTCATTCATTAGGGCTCCTATAATAAGTATTTTAGATCCCTACTTAGCTGGGTTGCTTTCATTTCTAATTCACAAAGGTTTAAAACAGATTTGAGAGGCTGATTATGCAAGGGTTGGGGTAGAGTGGAGAAATAAGAGGGCTTTGCAACTGCCTGCATTTTGTACATACACATACACAGTATTACCAGACCTGTTTCTGAATAAAGAGACCAACCTCTTAGTCCCTCTGACAATTGTTGTCAGGACTGAATGGCACTCAGTTTTTATCAAGCCTCTTCTCTGAGTTATTGAAGCATCCCATAATATCAAGTAAGTAAACATTGTCGTGCATATAGCTCTTGCCATTATCATGGAAAATAGCAAGTAGTTCTCATGAACTTGCACAGGAATGGTGCAAGTAACATCCCTTTCATAACTGCAACGTATCCACACCATTTCATTTATCTAGCCAAATAGATACACAGAAAGACAGACTATTCCCTTTATATCTATTGATAAATTTTCTTTCATATGACTGCTGAGAACTTCACTCCTATAAGCAGTTAGTCCTGCTGGTTGAAGAAAATAGATACATTATCTGAAGTAATAGATAAGTCTCATTAACAAGATGGAATAGACTAATTCCCAGCATATCTCCCGTGCGTGGGAAAACTAAATTGTGAAGTAGAGCAGTAACACATCAATTATCCTTTCTGCATGGAATTAGACGAGTCTCACTGCTACTTTATATCACATTATGTAATTTTTTTATAAATAGCCATTTATGTCAGATCATTTCAGTTTGCTGCCTCATTAAAAACAGATAGCTAACACTTCTAGGTTACTAATCAGATTTATTCCTGAAACTACTTAGGAATCCAGGTAGTCCATTTGAATTTACATGTCTACTTAAGGAATCCTTTTTCTTACTAAAGAAGCAGTGTTAATATATACTTAAAGAGGTGATGTTTTATATTAACCTAAAAATAAAATGCTATACAGATAATGATATTATAATTTTAATGAAGATCAGCTTCTACCAACTAAAGTGAAGCTAGCTATCACCATTTAGAATAAAGTTTTTGGAGATCTTGTGTTAAATAATGACTTACAATCAGTTTAAGTAGTTGATCAGGTTTGTCACATCAAGTTATCATATGTGAAATACTCAAAAACAATTTGGTTTCTTCAGTAGTTTAAATCTCTCATGCTTTTTGTCTACACAGTTAATCTTTATTAACTTATTATTTTCACAAAACAGGAGTTAAGTTAATGAAAGCTTGAATATGAAGAATTTGCTTGCTAAAGTAAATAATAAAATCTAGTATTTATCTGTTTTAATTTATTGACTGTAGTAAAAAATGAAACACCGTAATGACAATAGAAATGCTTTGCAAATTATAAAGTGATATTTTTAAAAAGAAGGATATAACATTGATATGTATCTTAGTTTTTAAAAACATCTCACTTATTAACAGAGAGAAGAATAAGCATACATTCTAAAGGTTCCGGGTCTCATATTAGTTTCAGCCCAGATATGATTCAGAGGGAGAAGGAAGAAAGTCAGAAGGAACATTCCAAAATTGGAAAAGTAGTAAAAAGGAAAGTGCCCCGTAATTGACACCCGTAACTCTGCAATCATGACATTGCTGCTGTGCTGTATTTCATAATCTATGTTTCTTAGTCTGCCCAGGCTTTCCTAACAAAATGACACAGACTGGGTGGCTCAAACAATGGAAATTTATTTTTCACAGTTCTTGAGGCTAGAGGTCCAAGATCAAGCAAGGTTTCAGCAAGGTAGATTTCATTCTGAAGCCTCTTCTCTTGACTTGTAGGAAAGCTGCCATCTTGCTCTGTGTTCACAGCCCCTCTTCTTTGTGTAAAGAGAAAGCAAACATGATGGTGTCTCTTCTTCTAAGAGCACTAATCCCTTCCAGTCAGGTCCCCATTCTCCTGACTTCATCTAACCCTAATTACCTCCCAAACACCCCATCTCCAAATACCATTAAAATGGGGCTTAGGGCTTCATCATATAAACTTTGGAAGGGCATAAACATTCGGTCCATAATATCATGAGATCGAGTGCTTTTGTTTTTTACATCTATGACAAATCAAGTTTACAAATATTTATTGAGTGAATGCAGAAGGAAAGTCACGATGCTTGTGGTGTAATGAATAGGATGAAATACATATTTTAAGATTCCTGTCCTCAAGGAGTTTATAGCCTGGTTGAGAATATAAGAAGTGCACAAGAAGAAAAACATGCATCAAATGTAAATAATAATTCAGAGTGAAAATGGAGATGTCACAAGGCAGCATAGTTCAACCCTAAATGGGCAGTTCTAAGGGACATTTTTGCAGAGGAGATGGAATCAGAGTCCTGAGAGATGGTCTTCATAGAAGCATGAGAAAAGAATGCCCTCCTGTCATTCACTTATTCACTCATATTTACTAAAGGATATTATGTGTCAGGGGGTAGAAATACAAAATTAATAGTGCAAAGTTTAGTATATGTCCTCAAGAAGGCTAGCATCTAAAAAAAAAAAAACAAGAAAAAAAAGAAAAAACCACTAAATTCAAGATCAAGTCTCCACTCCTTAAATAACTTACAAGCCTTGCTTCTCCAGTGTGGTTCTGGTTTTTCCCATATTCATGCTCAGTCTCCGGGAACTCCATTCATCTTTTCAGAATGCCGGTACTTTCTTCCTGCTGGGCCTTTGCACAAGCTGTTTCCTCTACCTAGAGTACTCTTTTCCCAATCTCCATGCCATCACCTGTTTTACTAATTCCTAATTTCTCATCTAAGATAACACTTATTCCAAAATGTTGTTCCTAAACTGGCCATCCCTCCAAAACCAAGATCTGGTGATCTTTGCGTAGTGCCTTCTCTCGTGCTGCCCCATTCCGGGCATGTGGTCACCCTGCAGTGGAACTATACAGTAGTGTAATTGGAGGTGAACATCCAAGGAGCAGTTTTAGGACTTTTCCTCCATTTATAAAAACCTCAGCTGGATGCGGTGGCTCACGCCTATAATCCCAGCACTTTGGGAGGCCGAGGTGGGTGAGACACCTGAGGTCAGAAGTTCAAGACAATCCTGGCCAATGTGGTGAAACCCCGTCTCTACTAAAAAGGCAAAAATTAGCTGGGCATAGTGGCGGGCACCTGTAATCCCAGCTATTCAGGAGGCTGAGGCAGGAGAATTGCTTGAATCCAGGAGAAGGAGGTTGCAGTGAGCCAAGATCGCACCATGTACTCTAGCCTGGGCGACAGGGCGAGACTCCGTCTCAAAAAAAAAAGAAAAGAAAAAGAAAAAGAAACCTCATAGCATATTTGGATTCATGATGGAAAGAAGTTTATAAGTAGAATTCACTTATCAAAATGTCTAAAATGAAGAGAAAATGATTGTTCTCCTGTGGTTCTAGGCCACCTAAAGAAAAGGTTGTTATGTTACTATCTAAACACTCTACTAAAAAAAAAAAAATCAAAACACTTTATTTCAGAGTTGTAATAATGCTAAATACATCTAAAAATTAAAATATAATTTTAAAAAATACTTTGGACTTCCCATCTATGAAAATGTGGGTAAAACAGTAACATTATTATCCCACAGTTGTACTATTGTTGATGATCTAACTCGCTCTTGGCTGAGAGTTTTCATTAAGTGCACTAAATTTATCCACCACCTGTAATATAAATACACTCTGAGTTTTTAAAAATATGTATCAGTGTACAACCTCTAACTTAGATGTTGTTTGCATCATAAAATAATTCTCCCACTATTAAAGCCCTACTAGAGTAGTTCTCAGAATAATGATTTCCTTCCTTATATTTAAATTATTATTCAACTTTTTAAAAGTTTAGAATTTGTGCAAATTCTAAGGAAAATGTTTGTCTCTTCAAAAAGTATCCTTCTTAATCTTCTCTTTCCTAAGGCTGTGTCAAAGCTGCATGTCACAATCTTTATCCATTTTACAAACAGCACACACCTGAGGATCTCACCTATTTTAAAGTTTAATTGTCAGACTCAAGGATATGAAAATATACATAAATATGCATAACATATATACAATACACTAAGCAAAATAAGTTTGATTTTATGACATCTTTTCATAAACGTGCATTTGGAAGTTTTGCATAAGAAAAATGAAGAGTGACTCTAAACAGAGACGATCATTGCCAGTTTCTCACTGCAGAATGAAATATTTTTTCTCCTTTACCCTATAACCTAAATATCACACTGAGCTTAAGGATGAAGCTGACATTTTAAAAGATCACCAAAAGTGTTCTCTTTCCAATTGCAATTATGCCCTCTCTCTCAGTGGGAGCCATTGTCTGGGTCTTCTCAGCTCTCTAGCATCTTTCTGGCTTGCTTTCATTACCCTGATAATCTATTCATTTGCCGCCCAGTACTCATTTTATGAAAGATCATGTCTGCCATTTCTATAATGAGTGCTTGACTTTTACTGCCAGCATAAACACATAAAATATATAATAATTAAAGTTCACTAGTCACCAAAGTCTTGAGATCCGTCATGTTGCTAATTTGATTTTTCAAGCAATTGCTTCTCTGTGAACAGGGCTGATTTTGCCCCCTTAGGCAGTGCAAGACTTATGGTTGAAGGAGACGACTCTAACCTAGAGAGATCAATTTGAATGGGCACCATATATTTCAAATTTAAGGTTCAGTTTCAACCAAATAACATGTCTATAAATTATGATGGTTCTTAGAGCCAGCAAAAATTTCATCAATATTTGAACATAAATGTTGTTCTAAATGTTAAAGATTAAACAACGTGCTTTTCAAAACAGTTAAATGTTATTTAATTGTGTAGCTTTTATGGAGAATTATTTAAACTCTAAGGAAAAAGTTAATTGGAATAACTACGGGAGCCTACATTACACAGATTGGAAACTTGACAATACGTTGACTTACATTGAGTAAGGACAAGGTTCCAGGACACCACTTGCTTATTTTGAACACACTTCCTTGTTTTGATAACATTGGCAAAGCCCCCTACGTGCCTCATGATAATGAATTCATCTGACGTTTACTCTAATCACAAAGTGATTAATGAACTCATGAGATATTCCCCTGGCTCTCCGGGGAAATAAAGATGTGTTATACAAATTGTAATGTTTGTAAATGGATACAGTGGAACACATGTTAGCCAAGGGACTTGAGTAGCAGCCTCTCAGTTTATAAAGAAGCAGGAAGTAAAGAGGTGCTTCCATTTATACAGGTTTTCTTTGGAGATAATAAAGATCTTGATGGTGTATTCAAAAAAAGTACGGAAGCCAGAAGACCCGAGTTTGAAAGCAGAATATATCACTTTCCAGCTATGTGGCTTTGGGAAATTTTTCTTCACCTCTGAGCCTCAATCTCCTCACCTGTAAAAGGAGAATTAGTAATATCAGGCTTCCTAAAACCTTTTACAAGAGTAAGAGGCACAGGGTCGAAGGCAGGAGGGGTTTGAAATAATCAGTCAATCAATATCATTCATCCCTCACAAGGTTAAGAAGTAAATAAAATAATATGCACTGTTTTTGAAAAGTCCTTTATAAACTGCAGCATCATGCATGTGTTTATTTTTGCTATTCTTTTGGAAAATAGGTACTCTGAATAAAGTTCACAGGGTTTTTTCCCCCTGTACACAGAATGGATGCCTTAGGAAGACACTAGTAACTACATAAGGACATAGACATTGTTTTCTGAATAAACCAGATCTGACCAATTAAGTACTTTATCAAATTACGTTTTTCAAATTTGAAAGTAGCATATCAGGTTTGAAGCAACACAGGAAACTTCTCTTTTTAAACAGGTCTCTGCTATGCAGCAGCCTTCAGCAATAACGGAGTTTATAATTAAATCCAGCCTGTCTATTCAGCCCTGCAGTGGAAAGCTGGGCAGGCCACTTCACCTCACTGGCAGGAGTTAAATGTGATCCCATCTCCCAGGTCCTTTCCAGTACTAACACATTGTCATTCTCATTAAGCATGTGTAGTAATTCTTTACCAATTCTGAAAAACTTTTAATTAATTTACAGTACTTCTGGTCACACATAATTAGAAACCATTTTTATATCTTTGATTAAAAGAGACACAACCTTTTCTGCCTCAGTTCATCGTCTTACCCATTCTTAGTAAATCATAATCACTACCCTGGAATTTCTTTTTTTTTAGGAGTGTAATATCTGCTCATATCACCTTGACTTCAGGCTCAAGCTCCCATTGCCTAGAAAATGATTCAGCAAATGCAACCCTCAGAAGACAAATACTACCTTATCTTGTATAAGTGAGGCAGTCACTCATTTGGAACATGGGCACTTCCAATCTCAGAATAGATGCTCAGATATATATTACAATATAATCAGAAAACCAAATAAATTCAAAATTCACTTGAAGGATTATGCTGCCATTGTTAATATACAGTGTATATGTGAAATTCTTTCTCAGCGTGGTGAAACGTGGACTCAACACATGATCACTTTGTACTCATTTAAAGATGCACACATAATAACATTACTACATGTTAATTAATACATATTAATACACTATTGAAAGAGCACTGGAATAGGAATCGCCATCTCTGGTTCTAAAACAGACATACTTTCTAGTGACAGGACTTGCTAGATCACTTAAACCCTCTCAACTTCAATATCTTTATCAGTGAAATGAGAACTTATTGACTTATAGAGTTATTTTCTCTGAGGTTTCCAAAATAGGTCAGAAACTATAGCCAGAAGGCCATTCTGGCAGCTTGCCTGTTTTTACACATAAAGCTCACTTGTTTACTTACTTTCTACGGCTGCTTTCACACTACAAAGGCAGAGTTGAGTAGCTGTGATGGACACCATATGGTCCACAAAGTCTAAAATATTGGCTATCTGACCCTTAACAATAAAAGTTTGCTGACCTCTAGTCTAGAAGATGATAGTTACGAATTTATCTGAAATACCATGAAGTGCTATTAACCTATATGATAGAAACTCTTTGTGGATTGGAATTAAGCAACTGCCATTTGGCTCAACTAGCTAGGAGAAATATTTAAAAGTTCAATTTAAACAAATGAAATAGCTCCTAATAGTCTCCCTTCCACTATTTGGTATTACTGAGGTATTAAATGCTATCAGTAAATATTTGTTGCATTGAATGTTACCAACTGATCAACTAAGAGATTTTGCTTAAGAAAAGTAATCGATTGATGATTGATTCACGGCAAGTTGATAGAATTGGGTTTTACAACTCTGATATGCAAATTGTAATATTAGATATGCCAATCAAAGTGCCACTATGCTTGATTGTTTAAATCTTAATCTTTGAGAAGTGATTTTGCTTCAATGCAAGTTTACCTACATTTGCCAAAGCTAGGATGAAAAAATTGATGAATGAATGAAAAACCTATTGAGCTAAAGTTTTTCTGAAAATCATCTGCATGCTATTATTAATACTTTCTCAGTAACCATGGAGAGGAAAATGTTGTGAAAACCCAGAAAATGAATTTAATAATGCAGATATTCTGAGCCAAAATAGATCTATTCAGTGTGTGAAAAAAATAATTATTTTTTCAAAAATTTCAAAATTTCTTTCTCAGTGATAACTGACATTAAACAGTATTGAGTAATGGGACGCTCTCCTAAATATCTTTTTAATTTTGGTTACATAAAATTCATAAGTATGTACTGATAAAATATTTTTGAAATATTAAGATGGTTATTTTATCCTCACGAATCTCTACCTCCAAGTTGCCTCAATACTTCCAAATTAAAGAAATACCTACAAGGTCTCATATCATAGAGTTTCTGTCATTACATAGCTAGAATTATCTTTCACTATGACAGGACAAGAAGCTTGAAGACCTAGGATGTAAGAAGAATATTCAGGAGAGGAAAGGAAGCCTTACATCTTCTGGCCAGAGTATTCTAACAGAGGTCAGGAGAAGAGAAAGGCAAGAAGAAAGCATTAGATAGATTGAAAGGCACAACAAGGGTAGAAGACCTATTGCTTCTCTTCCCATTAGGGTCTCTGGGGGAGTTCCCAGGGCACACCAGGCTCTTTAACAACAGAGAACACCTCAAATCATTAAGAACGCCAGAGCAGCAGGGTCAGGAAAAAGCACAGGTTCAATCATCATTCCCAGGCCTCCTTTTCTTTCCTGTGCCTCCCACGCTGAGTTAGAGCATATGGACCTGTCTTGGGCCCCTCCACAGTGAATAACAAGGCGAGGTCATAATACCATCTGGAGGGCTACAGGTTCATCAGGGCCTGGACAAAGAAAATGGCAGAAGCTCAGAAAGATGTAGAGCACCCCAACAAACCAAAGGAGCCTGGGGCAGCAGGGAGGAGCCCATAAGCCCTCCATTAGCCAACTTTTAGCACCTATAGCCTCTGCAGACTTTAGGAGCAGTCACCTATTAATCTCTAAAACTGAACCCAAGCCCATCCCACCTCAAAGGAGAGCTGTCAAAGCAATTTCAAGGACCTGCAGGAGACCTTTCCCCTAAATCCCCAATTTCAGGGATCTAATGCTGTCCTCCATAAATCCTGATGCCATCTTGAAAAAGAGTAAGGGAAAAGAGAAGAAATGGGAAGAATTGAGTAATTCTCTCAAGTAGATTGAGCTAAAGCTAGAGGATACGTTAAATTATTAGATGAGATTAAATTTTAAATCTTATTGGGCTAAATTTAGTTTTTTTCCCACTGCTCAGTAGTCACAGTCCTCCTGAGGAAGATCAATTAAGATATAGAGAAAAGCTACATTTTCTTTGCATACCCAAATTGTAGCATGAATAAATTTGCAATCACACTATAATTATATTGTTTGGTTTAGAGGAAACATATTGATGAGAGGTTTACTCAAGGTCTAAGAAATCTCTGAAACTAAAGAAGATAGCTTTTCTCTGCATACTTACGTATAGAAGCTGTGTAAGATAATGGAGAGAAATGTGCTAGAAGGCAGACCTGAGTTCTAAGCCCAACTCAACTGTTTACTATCTGTGTGAGCAACTTAAAAAGTCATTTAAACTCTACAGCAGTGACATTGTGTGTTCAATGTGAAAAATCTAGGGAATCATTATGCTAGATTACTTAGTGTCTTCATCTATAAAATGGGGGAGGAGAAACAGACAGGGAAGAAATAATGTCTGCAACCTTTTCCATTCTAATTTCCTAGTAGAAATAACTAAAAAGGCAGGTGTCATTTTTCTTAGATAACCAATAACCAGTAACTTTTTTAATTGGGTTCGGTAGGAATTCACATATGGGCCATGATTCCAGAAAAGTTTGAGAGGAACTTACTGGCAGCTATGGTATTTAAGGACAAAATTAGAGTGACCTATGTGGGATTAGAAATTTGCATCCAACTTTCAGCAACCTGTTTTGTAACAAATAAATTAATTTGAAAATCATTTCCTAGAATAGTGATTAAAAATGGTAAGGAATCAAAAATTAGTGTGAGTCTCAAACACAAATGAGGCTATTATCTTCAAAGTAAGTAAAAGGCTCTTCAAGATGAATGCCTAAACCTGTTGGATTTCTTTAATTTTAATGTGAAAGAAGGATCTTTTGATTCCCCTACTCCCTTCCCCTGAAATTTGCTCATTTATACCAATAAAGAATTCAGTGGGTGCAAGATTGATCTATCAGCCATTTTCAAATTGCAAGTAAGTTTTTTGGACTTCTAAAATTTCTGTTCAATGAGATCACAAATGTTTTAATATTTTGGATGAAAAAAAGGAAATGAGATGTCCTTGTCAGTGAATCATTCATTGATCATATGGGCATATAATTCTCCATTAAGAAATATGTGCCAGAAAGAACAATGGTCATACGTGTGACAATAATAAGTCTAGCTTTAGAGTTGGAGTCGCCTTCCACGTGCCAAGCAATGAGCTTTTCATGCATCTTGTTCATTGAGACTGTCATGTGTGGTCTCATTAATTCACACCACACTAACCCTCCAATGTAAGTGTTGTTATGTATCATCAATAGGAGGAATTTT
Source organism: Rhinopithecus roxellana (assembly GCF_007565055.1). Lineage (NCBI taxonomy): Eukaryota > Metazoa > Chordata > Mammalia > Primates > Cercopithecidae > Rhinopithecus > Rhinopithecus roxellana. The sequence continues at coordinate 5,665,991 of NC_044550.1, forward strand.
TCTGACTATACTCCAAAAAGAGATTTTAGCCATTAGTTCATCACAACCTAATAGCTAAACTTATTTCTAATGGTTTACATATTTACAGCCCCAAGAAGTCTATACTTCAGCACTTCAATCCCATAGATTAACTATAACCACAGTAACTCTCTGCTCTCTATAAGCAAAGACTGCCATCTTGTGGAAATTGCACACCAAACAAACATTGTTATTCCATAAACTCAAAAGTTTTTCTTGTATTTATTAAGAATTTTGTAACTGGATTTTTGCATTGTCATACATATGCGTGCGCACACACACACACATTATTGTTGCTTATAATTACAAGATACAATTCTCCTTTAGGTGACTTTTCAAGTTCAATTTAAAAGGGCCAGTGCTTTGGGAAGATTGAAGAGAACATATCTCTTTGTTTATTATAAGAATTCATCCTGTTCATCTTCCAGGCAGTGCATTATATTTTACCACACTTCCTTTACCTAATCTTTAAATTGGGTTTTTGTTAAATCATAAAAAGGAGGCCATGGTGAGACCGTTCTGATGGAATTTCCAGGAGCACTACATTTTGTAGCAAAATGTTATGACAGAACTCTGGACTTAGAGAACACTTTCATTCCCTTCCAACACTTGTAGCCCATGCCAGCCTGTATTCCTGGAATCTGTTGTCGGGGTGACTGAGGGGTCATACGGTCCAATTGCTCTGTACATCCCCAAAGAAGAAATCTCCCTGCAATGCCCCAGCCACTTGTGCTGCTGTGAGCATAAAATAAACCATACAAAGAGACTTTTGTGGCATAGTGGTGCTTGAAGCACCTAGAGAGGGTGCTTCCTTCTTTCCCCTTGGTGATCTCCTATCGCTCAGCTGGCTGAACCTAAAAATTCTGCAATTAAATGCTTTTTTTTTTTTTTGGTTTAAGGCTTTTAATTCCTATTAGAATTGAAATAGGTGAGGTATAATATATATATAATATATATGAGGCATATATATGATGCATATATATATATATATATATATATATATATATATACTTCAATAATTATTTCTAAAGTCAAAATATTTTCCAGGTTTAGAAAGAATTAGGAGACAAAAGTAAATACGTGAAATGCAAGAGCCCCAAATACCACTGAGAAGAAAGTGCAGGCAGTAAATCAGTTCCTGAATGAAGGAATGAATGAACATGAACTGAGGGCATTAAAAAAAATGGCTTCACAGTGTCACTCAAGCCACTCTGATGGAATGTGCAGTCGTGGTTTAGAATAAATTTTATACCCGAGGAAATGTCTGGAATGAAGTCATTCTCAACTGTTCATTAAATGGATAGATGAATAAAACAGGAATGGAATAAATTAGAAAACAGTATCAATCGTAAGAAAAAAGAATAGGATCTGAGATCAGAGTTTAGGATTCATGTACCAAAAACTGTGTTAAGTACATCCCATCAATAAATATGCACCTGCTCTGTAGTAGGCAATATGGAGGATGATGAGTACACACTCTAGAAAATGGAACAAACTAATCAAGTAATTATAAATAATGATAAGTGCTATGAAGGAAAATTCTTACACTTTCACAGTGTATTAGTTCATTCTCTCACTGAAAGAAATACCCAAGACTGGGTAATTTATAAAGAAAGAAGTTTAATTGACTCACAGTTCCCCATGGCTGGGGAGGCCTCAGGAAACTTAACAGTAATGGTGAAAGGCACCTCCTCACTAGGCGGCAGGAAAGAGAATGAATGCCGAGCAAAGGGAAAGCCCCTTATAAAACCATCAGATCTCATGAGACTCACTCACTATCACAAGAACAGCATGAGGGAAACCACCCCCATGATTGAATTATCTCCACCCGGTCCTGCACTTGACACATGGAGATTATTACAAGGTGAGATGTGTATGGGGACAGAGAGCCAAACCATATCACACAACTATTGACCAATACTGTGTGATGCAAATAGGAGAGCAGGGAAATAGGATCTCATTTTGTGCCCAGCTGTATTATCATTAAGCAAATGTTGCTGTGGTTGCCTTTTATATCTACAAGTACTTATAAACTCAAATTTAAGAAGAATTATTTGTTCAAAAATGATTAAATTTTTCCTCCAAGGTATTCAATGGTGCTCTGACTACCTAGGGCCTTTAAAGAATGTGCCATTATTTTTTATTATTACGGTAAGAATGCTTAACATGGGTGCTATTCTATTAAGAAAAATTTTAATGTACAATACAGTATTGTTAACTATAGGTGCAATGTTGTACAGTAGTTATCTAGAACTTTTCCCTCTTGCATAACTGAAGCTTTATACCTATCGATTAGCAATGCCAACATCATTTAAATGATATTCATTTAAATAGGCCAAGAAAGTAATTTTGATCCATGATTACCTCTTTGTGTACTGCCTAACACAGTGCTGGAAATTTCGACAGGTAGTTGCTTCTTTGGATCAAGAGATTATTTCCCATGTATATTTCTTAAACCTGTTACTTGGAGAGCAAAATGAGGGAAGGGGAATGAAGGTCATAAGTTTGGGAAATGCTGAATTAAACAAAATCATGAAGTTTTCTTTTCTGCTGGTCTTCTGAGCGTCTTTAATAGGCTGACATCTTTGTAAATTTCCAAGAGTGTGTTTCCTGGAATTAATAACCACAAGGCCCTTTTTTTTTTTTTTTTTTTTTTTTTTTAACAGAAGCTTTCTAGGTACTGGTTTGCTGTGAAATGCACTTTTGGAAATTCTGGAAATGCAAATGGCTTTTTCTGGAATGGAAGCTGAAATAAGGGTGACATATAACCCATTAATATTTATAATCATTTTAGTAAATTCAGTTAATCAAATTCGTTGCTCTTCTAGAGCAACACTCTAGACAGATACATTTCATAGGAAGCAAGGAGAAAAGGTCCAGGTTGTGGGGGAGGTTTCAGTACAGTCTCAGTCCTGGAGTGCTGGCACGGGGCACCAGAGCTGAGGCTGTGGGAACGTCTGGGAGAGATGACAGGGACGTGAGCCCAACCCTCCACCAGAGCCTTGAGGGCTGGTCTCACTCTTGTTTAACTCAGGTTAAACACTGACCCCACTTCCAACGCCCAGAATCTTCTTTCCTTTATCATGTTGCTTGTTCTTCTAGCCACATGGATGACATGAAACAGGTAAAAAGGTCATGGAAACTCCATTCGTCTCTCTTAAGTTTTAATCAGTCTCACCCAAAATAATCCAAGACCTTGGGCCAGAGTACAAATATAGGTTCACATACCCTAAGTCTAGTTATGTAAAAATTACACATTAAACTGAAACCTGTCAGATATAATATATTCTATGTTTTTATCTGGACAAATATACCTTCATAACCCCTAGGAGGCCAGGTTTAGGTTTGTATGTGACTAGCCAGGAGGTCTGCACCGACCCAGGAGCACAGGGCTCTGGGACTCTCTCTTTCCACCTGCAGCTCCATCTTGCACACTGAAGTGTCTCCTACCCAAGGCTGTATGCACCTGAGCTCACTCATCTGAGCTCTGTCCACACTCTCTACAAACTCTACCCTATAGAACTATGGTGCACCCATGGATGTAAGATCTTCTGCCAGGAGGACAACCCTGGGAATAGGCTTAGCAGGCCCTGGAAGCACTAAGCTGTTTGGCCAGGGAATTCCAGGGAACCCAGAGAACAATGCATACTCTGTGCAGGCACACAGCCTTGGCCTGGTCTTCCTTGCCCTGTGAAAAAGGGCATAGCGGGAGGAGGGCCACAGCTAGGCTGGCCTCAGGTAGAGCCTAAGAAGCACTGGAAATTGAGAATAATTCCTGTATGAAAAAACATGCTTTAAAAAGCTGCAGTCTGCAGCTATCCTCAGACTCTGGGGAGGGGAAAAAGAAGAAGTAGAAGAAAAAGAAGAGGGTTTTTCCTATTTGAATTTAACTACTTCTGAAAGCCTCTGGTCAGCTTTTCTTCTTGTTTTCCAAGGTAAGATTACTTCCCCTTTGGCATTAAAAGGGAAACTAGATGAGTTGTGCGAAAAACCAAAAAAGATGGATTTTATCAACTTGAAACTTGTCCCAAGGCTTTCTCTCACACTGTGTTAAATAATAGGTCTTCTTAATTGAATTTCTTTGTGTGTAGCATATGCTGGGTGACATTATGCCAGCATCTTGCTCTAAGCAGCAAAACGTTCTTCATAAAAGCATTAAGATCCAGAGTATCATTCTGGATGCAGGAAAGGAACACAGAACTGCAGCAACTTGAAAGCATATAAAAACAGTGCCTCTGAAATGTGATTGTAAAAACACACTGCAGCAAACCAGGAGGAAAATATTTAGAATTATAGGATGGAACCAGAAGAAGAAGAATAAGAAGAAAAGCAGAGAGGAAGCTGGGAGGGCGGGATGGGTGAAGAGAGAGAGGAAAGCATTGTGGTGCAATGCTGTCTGTAGAATCAATGCAATGATGACTTTCCATTTCCTGGCATTCCATCTACAAACAGATCTATATATTCATTTCCCGTTGACAGCCACCATCCTACAGAGGTGGGGTTATAAATGGATGTGTTGTGAACAAGGGCAATAACTATGTCTGTAATAACACACGCTTATGTTCTTTATCCCAAGGATCCTGGAGCTTCAGCAGAATGGTGACATGGACATCCTGAAGCACAAATGGTGGCCTAAGAATGGCCAGTGTGACCTGTACTCCTCAGTGGACACAAAGCAGAAAGGAGGTGCCCTGGACATAAAGAGCTTTGCAGGGGTCTTTTGTATCCTGGCTGCTGGAATTGTCCTCTCCTGCTTCATAGCCATGCTGGAGACGTGGTGGAACAAGAGGAAAGGCTCCCGGGTTCCATCAAAAGAGGTACTTGATTGAGAGCTTTGGCTCTAAATTAAATCAACAAGCAGGCTGTATTTCCAGGGAGGACGAACCCAGGGAAGATAATGGGTCGGGGGTGGTCCTTGTTTCTTCTTTGAAGATTAAAAACAAAGTTGGGAAATACATAAAAATTGGTAAGATCAATATCAATTTCCATTTTAGGCTATCCCTAGATCAGTAAAGAGGAGACTATAGTATTTGAAAGACTTAGAATTTCATATACCATAATAGGCTTTGAAATTCTCTCAAATCTCAGAATAGATTTTAATTCAATAATTTTTAAAGGCCATGATTCCTTTGACAAGTTCACAGAGATACTTACCATTTTATTTCACTTAGTTGTTTAACTTGTAAGTAAATTCCTCGTGTCTCTAAGACTAGCCCCCCAAAAATACAATACTATAATAAAAATGATAAGAATTTTCTCTTCACCACTAGACTGCCTCCTTCTCTACTCATGTAGATCAACAGAAGCTCTTCGATGGCCCCAAGCTTATCAAATCCAAAATCCACATCATGGAAACATCCAAATTTCAATTTTTCTCCTTTACTCTGGAGTCAGCTTAACGTCAGGGCCATATTAAATTTTATCTCAATATCTGAAAGAATAATTACAGAATTACACATATCTCTCTTGTAGTGGCCTGAGTGTTGTTTTCATCATGAAATATAAGACTTATAAATTAAAGAAAATCTGAAGTTAAATCTTGATTCATTTATCTTATTTCCATTGGACCAATGGGGTGAAAATGTTTTAACTAATGAGGTCATATTCACTAAAGCTTCACAAATTGAAACAAAAACCGATCTGAATTTGCTAAACGATTTGATTTGATGGATAGCTTCAAAGAAAGTTTTAAACTTTCTATAGCTAGAACTTGGCTGACTAACTGATGCCTGAGGCGAATCCTGAAAGGATCTGCTTTAATGCACAATAAATACGACTTCTCATTTGCATATGAATTGTTGCATGTTAATGTATTTTTTTCAAACAGGGTGATTTCAAAAGTAGTGTAAGGATTCCTTCTTATCACCTTATATGCAAAATTGATCAGCATCATTTATAAGGAAAAGCTTGGCTTTAGCAAAGATGAATTTTAGCTTCCTACCTGTGTGAATGAGCATACATTCTAAATATGTGAAGAATGAATTATAAATTAATCAAGTCTTATTGTAGCATTTTCTTTGTGGAATAAGCTTCTGGTATCTCTGTTGACATTGATTCAATGCAAAAGACCACATTAATGCAACATTATAGCTGAGACTTCATATTTTTAAAAATCTGGAAAGTAAGGACTCCCCAAGCTCCTTATATTTTGAATTACTATACATGACATTAAAATTTTGCATTATTATATCTGTTGATGGATGACTACATTACAGTTGCTGTGGGAACCATAAAATTATATGTCTCAATCCTCTAAAGTCTCAGTGATAATATTGCATAAATGGATATTTTTTATTGAATTTTGAAATGAGAAGGGAGAAGGAAAAACAGTGATGCACATCAAAATATTTTTCACTGAGGAACACTATAATAGCACAATGGAAAAAATACATACTCCATTCTAACTTGTGACAGCTAATCCAGATCCTATAAAAAAAATTTTCTCCTCTTTTGATTAATAAATATTTTAAATTCTCATAAATTTAACTTATTGAGTTTGGCTATAAATAAGACTAATAACAAGGATAATTTTATTTCCTTCCAGTTTTATTTCTCAAATATTGAGAAATTTTTATTTCTCAAATCTTTAATACTCACTTTTAGTGAAAATTATAAGGAACTTATAAATTGGTTTCAATTCCAAAAATCTGAGATTTTACTTATATTTTTGTTTATTAACTGCCTTCTTACCAAGACGCCATTAGCATAGCTTAACGCGTCTTTGGTTTTGAGGTCAGTTAGCATAAAGCTGGCCCTAAACTAAAGCTATCACTCCCATGCCCTGACTTGAAGGGGTCCCTAAATATCTCACTGACTTCACAATATTGACTGATTCAGGTGCTAGATACCTTGAGTGCATAAAATCCCTCAATTAGAAATTATTTTGTGTTGAGTATTGCTCTCTCTCAACAATCTCACATATCCTTGGCTTACAAGAAATAACACTTTAACAGTCACTAACACTTTAGTATGAAATAGTTTACTATATCATTTTCTTTCAAGAATGGAAACTTAAGGTTAGGAGTAAGTGGTTGAAAGGAACCAAAATTTAACTTGGAATAAGACACCCTGAAAAAGGAGGAAGCATGTATAAAGAAGACGTGGGGTTAGAGTTGCCAAAACCGTATTTTCTATTGGTACAATTTTGCCTGGGCCTGTCTTTCCTAGAATGGCAATCACCCATCAGCTGCTTCCATATCATTGTAGTTGCATGTGGCATATGATCACTTTAAAACCTTTACTGCAAGAAAAATATTTATTATAGATAACCTTATCTCAGAATTGGAACCCCCAGAACCTAGCACAGTGCCTGGCTCATACTAGGTGCTCAATAAATATTTGTTAAATGGATAAACCACAAAGTTCAGTTAATTACATGTTTGCTGAACTACTTTTTTTTTTTTTTTTAACCATCAAAGCTAGTACTGATGAGAACCTTATTTTCTTTTTCTTCATCTCCAGGATGACAAGGAAATTGACCTGGAGCACCTCCATAGACGTGTAAATAGCTTGTGCACAGATGACGACAGCCCCCATAAACAGTTTTCCACCTCGTCAATTGATTTGACCCCTCTGGACATTGACACTTTGCCAACACGACAAGCACTGGAGCAAATCAGTGATTTCAGGAACACTCATATTACCACAACAACCTTTATCCCAGAGCAGATCCAGACTCTTAGCCGCACACTGTCAGCTAAAGCTGCTTCTGGTTTCACTTTTGGCAACGTGCCTGAGCACCGAACTGGCCCTTTTAGGCACAGGGCACCTAATGGGGGCTTTTTCAGGAGTCCTATAAAAACAATGTCATCTATTCCTTATCAACCAACTCCTACCCTGGGGCTCAATCTGGGTAATGATCCAGACCGAGGCACCTCCATATGAGCATCAAACAAATCTCTTCACTGTTTCTTTTTTAGGACTCCCTTTGCAAGGAGCAACTGTAATATTGTGGGACTAACATGGATGTAACGTTAAAAAAAAGATCAGGATTATTAGTAACAATTCTAGTATTTTCCTCCCACCTTCTCCCTCTCCTCTCTCCTCTATTATTTTCTCTCTTTTCCCCTCCCTTCCTGTACATTTTCCTCCACTTTTTTTCATTACTCAACTTGTTCCCCAAGAAGGTAGTGTACTAGGATCCTATTAGTCTGCTTTTCATATACTGTACATCAAGTATAGGAAATGTGCACTGAGTATACTAAAAGTATATGCAGGATTAATTTTACATAAAGGCCTCTTCTGTAACATTTCTCTATTTTTAGAAATACAATTGCAATAACTTCAGTCTTTTTACATTCTTCTGCTGCATCCATACAATGCTCCACTGCTGTTGAGTGTCCTTTAACTGTGGACCAAAGGCAACCCCTGCAGTGATTATAAAACAATTTAAAGACCATTCAGGCCACATAAGATGAGAATGCAATTTTGTAGGATTACAAAAAAGCCATTAATATGCCAGTCAAGACTACAGTTAAAACTACTCTTGCACTGCAACAGTGCATATGACCTTTATGTGATTGTACAGTATTAAAAGTTTTTTCTTATGTACAGTAAACTTTATCATATGGCAGAAGCCTCTATTGTGTTAAATAAATTAGTATTTCATATATATACATATATATGCACCTATATAATGTGTATATATATATAAAAAGGCGGCCATTGCTATTGCAATTCATTTAATAAAGCTTTAGTTTAAACAAAAGTATTGTATACAGGAACTATGTATAGTGCAGGGGTTCTTTTCAGTTAGAAAAGGCAGGTTGCTTTAATGTTATTCTGACTCGCATTGTTTGCCAACAGAAAATATTTTATACTTTTGTTATTAAAGCATCCAGGGCAATTTAATATTTGTTCCTAGATGTAACTCATTTGAATAGGTTTTGCATTTGTTATTCAGCACTGTATAAAGCTAACCTTGATAATTTTACTTTTAATTAATTATCTAAATGAAAAATGCTATTAGCTGAACCACATCCACAACAGCACATAGAGCTCTAGGAGAGTTGAAACATAGATCGTTGAAGGTTAATAATCCTCTTCCAAAGCAGCAGGTCAATCAATACAATTATGATATTTCGGGAGGGGTGGGAGCCCTAAGAACTATTGATGTGGCCTTAAATTACTGTCATTTATTATCCTAAAGAAGAAAACATAATAACCATAATGGGCTCTCAACTCAACCCCCTTTTTTATTTAGTTCTATTTGGAGGAGTTATGTATTTTTTACATTAGTGCCAAGTATATAGAAGGATGACAGCAAAAACAGTGCCTCTTTGTGCACAACCCTTTTAAAGTAGCATTCTTACTTGTTAGAAATGTAGGATGAACTTTGTTTGTAATCCTTAAATTAAAATGTGGTAAGTAGGAAACAAGAACTTATTCTGTGTTTTTATGCAGCCATACACTTACTTTAATCTAATTCATTCTGTGGCTAGGATTGATATAGGAATCAACCTATGTGATTTGCTTTAGGAGAAATTAAAAGGTATATTCTTAAGATAATATTATATTTTGATGCTAATTCTGTTCTGGGGAGCATCTTGTATTGTCACTGTTTTGTACTAAATCTTCAAATATTGTCTACTGTGTAAGGCAGAAAAATTTCTTATCATGCAAAAACCATTTTGTTTCCAGGGTAACAAGTACCTAAGTGCATGCACAACTTGTTTTCCCTTGTAACATTCATGATCTCATTTACAACTCTGATTTTAAAACAAAAAAATCTTTACAACAAGCTATATAGGGACATACCAGATGTGGCAGTGATTTTAGCTATCAACAAACTGTTAACCATGTACAATATTTAAAATAGGCTTATTTTGATGTATTGCCTATTATACAAACACACAAAACATTTTTGGAGGCCTCAGTTATGAGTGACAGAGCTTTCTGTGTATAATTTGTCTAAATAATTTGTCTAATAAAAATGTTTTCTAAACTTGCTCTCATACTATTGAAGTCTTAACTGTAAGATTTGAAAATGTTTACTCTCTCACAGATTGAACTAAATTTTTCTAAAAATTTATCTTGAGTTAATTAAAGCATAAATCACATTAAGTTTTACTAGCAGAACCATGCCAAAATGAGTGGCTCTCTAAAACATTACTAAGTGATGTCCTAAACCAGTGAGAGACTGCCTTTCTGCTATTTGAAACTATTTGAAACAACAATATATTTGTTTTTCTCTGTGGATGTCTCTGTGAGCACTTTTTTGGGAAAGATTTATCCTGTTTCATATGAGCAATGCAAGCATGATAATATCAGGGTGAGGGTGTGTTACATCAAAAAAAAATAAGAAAGAAAAGAAAATTGAGGGTAATTATTAAACTTAGGATTTATTTCTTAAAAATTGCTTTGCTAGAGAACTATTCATCATGTTGAATCTATTAATTTGGGAATTAATTTAGGCTCTAAGATTATTTCTAATAATTTCCCTGCATTTGAACAATATTTAATTATTCCAGCATCTAACACACCTAAGGGATATATATCTGAAAATGTATTTTGAAAACATAATTTAGGAAAAAAAAATAGTTCTCTATTGTTCTAAAGTTCCATCCAAAATAATTCTTTGAATTTTGGAACTAAGAGGAATTTTAGAGATCTAGACTATTGACCTCATTTTACAAATCAGGGAACATAAGATACTAAGATGCTGTGATATGCCCAAATGTTTGACGACCTAAAATGTAAACTGGGTCTTCTTTTTTAAAACTGCCACCCTTCAATGACACCAACATAGGTCCTCATGGACTGTAAATATAGGCTCCACCTTCTCCTGTCACCAAGCCTAGGCTACAAATCTCTAAGATCATTCCTTCCATCTGATTCCACTTTTACACATGGGAAAGTGAGTACCTCAGGTTATTTACCCAGAGCCATAGCTAGTGGCAAAACTAAGGTCAGTTCCTGTTTCTGTCTGCAATTGTTTTTTTGGCCCATTGTTTGTCCTGGTTTGCAACACTTAGACCAACCTGGTTATTTCACTACAAGACAAAATACCTTACATCCACGTACTTTTATCCTACTCAAATGTCCAGTTTACCCACTGGCGAATCATTAAGATATCTGGTATCACTGTACCACATCAGAACTTATGCACAGGTTTTGGTTTAATCATACATACTTAAAGTTATAAGACTGCCTTCTTCCTCATACCATTAAACTACAGGCAATTTGTCATGTTCATAATCGTGTTATTTTTCATCTCTTTTAGTTTGGGATTGGCTGTCAACTGAATAAATAATTTTAAAAATAGACTTTACCGAATGGTACTTTGCTTCATCAATTTAAATAAAAAATGGGAAGATCCATTTACCCTGCATGATACTTGTAAACCACACAATTGAATAACAAGTTATTACTGTTTTATAATCAGAATTTTCAAATGGTGAAACACATTCTGGATTATGAGTATAGTAAATCATGCAGAGAAGAGATTATGTGCCAGTAAACATAGGTTTTTATCCTTAAATATAAATGTCATGATGACTGATAAAGTACAATGAGCTCACTAAAATTTGGCTTCCTTCTAGAGTACTTTTCTTACAAAAAACAAATCTTATAGCCAACCCTCATGACCAGATATTAATAAATGATTAACAACTATGGCCATAATTATCATTTCAATGAAATTTGGTAGACACCCTGTCAACAAATATTTAAGAAGATACCCTCTTATGAGGCAGCATATGTGAGCTTCCCTAGGTAGAAATTACTTATCTGACACTGAAAAGTCAGGGAATAAAGCTGGAATTTATAGAAGATTTGATAGATGTAATTCAATTCTACTAGTGTTAACAGAGAACCTATTATTTTGAAAGCCACTGTGCTAAGCAGCTGGGCATGGCAGAAATGAATGTTTAGGAATGGGTCTGGGTGTGTTCCAACACTCATCTCTCTCCTGGCTCCGTATCAACATTCAGGATACGGAAGCTATGTGACAGAATGAGTCACCCCAAACCAGTCCAGTCTTCTTGGTTGGGTGACTGACTAGAGCAATTCATCTTAGTAGCTCTCAAGCACCAACTGAAACTGTCTTCTTGGTTCAGACCACCTCCTCAAAGAAGACTTGAAATTTTACCAACATGCCAGATCATGAAGCCAAATTTTCAAAAATGTGAAAATTCCTATAAGCCATGGAAAATTACTATCTAACCCTTCATCCTTATTGATACCTGCATACCATTCAGAGACTGACTCCTACCCTTAGGTGTCCTCATCAGAATAATGTAGACCACAATAACTCCTTTTCTATCCCTGCGAATCTAATGAGTTATGACAGTTCAAGCTCTGCAATGTTTCAACTTGCCTCAACAGGACAAAACATAGTAAATCTTATTCAGGCTCTTTTTCATACTGCAACTAAAACTCCGTGCTACCTTTCGTGTCTTCTAAAACACAGGATGCAGTGTGGCCCATAAACCCAATGAATGTAAAGTATCCTTCAGGCTGACCACCATAATGATAGCCTCCAACCCACACTTACCTCCAGGAGACTAGAAACCTCATGGTTTTGCTTCATTGTATAGAGCTGCACAGTGGCATGGAACAGTTAAAGCACATAATGATTCAGCCTACCACTGGGATAGAAACAGATCAAGGAACTATCTCTCATTTCTTCACCTGAGTTTTTCAAATTCTTATTTTTTCAATAGTATCCATTTGCTTTGTTTCCATGTAATACTGATGACAAAACAAAAATTGTTCAAATTTGAGAAATTTTTTTCCTATGGAAGGGCTCTATCTTGACTTGCTACAATTTAGGATTCAGTGACATCTTTTGACTAATTTTGTATCATAGTTCCTAGAATTTCTTCAGCATGAAGAAGAGAAACTAGTTGTGCTATTTGAACATATTACCCACCTCATGGTATAGACGTAGCTTGCCTAGTCTTCATGAGGAAGGAGGACCCGGTTTTCTTTCGGAGAAACCCCATACGTTCCTACCTTGGAATAAGCAACACATTTCAATAGTCTCGAACTATTCATGATGTGGTTGAAAACTCACAAAATTTTCAGGACATTAATTCTCGTTAATTAAAAACAAACTTTCGTAACAGCTGCTTTACAAGGAGAAACATATGTCACAAAAACAAAGAACGATATAGTGTCAGAACCAGAGAAGGGATGACAAACATTGCTTTTAATAAATATTTTGCCAGTTACAAGATTTGAGATATGAGTAGAAGGCAAACTTTAATTTTTAAGTTGTTATATTTTATTATTAAATTGCTGCTACTGAAAAAGTTTAGGAATTAAGTAGCCTACTTAAGTGGCTGTTTTTAATTTTTAAAAATTGGACATCAATATTATTTTTTAAACACATAGATACATATATGCAAAGATAACCCATAACTCCCTGAATTTGAAAAATAAACAAATACAACTTGCATATTCGCTACACAAAAGAGCATAGTAGGAGGCCTTTAAGAATTAGTTCTTCTAATATGTAATAAAATAATATTCAATTTACAAAAATTCAAGTTATCTAAAGCTTTCAGGATCACAGCTATTTCCTGGAGGCAAGGGTATCAGCATCTATTTCATACTATGTAAAAAGGTATCTGATTGTTAATATTCCTTTCCAAAATTAGGTTGACTTTAAAATTAAATGCTAACCCTCTATTAATATCTGTTTACAAACGTTGTCTATAAGATTTATTGCTAGAAATAAAAGTACACTAAAATTAAGTTGAAAATAGAAGTTTCTCATTTGGCTTTTTTTTTTTTTTTTTTTTTTTTTGAGACAGAGTCTTGCTCTGTCACCCAGACTGGAGTGCAGTGGTATGATCTCGGCTCCCTGGAACCTTCGTCTCCGAGGCTTAGGCAATTCTTGTGCCTCAACCTCCCAAGTAGCTAGGACTATAGGCATGTGCCACCACGCCCAGCGAATTTTTGGTATTTTTAATAGAGATGGGATTTCACCATGTTGGCCAGGCTGGTCTTGAACTCCGGACCTCAAGTGATCTGTCTTAGTCTCCCAAAGTGCTGATATTACACCACGCCCAGTCTTATATCATTTGACTTTTTAGTGCTAGAAATAGTAACTGAATAACTAATATGCCTAAGTACTTCTCTAGACACTGTTTTTCAAAAAAACTTTGAACATACCTGATTGACGTAGTTGACATGGGGTATGTAATACAAAACTCTATTCACACATGATGTTTTTTAATGAGTACAATTCTTCTTTCCAAATCAACTTATTAGGAGTTAAAAATAAGCAGTGCAGCAATATATACATGTAATTGGAACTCTCAGATTGTAATTCTGCATGACTAAACATTTTTAAATTTATTTCTCACTCACTCAGATTTCTCCATGGAAAGATAGTAACAATGACCATAAACTGAGTACCATATGTATGAAAACCCCTCTCACATTTACAGCCTCCAAAGTTTTTGATGTGTCCAATGGCTCAATCACCAATCATAAATATTTTTAATTAGGTCTCTCTCATCATTAAATGAAGTTTTAGATTCCTACTTCATAACTTCATAATCACCAGCTTGTGTCTCTTTCTCTTTTCTTTTTAATGAGTTTAGTACCGATACAGAAACTTTAGCAAGGCTTCAGGGAGAATGTTGGGAAAAATACAATCACATAAGATCAATCAGTCCACCAACAAATACTTTCTGAGCACCTACTATTAGCGCGGTACCCTAGGGCAGAGTTCTCCTAACTGTTGTACCAAGCCAAATGCTGGGCCAGCTATGCTTCCAGTGTACTGAAGCTTTGATCCTCTCATTTCCTCATGGTGGCCGGGAGGAGGGGGTGACTGGGCTGAAATTCTGCCTGTGAGCAGCTCTGCCACCCAGCTTCTCCTGAGAGAGCTTCCAAAGTTGGAGAAACAAAATATAAACATTGGAAAAGTGAAGTAAAAACTCATCGTATAAATAACATCAGAATACATGAATATAAATTACACCATGCTGAAGAGTATATTTGTCAAATTAGTGGTATAGAAAAAATATTCTATGAAAAGAGGAAAAGAATAATGTAGGCTGCAAGGTTTGGAATGGTTTCATGGAACAAGTGGAAAATTAGCCTAATCACCAAGAATATGGAAAGGTCAGAAGGATGCTTTTGTGCTGGAGGTTACAGTGCAACCATAGGACAAGCATTGGGAAGAATGTTCAGAGGCACAATAGACCACAATCTCTGGAATATGGGCTTTGTGTCAGAGAGCAGCAAAAAGCAAAGTGTGGGTGAGATTGCAGGATGCGTGAAGGCTGAGCTCAAGAGAGAACGCTACATCCTGTTTATTCATGTATTCAACATATGTTTACCCAGGTCCTGCTGTGTACAAGACACTATTCTGTGTTTTGGGGATACACCAGTAAGCAAGACAGAAATTCATGCCCTCATGGAGTTTACAGTTAACTGAGGGAGACAGACAATAAGCCAGAAAGTAAGTGAAGGATTAGTCTATTGGAAGGTGTAAGTGATGTAGAGGAAAACAAAGCAAAAGAAGAGCAAGGAGCAGGAAGGCCAGAGCAGAAGTGGGGATCTTCTATTTTAAGTAAGGTGGTCAAAGGAGGTCTGACTGATTAGCTGACATTTGAATGAAGCTTTAAATGGAGTGAGGGAGTAAATGGAGTTAGTCATGTTGCTGTCTGGGGAAAGGACATTCCAGTCTTTGGGAACAGCCAGTATAAAGGCTCTGAGTTGAGAATGTCCTGGGCATGTCTAAAGAATAGCAAGACAATCAATTCAGCTGGATTAGAATGAGTGATGGGAGAAGGGAGAGAAGAAATAACAAAAGACTCACATTACAAGGCTTTGTAGGACACTGAAGATTTGGGCTTTTATTCTGCCTGGGTTGGGAAACCACTGGAGTGTTTCGAACAAAGTAGAATGACATTTACTAGTTCCAGCAGGCTGATCACAAAGTCAGATATAAATCAGTCTTGGAATCATAACTGCCAACACTTTCCCACCCTGCTTTGATCCTAAATATTTGCTACCATTTTAAGTAGAGTGAAATAGGAAAGTGGCATGGAAGTGCCAGTTGCTGGTCCTTGAACCATCAGAGAGGTACTGAAGCTGGGCTGACGCTCACAGAGGTTCACAACCATGGAATATGTGAAAACCTCCATCAGTGGCAGTGGGGAACAACTGAAGGTTTTTAACCAAGGGAGAAACAGGCTCTTAGAGGAGCAGTTTAGAATAAGTAAACTGGTAGCGATTCATCAAATGAAATGATGAAGAAAAAGAGGCCAATTAAAAGAGCTGGACAATAATTTCGGTATGTGCTGAACTTCTGAAGTAGTCTAGAAAAGAAAGAAGGTACAGAGAGTAGATAGGTGTTGAAAGAAGAATCGAGAACTTGAAGGTTAACTGAATATAGAGTGTAAAAGAGAAAAGCAAGTCAAAGATGATTGATTTCTCAAATTCAGATGCCAGAAAGATGGAAATAATTTTACCAAAAAGTGGCAAAGTCAGAAGAATATCTAGTTTGTTAATTTTACTTTTTCCTTGAATTAGAGGGCTTGGGAGAAGAAAGGATAGAATCGAAAATCGTTTATTTGTTTTCCTTCACTGGGAGCATGAATGATGAATTTTTAACTAGTGATGGGGAACTGAGGGATCATCTAGAGTCCATAATTTTTCAACTGTGCTCCCCAGATTCCCAAGGGTTTTACTCAAGATGTATGGGGATGCCACTGGGCTGAGTTGAGGCCCACTGGGGCTCTGCTTTGATTTCTTAATTTGCAGTTGGTCCCTCAGTGTCAGTGGGGGTTGACTCCAGGACTCCCTCAGATACCAAAATCCAAGGATGCCCGGACCCTTATATAAAATAGTGTAGTATTTGCCTATCATATATGCATATAACATATGCAAATTATTCTGCATAATTTAAGTCACCTCTAGATTATCTCTAATATCTAATACAATGTAAATGCCATGTAAACAGTTGTCATACTGTACAGTTTAGGGAATAATGACAAGAAAAATGTCTGTACATGTTTCGTACAGAGTGTTTTTCGGAATATTTTCAATCTGAGATTGGTTGAATCCATAGATGTGAAACACACAGATCCAGAGGTCTGACTACATTCGACTTCCAGTTAAGATTTTGTTCACCCTCTGCATAATACATTACTGACAAATGAATAAAATCTCAAGTCAAATGTTTTCTGAGGCCTGTCATAGCATTCAAACTTAATTGTCTAATTGTTAGATTACTCTTCCTTCCATTGACTTTGGATTGTATTAAAAGTAGTTCTCTATTGGTTCTTCAAAATAGTACAGAAGAGGCCTCATCCCTTTCTTCTACACAAAATGTATCATGTTTCCCACATGGTGAATACTCAGAATTGACCAAACTGCCCTTCAATGTGGTCACAGTGACTCAAATCGCTATCTTGAAATAGGCCCAGTGTCTCCAAGGTCCTTAAGGACCTTGGCTTCTAGTGATTTAGACTCACTAGAACCAGGCAGCAGACAGACATACCTGAATAGAAGTCCAAAATAAATGTTTCTAAACACAAGCTTGTCTTAGAAAAGGAACAAAATAAAATTAGCCCAAACATTAAAAATACCTGCTATGTTCAAGCCAATATACTTGACACTACAAATCAAATGAGAGAACCATGGAATGAACTGTGTTCGTTTGCCTGTAATTGTGTGCTTTTAGTTCTGAGTCTGTTTCACCATGAGAGTTCAGAAAGAATCCACTAACACAGTTAAGAGTACTCTAAGAGACTAAGAGGTAGGTCTGAAATACTCATCATCACAAATCCTGCGACACCAATTCCACTAACACTTTAAAAGGTTAGCTTTCACCAAGCAGATGCCATCAGAAAGACGACTTAGATTTTGTCCTGGATCTTGTCTGCCGGCTTTAACCACCTTTCAACACTGAGGCCATAATCATGGTTCACTTTTCAGAGGTCAAAGCTGATATCCCAATTCTAAGAAAAAAATATCATATATCAAATATAAAACAAGAAATAAGTAATATGCATTTTTATAAATTTAAAATAACTTTGTTAAAACCTGATTTCCCAAGTATTTGAAATTATAATTCTTTACTATGTACTCTTGCCTCACAGCCTTGCTTTTAAAATATAAACCATGAATTACACACACACACACAAACACACACACACCCAATCTATCTTATAAAAGAGATTCGCACACTAATTATGTATACTTTTTGCACTAAATATCAACACAATGTAAGACTTTCAAAGTAGTTTGCAGAGGCACATGTTTCTGGACTGCAATTAATACAATATGTGCCATATATCCTCAATGAGAATTATTTCATATGTAGGGAAGTTTAACCCCTTCTCATCTGAACAAGCAAGTCACTAATTTCTGCTTCAATGTTTGTCCTCTGGGGAGGGAAGGCATGCTGACCAGGTGCCAGGCTCAGTGCTAGGCACTACATAGGTGTTTCACTTGATTCTCGTAATAACCCAGTAAGTTTGCTATTGTTGATACTAATTGAGCAGATTAAAACAAAACAAAAGTAAGACTCTGGAAAGTTAAGTAATCTGGTTGAGTTCACACAATTAGTAAGCGACCAACCCAGGATTCAAGCTCACATCTCTCTAACTCAGAAACCCATGTGCTTTCCACCTCAACGGGCTGTTCCAGGATCAAGGCAAGATGGAGGCAGAGGGTCCTACTATATCCCTTACTGATGTAAGAGGTTTGTACACTATGGGATCCATAAAAATCAACTAGTCCTCAGTAGCAACGTGTATTTGTAATACAGAAACTACAAATGGTAAATAAAAAGTCACAAAAGATGAATACAGATGAAGCATCGTAGGAGCTTAGAAAACAAACAGATTCAGAGAAACACTCTGCCAGATGAGAATCTACAGAAGAGACTGCTCAAATACCAGCACACCCGCTCATGCCCCTCTTGTATTCTTCATTTATGCTAATGATGGTGTTAGTGACCTATCTGGTCTTCTCCCCTCTTGCTTAGAGTCCCTTTAATGAAAACATTAGAAAAACCAACCCTTATTGAGTCCACTCTCCTAAAGCTTTAGTACCTGGTCCGCTTTTTCCAGCCCTGCTGCTACAAGACAAGTTTAAGCACATGCTAGCCTCTACCTGGAAGCCTTGCAGTAAGTCTCCCAAGTTTCACTCTTTTTTAGCTCACATTCCACCTACACATCTTACTAGATGATCTTATTAAATTACTTATCAGATCATGCTGCTCCATGATTTAATTTTTTTCTGTGGTATTTCTATGGCCCACTAACTAATGACCAAGCACCTCCGCTGAGATCCCTTCTGGCAGGAAGCACTAAGGCACCCTTCACAGAGAAGCAGCGTTTGAGCCAAGGAGGAAGGATTTTGACAATTGGGAATGTGAATGTAGACTGTAAAATCAAAGTGCAAAAAGGAAATAAGAAAATATCATTGACAAGTAGGGGCCAGGGAATAAGACTTTTGGCTTGAATCAGGAAGTCCCATGGAGACAGACAGAAGATGAAAAAGAAAAACCAATTTGTTGATTCATTCAACAGTTGTATTTGATATTTTCAGAGTCCTTTTTATACACACACACACACACACACACACACGCACTTACACCATAGTATCGCAGAACATACAGACATGCAAGACTCTCAAAGCTATTATAGAAGAGATATCCTGTATATGCCTAACTGTGATGTAAGGCAAAGTATGATGTGTTCCATAAAAGTGATACAATGTATTACAGAAACTGAAAGAAGGGAGAGATGATGCTCTTCTAGGTAACCTTTTACAGAAATACAGATATAACTACAATTTAAAATCATATGTAAGTACTTAAAATAGTCCAGAGTATTTTGAAAATTCAGAGAAAAGAAAGATCTTTTCTCACAGGTGATAGAATATCTTCATGGAGAAGAGAGTTTTGAAACTGAGCCTTGAAAGAGAATGTACAATTTTCACAGGTATAGACTAGAGAAAGACTTTTTTAGGCAAAGAGAAAAATCTCATCCAAGTCACCATGAGGGGTAATAGGAAGTGTATTGAGAAACATCAGATAGTTTGGCTGAAACACATGGGCGAGGAAAAGCAGGACAGAAGACAACCAAACTACAAAATCAAATCCAGCCATCTACCTACTGTTTGAGTTTCACACCTTTTACAATCCATTCTGTTTTTGAACAGCTGTGAATACTGGAAATGTGATGGTGTTTGCAATCTACTGGGGGAGAAAGACAATTTAACAGGCAATGACAATAAATTGGAATAAGTAGTAATGAAAATTCAAGGTGATTTTCCACTCAGACCAGGGCTAGGAAAAGCTCCCTAGAGAATGGGATTCTAAGTTACAACTGAGGGAGAATTGACTAATAGCCAGGCAAAGGAAATAGAGGTTGTTCAGACCGTGTGACCAGTATATGCAAAGACTTGAATCCAGAAGGCAAGATTTGTTCCAGGGACTGAGAGAAGTCAAGCTGATAAAAGGAAAATATCAAGAAAAATTTTAAAAAGGTATGGAACAGGCCTTGTAATGCTTCATTAACCATGATAAAGAATTTAATACAAATTCTTTAACAAGTAATGTTCCAGGATCACTAAGAAGTCATTGAAGACTTTAAAGCAATGACCTGATCATGTTCCTATTTTATTTTATTTTATTTTATTTTATTTATTATACTTTATGTTCTAGGGTACATGTGCACAACGTGCAGGTTTGTTACGTATGTATACATGTGCCATTTTGATGTGCTGCACCCATTAACTCATCATTTACATTAGGTATATCCCCTAATGCTGCCCCTCCCCCCTCCCTCCACCCCACAACAGGCCCCAGTGTGTGATGTTCCCCTTCCTGTGTCCAAGTGATCTTATTGTTCAATTCCCACCTATGAGTGAGAACATGCGGTGTTTGGTTTTCTGTTCTTGCGATAGTTTGCTGAGAATGATGGTTTCCTGCTGCCTCCATGTCCCTACAAAGGACATGCATGTTCCTACTTTAAAGAATCACTCTCACTGCCCTGGGGGAAACTTCGGGAATGTGAAAAGACCTAAGAGAGACAGAACAGTCAGAAACTTGTGTGGCAATCCACCTAGAGGAAAGAGTCCAGTCCATTAGTAAAGAGGTGGAAAGGAAGGAAAGAGGTGGAAAGATACTAGAGAGAGCTGTAGTGGGAATGGGGTCTGGGTCTGGGCTTGTAATTAACATCGTGGAAGGTAATAAAATCATCCAAGGAATATGTGGGTCTATTTAGCACAAAGTAAGTTCTGGACATCCAACACTGAGGAGGATCAGCATTTGATCAAAGGACTAAAGACTGTGTTAAATGGAAAAACTAACTAGCTAAAAGAAATCTGGAAAGAAAACTATAAGAGTGAGTGGTCTCAGTTGTGAAGAGTAGAGTGTATTTCAATAGGGAGTGGTCAATATTGTCAAGTGTTACTCAGCGAATAAGCATATCCATGAGAACGAGCAACAGATAGGTCTTCAGGCCCCGGGTGAGAACACTGTTCAGAATGGTGGACTAAAGCCAGACTGCAGCTGTTAGAAGAATAAGTGGAAGGACACATACACTGCTCTCCCAAGGAATATGGTGATGAAGGAGAGGTGAAGGCCAGAAAAGGAGCTCAACCTAGCAGAAAAAATGGTGTCCCAAGAGGGTGTTTGTTTCCAAGGTAGGAGACACTTGAGCACGTTTAAATGCCAATATGAAGGAGCCAGTAGAGGGCAACGGTTGAGAATACAGTAGCAAGCAGGGCTTTGAAAAGGTAAAAAAGAAATGAGATCCAGGGCACAATTCCTCTGTAATAAGAGAAGGGACACATTTTTTTTTGTAACTGCATGAAAGGCAAAAGTATAGATGTGAGTGCAAATAAATTTCTAGGTTCAATTGCCCAATGTTTGGTGAGAATTATGTTGGATTCTATCTTCTACAAGATGGAGGAGGCATCTCCTCCTCTGGTGAGCGTGACAGGTCAGAGATTTAGGAAGAATAAAGAATAGAAGAGCTATCTAGAGCAACATAGTAGAACTGATGTACAGTTTTGAGGGCTCAGCTGAGGTTAGAGGTCATGACATTATCTTGGCCTGATCTATACAGTTGCATTTTGTTTTTCAAATATCCTCAGCAGCTTCTAGTTAGCCAAGGGCAGACAGACTTGGATTTAACAGAGAGTTATAGAGTAAGCAGTAAAATGACCACTCAAAGTGGTACTAAACAAAAGTTAATTTTACTGGGGTGTCCCAGTGGTGGACGAAGTATAGTGAGAGGCCATTTTGATTAGGGTATGAAAACTGTGCTTCATCTCATCCCCACAAATCTCAGTGGCTTGATCTAATAGATTCAGAACCCAGGTTCCTTCTATCTAGTGACTCTGTTATTCCCTAGGACTTTGGAGTCCTCCGCTGGGTCTTCTGCATCCAGTTGGCAGATGAGGTAAAGCGAGAACATGGAGGATTGTGGGAGTTTGAATGAAACTGATCCGGAAGTAGTGCACATCACTTCTGCACACATCCATTGGTTGTCACGTGGCCACATCAAAACAGTTTTGATAAGCATCTGACTTGACCACCATAGAGGCATAGAGTCAAGTTAGCAGGCTTTGTAATAATCTAAGCATGAAGAAATACAGCCTAAATAAGGCAAATAGCAGTAGAAATGCAATAAAAAGCACATTGGGAGAAAACCAACAGATTTAGTGATTATTTGGAACAAGGATGATAAGCAAGGTTCTGTCTAAAGCAAAGCATTAAAAAGAATTATGGGATCAAAATTCAGGATATGAGGCCCACTCTAACCACCCTGTTCAAAGTTGAGATCCTTTCCCCTAACATCCCCCATTTACCCTTACATGGCTCCGTTATCTTTCATAGCACATGACTCCTTCTACCATACTATGTAATTTACCTACTGGTCATTGTCTTTCTCCTTCCACCATAATGAAAGAAAATTGAGGGCAGAAGTTTCACTGTCTTGTTCATTACTCTTTCCTCAGTGCTTATGTCTGGCATATCAGGGTCACTGAATTACTACTTGTTGAATTATTGAATGGCATGATTGATTAACAACGACCATTATGGTGAGGTCAAGTTCAAGTGGAAATACATGCATGTATTTACTAACTACTGGCTTAGCTGTAGAAAGGAAAAGAAAACTGTGACATCATAACAGAGATTCAAGCTAGGGTGTCTGGACGAATAGTAGATCCAGGGAAAATATTTTGTATGTGGAGTAAAAAATCATATTTGGCTTTGGAAACATCATAACTGAGATGAAGGTAAAATATCCAGGTAGACATACTAAGCAAGACATTGACAATGTAAAGCCCAAGGCTGGACCCAGTGGCTCAGGCCTGTAATCCTAGCACTTTGGGAAGCTGAGGTGGGTGGATCACGTGAGGTCAGGAGTTCAAGACCAGCCTGTTCAACATGGCGAAACCCCGTCTCTACTAAAAACACAAAAAATTAGCCAGGCATGGTGGCGGGAGCCTGTAATACCAGCTGCTCAGGTGGCTGAGACAGGAGAATCACTCAAACCCGGGAGGCGGAGGTTGCAGTGAACCAAGATCATGCCATTGCACTCCGCCTGGGTGACAGAGCGAGACTCTGTCTAAAAAAAAAAAATGAAAAACCTAGGATTAGGCAAAACATTGAGAATTGGAGTCTCAGAATAAGAAGATAATAAGAGTTTCGGTTCTCAACACATACAAAAAAGATAAGTATGAATATCTTAATTAGCTTAATTTAATCATTTCACAACGTGAGTATATATATACACACATATATGTACATATATATATAAACATGACATTGTATACCATACGCATGTGTATATATGCAATTTTTGTAAATTACACCTTAACAAAACTGGAAGAAAAAAGATAACAAAAATCTCAGGATAACAAGATGGAAAGTTATTCAATGGGCAGTGTAGTGTTGAGTAACCAAATTAAATGATCTAAAGGACATTCAAGGGTAATTAATCCAAAGGTCTCCTATGGGGTAGAACAACTATCACAATTTAACCTGTCAAAAAATATTTCCGGAAGGAACATCTTTACTGCATCACGTAATCAATATCAATGTGCCTATATAAAGTGTGCCACATACATAGCAAAAAAACAAATTTTGTTTTCTGGTGGCTTTCCTGTTGAAAAATGATCACATTTAAGCCCTCTTGTGGTGGCTCTGCATAGAAACAGTCCTACCTCTCAAGAAGTCCTGAAGCAAACTACTCCTTGACAACACAATGGAACAGCAAATCTTTTTTTTGTTGTTATTATCCTGTATCTGTGTCTTTAAGGAGCAGAGAAATAATCTCTTTTCTCCTCACAATCTCTCTTTTCTTCATATCCATCCCAGCTGCAAAGTGATAGCTAAAACACATGAATAATAGTAATACTGGTGAAAATCAGAGTCAACAAATACAAAGACTTAGACAAATGACCTAAAGTGTTTTATAATTCACATTTTCATCAGATAGCCATATAAATTATTTTAACTGCTATATTAAACGTTTGAATTGCACCTAAATTAGCAATTGTGAAATTTAATAGGAATAGACATAAGTAGAACTGTTACAAATGTCATATCTATGTCTAAAAATACTTAGAAATATTGAAGACGATGTCTGAGCTCTTCATCAGTTACTAATTAGGCATTTTTGTTTAAGTAAAGCAATTGTTAATGTCCCAGTGACAACTTCAATTCATAAAATACTTAACCTAATACTGAACTAATGCTTGCTATTACCTAATATGCCAAATGGTAATGTAGCCAGTGACTCCAGCATAATCTTGGTCAAAATCAATTTTCCAATCCAGCATACAGCACAAACAAAGTACATGCTTCTAATATTTTTGGTGTCACCCTTTTCCTTTTTTTTCCCCCATAAAGCATTTGACCGAACTTACAGTAAAACATCCAAATGGCCTCGTATTTTTCTCTTCTCATCAGAATAATATGGGACATATTAAACATTTTTGAATTTTGAAAGAAAATTCAGGGTCAGTTTATGAGTAGTTTCGAAGGCTAGTTGTTACATAAGATTTGAATATTCACATACTCCCTAAAATTGATAGAGTATAAATTTAAGAAATATTTGAACCTCTAGAGCAGGAGTCCCCAATCCCCAGAGCATGGGCCAGTACCAATCCACAGCTGTTAGGAAATGCGCTGCACAACAGGAGGTGAACGGGGGTGAGTGAGCCCTGCCTGAGCTCCGCCTTTTGTCAAATCAGCATTAGATTCTCATAGGAGTGTGACCCTATTGTGAACTGCACATGTGAGGGATCTAGGTTGGGCAGTCCTTAGGAGAATCTCATGTCTGATGATCTGAGGTGGAACAGTTTCATCCCAAAACCATCCCCATCCCCCCACCTCAACTCCTCCCACCCCGTCTCTCACTCCCACCCCCACCACTACCCTGTGCCTATCCGTGGAGGAAAAATTGTCTTCCACAAAACCTGT
This sequence comes from Rhinopithecus roxellana, assembly GCF_007565055.1. Taxonomy (NCBI): domain Eukaryota; kingdom Metazoa; phylum Chordata; class Mammalia; order Primates; family Cercopithecidae; genus Rhinopithecus; species Rhinopithecus roxellana. The sequence goes on from NC_044550.1 coordinate 5,691,426, forward strand.
CTCTGGTGTCAAAAGGGCCACTGCCCTAGAGAGAATTTCAGGAAATTCCAAGCATTCTAACAGATACAATAAAAAAAAAAAAAAATGAACAGTTTCTCTGTACATAGTCAAAATAAAAACATTTTTCTGAATTATTTTTAGGACAAATTACAATAAAATGAGCATGACTTATCCAATATAATAATCTACAATGATTACTTAGAATCTAAAATAGAAAATAGCGTAAAATAAAAGCAGTCCTGGATTTACAAGAAGTTCATTTCCAGAAGTTCACTTTCAAGTCATTTAAACACATAATGCATTATTCCAAAGGAAGGGAAAAGGTACAACTAATGGTTGCTTCTTTAGGTTAGCCCTCAAAAAATGTTAGTTAACTATAAATTGTTTTTTCAGACAGAGTCTTGCTCTGTCACCAGGCTGCAGTGCAGTGGCATTATCTTAACTATAAAATTATTGAAATATTTAAAATAACATTTTTTAAAACAAATCTTTTGACATTAAACATGTTCATGTTAAAAGAGAAAACATAATAATATGAAAGAACATAAAATGTTAAATGTTTTTAGAATATCCTGAGAAAACAGATTTAGTGCCATCCTAAAGAAATTAGAGTCTAAAGCCAGGGTTCACATCTGCCATTTGTCAGCTGTGTTACCCTAGGCAAGTTACTGAATGTCTCTGTGCTTCATTTTCCTGAAATAGAATAAAATAAAAATAATAATAGAACGTTTCTCATCATATCTGAAAGGATTTAATGCTTTAATAGATGTAAAACACTTAGCACAGTTCTTTGTTCACAGTAGGCTCAAAATAGTGTTTTAATGTTATTATTCTGTACAAATTTCTGTTTAATATAAGTGGCAATTAAAGATTGATGCTGCAAGAGTATAAAATACAATAAAAACTAACATTTTACCTTCCAATCCAGTTCTAAAAGAGCTTTCTTAGAGAAATGTACAAATGAAAACATATGCATTAATCACCCTGTTATTTAGCAATTTTTGTGCAACCTTGTAAACCTGCAATATAGAATAAAAAAAAAACCTTTAAGACATTCAGATTTTGGAAGTATATATTATATTCCATTGCATTTAAAAGCAAACTCATGTCAGGGTCAAAATTGTTCTGATTATGTACTGGAATATGTTTTATCTTAAATATGTCTAGAACTTTAAGAACTTAAGGAAGCTTCAGCAACATTATAAAAAGATCATATCCAGGGCAAGTTGAAAATTGGTAAGGCTAGTCTGTTTATAGAAGCTCTACCAAACAACCACTAAAATTACAACCTCTTCAGACTAAAAACAGTCTTTATATTTGTTGTCCAAAAAAAAAGAAAGACTGCTAACTTTAAGGAGATTTTCATTTTTAAAGGTTTTATCCACTAAAATGTGTTTGTTCTTCAAATTAAAATCGAAACAGAAAAAGAAAAAGAGGCAGTTCCTTGCACCCTGAATGTTAGCCAAAGTAGTGACAATTACAGGGCCAATTGAGAGAGTCCCTTCTTTTTGTTTCTCCAAATGCTCACCAGGAAAGAGAAAACATTCACGGGCCTCCTCCTCTAGTACCGACTGACTCCCTGCTGTCTTTTGTAAAGCCAGATGGTGGCGCTGTGGTATCATTTGTTGAGAGTTTAGCTTTAAAGTCTGTTTTCTGTCAGTAATAGCGTTGCGTGAAAAGTCTCAGCCCTCTTTTGAAAAAGAACGTATTTTGAACAGACTTTATTCTTCCCTTTAATGATAAATAAGCCCATCATTTAAGCCCTTTAGGTTGTTTTAATGTTTACTATTTGTAAAAGAATGTATCTGAAACTTGTAAATAGAGATGATTTACAGTGTACTTTCAAAAGGGTTGAGAGTAGGTAGTGGTATTTTGTGTCTGTTGTTTTTTTAGTTCATAAAAATAAAAATGAAAAGAAATGGAAATATTTTGTGCATATTATTTTCATATATTCATAATTTCTAAATAAAGTCTTATGACACCTCCAAGCCCCAACCTGCTGCCCAAATCATCAGAAAACAAAGACTTTTGTTAGCAAAAGTTAACTCAATTCTAATGTCACTTCCCTCTCTAACCCTTTCACCAATTTTGGTGAGAATGCCTGTTCCTACTGAAAGTGGTTCTACGAGGCTAGTCTGGTAACACACACATCTGTGCCTTTAATTGTCCCCCACACTTACCCCTCTCCTATGTGCTCTGTAAATTTCACTAAGCCACTTTCTTCTTGGAAGCCTGGGTTTTACCTGACCTACACCCCCAAAATGAAAACTGAGAACTGAGTTAGGCCAATGAAAAATTATGAATTGACCATTTTCTTCCTCACCTACATTAGGCCAGTTTTGCATTGGCCTAACTCAGCTTTGGTTCTCCTTCACCTTTGGCTGACCCAGAACAAAAATAATGCTGGGAACCCTAACACACCCCTTTCACCCCACTTTTAATTCTGAATAAAGTGAATGTCAGGATAACACAAATCAATGCAACTATTGGAACATCAGGTCCAAATAGACATATGGCAGGTGAAAAATGAAGTCCAAGAAAGAGAACACATCAGAAAGAGGCCATGTGCAATTTTAGAGTCTAGACAACAGGGGCATTTGTGATCCATGGTGAAACCTCAGTCTCACCCGGGTTGCCTTGATGGATGATGGAGGGAAGGAGAGGACGATTCATGCTCGTTTGAGTGCCAGCTGGAGGTCCCATCTATTCCTCTGCCCACTGCCATGGCCACTGCTCCAGGTACGACTTCAGGTTCCACAGATTTTCCCACCTCTTCTAGGTAAATTGTGAAACAAATGTATGTACAGTTTAGCCATAGTCCTTTATAAGCATCTTTTTAACCTATTTTTCAATGGAAACTGCATTCTCTTCTAAATAAAACCTTATGTTCATTCCCACTATGCCAAATAAATTAAAGCAGTATTTGAAACATAAATGTATTGTATAACTTAAAATTCATAAAATTTACTTATTAAAAGCCAAGAAATTAGAAAAATGGATGACTGTTTCAGACCAAAGACTAAGCATTCAGTTTATTTTGGGTGTTTTGATGGATCCACATACAAAAGCTGTGTAAGAAAGTGTCCATACTACAGAAGTTAAAAGAAGCCACACCTAGCAGGCTTTGATGATGCCCTCCTTCCCTAAGAGATTAAAGAAAAACATCACACTCAGAGTAATTAGATTCTGATAATGAACGTTGAAACATTGATCTATAGCACACTTTGCAGACCATTGTTCTAGAACAATGCCCTGACTTTTGTGCCTAACTCTGTTTTGTTAGGCAACTTCCAATTCCTCCTATGTGTGGAGTTGGCCTTAAATGACAGATCATATTTTCCAACTTGGTTCTATGGGAATTTCAACCATCATTGATGCTTGTCTGTAATTTAACATGCATTCTCTCTATATTTCTGTTATCCTAGTTCTAATTGTCTTCTGAAATTGTAATATTGAGATACACTCAAAAACAAATGATCTGAGAAAACATCTTCCCAAATTCCATGATGCTACTTAGTACTTTTGTGAACAACAGACGTAAGTCAATAAGAATTTTCGTATGTACAATGGGAGGAAGCTAAGCCTCAAAGCTTCAGAAGCACCAAGGACGTAGGGAGACAGAAAACATGATGAACGCCCTCTCTTCATGGCATGCTTTTCTCATCCAGTTTTCACATTTTAGTGCTCCTCCAGAACCTTTAAAATCAAAAAGGAAAAATGAGATTAAAAAGGGTGAAATACCAAGAATCTTCCCTCTTTTCAGGGGTCAGTTCTGAGTTATAATCCTAAACTAATGTGGAATTGTCTTAAAAAGATAAAGCCTTTCTTATTTCTCCCATCTGCAGGAAAAAAAAAAAAAGTATGATTTACTTGATTGCTGACTTTCTTTAGGGATTCTGTGAATGAGATGATAGAGTATAATTTGTTTCCATTGTGAGTGCTTCTCCAAACTATAAAATCAAGCACCTAACAATTTTATCAGGGTGTCCCTAATCTTGAGCATAAATGATAGGTTCCTTTTAGATGGCAGTGATACGTCTGTGGAGTTTTATTTCCAGGGAGACAGGGCAGGATTTGCTGCTATGCAGACTGAATAATGTTTGAAGCCAACATCATGTCACATTTTGTGTGCACTTTCCAAAGATTAATCCAAGCGTTACAAATGGGACACAGACTGCCATTGTCCCAAGGACACTTTAATAACCCACACCTACAATATTCAACCTGTTGTTTGCATAGGGACAACTTTGGGACACAAAAACCCACCAGAACGACTTAGGGAAAGGAGCCGTGGAGAGGCAGAGACCCAGGCGCCATGGCACCTCCACATCTCATCCTTCATAGCAAATGAGTCTGTTTGGAGTTTATTTATGCCTGAGGATGGGGGTCGTGCAGCTTGCTTTCTTCAAAGCGTCTCAGAGAGCCTTTCTTAAATCTCATGCCTGCTAACTCAGTTTCTCACTTCTGTTGCACTTTGGCAGGGTTTGCCAACTTGCAGATAATTTTTGTTTTGTTTTTCATAATGTAGCTTAAATTAAAGAACATTATTCCCCTCAGAAATAAATTGTGCCCAGCCAGTTTCTTCTTTCATTTTTCTCCCCACCCCCCTTCTTTCCTCACAATTCCTTGCATCTGTTGTTCTACTAGGATATTCTTCACGAATGGAGGACTCAGGAGAAAGCTTCAGGATGAAAAGATTGTGAGAGGCAGATGAGAAGATCTAATAATTTTCACATTCCCCAATGTATCATCTTTAAGTGCTCCTTTGAAGTACTTATTATTTACTTTAGAAAACAAACTGTAGTGGTCTGGTACATCAAATTGATAACTAAGTTCCATATTGAGTTCAAAATATCAGTAACCTACTTTTTCATGTAAGAAGATATTTTAGCATAAAGACAAAAAACTAAGAGATACAATGAGCAGAATCATAGTTATGATATATTTAATCTCGGGTATAATATTTTGAACAGTATCATAAAAATAATTTCTTTTCATAATACATTATTACTATAGTATATAGTAGTGTGACTATGACATGTAGAAAAAATTCAAAACCAACAGAAATCTTTAAAGGAAAATACTTTTGGAAATCACAATAAGGCAAAAAGACTTACAGAAACATCATGAAGAAAAAGATTATGTATATGTATATTATATATATGGTATACATTATTTTTTAAAAGGAACCATATATTATATATATAATATAATTATATATAATAAAATACATTTATTATATATTAAATATATTATATATACATATATAATTACATATATTTAATTTCCACTTTAATGACAGGTTTCCATTAGGTGAAAGAGATAGAATCAATAAACGGAAAGGCAGTAGTGTATATTTTGCTAAAGAACATGGTCCTTCAATTTAAACTTAAGCTTGGTACTTTTTAAAATAAGTATCAATAAATTTATTGAAATACAGCATTTCAAATTTGCCTTTATTACTTGGTATAATTTTTAGCTAAAATTATTGTATTTATTTAATAGATTATTTGATTACCACTCTTGTAAACAGGTGAGCCAGTATAGGCTTCTTCTTAACTTCTATAAATGTTATTAATCCCGAGTTATGGGATTAATCCCAATGTTATTTAAATGGGAATATGTGTATAATGTCAAAAGTCTTAAATGCCGGTGCAGCACACCAACATGGCACACGTATACATGTGTAACAAACCTGCACGTTGTGCACATGTACCCTAGAACATAAAGTATCATTTTAGAAAGAAGTCTTAAATGCAAGTATATTATCAGCATTGGTTCATGTGAAAACCACATGTAGACTGTTTTGACTTTCTAAGCTTAGTATGAGGCAGTAAATGTACTGCAGCTAGTTGGGGAAAGCATTGAGGAGTGTGTGGAAGAATCCAAGTTTCTTCTCTACTCAGCAACTCACAAGGCTGAAGTCACAGTGTTGGCTGAGCCGCCTTTCTGGAGCCCAGAGTTCTCTTCCAAGTTCACATCGTTGTTGGAAGAATTCAGTTCCTTCCACTGATGGGACAGAGGCCCCTATTCTCTTACTGACTATTGACATGAGGCCCACTCATAGCTCTTAAAGTTGCCCACAGCTCCCTTCCAGGTGGCCATTTCCAGATGCCCTCCCAGGCTTTAAATCTCTTTGACTTCTGGAAGGGCCCAGTCCCTTTGAAGGGACTACCTGATTAGGTCAGACCCACCACCGTCATTTGGTTTCGGATTAACTCAAAGTTGACTGATTAGTGACCTAATCAAAGATTGATACTCCCCTAGAGTCTTCCCTACCCTCAAGGAAGGAGGATCATATAGAACTCATAGAGCAGAGGGGAATTTTGAAGGCCATCTTAGAATTCTGCCTACCACAGAAGCTAATTCCAGACAGTGAAATGGTTGCAAAGGAAATGAAGTTGGAGATAGGGAGAGAGGAACCTATGTAGAGTGGTCAGAAAAGGAGTCTCTGGAGCAGTAATTATTGATCTGAGATCACAGGGCACAGAAGAAACCGGTCATGGGAATGTACTCTGTTTGTTTGTTTGTTTGTTTGCTTAAGACAGAGTCTCACTCTGTCGCCCAGCTGGAGTGCAGTGGCACTATCTCGGCTCACTGCAACCTCTGCCTCCCGAGTTCAAGGGATTCTCCTGCCTCAGCCTCCCAAGTAACTGGGATTACAGGCATGCGCCACCATACCTGACTATTTTTTATTACTATTATTTTTAGTAGAGATGGGTTTCACCACGTTGGCCAGGCTGGTCTCAAACTGCTGACCTCAAGTGATCCACCTGCCTTGGCCTCCCAGAGTGCTGGGATCAAGTGAGCCACTGCACCCAGCCAGTCATGGGAAAGTACTTCTAAAGAGTGTTTAGCTATTCAATTTAATGCACAGTCATGCATCATTTAAGAAAGGAGTATGTTCTGAGAAATGCGTTGTTAGGTCATTTCACAGTTGTGTAAACATCATGGGGTGTACTTACCCAAACCTAGATGGTATAGCCTACTCCACACCTAGGCTGTATGGCATAGCCGATTGCTCTAGGTTACAAACCCTACAGCATGTTACTGATTAAATGGTGACACCATGGCAAGTATTTGTGAATCTAAACATAGAAAAGGCACAGCAAAAATGTGATATTATAATCTTACAGGACCACCATTGTATATGCGGTCCATCATTGACCAAAATGTCATTATGTGAAACATGATTGTATTACTGTAATAGTGTTAAAACCCCACTTACATGTCAAAATAGGTGCTATTTTTTAAGGTTTTATGAGGAAATTCCTATTCGTAATGCATGTTTTAAAATAAAACTTCTTTTTCTAGAAGCTCCAATGAGTTCCTGCAGGACAGAGAACCTGTGATGTGCTTGAGCGTGTAACTGTAAGCTACCTTTCTAAAGGTTCTGCAGAAAAATGTGTCTCAATAGCTATTAATGGAGAGATGCTGAAATGATTTGCCCTTGGAAAGATACAGAAGAAGGTCCCTGCAAATTTACAATTATAATTTCATCATGATGGTGGCTGGTGTCAGAACCACTCACACATTTACTCAAAAAGCATTTGTGGTAGGATAATTTTAAAATATCAATTTGTGTTCTACTTCAGCGTTTTTCCCTCTTTTCCTCCCTTTCTGCAAGCTCAGAGTCAAGGCCCTGTGTGCCTCTTTGCCTGGGAGATTTTGCAGAGGGGAAAGCACAGTTGTCAGCTACTTTTCCTGTCTTTGATAAAAACTTAATCAGAGAGATAATGTTATAATGTTCGCTCTGAAGAGGCAGAGACACCAGAGAGTTATTCGAAAGACATTAAGAGAGAAGAAGGAGAAAACTTTTCCCCAGAATGAAAAAAAAAAAAGAGAGGAGCAAAGCCGGATGCGGTGGCTCATGCCTGTAATCCCAGTATTTTGGGAGGCCGAGCCAGGTGGATCACCTGAGGTCAGGAGTTCGAGACCAGCCTGACTAATATGGCAAAACTCGTCTCTACTAAAAGTATAAAACTTAGTCAGACATGGTGGCGTGCACCTGTAATCCCAGCTACTTGGGAGGCTAAGGCAGGAGAATTGCTTGAACCTGGGAGGCGGAGGTTGCAGTGAGCCGAGATCGCACCATTGCACTCCAGCTTATCAAAAAAGAAAAAAAAAAAAAAGGAGGAGCAGGGGTCAGTGGGTTGCAGAGATGGTGCTGTCAATAAAAAAGAAAATTGCAGATGCCACAGGAGCTCAGAGGGGAGGGGAGGCTCTGTGGTGTGGGATCACAGTCTTTCCAAATAATCTTATTTCCAAAACATGACCAGAAATAGCAAAGCCAATAGACCTGAAGAGACTCTTCCTTCAGCCTGGCACAATAAGCATCTTAATAGATAACCAGTATGAACCCATGTCCTGAGGGGCCTCCTAGACAAGATGACTGTGTTTAGGAACCCAGAATCTTGGCACAAACCTGGTTGGAGGAAAAGGTGAATGAAAACCTCGGGAATGACTATAATTGAATTCCCCAAGTCATGTTTAAATACACATAAGTGAATAGAGCATGCATTTATGCACATCATATTAAATACATATGTACCAGGTGCATCCAGAAACTGCTTAAAAAAATCTGTCCTTTTTAACTCATAACTAAGAAGCAGAAGTGTTCCTATGTGTTATTGACAACACAGAATAAACCTTACTAGTTTAAATGATTTAAAGCAGTTCTATGCTTTAGAGATTTCAGTCTTTCTCTACCTTCTCAAATGCCACTACCCACCCTCAGAATAGGTCATGGTATGGCTCAAAGAGAACTGGACCAGGAAGCCAGAGGCCTGGATTTATGTGGCAACCATTGGTTGAGTGCTCTTATGATGCAGCATGCTAGGGTTACAAAGATACATAACACCAGTTCCTGTCTTTTACATTCCAAGAATGGAGAAAACCAATACAGAGAAAAAAGCAGGGGGTAGGCAGCATGGCAGAGTGGTTACTCACCAAGGCTGAGAGAACAGGAGTTCCAATCTCAGCTCTTCCACTGCTTAGCTGTCTGATCTTGGGCAAACCATTTAAAGATCCTCAACCTCAGTTACTTCACAAGTTAAATAGCTTCTACAGTTAATAGGATCTATTAATAACTTCTGCCTCAGTATTATTGTGGCTAAAAATCGTGTTTATAAAAGTTTACTGTAAATAAGTCATTGCAATGCACTGTGTTAAGTATCATGGGTATTGTATTTATTTATGTGACTCTAAATTGATTCCTTCAGTCAACACATATTTATTGAGGGCCTACTATGTTCCTGGATTTGAGTGACAAAAGTCACAAACTCTCCAAGACTGCTTCCTTTGTAAAATGAGAGATTTGGAATAGATAATCCCTAAAGTCCCTAAAACTTGGTCATATGCTCAAGGGGAAACTATAGAACTGCAGCCCTTTTTTTTTTTTTTTTTTAACAAAACTCTTTAGATTATATCTACATAGGCATATTTGGGGTGGGGGAGAAAATCAAAAGAAAAGAACAGAAAATGTTAAATTGAGCCAAGTGACTATTGATTTTTTGAATAAATAGAAATAAAACTTTTGGAAGCCAGCTAAAAACTAAAATTTGATTAATTACAATACTGAACAATTCCAATCAGTGAAATAGAGACTATGTGGTTATGTGGTATATTTAATCAACAAAGATAATCAATTAGTATGATTTAGTTAGATGTGATATCTCAAGTATATCCTTTGGTTCTTTATGTAATTAAACGTTTAATTCAAAATCCAGTTGAATTCATTCAATTAATTTCTAATCGAACTTCTATGGTTTGTTTTTGTTTAAAAAGAAACATATTTGAATTAATTCATAGGTGTTTGTTTTCCTTGCTGATTTCTGTAAACATGACTATAATAATTTTCAGTGAGATACTGAGGAAATCTTATTTTATTTATGAATCAAATAAATGAAAACATTGCTAAGTCTAGAATGTATCAAAGCATTTAAAAGGCTGAATTTCTCTTAAATGTTGCATATTTTTAAAAATGAAAGTCCCTGTGTTTCCTGGGCTTGGGTTAATATGTAGAGTAGGAGTTGGTCTAATACCTGACATGCCAAATTCCTATGTAATGTTATAGGTTGACGATAACGCCTCACAGGAAAGAGGTAGGAAACAACAGTAACCATAGCAAGAGAAGTTTTCTAGCACAAGTAAAATACATGATAAGACAATCAGTGCAGTGTAGTGTGATAGCAGCAATCCTGTGTAAACGAAGAGACTGTGCATTGCTTCTTCAGAACTGTGGCTTTCACTGACATTTATAAATGAGGATGGGAAAATGATATGACCCTTTCTGGGCAGCCACTGCCATAAAGCTGAAAAGTGTTGCAATGTCTGACACCTATCTTATCGAGTTTAGATCAAACAATTTGGAAACACTCAATTTCTAGAGTAAGGAAGTAGCATTGAGGAAAGGAACAGGATTAGTTTATGTTGCATCAGAGAGACAGAAATACTTCTTTTCTACTCATGTATTTGTATTGTATTAAAGATTTTGTTCTTATTCAGATAAAAAAGCCCCCATTAAATGTTCCAGATAGCATTTTAATGGGTATCGTGAATCCTTAACTTTCACTATTATCAAAGAAGATTTTATGTTTTTCTTAGATATTTGCATGAGTATTCATAAATAGTAACCTGGATACATATAGGAGAAATTTAAGAGACATTGTAGTGATAAGAGTTACTTTATAATTATTTGCAGTTTGTTAAAATAATTACTATTACTGTTAAAACATGTATTTAGCCAATATTTGAATAATTGGATCAATTTTCTTTCTTTTAAGTTGTAGATATAGGCACCAACGTTAAAAGGAATTGTGGCAATTAGCTGGCTTATTTGCACCTAAGCATAAAATATGCTGGAAAACACTGAATGAATTCAATCTTACTGCTAATTATTTTCCTAGCAGTTAATAGGTAATGTCATTAGCACAAACACATAATTAGTGCTGAATACACCTATTAAAACGAATCAAATTTAATTGAAAATAATCCATTGTTTCTTGGTCAAATTTCTATTTTCTCCCAGATCTATTATTTAGCTAGTAACAAATTATTTTTTCAGTAAGCTTGGTAATATACCTGCATGAGAGTGAACTCAATTGTTTATATGAAAATAAGCAATTAATCTAATTTATATAGATTGATTTCCCCAACCAATTAAACAAACCAGATAATTACCAAATTTCTAGTTAAGTTTCCCTTTTTGGTTGTTTTAGTTTTTAAAATAAAACTAAAACTAAAAGGTGTATTTTAGAGACCTGAGCAAAAGTTAAATTTAACTGTTATTTAAAATTTAGTTTAATTTGAAAGTTTTAAGGTGAATAAGTTTGTGTATGTGTAAACAAACAGCACTGCTTTTTCTTATTTTCTTTTTCTTTATTTTCAGTTCCAAGTTCTAATTCAATGACATAGTCCTGAAAGATTTGTCACATAAAGTATATGTGAGTAAACAGAGACTTCTAAAGAAACTATAACACTATTTTATTAAATATTTTTAATTTACACAAATGGATTTACTGATATTGGGTAAATAATTAACTCCTCCTTCTATGTAAACTTTCTATTAATAATGCAGATAGCACCTTCTAACAGTAGTTTTACAATACTTACAACAGCATTTCTTTCAACTTCCTAAAAAAGTAAATAGTTAAAGCACTGCACTTTCTCACATTTTTAATGGAAAGTAATGATGAGAAACAAGATAGCTAAGGACCACGCATTATTGAAAATCTCAGATATGTTGATGTCATACTTGCAGTAAAACAGAAAGAAATTCACTCATAATTATAGGGGAAATTTGGTTAAACTAATCAATATACAAACGCATACAGACACATCTCAGGTTAAATTACTATAAGGGGTTCAATCCACGTTAAAAATCTCACTCAATCCCTAGTCTGCAATTAAATGATATAGCATATTATCCCTTTAAAATCCTGTATGTAAAATATACTGCATGTGTTCCCCCTCCTACATGTTTTGATATTTTGGGGGAGACAGAAAATCCAGCATCCAGGCCTGAAGCTTTCTGTCTATTGTACAGTAGCTATTTCAGACCTGTGTGCTTATGTTTCCGATTCCTGGGAAGTTCTTTTTGCCGCAGGGCGTGCCCTGAAACACATCAAAAGAACCAAGTTCTACAAAAGAAAAAAGAAACTCAAGTAGGCTTGAACATACAAAGAGAGGGAGAAAGGGATGAGAAAGGGGCCAGGCAAAGTGTTGAATACAAAATGAGTTCAGGCAACCCCAGGAGCTCTTCATCACTTACATTTATCTTATTCTGTGAGGGGGGCGTAAAAACCAGCCCTGACATAAACCACCCACTGCCATTGACTTTGACTCTATGTGTGAGAGTGAGTGCGTGTGTGTGAGTGTGTGTGTGTGTGACAGAGAGAAAGAGAGAGAGATGTATTGAACATAAAAATGAGCAGATTTCATGAGGTGTTACTAGTACCTCATAAGAATTAAAAAAGGAAACATTTTACAACACAAATGATCAAAGTCCCAAGAAAATAAATTTAGCATGGTTTTTATGTAACTCCTCTGTAGTGTTTACATCAGAATCTTTGAACTGTGCATTGCTTTAACCTCTTTACTGCAGTATCTGTATTGCACCTTTTATACCTGTTATCATAAAGCATGTGAAATTTTTAATTTCTACTTGCAATGTTTTGTGCATGTTTTGTATTTCAGGGCAAAAACTCGTAATCAACAGCTCTGCAACAAGATAAATTCTCTATGATAAATAAAAACCATAATTAAGTGTCAAGGGTCCAAATAACTGAAGGAATAAAGGAAATGTTTTCTAAATCTATGCTAATTCCATCTTTGAAAGTAAGACCCCCAAATTCTGACCCTGTGTCCTGTTTAAAAGCGTATTGCAGTTGATAAACCCCTTGTGCAAAAGGTCGTATGCACATTTAGGTGACTGTGTCAAGTTTTCTTAGCAGACTAGGCTAAGCTCTGCTCTAATGGCCTAGTTTGAACATACAAAGTGTTTCAGTTGGCCGGCAGTCTGGAATGAAAGGTAGAATCCCCACATCCTATGTACATGTAGTGGAATTTTGTAGCCTGAAGAAACTGCAGTGATCTTTAAACTCATTTACAGGCTTTTCCTCTGTTTTGATTTTCTTCCATTTTCTTAAGCAAATAAAAGAATTAAAATTTTCAAATAATTTACAGTGTGGGGGCAATCACACCCAACGCTGATACTGTGACATGTCAGTAATTATCAAAGTAAAATCATATCATTTCAATATCATTTGTGTAAGCAATTATCCCAAAAACCTGTCTTGAGAGAAAGAGAAAGAGGGTAAAAAGTAGAATTGATAAAGAAAAACTAAGCACGAGTACCAATTCTGAATGTTGCAAGTCGTGGTCCAAGATTTTTCTCCCTTCAAAACCACACCTTTTTCAGCTAGGTGCGGTGGCTCACACCTGTAATTCCAGCATTTTGGGAGGTCGAGGTGGGCAGATCACAAGGTCAGGAGTTCAAGACCAGCCTGGCCAACATAGTGAAACCCCATCTCTACTAAAAATACAAAAATTAGCCAGGTGTGGTGGTGCATGCCTGTAGCCCAGCCTCTCGGGAGGCTGAGGCAGGAGAATCACTTTAACCTGAGAGGTGGAGGCTGCAGTGAGCCGAGATCACCCCACTGCACACTAGCCCAGGCAACAGCGTAAGACTTCGTCTCAAAAAAAAATAACACCTTTTTCAAACATATCACACAAATTTACCATATGATTTTATGTGATTCCTTTCTTAAAATTGCTCCCCGTTTTCTGATTAGCATTTATGCCACTGCAAATTGTGAATGCAACAATTGAAAAAGCAGGCAAAAGACTTTCCTAAAGATTAAAAACAAAAATGTAAAAAGCTACAACCATCATCACACTGCATCCAGTCCCCAGGTGTGTGGCATTTCCTGGCTATACAGTTCCTATATCTTCAATGTTAGGGAGAAAAGGAAAAACAGTACAGCATACCCTTTATGTGACCCTCAGAATCCCAAGGGTCCTTCACTTTGCAGGTTTTACAAGCCAGCCTTCAGGTCAGTGTCGTCTACCATGATGCCCTTGAATGTCAAGGTGTTCCTTAGGATCTAAAATTAGGATGTAAAAATAAATTTAAAATTGTCCCTACCATCAATGACACTGTCACTGACAACAGACAATTAAACAACTCATTATAGTATGCCAGGTAAGAACTCTAATAGAAGTATAGTCGTGTGTTGCTTAACAATGGGGATCCATTCAGGAAAAAAGCGCCATTAGGTGATTTTTGTCAAAATGTGAACATCACAGAGTGAGTATTCTCACATAAACCTAGATGGCATAGCCTACTACACACCTAAGTTATATAATATAACATACTGTTCTGAGGCTACAAACCGGTACAGCATGCCACTGTACAGAATACTGCAGACAACTGTAACACAATGGTAAGTATTTGTATATCTACACGTGTCTAAACATAGGAAAGGTACAGTAAAAATATGGTGTTATAATCTTATGACACCATTATTATACACGCAGTCTGTCATTAACCAAAACATCCTTATGCATCGTGTGACTGTATCAGACAAATAAAAGAGAACCATACTGCTGTAACATTCTGTTCTTGGGTGAGAAGTCCCTAAGAAATATTAGAATTTCATGGTTTTGGTACAGCAGAGAGTTGGTTGCTGCACAACTTTTTGTTCTTTGAAGCCATAGGGCCCCTCAAGTAAAAATGCCCTCCACCTTTCAAAAGCCTAGCCAGTCCATAAAACCAGTCCTACCTCCTCCATGATTTCTTCTTTCATTATTCTAAAACTTTATCTTCCTCTCTGCAGCTACTATATCTATTAGTCTTCATTATTTAGCTTAGTACTTGGTTATGTGGAATCTTTAGGTGATTGATATTGTTTTCTGTATGATAGACATATCTCCCAACCAGATTATGAGCCTATTAAGGGCAGACTTTATGTTGTATACCAGTGCATTTTCTATTTTCCAAAGTACCTAGCTTAATTTTTAACACAATTACAGTAATAGATAATTAGTAATAGCTTAATTTATTTTTTGGTGGAGAAATGTGTAAATTTTGCAAATGAATATTTCTTCACACTACATGCTAGTTGAAAATTCCCTAAATGCTTTTTTATGTAGCACCAGTTCTAAAGATGCTAATAAACCTTACTCAAAAACTTAACTTCATGTTGAAATGTTCAAGACGTGTTGATTTAAACATAGTTAAATAAATTATTTAGTACTGGACTTCTCAACACCTTTAAAACTTGTATAATTAAATCTTCAAGAGAGGTAGATAAAATGCAGTGTTTCCCAAATGTGCCTAATGAGAAAACCGTTTTTGAAATTAGTGTTCACAGACCTTGCTTTGGGAATTCTAATGTCTTCCAAGGTCTTTAGAGCTGATTTCTACACTTAGTTCAGTCAAATTGTTTGCTGAAATAACTGGTTGGTTGATTCAATTAACTGGTAAGTGCTATCAATCCACTAACACAATTAGAAACACTCAGTCTTCTCTAAATCCTGTAACATTAGCAAAGATTTTGATAAACATGAAACCTAGGCACAAGTTCTCCTAACAAGGACATGGAGGTAAGGATCACACTGATCCCTTCTGACACAGGCTGAAGTTAAGATTCATAATTTGGGTCCACGTTCAAGCTTCCTGCTGTTTTAGACTCTGTTATTCAATGGCTGAAATACACCATCTACTCCTCAAGTTTCAAGAAAAAGGAAAGTTTCTTATTTAAGAGCATATATTTGGCCGGGCGTGGTGGCTCATGCCTGTAATCCCAGCACTTTGGGAGGCCGAGGCAGGTGGATCACCTGAGGTCTAGAGTTCGAAACTAGCTTGACCAATATGGTGAAACCCTGTCTCTAATAAAAACACAAATATTAGCCGGGAGTGGTGGCGTGCACCTGTAGTCCCAGCTACTTGGGAAACTGAGATGTGAGAATTGCTCGAACGGCAGAGGTGGAGATTGCAGTGAGCTGAGATAGTACCACAGCACCCCAGCCTGGGCATCAGAGCAAGACTCCGGAAAAAAAAAAAAAAAAACAGCATATATTCATATGGGTAGGCTAAAATGCATTTGACAAAATCAAATTTGATTCATGATTATAAACATAGTATAATTTATATATTTATTATTTATTGTTAGTGTTTTAAAGTTTATGCATGGTCTGGAACCAATAACTAAAAGTAAAGATGTAAGATTCAAGACCTAAGGAAACAGGCTTCAGGATTTTATGTGTGATTGTATACCAACACCAACTTTGGTAGAACTCTCTGTTGACTCTCCATGTGAGAGTGATACTGACTTTATTTTCTGGTGAAGATATTGAAGGTCTTATCCAGTCTAAACTACCAAAGTATCCTAATTCAGACCTGGATGAACTCCAAAGCCCTCCCTGATACAGGTTCTATTGAACCAGCAGTCAATATGCTCTGCTTTTTGACGGTTGCCTGGGGTTCAGAAAACCTGTGAAGCCCTGCATGGGAGGGAGGGATGCATCAGCTATTATCATGCTCTACTTTGTTTACAATGGACATTTAAGGTGGAGCCAATGCCTTATAAGTAGTGATAGGACCATAGAAAGCCAAACTTTGCCTAAAATCAACCTTGATGTGACCTTATGTTTTATTTCCCCACAGGCTTCATCCCTGCAGAATGAAACTACAATATCTGAAAGAAGGAATGTTTGGCCATTAAGGCCATGTTTGAAACTTGGCAGCAATATCTGGAGAAGCCAGGCATCCAGTCATGGCCTGCACCAGTCATCACAAATGGGAGGACCCCTGGATGACCCATAACCTCTACCAGCACAAGAGCTGCTGATCTTTTTCCCACCTTATTGATTTCAGGACCCATTAGATCCTGTACTCAAAACTGGTGAGCTAATGTATTATCTCCTAAATTAAAAACTCCTATCCAGTTCAAGGAAGCTGACCTCACCAGGTTGTGACACACAGAAATCCTTGCTGTAATCCACTCATAGAAGAGTAACAACAGGACTGCTGCTTTCAGCCACAGGTCATGGGTCTTGCCTGCGCCGGCCCGTTAGCCTTAAAAGGATGCTTCTATGCAGTGGACTTCTTGCCTAGGTGTCCTGGTCAAGAGCACTCACATTGAGGTCCAAGTCTGTACCACAGTAGCTTTGTTCTCAGCTTCTATCTGTGCACGATTTTAAACTCTGGGTCTTAGGACTTCTCATGGCCAAAGATCCAGGGAGACATGAAGGACCAAGGAGAATGTGCCTTGGCAGAATTTAACCAGAAAAAGACAGAGGGCTCTTCCAACTCTTATTGAATCACTGGTAATTGTGGTTAAACATCTTTGGAAGTTTTTGTCACAGAATTCTCTCCATATTTCTAAAACAACATTATTTTCATACTTACCAAAATGGGCTACTTTCCTCCACACCAAGGGACATTACCTTTATCCCCAATGGCCATCAAACGTCTATATTTTGCATGGATTCCTGGCTAATGTAGGGCCTCCAGTTTGAATCCACACTTAGTACCTGTGTCATTGTAAACAAAGATCACTTGGATCTTAGGATTACACCTTGGAATTGCAGTGCCTGTATATACTACCCACCACTAAGATAACTTTGTTTTCCTTATACCCACTTCCACATTCATTTATAATACCTCTTCAATGCAAAACATATTTTACAAGTAAAATAGGGAAGCATCATATGAAACATCCCAGCCCCTCATGAACTCAATCAATTTTTATTGAGGACTACTATGTGCCAAGCACTGTATTACATTTTGGGAATGCAATGATGAATGAGTCAGAATCCTTTCCTTAAGAAGTTTGCATTCCAGTGGGGAATCCAGATGATGAAACAGCATGAAGAGTGCTAGAACAGGCTCATGATGGCCATAAGAATTCCCTCATCTCTGTTCCTTAACCACCCAGGGAACTCCCAGTTGCCCAAGCGGATGCACAGGTGATCTATTATGCCAAAGCAACCTAAAAGATGAAAACCAACAAGCAGCAGTCCAGGGGGAGCCCCTCCAAGTAGTGGTCCCATGGGTTCTTCTTACTAATGTATTATTTCTAAATCATCTGACTTTTAAACAAGTTGGATGTTCACTTACTGAGCGCCTTCCTCTTTATGTCATCAAACTGATAACCCTCAAGTTGTAGCTGCTCACAGGTGAAAATCAGGCTGTAAAGTCAGAAGACATGGCTTCAAGTTTGGGTCCTGGTGCTTACCATGACTGTGGGCAAATCACCTAAACTTTCTGGTCTTTGGTGTCATTCTTTGCAAAATAAAAGTAAAAACATTATATACTGTACCTACCTCACAGGGTTGTTGTGAGAATCAAGTGAAATGTATGTGAAAGCACTTTGTAAGCTTTGTTATTTTTAATCACCCCACCTCCATGGGTTCTTCATCCTCCCTACCAAATACAATACTATAATTCACCTGAAGGATGTACTCTTACCCACTCTGTTCCTACCTCCCACCCCTACGCAAGTGAATGGTACAAAGAAGATGAAGTACATGCCTTCCTGGATATCTAGTTTCAGATGGGAATTCTGATACCTCACAGAATGACAAGGAAGTAGTCCGGAGGACCAAAACTGGGGTTCTACTGCCATAGAGACATTTCACCATTAACATACCACTGGACCTGGATACCAGCCGCCCTCTTGATGGACAATTGCCCCCAGAGAACCCTTTCTTGGCCCCAGAGAACTAACCAGACTGCAGTGGTTCAGGGAATCATCTGGGTTCTTTCTGGCTGCCAGGAGAGCCACCAGCCATTCCAGGAAAGAGCACGCTTCCAAAAATAAAGCAAGAAGATTGGTTAAAGGAGACACTGACCCCATTAAGCAAAATACAAGCCATCCCTGACTGCCTGACCTGTGATAAATGGGCTGCCAAGGGAGATTCCTAAACACTCATTTAAAGCAAGGATTCGGTGACACATTTCTTCATTTAGCAGTTTATCCCTGACGCCAACCTGACTCTTGCTTCTCTGATTTTTGATTTGTTGACTCCCTGTCTGCTTAACAGACCTGTGATAAGATGTGTTTCTGGCTTTAAAATCCCATATGCTCCCCTTACATACACACAAACACACAAATATCCACACAATGAGGAATGCCACCATTTTTCCGCTCTTACCCACTTGACCAAGCTTAGCCTGGCCTTCCGTTTCTGATTATTTCATATGCATTCTGATTGGCTGATCCCATTTGAGTTCAGTCTCACTGGACCAGTTCTAATGTATCCCAGGCTGAAACCCTGACTCTCTTTCAGTCCTGTGTAGAAGCTTAGAGTGCCCATGGAGTCACGATACCAATATCCAGCAATCCTTTAAACAAAGGGAGGTCTTTCAACTTAGAATACATATACCTGTCCAAAACTAAGGCCATATTAGCATGTATATCCAGGAATAACATAAAGTTTCTACAAAAGTTCTCCTGAGTGAATAGAATGGTGACTATGTACAAAAGATCTGATAGAATTGGCATCCGAGAAGCTTTGTGATAAGGCCTTATGCCTAAAATAGAAAATTTCAACTGCAATTCATTCCTTAGCTTCCTAGAGCAAGGAAGACAGATTATAGGGGAAAATCGATTCATTGTTTATATCCGTTTCCAAAATATTTTCAAATGGAATGGAAAATAATTCACAGTTTCCTTCTTGCTGTAAGTCAGAATGGCTGACCTGACGCACCAATTCAGTGAACTGAGAAATTCCGAGACTTTTTCCTATGGCTATAATGTTAAAAGTTAATTTTAATACCTAAAAAAGATTAACGATTAAAAACAGTGTGTTATGTTATAGTTTACAACCACTGCTTGCTGTGGGAAGGGAGCCAGAGAGACTCAGAGTACCCGCCACCCAAGGTCAAAGGCACTGGGCCAAAGGATCCAGCAAAGAGCAGGCCCAAGCCAGGAAGAAAAGCTGTTGCTGAAATGACAGACCAAGCATATGAAACAAGATGATCTCCAGGTCATGGTAGCTGAGAAAGGAGAATAGACAGATCCAAGCTGGGAACCAAATTAAGATGTTGGAACAGGTACCAGAGTGAATAAGACTGGGCAGGGGATGGAGTCACCTACAGCCACATGTTTGTCGTAGAGTAGCCTTTCTTGTAGGTTGCAATACTACATCCTAGTTTCTTTTTCACAAGTAAAATCCTTGGTATTACTGATGTAGCTTACATAGCCAGCCCCAAGTAGAATACACTTCCTTTCCCACAGACATACTTTTTACTATCTTGGTTGATATAATTTTCTTTCTCAGAGATTTTTAATTTTTTTCATGAATCTTTGATAGATTATTTTATCAATAAAAATTTTGTCAATAAATAATTTTCCTGATTGAACTCCAATTCCTTCTTTGGTGATTAAAGTTGGAAATAAAAATAAATTACTTTAATTAATAGTTTGTCTGTACTTGCTTTCCCAAGGCTATAGGAGAGGGAGACGACGTTCTAACATAGATAACATATGAGTAAGCTCAAAACAATTATAGTAAAACACGAGCCTGGGGTAGCCAAGATGACGTTTGATAATGACACACAGTGAACATTTCAAGTTAGCTCCAATCTACAAATTGTACCTCTCTTTCAAAAGTCATAGGGGATCAACTCTCCCACTGCCGCATCAGAATGCGGACTGCCCAGTGAGAGACAGACACTCAGGATGGAAAGGAATAATGTAGGCAGCATTTTGCAGAAAGAGGTATTTGAATGCAGAGACCAGCCACTCCCCATAGCTGGGGAGAGTGCCAGGCTTTTCAGAGAACTCACATTAGAAGTTTCAGCAGTAGATGGAACTGGGCCAATAGACACAATGGTGGGGAGAGTGGGGAAGTTTCTGTAATTAAAGTCTGAACTCTGCACACTTTCAAACAGACTAAGAGCTCTCTACTATTGGCAACAAGGACTTTTTTAAAAGTGATTGTTCTAACTGAACCTGGTAAGGCATGAATCACTGTGGAAAATAAAGGAAGTCAGTGGAGTACAGACTTTGGGTTAACAATGAAGAAAATAATCTGAATGGCACCAGGAGAGACAGTTCCATAAACTCTAGAGCAGGAGAGACTGGAAGTTACTAACAGAGGAATACTGCTGTGTGTCTTTTCCAGTATGCCATATATATAGTTAGACTTAAACTGACTGCTTGGTAAATTACAACTGGTTTTTAATCTTTTGTGTGGACTCGGTTCTTGTCTATTGAATTCTTTCATGGTCTTTATAAAACCCAGAATATATAGAGAACTCTTCAATGTTAACAGAGTATCTGTTGATATCTGAATCAGATAGATGCTAACTGATAATTACAATCAATATTCCAGAATGGTCAAGCAATTCTTCACTTAATAAAATTTATTTTGAACTGAATATATACAATTTATACCAGCAAGATAAAATATCATCTGTTACAGCAGCACCAACTCTAAATATAATCCCAAATCCCCAATCTTTCACTCCCCACAAACAAAATTAAATTTTATCTGTAAGCTGAAAATCAACACAGAGAATTTTTTTTAATGGGTCAAACTTTGGTAGTAAGTAAACTATTATTTGAAGCAACTACTAAGAAAAGGCTAAACTGCTTGAAAACATTCTTTCTTTCAACTTGTATTGAATGCCAACCAGTCCCAGACACTGAATTAAGCAATGGACATAACATAGTAAGCAAAATCATGGAGTTCACATTCTGGGCTCAAAGACATTGAATAATCATACCAATGAATGTGTAGTTACCAACTGAGAAAAATTCCTGAGTAAAGGAATAAGCTACAAGTAGTGTGTTTGAGAAAGAAACCCAACCAAGTTTAGAAGACTTGCTGGAAGAAGTAAAGCTTGAGCTGGTAAGACCAGCGAGCAGAAGTTGAGAAAATAGAAGTGGGGAGTATAAAACATTTCAGACCGAGGGGCCCACAACACTCATCTGAGAACTGAAATGCTAAATAAGACCTGAAAGCAGGCTCAAGTGACTACAGCCCTGAAAGCAAAAGTCAGAATGGTAAGAGGTGAAATATATAGGTGGGTAGCAATCAAGCTATGCTGTCTTAGAGACCACACTAAGAAACTTCATCTTCAACCTAACAGAATTGGAAGCATCTCAGCTTTTACCAAGAGTTAAGTCTTAAATACAAATTTGTTTGCCTGGTTGTACACATATAGAGTGCTTAATATACATGTATTTAATACATTCTGGATTTGTTTTCCACAATATATTCCAGAGAACTGATACAATATTTTCCTAGGTTGATTATCAGAATTATGATTTAGAAACTTCCACCCAAAGAGGCATTTTGTGATGTGTATTCAAGTGATGCCAAGGATATAGCTACTGTAGCCTTATCATGGCCATAGTGTATATGGATTCTGTCTTCAAAACAAGGATTCTGTCTTCAAAACAGATTTTTTAAAAATTGTCTCAATTGCAACAATACATATGAAAATATTTTGGAAGTTTTGATGAGAGTAAATGAAGGAATCATTACTACTTACTACTCTACAAAGGACCAGGGATCAATTTAGAATGGAGATATATAACAAAGCAACCTTAAGAATACAGAGATGTCCCAATTTGTATGCACAGCAGTAGTAACAGTAGGTTGCAGTCTGTCCTCCATCAACCCTTCCCTCACCCCTGCCTTCAGAGATACCTGGTGCCTCCAACAGCTGAGTATCTTCAGGGAGCTAGGACAGGAACTGATCTTTTTCTCTTTGGCTTTCCCTACAGACTAAGGTATAGGCTTTCTCAGCTCTGCTAAGTCAATTATCACTTGTCCGTCTGGTTCCAGACTGTAAAAATTTGTTGATATCTTTGATTTGTTACTGTCTTTTCAGCCATTCCCTTTGTATTCTGCATTTATGCCTTTTGTGTCCTTTTTAACGGTGTTTGAGAAGGGTATCTATGTGTTCAATCTAAAATGATTAACTGAAATGTTCTTATTGTTCTAATTTGCATTTCCTGGTTGAATACTTTTTTCATCTTTATGAAACATGTTTACTGTCCCTTCACGAATTACGTGCTCTTATCTTTTGGCTGTTTTTCTATCAGGAACTATTCATTTTCTTATCAAACTTACTAGTTCCATTTATATGATGTATATTAACTCACTGTGTGTCAGATTAATTGCAAATATTTTTCCAGTTTGTCATCTACCTTTAATTTTTGTGATTTTTATGCATGAAAAATATTATTTTGTTATAATTTACTATAGTTTATAGTTTTTATTATTAAAAGTATTATTAATTATAAACATTGTTATTGAATTTATTAAATTTATTATTGAATTACTAAATCTTCCAGCAAGTTTAGGCATAGAATTCCCTTAATCAGCCTGATATCAGTTCAATGATTACCTACCTTATGTTCTAGATATATCTATAATTTCATGTTTTTAGGTTTACTTTTTAATTCATCTGGAATTTAATTTTTCATGTAGTATGTAAGGGGAAATATTAGGTTTGTGCAAAAGTAACTGCGGTTTTTGCCATTAAAAGTAATATAAATAATGAATTGTTTGCCATTAAAAGTAATATAAAAAACTAATTATTAGCATGTATACTATCAAATATTTAAATATAGAATACAATTATGTACAATTTAACATACCATTTAAAAGCAACTATTCATTCTACCACAACCTAAATCTTTATCTAATTATCTACTTTTAGGAGAACCCAAAATAAAATAATTTGTACTGGAGATAGCTCAGGAAATCCACCCATCCTTAGCCCTGGAAATAGCCCTGGAAATCCATCCATAGCAACGAAGACTGCATAGTTAGTGGTAAGTGGGTTGTGACAACCCCTGATAGGGTCAGTATTACTAACAGTCTCATCTGTAGTGAATTGAGACAGAATGCAGGAGGAAGGGGATGTAAAGGGTTTATGCAATATCTCTACTATTTGAGACATATTGCAATAACAGTTGTCGTAAAAGACTGCAGAAATGATAGATTGCTTTTGAGTATCATGGATACACCACTGAAGGAAAATGGTGGACTCAAGTCAGCCAATCTCCAACTCAGGACATGATGTTAAATTTAGGAAATCTATATGACACCTGTATCTACCACAATCAGAAGGCAGCACAGACTGAAAACAAGGCCTGATCGTGAGAGTAGCAAAATTGCAAAGAAGATTTACTACACAGCCTTGTCAAATGTATTGTGCTAAACTCAAGACCCAGATAGAGAAGAAATGGGAACATGAGTACCAAAACGGAAACATCTGAGTGGATGCACCTGGATCTCTATATTCTGCTGAACCATCTAGGACTCCTAAAGTGACTCACTCTTTGGTATTCAAGAATAGCAAATTTCCCTTGCCTAGAGACCATGCAGAGAATTCGTGTAAGATGCCTTACAAGATAATCATTGTCTTCATCAAGATTCACCTCACCTTTCTGATAGTTTATAGGCATAATGCTAGCTCTAATCTTAGCATGCTCCACCTGCAGAAGTGCCATTCTATTTTGGAAGCAAAACCCTTATTCACCAAAAATTATGCAACATTTAGCTGTTACATTCTGAGAGGAACCTAGAGTATAGATGCCTTAGAATGGATCTTGAGGTGGGTGACTGGGGAAAGGGTATCAGTTAAGACTGGAAAAGGCAGTTTACTAGTTGTTATGGTTTGGATATTTGACCCTTCCTACTTTCACGTTGAAATTTAACCCTCAGTATTGGAGGTCAGGCCTAATGGTAGGCATTTGTATCATGGAAGCAGATCCCCCATGAATTGTTTGTTACCAGCCTCGTAGTAATGAGTGAGTTCTTGCTCTATTAGTTCTGGAGATTTCCCCTAGAGCTAGCTGTTAAAAAGAACTTGGCACCTCCCCACCCCTACTTCCTCTCCCAACATGTGACCTCTGAATGCTGGCTCCCCTTCCCTTTCCAGCAAGACAGGAAGCAGCCTAAAGTTCTCACTGGAATCTGAGGTTGGCACCATGCTTCTTGTACAGCCTGCAGAACTGTGAGCCAAATACCTCTTTTCTTTATAAATTACCCAGCCTCAGACATTCTTGTATAGCAATATAAACAGACTAAAACAATAGTATAGGAGAACTCACCCATAACTCAGGATCTCATGTTCAAGAAGTCCTAATATTATACTGGGATGGATTTCCTAAATTTGGGAGAAGTATTAACCTATAATACATGAGGTAGAAATGCCAGAACAGCCTTATCAAATTTTTGAAAAAAGCGGGGAAAGGCTTAGGCAGGAGATATGCTTGAATGGATTTAATGCTTAAGACTAGAGACTCCATCAGCTGGCTGACCGTTTCCCAGGAGATCCCAGAGGACCTTCCCTTCACTAATTTGAAAGAGAGAGTGATTGTATGAGGACATTGGCCTTGTTGAGAGACTCAGTGAATCTGTCCTTGTTAGGCTGACGTGTATCATCAGGAAAGCTGCCATGAAATAAACTAATCAATGTCATTGAGACGATAGGATTCTGGGATAGTAGAAGCCAGGTGGTGTCACTTTACTGTCAGCAGCAAAGTGAATATAATTACTGTATTGGGAAGCAAAGCCAGAATGGAAATCAGAGACCCTAACTCCCAAGGATCTGTGGCAATAGTTTCCAGAGGCACAATAGATAGGTAGTATGGTATTCTTAATAATGGAACCCCTCCAAAGATGTCCACATTTTAATCCTCTGGAACCTGTGAATATGTTATTTTACATGGCAAAGGGAACTTGTAGATGTGATTAAATTAAGAATCTTGAGATGAGGAGATTATCCTGGATGAGCTGGGTGTGCTCAGATAATCACAAAGATCTTTGTAAGGGAGAGAAGGAGGCAGGAGTCAGAGAAGGAGCTATGACAACAGAAACAGCAGAGAGAGAGAGAGAGAGAGAGAGAGAGAGAGAGAGAGAGAGAGAGAGAGAGGGAGAAAGAGAGATCTGAAGATGCTAACCTACTGGTATTGAAGACAGAGAAAGGGGATGAGTCAAGAAATGCAAGCAACCTGTGGAATCTGGCAAAGGCAAGGTAATGGATTCTCCTTGGAGGCTGCCCTGCCAACCCCTTGATTTTAGTTTAGGGAAACTGATTTCAAACCTCTAACTTCCCAGAACACTAAGGTAATAAACTTTGTGTGTTTTTGAGCAACTATGTTTGTAATAGTTTGTGGTGATGGTTCATGTTATTTGTCATCTTGGCGAGGGTATAACACTCAGTTATTCAATCAAACATTAATCCAGGTGTTACTGTGAAAGTTTTTTATAGGTGTGGTTAATATCTACAATCGATCAGTTGACTTTAAGTAAGAAAGATTACCTGCAGTAATGTAGGTGGACCACGTAAAATGAGTTGAAGGCCTGAAGGGCAAAAATTGAGGTTTCCCAGAGAAGACATTGTGCCTCAAACCTGTAGCGTTAACTTCTGCCTGAGTTTCCAGCCTGCTGGCCCACCCTATGGATTTCAGATTCAGCAGCCTCCACAATCACATGGGCCAATTCCTTAAAATAAATATATTTTTAAAAGCCCCTATTGGTTCTCTCTTCCTCAATAACTGTGACCAAAACATTTGTTTCAGTATCAATAGGAAGCAAATGCAGGTAGCTAAGCAAGGTACTGAATGATCTATATAACCAGAAAGGGCCAAAAGGAGGTAGGACAAGTAGCCATGACAAAAGCTATTAACTAATCTGTTTTTTCTAGTTTCTGCACCTGAGCAAGTTTGAGCCAATTAATGCAAGGTATGCCAGGTTACCTTGAGGACTCCTCCAATCCTTTTACAAATGGACCTACAAATAGTTGCCAGAATATACTTAGGAAATTTTAAAAACCATTATGGATCTTTTGCTACAATGAGAGCATGTGAAGATCAGGTGATAAATAGGCCCCTGTCCAAGTTCTTCTGACAGGTGTCCAATGGGCACAAAGGTAATGGTCACTTTTCCAGTGCTCAAGTGTATCACTTAGATGGATGTGCTTAACAGTTGTCAGAAACTTCACATTTGCTCCCAAACCCTTGGATTAAAAACTATAGTGGCAGAAAAAGCCAAGTGAAAGTGTCTGAAAATGTACCTCCTCCAAGATACTAAATCAGAAAAATACCACCTACTAGATGAAACTAGAGAGTATCATTCTCAAAGTATGTGTGCCAGTAAAGGATGCAGGAATAGTGTGATCTCCATCATGTGCCTATTTAATTTGATGGTCTGACACCTGCAAAAAATTGGTTGGATCATGGCAGATGACAATAGACTACTGGGAACTGAACTAAGTGGCCTCACCCTTATACATCTCACTAGCCTAATTGAAAAGAAGCTACTTAAATGAAAGTGCCCCTGTAGTATAATCCAATATTCTGGTCTTGTAAACCAGAAATGGAGAATTCTCTCCCCAGGGCAACTCAGGGGAAAAGCATCCCGCTTCACTGTCCATACCCAAAGCTGAAATTCTAGTTAAACTATTCCCTGAATTATTTCTTAGCACATACTCTGGCTACCCAATGTTGGCTGCTGGGCTACTGCTACACTTATTCTGTAGTTACTGATCTGGTGAGTTTTTCAGAAAGGCTGATTAGAAGCAGTTCACATTCACTTGGAATGAGCAACAGCATACATTCATGATCTTGACAAGGGGTATGCTAACATTCCTTCACAATATAGTTCTTGTGATAAAGAGACCTTTGCCATCTGGACCTTCTGCAGAACATCATTTTGATTAGACCTAGGGAGGAGAAGGAAGTTTTATAAGAAATGCCATTGTGAGGCATATGGGGGCTCAGGGGGGGTGTGGAGACAAAGTGGCTCCTTCTTGAATCAAATCCACCATGCTGACTTCTCATTAGCCCGAGACACCCTGATGCATCCCAATTCCTACTGTATTTACTGTCCCTAGTGTAAGAACATGCCAACCTTGATTTTATTACACAAATTATGGGCTATGACCCACATAGCATTCTTGCCTGTTCTGCCCTTGATTGTCTTGCTGAAGCACATATACCTCTTCCACATGGTATATAAGCCCTGAGACTGGAGTGTAAAAGTGTAATCTACCTGTCTAGTGACCACCCAAGACCACGCTTCTGTCTGTAAGTCCCCCAGTAAAGCATTCCTTGCCAACAAACTACATTCATCTGCCTTCTTATTCAGTTTCCCAGCTCCTCCAGCGTTTGGGGGCTGCTTTGCCTATACGGCCCTCTCATGGAACAGGGTCAGGGATTCACCTTACAAAGACCAAGATTCAGCCAAATTGGCGATGTTTTAAGAACTCCATGAGTTTGTGAAATGCTAAAACACACCCTTGCATCTATGCCATGAAGAAAGGTACAATGCCTGGCAATCCTCTTTGGATTTTGGAAAGAAGCTACTTAAAGAACACATGCCGTATTTAGGAATACAGCTCTGACTCCTTTATCAATGGACTCAGATGGCACATAGTTTTGAGTGGGGCTTTGTAACAGATTTAAGCCGTGGAACAAGCATCCCTGCAGCTTAGATCATATGATTCAGTAAATCCCATGATGCTAGAACCACTTGGAATGATACATAAGCATGCCATGCACAATCTTCTGAAAGCCCCCATAGAAGAATCACAGCAAAGACCACCAAGGGCATGCAGCAAGCTGTACCATCTGCAGCAGAGAATTATTCAGCATTCCAAAAGTAGATTCTGTCACACTACTGGACCTAAATAGAGACTGAACTCCCAACCAAGGAATATTAAGTGACTGTGCAACCGAGGCTACTTTTATCCTGATATTGCATCAAGTCATAACTTTGTGGAGGGAGGCGCAATAGCAATTCATCATATTGTGAAAATGGTACATTCTGGATCAGATCAAAGCAGGTTCAGAGAACATAAGTAAGTTACACATGCCAGTGTCTCAGACCCTTGCATTACTTACCTAGTTACATCAATGCCTCATATTTAGTGAGCTAGTAGGGAAGAAATAGCCAACTGAGAAGGAAAATCTCAGGCTTGGTTCATGGATAGGGTGACTTAATATGTTTGCAAGCTGAAAATAAGCCTCTGTTGCACTACAGCCTGTCTCAAAGGAGGCCTTGGAAAACAGTGTTAAGAGGAAGTCCTGCATGGTTCACTCTGCCATCAGCTCTGTATGAAGAGAGAAATGGTCTGAGGTAAGAACACAAATAGATTCCTGTGCAGTGGATGGTTAATCACGGACTTGTAAGGAGCAAGACTCAAAGAGTGGGGCCTAGAAGACATGAGGAAGAATCATGTAGAAGGATCCATAGAAATGAACACAAAATGTGCAGATCTTTATGTCTCCTATCAATATCCCTTGGAGACCATCTACCACAGAGGAGGCACCGAACAGCCAGTGGTAAAGATGACTCAGCCAGTGAAAGTCAGCGAGTTTCTTTCCTCAGCAACCCCAGTGCTTGCACAAGGGACCCATGAACAGAATAACCTCACTGGCAGAGATGTAGGGAGACAGAGGAGAAATAAATATTAAATAAATAATCACACAGATAATTGTTGATAATTATTTTCAATACTAAGGAAGCAAATATAAGGTCTAGGTTGAGTAGTCCAAAGTGTTTGGGAGCAAAAGTGTTTTGGATTTTGATTTTTTTCTGATTTTGGACTATTTGCATATAATGAGATATCTTGGGGATGGGATCCAAGTCCAAACACAAAATTCATTTATTTCAAATGCACCTACACACATAACCTGAAAGTAATTTTATACAATATTTTAAATAATTTTGCACATAAAGGAGAGTTTTGACTGCATTTTGACCGCAACCCATCACATGAGGTCAGGTGTGGAATTTTGCTCTTGTGGTGTTGTCTTAGCTCCCAAAAAATTCGCAACTTTGGAAGATTGTGGATTTTTGGATTTAGGATGCTCAATCTGTATCATAAAACATGTAAAACAGGGAACCAGCCCTATTCTGGGAAACCAGGGAATACTTTCCTGAGGAAATACAGCTTTAAAGTTCAGCAGACGGTAACTAGGTAAGAAAGGGACAGGCGAGACCAAAAAAGTATAGCAGACAGACCATTTGTGTGAAAGCCCTGATGTGGGAAGATGTTTGGTAATATGAGCAAGTAAAGAAGACCAGTGTGCCTAGAAGACTATGAAAAAGTGGAAGAGTGGTAGAGGTGAGACAGAAGAGATAAATGAACGTGCCTGATCTTGTCTGATCTCAGAAGCTAAACAGGTTTGGGCATGGTTACCACTTGGATGGGAGACAGAAGACACAAGGACCAGATAAAGCAGAACCTTTCAGTCCACGTGAAGGGATCCTTTGTTGCCATTGCTGTTCTTGCTGTTGTTGCTGCTGCTGCTGTTCTAATTGTTGCTTGTGGGTTCACCTTTCCCGAGCTACCTCTTTTTCAACTTTCAGTTCTTACTTCCTCAGGGAAACATTCGTGATGCTCCAGATTAGTGTGTTGTTTATTGATGTTTGTGGTTATTTTAAGAGCAGTGAAAGTCCTTGAAAAAGGACTGGGCTAGAGATAAGAATTTGATATTGATTGGAATGTAGATGATATATATGGATTAAGAGGAGATTAGAGCATGGTACCAAGCCTAGTAAGGGAAAAGTCTCCTTAAGAGACGTCAAGAAGGAACAACCTGAGAAGTAGGGAGAAGTAACAAGGAGTATGGTATTCCCAAGTCAAGAGAAAAGATAGATTTGAAAAGAATGTGTTCAACTATGTCGAAAGTTGAAGAGGCGGTCAATTAATATATAGCCTAAGAAAATGTCCATTTGATTTAGCAACACTCGTAATTACACCAACGGAAATTGGCAAATGCCACAAATCCTGGCTTAATTTATTGTTTTATTGATTGTCTGGTCTTAAGAAAGTGATAGAGAAAATATTAATAATGCTGACTATACTGAAAAGTATATCAAAGTCTGTAGCTTATATGAATAGCACAAGATTGAGCACATATTCTTCCAGTGTTTGAAAACTATTATCCTACTCAGCAAAGAAGTTGCACACATTATTGATTCTCAAATGAATTCTGACAAACAGCTTCATTGTCATTTCACTTTCATCTTACTCATTAACCACAAATGAAAAATACCAACCAAACTTCATGTGGGAACTACATTTGTTCATCAGTTGCAATAATTGATTAGTTATGGATACAAGAATGGCAAAAATCAATGAAATCAAGGATTCTGTGAGAATCTATTAGATCTAGAGGATTTCCAATAACAAATTTTGAATATTTTATTGTTATTTACAAACTGTCATGCATTCTTTACGTCAATAAAATACATAGTAAATTTATATAGTTATAATATGTGTGCACTTTTTCCAAAGAGTAAATTATTATGCATTTACCAGCATATCACTATCCTTAGCCATCAGTAATGATTGTTAGATAAATGCTCAGGATATACTTATACAAATTTAAAACAAATTCACAAATATGACTTTTAAATAAAGAGATATCACAAAAATGGAAGGAAAGAAAATACAATAGAAATGAACTACCATAATATGGTTTCTGTGGAGAGTGTAAATAGCAGACTTGTGAATAAAGATTTGGAACATATGCCATTTGGAGTTCTTGCAGGAACAAAAAAGTCTGAACTTTTTCTTCACTTGTGGTTCACCAAATTCTGCTACATTTATCTCACTTTACTGAACATGTTTCCCTATCTCAGTAAAATAAAGAGGAATTAAATTTTGCAAAAGGAAATGGAGAAATCAATGTAAAACAAAGGGATATTTTGGTAGTTTTAACCTATGTCCACAACTGGTTTCATATTCTTTATTTCCCTTCTCCGCATAATTACCCTCTCTGAGTGTGGTCTTGACTTAGTAACTCACCTCTAATGATTAGAATATGGCAAAAATGATAGAGTGTAACTTCCAAGTATAGATCTAAATAATACTGTGACTTGTGTCTTTCTTCCTTAAATCACTTGCTCTGGGGTAGAGATTCACATGGAGAGAAACAGGCCTCCCTCCTAACTTTCTAATCCAAGTGAATGAACCATTGTGAAAGTTGATCCTCCAGTCCCAGTCAAGCCTTCAGATGACCACAGCCCCAGCTAACATCTTGACAGCAACCTCACAAGAGATCCTAAACCAGGGCCACCAAGCCAAGCAGCTTCAGAAGCTCTGATCCTCATAAACTGTGATTTAATCATTATTTATTATTTTAAGGACTATGGAGGAAATTTTTTATGTAACGATAGATAACTAACAACTATAGTATAAAATTACGAAGATGTTTGCAGTTCCTAGGGGTCAATGAATCTTGGATAAGTTTAGGAACTGTAATAAATGTGACTTTGAACTTCTCTAACAAGCTATTAGTATAGTAGTAGACCCAAAGACACCTTGTCTTCACCTGCTTGCTGAAAGATAAATGGTAATTTCATGTATCCCTCCCAGAGAAGGATACATGGGAAGAATTCCTAGAGGAGGTAGCATTTGACCTAGATCTTGAAATTTCAGTTACATTTTAGCAGACAGGACTGGATAATAAATGTTCGGATTTGTGTACTGGTGGTGACAGAAAATAACATGTTTTAAGAACTATAAAGTAGCTTAATAGAGCACAGGGAAACTTCCAGAGCAATGGTTCACAAACTAGGGCATGCCTAAGAATCCCTGGGGGTGCTTATTTAAAATACGTGTCTGGGCCTCATTCATAAAGTTGACATGGTAGAACTTAGGGGCCCAGGAATTTACCTTCTTAATGAAAATCCCAAGTGATTTTCATGCACATAGATGGTCCTTGGATCACAATTTAAGAACCACTGTGTTAATGGAATAACAAAATTTCAGTCTAGAAACATAAGTTAGGACCATGTCACGGGGATTTAAATGTTGAACTAAGCTATGTAGTTGAAATGATATACAGTGAGATGCTACAGGAATTTTGTCTAGTTTTTATTGTGAAAATTTTTATGTACAAGTAGTACTAACAGTCTCATGAATTTTTACATCACTATATCCATCAATTATCAGGATTTTTCTACATTTGCCTTACTATTCCTTTTCCATATTATTAATATTGCTGATAAAGTACTTTAAAGCATATCGTAGACTTCATGTTATTTCACCTTCATGTGCTTCTGCATGTCTCTCTAGCTTGCTAGACAATCACATTGTTTTTATAGTACCTACAACAATTAACAATAACTCATTGATATCATCTAATACTGAGTTGAAATTTATATTTTATAATTTTTTAAAAGTTCTTTTATTGTTGTTTTGTTTGAACCCAAATCCAAACAAGGTCCACACATTGCGTCAGATGCTGTATCTTAAGATTATCCTAATCAAGATGGGTCCCTTCTCATGACCCTCCATTTTTCTTCATGTCACAGGCTTATTGATACTGAACACTTGTTCTACAGAACTTTTCACAATATGGGTTTGCTTTTTGTATTCTTGTGGTATCATCTAACTTAATATGATGTCCTCCATGTTTCCTGTAAGCAAGGGGTTATCTCAAAGCCTTAATAAAATTCAGGTTTACTTTCTTTTTTTAAGGAATACTTTGTAGGGGACTATGTAGTGTATAATGCATGAAAGCAAGAAGCACATCGTATCAGGGTCTCCTACTCCAAATTACGCTAAAATTGATCTGTGATTTCAAGGAGTGACAGACTGATTCCTTCATTATAAAGTTCCTCAAAAAACTTTAATCTGTTGTTTCATTTATTCTTAATCGTTGCCTCAATAAAATTTTCATTAGGAAGTGCAAAATGTTGATTTTTCTAAAGCTCTTATTTCTTCTACTTTTATTATATGGAATTATTCTAAAATATTCTTCTGTCATTACTAAAGCTATTTGATTACCCTGAAATAGTTCATATAGGAATGATAGGATAAAAGGTTAATTATTTCCCACTGTTAAGGCTAAGACAAATGGTTAAAAAAAAAATGCATTTTTTGGCTTTTGCTTGTTTGTTAATATCTGTGACACGATCAGAAACTACTTAGGATAATTCATCTTGACTTGGAAATTCTTATTTAAAATAACCTGTAAGAGAACACATTTCAAATTAATTTTCAATTTATTTACACCTCTTGAGAAATATTGAAGTTCTTTAACTGGAATAGTCCTTAAAATCTGAGATTTCTTAAAGTCATTGGATATATATTGTACTATGGCTGGGTGGAGCAAAATTTAACTTAAAGTTTCATCAGTAACTACAGGCCTCAAAACATAGGGATAATGCTTGGATTGACTTGAACTAGTAACTCTAGGCATCTAAAGAGCAAAGTAAATATGCCTATTTGGTTTCCGGTTTTTTCACTTTTTATTCTGAGACAATCTCAAACTAACAAAAAAGTTGTAAGTACAGTACAAAGGACTTTTTTCACAAAATCATTATAGAGTAAGCTGCCCATTTTTTCTGAATACTTTGAGTATTCCCTGAAAAGGAGGACATTCTCTGATATAATCAAAATGCGGAAAGTA
Source organism: Rhinopithecus roxellana (assembly GCF_007565055.1). NCBI lineage: Eukaryota > Metazoa > Chordata > Mammalia > Primates > Cercopithecidae > Rhinopithecus > Rhinopithecus roxellana. Next base: position 5,725,832 of record NC_044550.1, read on the forward strand.
ACTTGTTACCATCTATTTCCCAGACACCAATTTTGTCAATTGTTTCAATGATGCTCTTTATTACAAAAGGACCTAGTTTAGAATCAGGCATCAGATGTATTATCATTCTTTTTATTCACCTCTACCCTGGAATAGTTCCTTGGTTTGCCTTGGAATAGAGACTTGATTCGTCTTTCACAATCTTGACACTTTTAAAGATTACAGGCTGGTTATTTTCTAGACTGTCTTTCATTTTGGATTGGTTTGGTGTTTTCCCTCAATTAGCTTCAGGATATGCATCTTTGGCAGGAATATCATAGAAGTAATAATACATTATCTGCATCCTAACAGAAGGCATATAAATTAAATTTGTTCTGTCTCATTACTGGTGATGTTAGCTTTGATCACTTGGTAAAGTTGGTGTCTGCTATACATCTCCATGGTAGAGTCAATTTTCTCTTACTTGCAATCAATAAGTATTTTGTAACTAATAATTATTTCTCAAACCTTCAGGGCATTTATTTATTCTAAGATTCATGGATTTCTTTATTTCTCAGGAAGATAATCTGTCACTATCATTACTTATTTTGATACTCAAATTGTCCTACAGGTTGTCAGTGGAAACTGCTTCAAGCAAGCTTCTATAGTCTTTTGACATGTCTCCATCATTCTTTGAACACTACCTTTTTTTCTGAGAAAACAAGAGGTTTTGGTTTATCTTGTGTTTTTTCTGCCCCATCCCTGAAATCAAACGATTTTTCCAAGAATCCTGGCTCTTTTTAGTGCAGAACATTATTTAGAAACTAAAATCAGGGAGCTAGATATGTTCAATTGCTAACCTGAGGCCCTGAGAGTGAAAAGAACTAGGAAATATATAGGTACCTACACACACACACACACACAGAGACATGATATATATATATATCATATATATATATATACACACACACATATATATTTATTTCTATATCATCTACTCATATATATTAAAAACTAGAAACTCATATTCAAATCTCCAATTCAAATCTATCACCACAGCTTCCTCCATTTCCGTATTTGCAACTCCTTTTTCTGACAGTGAGAAATCTATTCTTGTCCTCCTCAAATATTTACTTTTTTTGCATTTATCCTTCTGTATATAACTAATCTGGCTGCCCACATATACTAGAAGCTCTCTCTGCTTAAACTGTGATACCTCAGGCTGTGTTGCTGCTGCTGCCATCATCCAGCTCCCACAGATACTCAGTTTGGTGTTGATATGATTTGGCCCTGTGTCCCCATCCAAATCTCACCTTGAATTGTAATCCCCATAATCTCCACGTGTCAAGGGCAGCCCCAGGTGGAGGTAATGGGATCATGGGGACAGTTTCCCCCATGCTGTTCTCATGACAATGAGTGAGTCTCAGGAGAGCTGATAGTTTTATAAGTGCCTGGCATTTCTCCTGCTTGCACTCATCCTGCCGCCCTGTGAAGAAGGTGCCTGCTTCGCCTTTGCCTCCCACTATGATTATAGGTTTCTGGCGGCCTCCCCAGCCATATGAAACTTTGAGTCAATTAAACCTCTTTCCTTTATAAGTTATCCAGTCTCAGGTATTTCTTCAAAGCAGTGTGAGAAGGAACTAATACAAGTGTTTTGACATCCTATGACACACACTCTCCTTAAGGATGTCCTGATCACACTATTCAGACTCCAGCCCCATGCTCAAGATCCTGTGCCCCCTTCCCCAGCTCAGACAAAAAGCTTCCTCAGCCACGCCTAATGGGGGAGAAAGAAGAGAAGAAAAAGGGAGGGATGGAGGAGAAGAATAGGTCCCTACTTATTTTAAGGGCCAAATAAATGTATTTCACCATGAACTACCAAAACTCTTACTGTCCTTCACATTACTGGAACATTCTAATTTACTCACCTAAAAATTGACATTTGCTTCAAAAAATTAATAATATTAAAGGTTATATGTAAATCTGGCATATTAAGACCAACATTCTATATATTCAGCAAATATTTCACTACAGCCCATAAAACTGTTGAAACTCAAAGGAAAGTGAATATTGTGTAGTTTTACCATCAAATTTAAAGCAAAAAGTTTGGATGATGCAAGCTCAAGGAAAATTTGGGCATCCTACACATTTGGTAGTGACATTATGTGAAATAATTTCAGGATTAAATTTCAGTTGATAGAGTTGGAAAAAGTGGATGTATAGGGAATAAAATGAAATATAGCCAACTGACACTACCAGGCTCTAGTTGCTTACACTGCCATACATATATAGATGACAGTTAATTGTTTCTCTGAAAGTTCTATTTAAGCATCTACAGCTACTAGCAATCATTTTCTCAAGAAGTACATTTTATGTGGTAGCACTATTTATAGTAACAGCATTATTAGTTGATTGCAATAACACCCAGTCCAATCACCAAACCATTGGAGAATTTTCTTCCCAAGAAAAGACACTAGATGGCCTTTTCTTTTTCTTTATTCTCATGGATGGTTTTCAGATTAGTTTTTTTTTTTTTTTTTTTTTTTTTTTTTTTTTTTGAGATGGAGTCTTGCTCTGTCGCCCAGGCTGGAGTGCAGTGGCCGGATCTCAGCTCACTGCAACCTGCGCCTTCCGGGTTCACACCTTTCTCCTGCCTCAGCCTCCCGAGTAGCTGGGACCACAGGCGCCTGCCACCTCGTTCGGCTAATTTTTTGTATTTTTAGTAGAGACGGGGTTTCACCGTGTTAGCCAGGAAGGTCTCGATCTCCTGACCTCGTGATCCGCCCATCTCGGCCTCCCAAAGTGCTGGGATTACAGGCTTGAGCCACCGCGCGGTTATGCGTCTTTAACATTTACTTCAGCAGAGCCCAAACGTTCACACAAGAATAAAGCTCTGAAGTTTCTGGCACGTAAGATAGGCCCAGGACTATTCCTAGACACCAGCAAATAGACGAGGTTGAAGAAGAAACAGGGGAAGAATAGTGTCTTAAACATCATTTTGCACCCTGTTCTACTATTCTGAATCTTTGTAGGATATATCCAGTCCAGTCCCAGAAAATCTACTGCCCAAAGAGTTCTAGATGACAGGTTAGATCAAGCCCTGGCAAATATTTGCGAAAACAACATTCAGCTGCCTCTGGACGTTGCAAAGACATATTCTAGGGAGCTATCTCTTTGGCTCTTTTTTAACATCTTGCCTAGAGGATGAGACTCCTTTCGGGGATGACAGCCACTGGGAAAGTAAAAGCAGCAGTAGCACCAGCTGGTTGCATCGCACTCCCGCGCCCCAAGGGCGGTGCAGGAGAGCGCTCGGAGCCAGAGCCAGGGCGCGCTGGGCACAAGCTGGGGCGCGCCCAGGGCCAAGGAGCTTCTGATTGGTTCTTAGCTGTGAATAGACCAGGCCAAGGCTAATGGGAGCGGAGGGGGGTGTTCACCTGGGAATTGGCCTCCGCGCCTTGCCAAGGGCCTCCCTGATTGTATGGGGCGGAGGGGACGGAGGGCGGGAGCGGGAAAGGGGAAGCACTACCTAACTAAACGGAGGGGCGGGAGGAGGTTAAACTGAGGAAGCCACGAGCCCATAGAAAAGAGAGGGCTATCGAGGCAAAAGGGTAGGTAACTTCGGGCTTCGGTGCCTTGAAAGTGTTAAGGATTGCAGGGAATGCAGGCGCCTTTCATTTTACTTTGAGCACCCTACCTTGGCTGGGCATTTAATGAGGAGTCCTACTGTGTGTGTTGAAACCTGCATAATACCGTAAAATATTCCGGCTCTAAATTACACTCGGCGGAGAGATTTAGGCAGATTACAATCCTAATTGGCCGCACGGTGCTGGGGAAAGGGGACAGAGAGAATTGGGGGACCTGGAATTTGGTGTACTATCACTGCACCGCAGCTCTACTTTCCATTAAGAAAAAGATCATACGACGAAGTCGAACTAAGAGATGTGAAGTAAAAAATGAAAAGATGGAGTAAAAGTAAGAAACAAACTCTGAGACGAGTGGGGTTTTCCCCGTTTATTCCCACAGCAATCTTAAATGATAGACGTCATGTAGCAGTTATATATCTATGAACATGTATGAGAGGTTTATAAATACCTGCATACATAAATACAAACATCCTGTTGTACATGAGAGATCGTAAATGCTTGGGCATCAGAAGTGGGAGCTGATCCTAGCTTGGGTGCAGCATCGGGCAGGCAGGCTTCTCTTTGATGTGAGTGCCTTCTGGGCGCCCGGCGCGTCCAGCCTCGCCCAGAGCCGCCCGCGGTCGCGCACGTCTGACCCGAGTCCGCTCGGTCACCAGCCTGAGAGCCGGCTCCGCACCGGCTCCCGCACCCCAGCCACCAGGGTGGTGAGACACACCGGAGTCGAATTACAACCCTGCAATTAACATATGACTCTGACGAATTTAAAAGAAGAGGGGAAAAAAAAAAAAAAAAAAAAAAAAAAAAAAAAAAAAAAAAAAAAAAAACCTGAGCAGGCTAGGGAGTCCTCTGCACACAACTTTTCTCGGGGTGTAAAAACTCTTTGATTGGCTGCTCGCACGCGACTGCCCGCGCCCTCCATTGGCTGAGAAGACACGCGACCGGCGCGAGGAGGGGGTTGGGAGAGGAGCGGGGGGAGACTGAGTGGCGCGTGCCGCTTTTTAAAGGGGCGCAGCGCCTTCAGCAACCGGAGAAGCTCCGTTGCACGCGACCTGGTGTGTGATCTCCGAGTGGGTGGGGGAGGGTCGAGGAGGGAAAAAAATAAGACGTTGCAGAAGAGACCCGGAAAGGACCTTTTTTTGGTTGAGCTGGTGTGCCAGTGCTGCCTCCGATCCTGAGCCTCCGAGCCTTTGCAGTGCAATGTCCCGCCTGCTGCATGCAGAAGAGTGGGCTCAAGTGAAGGAGTTGGGAGACCACCATCGCCAGCCCCAGCCGCATCATCTCCCGCAACCGCCGCCGCCGCCACAGCCACCTGCAACTTTGCAGGCGAGAGAGCATCCCGTCTACCCGCCTGAGCTGTCCCTCCTGGACAGCACCGACCCACGCGCCTGGCTGGCTCCCACTTTGCAGGGCATCTGCACGGCACGCGCCGCCCAGTATTTGCTACATTCTCCGGAGCTGGGTGCCTCGGAGGCCGCGGCGCCCCGGGATGAGGCGGACGGCCGGGGGGAGCTGGTAAGGAGGAGCAGCGGCGGTGCCAGCAGCAGCAAGAGCCCCGGGCCGGTGAAAGTGCGGGAACAGCTGTGCAAGCTGAAAGGCGGTGTGGTGGTAGACGAGCTGGGCTGCAGCCGCCAACGGGCCCCTTCCAGCAAACAGGTGAATGGGGTGCAGAAGCAGAGACGACTAGCAGCCAACGCCAGGGAGCGGCGCAGGATGCATGGGCTGAACCACGCCTTCGACCAGCTGCGCAATGTTATCCCGTCGTTCAACAACGACAAGAAGCTGTCCAAATATGAGACCCTGCAGATGGCCCAAATCTACATCAATGCCTTGTCCGAGCTGCTACAAACGCCCAGCGGAGGGGAACAGCCACCGCCGCCTCCAGTCTCCTGCAAAAGCGACCACCACCACCTTCGCACCGCCGCCTCCTATGAAGGGGGCGCGGGCAACGCGACCGCAGCTGGGGCTCAGCAGGCTTCCGGAGGGAGTCAGCGGCCGACCCCGCCCGGGAATTGTCGAACTCGCTTCTCAGCCCCGGCCTCTGCGGGAGGGTACTCGGTGCAGCTGGACGCTCTGCACTTCTCGACTTTCGAGGACAGCGCCCTGACAGCGATGATGGCGCAAAAGAATTTGTCTCCTTCGCTCCCCGGGAGCATCTTGCAGCCAGTGCAGGAGGAAAACAGCAAAACTTCCCCTCGGTCCCACAGAAGCGACGGGGAATTTTCACCCCATTCCCATTACAGTGACTCGGATGAGGCAAGTTAGGAAGGTGACGGAAGCCTGAAAACTGAGACAGAAACAAAACTGCCCTTTCCCAGTGCGCGGGAAGCCCCGCGGTTAAAGATTCCCGCACCCTTTAATTTTTGCTCTGCGACGGTCGTTGTTTAGCAACGACTTGGCTTCAGATGGCAGCTACATTTGATGGTTTGCAAATGCCGCGGCTGTTCCAAACTTCCTAGGGTCTATACTGTTTGATGAAACTTTGTTAAAGTCGTGTCCTTTCCGCCCACCTTCTGCTCCCCGTGTAGATAGATACTGTACAATTGTATGTACCCATATATGGCATCATTATTCTAGTTCCCTGCTGCCAATACGCTGCTGAAACGTCGCATCTTCTCTGTCACTGGTTGGGGTTTAATTTATTTTGTGCCCTGGGCATCCATCCCTGTGTGTTGCGCACTCAAGTGTGGGAGATTTAGTTTTCCGAAGTTGTTTTCCAAAATGCACAATGAAACGCAAAATTAGTGCTTCCAAAGTGGATAACTTTTGACTATGGAATTGTTAGAAAACAGGGAACTTTAAGGTTTATATATTGTATAAACATACCCAGTATGTGCATCCGATCGCGAGTGGCGTCTTTTAGGAAACTTGGCGCACGCACTTTATCAGCCGCTGCTGCGGTGGTGGCTCCAGGAGAAACTCAACTGCCAATTGCAGACCAGTTTTGTTTTTGTTTTGTTTTTTTTAACACAGCCACTTATAACTCTTAAGCTCTTTGCAAATGTTTGTTTAAAAAATGAAAAATTAAAAAAAAATCTAGTAGTGTCAAAAGCATTTGGTCAATTTTATTTTGCTTTGTTAATATTAGAAAACTTATTTATTATTGTTTGCTAAACATTTCTACTTATCTTGATTCGTTTTTTACGTTTTCTATTCGAGATCATTTTATTTTAATTTAGCAAAGCCAACTGCCATTGTTTAATGTATTTTCTTTTGCAAATGATTAAAATAAACGTGAAAAGAAACTTTTTTGTCACTTATTCCATGAGTATAACTACTGAAAACAATTTTTAAATGAATGACTTTGAAGAATTGTGCTAAGTCTTCTATTAAATGCCATGTATGCGATCTTACAGTTTTGAAGAAAAATGTTGTAAACTTGGTGCCTTCAAGTAGTATTAAAACCCCTTCAAAGAAAATAACTCAGATCAATCATTAAATTGTGAGATAAAACTTTTTCCAAATTAGCAGTACAGTTTTGCCTCTTTCATGGCCAGGATCTTCCCAGTCTTCACTCCTTGCCCCAACAACTGCAAGGAGCCCCAACTCCTGCAAGGGGTCAGGAGGCCATGAGTTTTAGGTTTGCTAGAACCCAGCCGGGAGTAGTTAACTCTACCAGGGTTAGCTATGTCCACTCATAAAACCTACTCAAGCTGAAAATTTTTCATGTAGGTCAAGCGCAGCGCACTGTCTCTCTGCCTCTGTCTCTCTGCCTCTTTCTTCTGGGAGAAGAAGACATGAAGAGAGAAAGATGATAACAGAAAAAAACTTGAGGGGAAAAAAGGAACTGGATTCATTGATTCAAAAATTAGAAGTGTGTAGTTGCCCCGGGAATTTGTTGACCTCCACTCACTTTTTTCTTTTCACACAATTCTGCTTCTTCCAATGTAGAAGCTAATATCTGCCTTTATTTTGTTGTTCTGAATTAGCTTCTATGTAGAAAATATTCAACTACATTTTTGAGTCAATTGTAGGAACTAAACGGTTCTGTCACTCTCACCTCAGGTGTCCTCACTAAGGAAACACCTATTCTGGGTCTCAGGATCATAGGTTTTGGAAAAGCTAATAGTCGTGTGGGGGGGGGGGGGGGTTTAGAGAGAGACAGAGAGAGAAGAAAGTGGAATTAAAAAAATAAATTTGGCAAACATGAGAGTAGGACTATTTACCAAACTAAATATTCGGCAACATTCCGCTGGATAAACATCGTTGAATTTGAGAAGTTGATTTTAAGCCAAGTCTTTTATCTTTTGTGGCCTCACTGGGATAACAAATTGCGGGGAAATGAAGCACCAAAAAGAGTAAGGGAAGGTTACTATAATCACTCCTGCATCCTCTTCTCCTAGCACCTTGAAAAGAGGAGAACGCCAAAAAGAAAAAGGAAAGCGCCACAAACTGGGTTTGCAGAAAGAGTAATGCGCGAGGGAGCGTAGGTTCTGGTCTCCAGTAAGAAACTGCGGAACAAGCTTTTTACTGACCATCTGGGTATGTGTGACTTTCAGCGGAAGCCGACCAAGAGATGCAGAGAACCTCCGCCAGCTCTCTGGAAGAAGCTAGCAGGCGGCTCGTGACACTTTCCAGGGCAGAAATAATGCACCTGTTCCTTAGATAACCTTTTGCACCCACCAAGTTTGCCGTGCTCACGATAAACATCAGGAATCTTCGGGCTGCTGAATAAATCAAGCGATTGCTTCTAACACATTTCCATTTCGCTCTCAATAAGCAGACCCAACAGGTATGGACATACAGCACACTTGCGGGATGAGAGCACGCGTATTTTTATAGTTATGTGCTTAGTGTGTTCGCATGCATGTGACGAGGACCTAGACTCATTTTACCTGTTGTGAATCTGATTCAGAAAAAGGACAGGATGAAGGAAAAGGTGATTTCTTTTTTCCTCAAAGAAAATCTATGTTTCATTTTTCAAAATGATTTATATTCATTTTGTGTCAATCCAAGAGGAAAAAGACCTTGTCCAATGTTAATATTTTTCATGGGCTCATAGAAATTGCAAAACAGAAAGGACATCAGAAACATCTTCCTTCACATCTTTTATAAATGAGGAAACTGCTGTCCCTAATTTGCCCCCAAAATCACACAGCTAGAAAGTGTCAATATCCAGAACTGAGCTTAGTACTCCTGGCCACTAGGTCAATGTTCTCATCATTTTTTCTCTGAGGAAATCAATAGATAAGAACTATAGCTATCTAAACGTTGGCAGGGATGGGTTATACCGCCACAATAGGTGAATATTCATACTTTTAAATATTAGTGGCATTATATAGGAATTGGAGATAACCCCAGCTTCATTTAAGGGCATTCTTTACATTTCTTCTCAAGAGAAAAACAACCATAACGGAATATCAGAAATATTACACTGATATAGTCTTTATAATAATATAGAATTGGAAATATTATAACAGACTGATTGAAAAGGGAGGATAAATTTTACTAACCCATTGAGACATGCACAGAAAGTCAAATCACTGTGGTAAATTGACTACTCAAAGTTCAAATGAGAAGTTTAACCCCTTTTCTCTCCATTCTATTTCTTTCTTTTTTTAATGCTGGCATTTCTTTGAAAGAGATGTACAATCACATTTCCATTTTAAGGTTCTGCTATGGAGTTTGCATAACAAACGTTTGGCAGCTCGCTCTCTTACACTCCATTAACAAGCTGTAACATATAGCTGCAGGTTGCTATAATCTCATTAATATTTTGGAAACTTGAATATTGAGTATTTCTGAGTGCTCATTCCCCATATGCCAGACCACTTCTGCCATGCTGACTGGTTCCTTTCTCTCCATTATTAGCAATTAGCTTCTACCTTCCAAAGTCAGATCCAAGTATCCAAGATACTAGCAAAGGAATCAACTATGTGTGCAAGTTAAGCATGCTTAATATCACCCAAACAAACAAAGAGGCAGCATTTCTTAAAGTAATGAAGATAGATAAATCGGGTTAGTCCTTTGCGACACTGCTGGTGCTTTCTAGAGTTTTATGTATTTTAAGCAGCTTGCGTTATATTCTGCCTTTGCCTCCCACTCCACCAGCACTTTTGTTTGTGCAGGGTTTTGGCTCGCCACACTTTGGGAAACTTATTTGATTTCACGGAGAGCTGAAGGAAGATCATTTTTGGCAACAGACAAGTTTCTATGGGACATTGCTAACTGGGGGTCCAACTTGACCAGAAAAAAAGGGGGGGAGGTTAATTTCCTTAATCTTAACCAATGAATGACCAATATTTTCAAAAGGCCTTTCTATTGATTTTAGAGTATTTGAACAAACTAAGTAGAGTGCTTGAACCAACTAAGAGGTCTTTTATCAAAAGATAGCTTGTAATATTTCTCTCCTTTGCTCATTTGAAAATTCAAGAAAAAATAATATCAAATTCGTCTTGCCAGTTTCAAACCCAAATTAGAATTGGAAAGTAAAAGTAGTGGATGCGCTTATCAGTTATAATCTAGACTTGTCAGTTGCAATCTAGAAAAACCAGCAAGCGCTGGTGAGCCTTACAGATAACCAATCGTAGTTGAATTGCTTGCAGTTATTTTTGTGAGAAGGGTTAGGAGATGGAGGGAGAAGGATACAATAAAGGCACAAGTTTTTCTCGATGTTGTTGACTCTACATTCACTAATCGCCCTCTCCCCTACGCCAGGCAGAGTCCTAGACGCCGACAACTAACGTTCCTCCCCTTCTCCTACTAGGCCCCTAAGGAGAAAGGGAAAACTGAGAGGAGAATGGGTTAAATCCTTGGAAGCAGGGGAGAGGCAGGGGAGGAGAGAAGTCGGAGGAGTATAAAGAAAAGGACAGGAACCAAGAAGCGTGGGGGTGGTTTGCCGTAATGTGAGTGTTTCTTAATTAGAGAACGGTTGACAATAGAGGGGCTGGCAGAGGCTCCTGGCCGCGGTGCGGAGCGTCTGGAGCGGAGCACGCGCTGTCAGCTGGTGAGCGCACTCTCCTTTCAGGCAGCTCCCCGGGGAGCTGCGCGGCCACATTTAACACCATCATCACCCCTCCCTGGCCTCCTCAACCTCGGCCTCCTCCTCGTCGACAGCCTTCCTCGGCCCCCCACTGGCAGAGCTCACAGTAGCTAGCTTCTCTCGCCGCCTCCCGCACTCGGCCGGGGCCCCTCTCCTCCCCCAGCTACGCAGCGGGAGCCGCCACTGCCCACTGCACCTCCCAGCAACCAGCCCAGCACGCAAAGAAGCTGCGCAAAGTTAAAGCCAAGCAATGCCAAGGGGAGGGGAAGCTGGAGGCGGCAGAGGAGGCGACGGGAGAGCTGTGGGGTTGTTCAGGAAAAGTTGAGCTGGGGGCTGAGGCACCTGAAGCAGTGAACCAGGACTAGAAAGCAAGCGCATTCTCCCGCGCAAGCGGAGATTCAACCGCGCTCCCTGAACCCATGCAACCGCCCGGCCCGGCGCCGGTATTTGAAGATCTGCTTCTCTTTTCTACCCAGAGGTGCATTTCTTCACTCTGTTATTCAAAAGACTTTTCTCTTTTCTTTTTCTTTTTTCTTTTAAATACTGGTAAAATTCTCAGTTTAAACGAGAAGCCGAGGCATGGGCATTGTCTTCCACGTGTCAATTCACCGGCGGGTGCCTGACTCTTCTTTCCTTGGCTCCTCAAGAAAAGTTAAGCATTCAATACAAAGACTGTAGGCCTTTCTCTTCTCAGGGTGCCTCTGCCTTTTCAGTTGTGCTTTCTCTGGTCCCAGACAAACAAATTAGGCATTCGCTGCCTAATCTACAAGTAGGCCAGGCCCATTCTGCAAGTTCATAAGTTTCCCCAGCGAAACCAGAAGGCTCCTCCTTTGAGCTGAAAAACAAGGTGCTCTTCAATATACGTATTTTTCACTGTTGTTTTCAACAATTCTGATTAGTGAGTTAAGAGACATGATCAAGCAAACACTGTTTGGATGTCCAGCAGGTTCACCACAGCTGCAGGGCCTAGCTACTGTTAGGTTGATGAAGAAGGTGTGAGCTAGGATTTGAGGTTTTGGGATTTCTCAAGCCAGAAGATATCATTACTCTTTTGGACCACTGGCAACTTGTTTGTCATTTCTAGATACAGTTCCCCATAATCCCTCCCACCTTCCTGTTGCTGCAAACTCTTAAAGATGGGGTACTGGTAAGGGAGGGGCTAGGATTGGAAAGGATCTTTAATGATCTGGGGCAGGGGTGAAGTAGCATTGGAGGGAGGAGTAGGTACCATTCTTTGTACCTTAGGGGCCACAAAACTAGGAGAGATCTGAAATCACTGGGCCACCAGTTGACCAGGAAGATGGGAGGCCAGTTCTTTTTATTTTCAATAACGCATCTGCCTCTGGAAACAAGCTAGCAGAAATGTACAGGATTATTTATTTTCTTTAAGTTTTTTTCCAACCCAAGAGATGTTGATTCAGTCAGTCAAGGAAAAATCCCAGGAATCTGCATACAGGGTTTCCAGGTGATTCAGATACTAGTAGAGCAGAGGATCCCTGAAACACTAATGTAAGGGAGTTTCTATCAGATACCTTCTTGAGCTTGTCTATGAAAACAGAAACTAGCTAATAATTCCCCCTTACCTCCTTTTACAGTATTTGGTATTTTTTGTTATGTTTTGCTTCCAAAAAAAGAGAAGCAGGCAACATAGCTTCTTGGATCCCATGACTTGATTTTGTGGCTTTCAGGCTGTTTGGCCTGGGACAATGTGATCCAGCCCTAAGCTGCCTTTGGAGGCATAAGGGCATCAATCCAGGAGGTACAAGACATTCACCCTCTGACTGTCCAACATAAGTGACTCAGTGGGAGAAGCCAAAATGATAACCACTCATAAACCAGTGAGTGTTTATGAAAAGCAGGGAGTAAGAATTTGCTCAGGCCAAAGAAACTCTAAAAGAAATAGAAGGATGTGGGAAGATTGTCAGGAAGCCCTTGATTTAACCTAGGTGGACCAAGTCATATCACTCTGTACTAACTCTAGCCTGAATTTAAAGGATCATCAAATTTGATGGAAATGTTAGCCACCTATCAACTGACTGAACAAATAGCTGTTCTGTTGTGCTGGTAATGGTAATCAGAGAATACAGAGAAAAACATTTTCATGATGTAGAAAGGCAATGAGCCCAGGAAACAGTGTAACTTTCTTTGGTGACTAATTCTTTTATTTCTTTCAGATTCTTCCTCACTGTCTAATATAACTTACATCCCTCTTCTTTTCATCAATGAATGGGCACTTACTGAACACCAGTCTATATCAGAGGAGTTAACCACCCTAGGAGATGCCAAAGAATAAAATAGAGCTCCCTCCCTTAAAGGACTCAGAACGTGGGTGGAGCACGGTTGGCCCATGCCTATAATCCCAGCACTTTGCGAGGACAAGGCAGGCGGATCGCTTGAGATCAGGAGTTTGAGACCAGTCTGGACATGGTGAAACCCCGTCTCTACTAAAAATACAAAATAATAATAATAATAATAATTAGCCAGGGGTGGTGGTGCATGCCTGTAATCCCAGCTACTTGGGAGGCTGAGGCAGGAGAATCACCGGAACCTGAGAGGTGGAGGTTGTGGTGAGCTGAGATTGTGCCATTGCATTGCATCCTGAGCAACAAGAGTGAAACTCCGTCTCAGAAAAAAAAAAAAGAAAGAAAGAAAGAAAGAAAAGGAAAAAAAAGAAAAATAAAGAAAAAAAGGACTTAGAACAGTTGAAATATCAGAACAAACATAGAAAAAAAGCTTCATCTCCTAGATGAGGGTAGCATTGTTGCTACAAATGAACCACAGTATTGTTGCCTTATATTTGCCATCACATTATTTCATTCACAATTCCAGGTGTATCCTTTGCATAACCTTCTTTGTTACCCTCAAAAATAGTAGAAATTTTGAATTACCTGAAACCATACAGCTAATCTTTAAATCAACCACTTTTGACCTCAGAGAATACCTTTATTTGTTTTTTATGAGGTTGTTAGGGTGTAGTCATAATTTCATACCAGAAAAAAAAATGAGGTTCTGAGAGAGATTTGAATATCTTGCAGAAGGTAACATAGTCTCGGTGGCTTCATGGTCACAGAAACTCAGGTCTTTTCTCAGCCTATGGTCAGTGTTTTTTTCACCACATTTCACCTGCCTTGGGTTCATATTTTGAATCAGCCAGCTTTTACTTGTGTCTCCAGTTCTTGTCAAATGTGGAAGTGGTAGAGATCTCTGAAGTCTTCTGTTTTACATTTGCTCCCGAGGGAGATAAGATAATTCTTTGGAGATGGTTATGGAGCAGGCTCCATTTCCACATGATAGATTTAACAGCCTTACGGGAGAGAGTAATTTTCATTTAGAATGCCAGCTTTGCTCCTCTGATGTGACTGATACTGCACATGATTGCCATTTATTCCATATTGACATTCATTTCCACTTTTATCTAGAAAAATCCATCTGAATGCTAAACGCAAAACAGTATATGAGGTTAGGAAATGAGGCTAAAGAGTGTTATATGAAAATGTGTCCTGAAGAGTAATGACCTGAAAGCAGGTATTTCCCCAAATTATTGCCTCATCTATGCTTGCAAAAATGGCAGGGAAAACAAGACTATAATTCTTACTGAAAGGAGAAGTAAATGTACCTGTTACATTTGTAGCTGTGGATTCATTCAGTGATAACATACATGTTTTATTCACCTGGTCATTGGAGCTGTTGGCTTTTTCCCCTAAAGCTTCCTGCAAGGAAATACTACTGTCCTGAGTGGTGCAATGTCTAAAAAATATTTCTCTGTTTTGAAAAATTCTGATATTTACCTGTCATGAGTCAGTACTCCATTTTATAATGTCTCCAGATTCATTGGTTTAAGGCAATTTCTTTTGTATGACTTGTGACTTAGAAGTATTCAACCCCTCAAAGAGTGAAGTGGGGAGTTGAGAGGACTTGAAAAGCAGAATACATTCCTAATCAAAAAAGGAAAGTTCAAAAGCCGCCACAGAGGTCACATGTTAGGATCAAGGGATAAACTTAGTGCTTGCAGTGCTATCTAGATATTTTTCCACAGGTTACTTAGCTCCTATTGCTCCCTCTCCCCACCTGCACACCAGGACAGCTCCTAGGGATTTAGGTCAGAGCACTTTTTACCAAAACCTAAACTCAGATTGCTTGTTTGAAGGGGTATGGGGAAGATGAGTCTCACTCTGACACCCATGCTGGAGTGCAGTGGCGTGATCTCGGCTCACTGCAACCTCCGCCGCCTGGGTTCAAGTGATTCTCCTGCCTCAGCCTCCCAAGTAGCTGGGATTACAGGTGCCTGCCACCATGCCTGGCTAATTTTTGTATTTTTAGTAGATGGGGTTTCACCATGTTGGCCATGCTGGTCTCAAACTCCTGACCTTATGATCCACCTTGGCTTCCCAAAGTGCTAGGATTACAGGCATGAGCCACCGTGCCCTGCCCAGATTGCTTCTTAACATGTCCTGCCTTGTGGTACCAGATGACTCACCTGGCCGAACATTCCTCACTATTTTGGGACATCTACATGGCTCCTATTTCTAGAAAAGGAGTGTGAAGCTATCATGTAGACCTTTTCTGCTTTCTCTGAAAATGATCTGAAATGTGTTCTGTAGGCAAGAAGGTTACTTTCCCAACATTTTGTTCAACATCTCTTCTTTTTCCTCCACCTTCTCCATTTTGCTACAGAGAGGTATAGATTTACCCAGACCAAGGGTATTGGCTTTGGTTTAATGTTTTCTCATAGGTGCTGCACCCTACATTAGCCAGTTGGCCCAAGCACTAGAGAGATGGGGACAGGCATGGTTATTCAGTCAAAGACTATATTAATGAGGGAGCCTGAGCCTTCTCCGAGCTTGTGGAAGGAGAGGAGTAATTTGGTAAAGTCCATTTGGGAGACCCTTCGGGCACTTTTCCAGGTACCTGGCATTTTATATGAAGATCCTTCTTGAGGGAGCCTCCTCATCCTCACACTGCTGAGACATAAAGAAAATAATTCATCTTGTGGGCTAAGGGTTGTCCTCAAAACTCTTTCAACTCTGAGATCACCTCCTTCTCGGTTGCTCCCCAACACTTCAAGGTCTGGTGAAGATTTTTTTTCCTCCTGGAACCCCACACAAAGTTCTCTCACATTCCACTGGAATTTCAGATTCGTTTTTAAGCACCAGCCCCTTGAAGGCAGGAGTCCATGTCTAATTTGAGTTTGCCACTAGCCCAGTGACAGGCAGATAATGCCCATGGAAGAGATAGGTGAGATTCAAGGTCACTTAGGCCTGTATGTGTTCTGCCTGGCCCCAGAATCTTTGTATTTCTTTCTCTTTAGATCAGACGCTTTAAACCGGTTACAGCCAACATTGGGACTTCTTTCTGTCCTAAAAACTATAAAGTCTTTCCAACAGGTTTTCCCCTCCCTTCTTTAACTTTTTGCCTAATCTCTGAAACCCCTAGACAGAGTGAAATACTCCGTCCACTGCGGTCCACGGGTCCTTCTAACAACTGACACTTTTTTAAAGGCACATTTCTAGAGTCAGGGCAAAGTCTTATCCACTGTTGCATCCAGGTTATCAGAAACCTCAGTATGCCTTTCCAGGATTTAGTTGGACAGGTTGATGCCCTCAGGTCAGTCTTGGGAAGTTACTTTCTTCTCTGGCCCTGTGCTGCCTTACAGTGCACTGCCTGCACTGCCGTAGCTGAATGTGACTCAAGGGGTTACCCTGCATGATCCCCAGAAGGCAGAAGCACGATTCTAGCCTCTCTTCCCCTTGCACTTTCTCACTACCTGTGTCGCCTGGCTGCATTTTCTAACACATTATTCCTTCTAGCACCATCTTTCCTTCCCTTTCATGAGTTACCACATACTTTTCATTCATTCTTTTCTAGAAGTTTCCACTTTCCTATCATTTCCCCCCAGTCCTTCTGACATCTCTTGGTCCAATTGCCACCTTTTCTTCCCCCATTCCCTTGACCTTTATTTCCCAGGACTGGCCCTCCTTAGGCAGTGGTTTTATTTCATATATTTGTTCCTTTACCAACACCCTAACCTCACTGGTGTTGGGTCTGTCTTTCTGGTTCGCCTCTAGCATGCAGGTCAAGACAAGTCCTGAGCAGCCACTTCACTGCATGGTGAGCAAGGCAACAGCACTTTTTCTTAGCAGCCCAGGCAGGCGCTGGTACAAATTAATGCCTTGCACTTTTGAAAACTCTGCAGTGCTTCCTGCAGGAGCAGCGCAGGCATCAGTTCTTCATCTTGGACAGGGAACACAGCACAGGCAGGGAGGTGCAGGTGGGCATCAGAGAGCTAGGGAAACCGGATCTCCTGTTAGTGTGAACTGAAGGTTTTTTCTCCCCTGTTCTTTCTTCTGTCCCCTCTCTCTCCTGACAGACATACCCAGCAGTGTTTTGGTGGCTGTGCTGTCGACTTTCGCCTCCTAATCTCGGTTAATCAACTCGAGATCATTGATGCAGGTCAGCATCAGCCCATCTGTTTGATCAAGAGTCAGAGATCTCTATTTCTTTGCGGTCAGAATTCCTCCCTGGGGCAGGCACCCTGCTATAGTAACCTTCATTTAATACCCCCGTTATCATTAGCATCAGAGCTCATCGACACGCCTTTCCACAGAGTATCCCTGCTCCAGCCTAAAGGACTCCAGTGTCTTCAAGGAATACCTTATTGGAGTTCACCTTGACTGCAATCTGAAGGAAGTGCTACTGCTTTCAGCAACAAATAACCACTAAGCAATAAACCTTTCAAGATCATTCCTCTCTAAAAACAATCTTCAGTTTTTTCTGTTTCTTTCCATCATGTACTCTTTTCAGTTTATCTTCATCTACAGGATAAACAAAATTCCCTCAAAGAGGCTGTCTTTTATCAGTGGGAATAATTTTTGTCCAACATACTTTAAACTGGTTTGCAGGATACTTACAAAGAACAATAGGGGAAATGAAATAAACCATTCAGAACTGTGCCCTGAAGTTTACCGAGGTAATTGATCCTTCCACTGGATCCTCCTGAATTTTTCACCAGTAAACTAATTCATCTTCAACTGTAGATTTTGCCATTATTATATGTTTCACAAACAGCAGATGCTTTAAATAATTTCAACATTTACCCCATAAGTTAAATGAATAAGACATGTGGTTAAAATAGTAACACTTCTAGAAATAAGAGAAAGAAAGATGAAAGAGAGAGACAGAGTAAGAGAGAGAGAGAGAAATAGAGAGAGAGAGAGAGAGATTACTAGTGCAAAACTTGCACGAGGGATTTGCACCTGTACAACTTGCGGTTACTTAATGTCTCCTGAAATCTAGAAGTACTCCCAGGACAGCTGGCAAATAGGGGGTTAATCATTACAGAAAATGATGCATCATATCTTTTCAGTTTGGTTTATACTGAAGGGCAGTAAAGATTTATGCTTCGGGAGGATAAAACTTATTTTCAGAGTGTGGTTGTCTCCTTTGAACGTTTATTTTCTGAGGAAATGTAGATATAACTAGTCTATGTTGTAGAATATTCCTAGTGCTCCCTGAAAGAACTCTCTGGTACTTTAATCATCTGGATATATTAGGCTATATGAAAACGTCTTGGGTTTCTGAAATGTTCTAACACCTAAGGCTTATAAGAATATTGAACTATAGTAACATTTTAAAAACAGAAGATTCCTTAGACATTTTATTAAATTAGGTAATACTGTTTGTCTACATTAGTTTCCACTTTCTTGCAGTATTTGTCAAAAAGATAGTTTCATCCTCCTTCAACCTAAAAGTAATATTTTTAATTACTGCTAACCACATTTCAATTTAGAAAAATTTATGAGTTGGCCTTTTTTCCCTAATAGACAGTATGCTTAATTCTTTCTTATATTGGTGGAAAATTACTTCATGGATGTAGATAAGATAGGTATATCTTATTACTATATATCTCTCTGGTATTGTATTTTCCAGTTCCAGGAAAGCAAGATTGAAAGAGCTTTCTGTCACCAGCTAGTTATTAACAAAAACAGTATTCATTGCCTTTCTGGTCTTAGGCAGCATCTGAAGCTCCCTGCAGTTCGATCCTGTGATTATTAACTCACTTCCCACCAGTATCTTATACAGGCCCATTATCTACTGTCAATATTTTTATAGCCTGTGAGGAGAAGTCCTGCTACTTCCTGTTAGAAGGGAGGTAACAGGGTTTTCTCTCTCTTTTTTTAAGTAGATAAATATGTACTCAACAAATATGTTTGATGAGGAGGTAAGAAGGGAGGGAAAAGGGAGCTAAGCATCTGCTGTCTCACAGGTTCATTGTGTGGTTAATCATTTCTCTAGAATAGTTTTACAGGGTGTAGGCTTTCCAAAACAAGGATTACTGAAAGATCCAGGTTTGAAAACTTTTTTCAGTTCTGTTCAGACTTGAAATCCTAGACATTAGGTATGGGGCTGTGTGTGTGTGTGTGTGTCTGGTTGTTGTTGTTGATTTTTAACCATTTTATCTTCATGTCAGCCATTTTGACTTTCTAGCTTTGAGAAATCTCTGAAGGAAATTTTCCTGCAAGAGATGAATTGATGTGTAATCTCTACATTTAAGAGAATGAAGCTTCACAACATAGGACTGTCATAGGGATTTATTATGAAAACACGGTGTTTCAAGGCTCTACTTTGTAAGAATAAATACATTTTAAAAGTTTATGCAAATAAAACATAACCTTTAGTTCAAAGCATGTACTTTCAAAAGCAACTTTTATTCAAGTTCCTATATTCTCTATCTCATGGCTGCTCTGATAAAATAAAAGAACAAGGCCAATGATCATAGATGTGGGATAACACAAAATATTGTCATGAATCACAGTACTTTCAAATATACATTATGACACATAATGTTCAACTTTGAAAACTTTTAAATTGAAAACATTTTTGTCAAGCATTAGAAGATTCTTTCTGTGTTTATAGTTTTATCTTTTTAAAGGAGTAGTAGACTCGAAGTCAGTAATTCTATGTTTTATTCCCAGTTTTCTCACTTATTAATGCTGTGTACCTAGGGCAAAGTATGTAGCTTTTCTGAAATTTAATTTTATTATCTATGAAAGAGGGAAGAACAATTAAACTTGAGCCACCCACATCAGAGACTTGTTTTTAAAATCATGTAACATTAAAAAAATCATATAAGATCACATATATGTACCAGGTTAGGCCAATTATGCTGTGGCAACAAACAAGACCAAAATGTGAGTGACATAAGCAACAAAAGTATATTTCTTGTTCATAATACAAAACAATCAGAGGAGGTCAGCTGGGACTTAGCTGTAACCACAGATCAGCTGGTCTCTTATTACTTAGGCACCCAGAATGACACGGCAGCCACAGCTACCACCTCAAGCATTGCTAGTTACCAAATACACAGGGAAAGAAGGCTCTGGAGGCAATTATATTATCTGCTTGGAAATGACACATATCACTTCTGCTCACAATTTATTGGCTAAAACTCCTCAAAAGGCCCCATGCTACCACAAAGAGGTCATTAAGTACAATCCTACCAGACTATAAATAGCATTAATGACCACCATAATTTGTAGTAGGAAATTTTCAATGTCAAATTGCTTTACAGGTGAATGTTATTTACCAAAAATAAACTGGAGATTTCCAGGAATTAAGGTAGACATGAATTCGCAAAAGTCATAGTACTTATTGTGATTTAACTTTCTAAAGTGAACTCACTTAGAGGTCTTTAAATTAAATAGTTTGGATATAATTGCTTGGAATTACAGAAAACATTAACCCAGAGGTTACTAGAATGAAGCTTGACATTCTACTTGGCTTCAACCAGATCATAGTTTTCCTAAAATACAGGTCCTTATCCATTTCCTAAGATACAATATTTTAAAAACAAAAAACAATAACACATAGATCTTGATGCAGCAATAACAATAATAAAAATGCTGTATTCATCACTTACAGATAAATCAATTATTGCCAAGATGAGACAGTCAGAAGTCATTGCAAGACTTTTTGGACAATCACAGGGAAAATAAGTTCTGTTTCATCAGATTTCAGAAACTACTAGATGTAACCCTGGAGTTGTGAGTGGTTATTTCCACCATTACACGGATACAAGTTGCCTAAGAAGATCACCAATCCAGCAGAAAGCAGAGCAAAGATGAAAAGAGAGAAAAGGGTGAGGGGGTGGGTGTGTGTGTGTGTCAATCTAATCACTTAATGTCTTTAAATTCAGCATGCCTAAAATTAGTTATACTCTCTAGCTTCCCAATTTTTTGAGCCAATAAGTCCCTCTCTCCTCAGTTTTTTCTTTAAATCAATTTAAATTAGGTTTCTGCCAATTAAATCTAAAATTATCCAGATTAATACAGAAATTTACTGTATTTGCTACTGTGTTAGACTCAGTCAGCTGCTAAAAGGATGAAAATCTCAAACTATATCCTAAGAATACAATCAAATTTAGAATCCGAATATATCCTTTACTCATGCATCCATAGTTTAGGTTCTCTATTTTTTCTCTATTTTTTGGGTCACTTTGATAAAAATATCTGGTCCCATTTCTAAGTCTTGGCCTAGACTAAGTCAGGGTGGTCATTTGGCCAATAGTGCTAAACTAACAAAGGTGATGAGCAGAATCCTGTACTTCCTTAACCTCTAAAGCAAAGGCAACTATCTTTCTATATGGAAAAATCGATTTAAAGTGTTCTATACAATGTTCATCTTTGGTCATCAGTTCATCTAAGAATTTTTTCCATTTTTATTGAATACTTACTATGAGCAACATTGCATTAAATCCTAAATTATAAAATATTTTTGCATGAGGGCATAAACAAAATTCATGTGGGCTGGTTGTTTTCTAGCTACTGAGTAGACAGATCATTGTCTTCATGGACTCTGTGCTCCACTGAGGAGAAAGAGAGACAGTAACAAGATAAACAAACATAATAGGTAGTGGTTTAGGTGGTGATCATCATTAAAGGGGAAAGTTACAGGAAAGGAAATTAAAGCCATGCAGGGTTGGGGAAGAGGTTGAAATTTTATTCTGAGTGGCCAAGACAAACCTTGCTGAGGTGACTTTGAACAAAAGATCAGAAAAGTAATGAAGCTAGTGAGCCCTGTAGATAACTGGTCATGAGTTTAATGTACATAGTAAAAACTTTGGACATAGTTTAAATGTATAGATAATAGTAGATTTGTGCAAATGTAATTGCGTTATTTACTATTGAAAGTAATGGCAAAAACTACAATTACATTTGCACCAACCTAATAGGATAGGCTGACACTGGAAGTGAGATGTGAGAGACACAGAGAAGACTAGGATCACACTAAAATTTTTGTTCTGAGCAACTGGAAGAATAGTGTTGCTAGTAAATGAGATGAGAAAGACAACAGAAGAAACAGGTGGGAGGGGAGCTCAGTTTTGGACAAGATAAGTCTTCCCTAAGGGGCTACTAATGACTTCTCTGCCAAATATCAAGATGAATCTGCTTGAAGAAAAAAAATGAAGTTTTCTTAATCTCAAAGAAGTAGTAGTGGCGATAAATCCATGTATCATTAGGCAATCTGAGTTTTAATCACTTACTGCTTAGGCATCTGAACTCTAGTGTCAGACTGCCTGGGCTCAAATCCTGGCATCACCACTTACCATATGGTGTGACTTCGAGTAACTTACTTAAATTCTAGGAGTTTTTTTCTTCATTTTTCAGTTGGGTATAATAATCTTACTACTTTATAGATTTACTAATCTATGAATACAGTGCACTAATACAGTGCATTCCACATAGTCAGTAGGCAATAAATATTTGCCAATAGTTGTCAACATGCTTTGTTGATATGGTTTGGATTTGTGTCCCTGCCCAAATCTCATGTCGAATTGTGATCCCCAGTGTTGGAGGTGGGACCTGGTGAGACATGATTGGATCATGGGGGCGAATTTCCCCCTTTGATGCTGTACTTGTGACAGAGTTCTCATGAGATTTGGTCATTTAAAAGTGTGTAGCACCTCCCTCCTCTTTCTCTTCCTCCTGCTCCATCCATGTAAGAGATGCCTGCATTCCATTCACCTTCTGCCCTGATTGTAAGTTACCTAAAGCCTCCCCAGCCATGCCTCTTACACAAACTGTGGAACCATGACCTTTTCTTTATAAATTACCCTATCTCAGGTATTTATTTACAGTAGTGTGAGAACAGACTAATACATTTGTCTTTTTTGTTAGACTGAGAGCTCATTAAATTCGGGGATCCATCTTACTCTTGTTTTATTCACTGCCCCTAGCAAAGCATTTGAAATATAGTAACTATTAAATTTATTAGTGCATACAGCTAAGTATAACTGAGAAAGTTTGGTACATTAACCTTCCCACAGAACTGGCAATTTAGTCATCATTTCTAAATCCAAATGGTAATGGCCAGAACAGTTCTGTACAAGTAGTAAAGAATGAATAGATCTTTGACTATAGAGATGTGAGGGAGGCTATGTTAGGTAAAAGGAAGAGGCCAAAGGAAGGTAGAGAAAAGGAAAGATGAATTGTATTCCCTCTACTCAGATTCCACTTCTCTTTGAAACTGGGAGAATAGACTTCTATGCATTTCTCTGCTAAATGTTAACCAGTGTGAGCACAGACTCTTTGAAACTTAGTTCCTGTATTTATACAAACTGATAGATGTGTGAGGACAAAATGAGATCGTGCATGTGAAATTTACTAATAAATGTATGAATCTACTTATAAAGTTCAAACAACTATTAGAGTACAACGTAAATCCCAAAATCTGTGCAGTAAGTTGTAGGTTAAGAGCACTTGAGAAAGGTTGCAGTGCTAGGGAAGATAGAGTAAGCACACTTCTGTCTCTCCCACTTAATGCATGTACAAATGTTGATGCAACTATATGAAGATTCTGAAAAGTAAATTTTAGCAGGAAGATTGGAGAAAGAGCCCAGAATTTGAAGTTGTACCAAACCAGTGGTGAATTTTCCATTTTTCCCTTCCAGTATCACTTGACATAGGCTCAAGGGAAGTTCTAAATCCAGAAGTACACACGAGTAAAGAGCAAAAAGCTTCAAGAAGATCCCTTTCTTAATGATTGTCATTCTAATTGGTGTGAGATGCTATCTCATTGTGGTTTTGATTTGCATTTCTCTGATGGCGAGCGATGATGAACATTTTTTCATGTGTCTGTTCGCTGTAACAGGAAACAACAGTTGCTGGAGAGGATGTGGAGAAATAGGAACACTTTTACACTGTTGGTGGGACTGTAAACTAGTTCAACCATTGTGGAAAACAGTGTGGCAACTCCTTAAGGATCTAGAACTAGAAATACCATTTGACCCAGCCATCCCATTACTGGGTATATACCCAAAGGATTATAAATCAAGCTGCTGTAAAGACACATGCACACGTATGTTTATTGCAGCACTATTCACAATAGCAAAGACTTGGAATCAACCCAAACGTCCATCAGTGACAGACTGGATTAAGAAAATGTGGCACATATACACCATGTAATACTATGCAGCCATAAAAAAGGATGAGTTCGTGTCCTTTGTAGGGACATGGATGCAGTGGGAAACCATCATTCTCAGCAAACTATCGCAAGAACAGAAAACCAAACACCGCATGTTCTCACTCATAGGTGGGAATTGAACAATGAGAACACTTGGACACAGGAAGGGGAACATCACACAGTGGGGCCTATTCTGGGGAGGGGGGAGGGGGGAGGGATAGCATTAGGAGATATGCCTAATGTAAATGATGAGTTAATGGGTGCAGCACACCAACATGGCACATGTATGCATATGTAACAAACCTGCATGTTGTGCACATGTACCCTAGAACTTAAAGGATAATAATAGTAATAAAAGAAGATCCCTTTCTTTCTAAAGAAATTGTGGGAGAGGGGAATCCCACGGATCACAGAGAGAGGGGAAAATCCTTACTTTTTAATAACTATTTTTCCCTTCTCTCTTGCCTTAGCCCCGAGGCAGTACTATTGTGGTGGTAGTGGCCAGGGAGATACCTAAAAATCTGAAGAAGAATCCCTCTCTATGAATAAAGTAGTCCCAA
Organism: Rhinopithecus roxellana; assembly: GCF_007565055.1. Classification (NCBI taxonomy): domain Eukaryota; kingdom Metazoa; phylum Chordata; class Mammalia; order Primates; family Cercopithecidae; genus Rhinopithecus; species Rhinopithecus roxellana. Next base: position 5,750,431 of record NC_044550.1, read on the forward strand.
GAGCATGAAGTTAATTCCCATTGTTTTTTCTTTCTCTGTCCTTCCACAATTTTGGCAGTATATGCAGACTCAGTCACAAGAATATCATGGCAGACAAAGGGAATTTAACCCCTAGTTTTCTGTACAGTGGGCCAGAAAGTAAGGCCTGCAGGAGCCAGAGGTATTGGGGAGGTCATGGTGAAAGGGAAAATCAGAAGTCAAACTCATAAAAACATACATGCACTCCTGGGTTGACTTAAGAGCTGTGCATGCATAGAGGGAACATTCTTAAAATGAATGAGGAGTCTCATCAAAGAAATAGAAGACACAAAGAAAAACAATAAAAATTGTATAAAGTATCAATAACATAAAAAATATTAACTAGATGGGATCGACAGAAGAATGAAGATGACAAAATATAATAGGTAAACTTAAAAATAGGTAAATAAAAATAATCATAAACAACAAAGACAAATTTTAAAAGATTATAAAGAAATGAGCAAAGACTTAAGGGCCTATGGAACAATTCCAAAAGGTCTAAGTCATCAGAGTCCCAGAAAGAGAGGAAAAACAGCAAGAGGCATAAAAAATATTTAAAGAAATAGTGGCTGAAAACTTCCCAAATTTGGCAACCGTCATGTAGTTATACATTCTAGAAGCTTAGTAAAGTCCTAACAGTATACATGTAAAGAAATCAATGTCCAAATATATTATAATCAAACTATTGAGCACTAAAGACAAAGACAAAGTTCTGAAGGCAACTAGAGAAAAATAATACATTACTTGCAAGATATAATAATTTGAATGACTGGATTTGTTATCAGAAACTATAGAAGTGAAATAACATTTTCAAAGTGCTGAAAGGAAAGAACTGTTACCCCAGAACTCTATATCCAGTAAAATGAAGGAAAAACAAAGAAATTCTAAGATAGAGGAAAAATAAGAATTTATCACCAAATATCTGCTCCAAAAAAAATGTCAAAGGAAATTTCTCATGCAAAAGGGACATGATATTAAAGGAAAACTTAGAACATTTGGAATAAGAGAAATAAAAGCTGGATAAACATATTAGATTATTCTTCTCCTCTAACTTCTTCCAAATATGTATACCAGTCAAAGCAAAATAATTTCAGAAAACATTGTCTTGATAGGATTTTCAAAAGCAAAAAAATATTTCAAAAAATGTTGTGTTAATAAGATTTTCAAAGTAAGTAGAACTAACCCATTTGACAACTGCAACATAAACAGGGAAGGTTAAAAGAAAACCTATAGGAGTTTTCTACACTCCTTCAGTAGGTAAAATATTAATTCTAGGTAGACAGTGACAAGTTAAATATGTATCATTATAAACTACAAAGAAACTGTTTTTAAAAACTATACCAACTGACATAGCCAAAAATTCAATACATAAATTAGAATAATAAAAAATAGTTAAATAACCCAAATAAAGCAGTGAAGAAGAAACCGACACAAAACAGAGGATAAAAAGAAAACAAATAATAAAATAGTAGACCTAATTTCAAACATATTAATGAATTTATTAAATATAAATAGTCCAAGAAAGCAAAGTAAATGACACAGGTTGTCAGAATAACTTTTTTAAAAACTCAACTATATACTGTTTGTAAGAAATCTCCTTCAAATATAATTTTATTAGGAGGCTAAATTTAAAAGATGAAAAACTAAATACTACACAAACATTAATCAAAAGAAAGTCTGTGTGGTTAGTATCAGATACAGTAAACTATAAAAAAGGAAAATCACTGGTGATTAAGAGAGAGATTGCATATTTTAAAAAAACAAATTTACAAGAAAACATAAAATTATTCTAAATGTGTATACACCTAACAACAGAGCTTCAAAATATATAAAGCCAAAACTGATAGAGCTGAAAAGAGAAATATTTAAGTCTACAAACATGCTTAGAAATGTCAACATTCCTTTTTCAATAATTGAGAGAACATGTACACAGAAAAAGAGCAAAAATATAAAAGTACTGAATAGCACTATTAAACAACTAGGTCTAGTTAACATTTATAGAACATCCAACCCAACAAAAGCAGATTACATACTCACCAGGGTAGACTATATTCAGCATCAGCTTCATACCAAAACCAGACAAAAACAGTACCAGAGAATAATACTACAGAATAATATCCCTCAGAATATAGACAGAAAAATAATCAACAAAATGCTAGCAAACCAACTTCATAAACATATAAAAAGAATATAAGACAAAGAATATATGACTATGACCAAGAAAAGTTTGTCTGAGAACTTAGGGCTAGTTCAATATTTGAAAATCAATCAATGTAATTTAACATATTAACAGACAAAAGAAGAAAAAACATGACTATCGATTGATGCAGAAAAAGCATTTGATAAAATTCCACAACTTTTCATAATAAAAAATACACATTAAACTGAGAAAAGTGGGGAGATTTCTTAACCTGATAAAGGACATCTACATAAAACCTACAGCGAACATCAAGCTTCATGATATAAGAATATTTTCCCACTGAGAATAAGGCAAGGCTATCCATTTTCATGACTCTTTTACAATATTGTACTGAAAGCCCTAGCCAGCCCAAAAACACAAGGCAATTTGGAAAATGAGAATTAATCTGTTTCTATTTATAGATGATATGCTTGAATACATAGAAAATCTTAGAAAATCAAGAAAAACCTCTTAGAACTACTACGTAAATTTAGCAAGGTTGCACATTACAAGTTCAATACACAAAATTCAATCATATTTTTATATACTAGCAATGAACAATTGGACACTCCAATTAAAAAACATTTATAATTGCTCCAAAAATGAAAATATTTAGAATAAATCTATTAGGTTGCTGCAAAAGTAATTGTGGGTCTTGCCATTGAAAGTAATAGCAACACCTGCAATTACTTTTGCAGCAACCTAATAACTACAAAACACTGATTAAAAACTCAAAGAAAGCCTAAATAAATAGAAACACATCCTGCTCATGGATTGGAAAACTCAATATGTTGACATGACACTTTTCATTAAATTGTTCTACAGATTTTTAACACAATATTAATCAAAATCCAAGTGAGAATTTTTATAGATCTATATAGTGGATTCCAGAATTTATATGAAAAGGCATGGGAGCTTGGATGCACAAAATGATTTTATAAAGAAGAATAAAATAGAAATACTTATATTTTCCAATTTTAAGAATAGCTATAAAACTACATTAATCAACAAATTGTGGTTTGGCAAAAGAATAGCCACATAGATCAAGAAAACAGAATAGAGCATCCAGAAATAGACTCACACAGACTGTTTCCTGACTGTGGTAGTTGTTATAGGAATTCATACATAGGTTAAAATTCATAGAAATGCACGCTCCCTCCCAATTTTTCAAGTCAATCTTGATATTTGTTAATTTAAAAGATACAGTAAACACAGTATTTAAAATAATAATTATGACTGTAAAAAAATAAAATTGCTACCAGAGAAAGCGAATGAAGAAAGATAAAGGTCAACTTATTTTGGTGGTCCAGAATGCCTATACTGTGAATGCTAAAGAGAAATTATAAATCACATACAATGAAATCTGGCATATTTAAGACTCAATGAGGGATGACACAGATTGGAGTTAGGGTTAAAATTATGCCTTTTAACCTTGAGGTTGACATTGGGTGGAACTGGATAATTTTCAACATACAATTGAAGGTCCTATGTTTTAGTAATACTTTGCCCAGAACATCTATCATTGTGATTTAACACACAAACCCTAAGAAAATAGATTTTGCCAAGAATCCTCTGATTGAAAACATGTAGAGAACAAAGGGGCGGTTCAAAAGAAAGACATCCAGGTAATAGAAAATGAGAAAGGTGAAAAGTCACTTTGTATATTGTAATCCTTTATATCAAAGGTTTTGAAGAGCGTGTGCGTGTGTGTGTGTGTGTGTGTGTGTATGTACTTTTTTTCCTTATCACACCATGTTTCTTCAGTACAAGAGCCAAGGTAGAAGAGACTTAGAGGTGCTAATCTTGTTAAGGGTGTGAGGTGAGGGTGGAGTGCTCCTAACAGCATATGTGTCCAGAAGGTATTTTAACATATTAGGCACAGTGCTTTTACTTAGATTGTGTGCTGTTTGGGGTTAGATGATGGTGAACAATAAAGATCATAGTAGATCTAACCACTCCCCAGCCATCTATTAACACTTCCAATGACAAGAGACATATTGTTCATGTTTGTACTGCCTGCAACACTTAGTATACTGACTGGCACTGGCACATAGTAAATGCTTAATAAACAATTGTTCTAATGAAATTGAGTAGGGCATTTCCTCCAATTCTAAGTCATCTCTTAAGTTCTCAGAGAAGATCAGTCCACATAAGATAGGGTGCAGAAGATGTTAAGAGGCCACTTGAAGAATAATTATATCTCTTGTACTAAATTCTTAGAATAATTTTGGTTCTCAGTTAAACAAAGTTATTGTTTAAGGTGAGTACAGAAAGCTGAATAAGTTGGAATAAATTCCAACTGTAAAAGAAGCACAATATCTTAAGAAATTAAAATGGGTGGATTGATATTTACTGCTCAGACTCTTCATGGAGAACAGCTTGTTATATTAGTAAACACTTTTTATTTTGAAATTGAATGTAATTGTTTCACTAGAATTTATGCAAAAGTTAATCAATTATGGTACCAATAAGTTAAAGATTTTGAAACATGAACACAATTTTTGATCAAGGTATCTAATAAAGTATTTGAGTGAACAAAACAATGACCTTTGGATCTGTCATTGCTTTGCCTGGGTGATTAATTTCAATTTTTTTGCTTTACACACCCTGCCATAAACTTTTTTATTTACACTTTATTGTAACTGACTTCATGACATTTGCTCTTGCTTAATAATAATCGGTTAACAGCAAGGGCAGGTGTTCTCAAGGATGTGGCCCTTCCATGCAGTGAAATCTAAACAGTTTTTAAAATCATCATAAAAAGTATAAAGATAAAACTGCCTCATTCTATTGTCTGAAAGGGAAAAAGATGTCTATGCAAAGAACGAGTCAAGAATGGAGAACTCGAAAGGTAAAATTGGTAATAATACGTCCATTCTAAATTTATTTGTTGCTCTTCCTTTTAACACTTGTCTTTCACATATCATAACCAGTGATGACTTCTGCTAACACCCTAGTTGTTTTTTTCTTTGTTTTGTTGTTGTTGTTGAGACGGAGTCTCACCTTGTCACCCAGGTTGGAGTGCAATGACATGACCTTGGCTCACTGCAACCTGTACCTCTCAGGTTCAAGCAATTCTCCTACCTCAGATTCCTGAGTAGCTAGGATTACAGGCGCACACCACCACGCCTGGCTAATTTTTTGTATCTTTAGTAGAGACGGGGTTTCACCATGTTGGCCAGGCTGGTCTCGAATTCCTGACCTCGTGATCCACCAGCCACACCCTAGATTTTACATGGATTTCATTCTTTTTGTGTTATGTAAAAATTATACATAAACTTTTGGTCGAATGTCTGCAGAGCTTAGGTCTGACTGCTGATTTTCTGAGATCATAACAATTATCCACTTCCCTATGGCCATATTTTCTTCTATGAAATGCCTTTTTCACTAATAAGCACAATGTGTCCTGCTCCCATTCTCAATTTAGAAATAGATTCTCACTTTCTTTCATTAGCTCACCTTCAACCACTTAAGTTCCAAGTTCCCTCCAGAATGGAAGCCTTCTACATTCACTCTTCCAGAATTCCCTTCTCCAGTCCCCTGGTTACATCAGCTTCTGCAAGATGGTCTGAAGATCTTGAAAGCTGCCCCCATTCTTCTCTGGGTCTTTTCTCCAGAAAAATTGAGATCATCAAACATAATCTTTAAATAAGAATGAATTGAGGCAGGTTTAAAAATTAATGTATAATCCAAAAAAGTTTATATAGCCATCAGAGTATTGACTTGGATTAATTCATTAGTTATTTGGTGTCCTGCAGGGACTACTTTCAGGACCCTCTTGAACCAAAAGGATAGGCTCAAAGTAATCTTGTTCTTGGAGAAACAATGGGAGTCAGAATGAAAAAGAGAAACATCATAATGCGGGGAGAGAGAAGTGAAGATAGATAGGGAAAGAGAGAGAGGAAGAGAGAAAGAGACTGATTTAGTGGTAATCAGAGTAATATTGGTGGTTGGAGGAAAAGGCACCAGTAAAGAAGTAACAGAAAGAATTATCAAAAAAGATAGATCCTGCTGGACACAAAATAGAAGCAAGATAACCCTCCTTAAGAATGTTTTGTTTGGAGAAGGTTTCTATTCTAAATTCCAACCCTAACAGACTGATGAGCGTTCACTTCTTCATTTTTAAAAGAAACTTGGGTTTGGACCATTGGTTTTAGATCATTTCTCTATTTAAATTCAAATATGCTGAGAAGGTTACTGTTATTTCAAAATATCTTATTGGTTCTTAATTCCAATTTGTGAATTGATTAATTAAAGGAAGTTCCACATATAATCACTGAATCAATTAAGATGCTTTTGTATGCAAGAAACAGAAAGCCTCCCTCCCCCCTCACAAACTGAATTATACAACAAAGGGATTGACTCAAGTAACAGAGAAGCTCTTGGACCAGTGAGTGTTTAGGCCCAGTTTGATCCACATTTTCACAATGTCATCAGGGCTCTTCATCTATTTCTCTACAATCTTAGCTCTGTCTGCCTCCATGGGTTGAATTTATTGTCAGTGTGTCTTCCCTAATGCTAGCATTCAGTAGTCCACAGCCCTATATGTTTCCTCCTTCACAGCCAGAGGAAGAAAGTACGTATTTTTCCCAATAATGAAACAGAAGTCCTGAGCTCCACCCTGATTAAGCTAAATTAGGTAACGCTCCTACCCTTGAAGCAATCATTGTGTCTAGAGACATGGCATTTTCTTGGTTGACTTAAATCCCAGAGCCCATCTCTGCAACCATGGAAAGAGGTTGAATGTATGGGAGGTAACTAGAGGGTTTGCTATTTTACCACAGGACGCTTCCATTTCCAACAAGAAAGTCATGTCATAGACACAAACTGCTACATTCTCAGAATAATGACCAGGGTGATTGTATTTAGTCGTGGAAAAACTGTGTCATCTTCATCTATTTCTACAGAAAAGTTTAACCTGCCAGTCCAGTCCAGACCCTTATGGTAGGTTCTGGTGAACTTCTGCACTGCAGTGGAAAAATCACCACTACCCCTAAACCTCTCTCCAGAATAGGCCACTTTGGTTCTAGATATAATTCTGCCAGAATTTTTGTCTTTCCTCTGCTCTCAAATGACATAATTCTTGCATATTTTAAAACTAACATTAAAGTTAGTTAAAAACAACTAACTTTAAGGTTGCTTTCAGTTATTTCTAATGAATTTTGTCCTTATAATCTCAATCTTGAAGACTTAATCAACTTACACAGTTGGGAGAGTAAAAGCATTTTGGTTTTAAACACCAGAATAAATCCTAAAAATGATCAGTGCTCACAACACATTAGATTTTTTAATTAAGAAGGACAAGCTGAATGTGGTTTTAGCCCTGACTGCACATTAGAGTCACCTGGGGGCCTTGACCCTTCCTGGTATGATTCAAGTTGAATTAGTCCCATGTGAGACTTGGGCACCCATATTTTCAAAAAGTCTCCATTGACATAGAATTCATGTACAATTCACACACGTAAAGTGTAAAATTCAATGATACTTAGTATATTCACAGTTATTTTACCCACATTTTTAATGCCTCCTGAGAATTCTAACATGCAGATAGGTGGGGTTGAGAACAACTGAGTTAACGGAAATTGTTAGACTTTGAGGCAATCTAATAATCAGCAGAACTATACATTTAAAATTGTCATTAAAAATTATAAAATTATGTGAATTTTAAAAAATTAATAGGCTATGTTTAGAGAAGTTTTATGCTCATAGTAAAATTGAGTGGCATATACAGAGGTAAATTATATATTTTACCTATTAAATTCTCTAATTTAATTTAACTGGTACTCCAAGTCTGTGAGAAAACAGAAAAGTCTTTAATAATCTTAGAAAAAAAAAACAGCAAAATGGGTACTCTCCTTGTAAAGAGTTACTTTGTATGTGTTTGAAATAGAAAGTAAAACCAGAATAAGTTTTTCTCCCTTTCTGTCTCTCCTTAAAAAAATTGATTTAGCAACTTATTGATCAGCACTGCTGGCTCTCCTTTATTGGAGAAATAAAACATTCAAACAAAATTTCAGTGATAAGTAACTGAAAATATCCAATATTAATCTAATCCCTATGTATTCTTTTCTACCTTTGATATAAAAGATTGAGAAACATTGCAGATATATATTTCACAATGGTGTTGTCATTTGCTTTGAAAGAAATATTGATCATTCTCAAGTAAATTTGGTTTACAGAAAACATTTATAATCAGAAAAGTTTGATATGAAACATTTAGTATAAAAAGTTACCTAAAGTGCAATAAAGGAAAAAGGTGATTACACTAGTAGCTTATGAATCATATTAAAGTAAATGGAAATTTGTTCAATAATTTAGTGAATTTAGACTGCATTGCCAACTAATAAGATTCACCTAACCAAATACTATTCTTAGTGTTGGTGTGGAAAAGTAATAGAAGGAAAAGCAACATAGAAAGTAGTGGTTAGGAGAGAGAATTCTGGAGTCAGAAAATCTTATCAGGAGGAGAGATGTCAGTAAGATGGCTGCCTGGAGATGCCTGAAGCTTGTCTCCCCGCCCAAGACAGGACCAAGGCCATAGATAAACAGCTAAGATTTGACTGGAGTGCCAAAGGGCACTGGAGTGAAGTAGCGGAGTGGAGATGTGATAGTGCTGATTGGAAGTCCAGGAGGACAGCATGGAGGCACCCTGCCTCTGCAGCCCCATCTTCCTCACCCAGATTGGATGTGCCTGGAGCCAAGAGGGACTTCCCATTGTGGGGAGAAGGTAGGTGGAAGAGTCCCACCAGCACGCATTCCCACAGCAAACACCTACAGTCCTTACTACAGTAGAATCCCATAGCCTTTGCAAGCCCTGAGTTCATTTTGGAGAGCAGCTGGGAATGCATGCAGCTGCATTGCCCTGGATTAAAAGCACAAGTGTGCACTGCCCACTACCTATAAGCCCAGCTTCTGAAGCACAGTGCCATCTTAAGGCCAGGGACACCTCTAGAGTGTGCCCTGCTCTGGGGGCCAGTAGCCACTACACCTCTCCAGCCCCAGGGTTCCATCTTCATTGTGCCAAGCAGAACCACTGTATTACCTCCCGCCCAACCCCCCATGAGCCTCTGAGCAGCTAATATACTCCTGGGCTAGTGGAGTGACTACATGCCCATGCTAAGGACCTGAGAAACAGCCCTGCTGCACTGCCACCCCCACAGACATGCCTCTGGTCTCCCCAATAGCCCTGCATCCCCAATAAGGGCCTAAGAAACAATCCCACAACCCACCCGTCATGAGCACTCATCCCCTGGCCAGCTGAGCAGCCAAGAGCTCATATTCTGGGCCTAAGAAGTGGCTCCGTGGCTGCCTCTGGTAGGCACACCCCCAGGCTGACCCAGTAGCCATGTGCTTATGTTCCAGACTTGAGAAACAGACTTGTAGGCCACCTCAGCAGACATATTCCCCCCAGATCAGCCATGTAACCTTTTGCTCATTCCCCAAGGCTGAGAGATAGCCCTCTGGGTCTTCTCCTGCAATACACCCCTAGGTCAGCTTAGCAGCCATGCAACTTTGTCTCAGGCCTGAGAAACAGCCCCACTGGAGGCCCTTCACTAGCATACTCTCAGCTCAGCCAAGCATCCTTGCACCCATGTCCCAAGCCAGAGAAATAGCCCTATGGTTGAACCTGGGAGGCAGCAGTTGCTGTGAGCCGAGATCGTGACACTGCACTCCAGCCTGGGTGACAGAGCAAGACTCTGTCTCAAAAACAAACAAACAAAAATCAATAAAATGACAAGAATAAGTCTTCACTTATCAATAATAACCTTGAGTGTTAATTAATTAAATTCCTTATTTAAAAGATATAGACTGGCAAAATTGATTTTTTTAAAGACCCAAGTATATGCTGCCTATAAGAAACTCATCTCATCTCTAAAGACACACAGACTGAAAGTAAAGAAATGGAAGATATTTCATGCAAATGGAAATAGAAAATGAGCAGGAGGCCGGGCGCGGTGGCTCAAGCCTGTAATCCCAGCACTTTGGGAGGCCGAGACGGGCAGATCACGAGGTCAGGAGATCGAGACCATCCTGGCTAACACGGTGAAACCCCGTCTCTACTAAAAAAAAAATACAAAAACTAGCCGGGCGAGGTGGCGGGCGCCTGTAGTCCCAGCTACTCGGGAGGCTGAGGCAGGAGAATGGCGTAAACCCGGGAGGCGGAGCTTGCAGTGAGCTGAGATCTGGCCACTGCACTCCAGTCCGGGCGACAGAGCGAGACTCCACCTCAAAAAAAAAAAAAAAAAAAAAAAAAAAAAAGAAAATGAGCAGGAGTAGCTATAATTATATTAGACAAGAAATACTTCCAATCAAAATCTCCAGAAAGGGACAAAGAATGATATAATAAAAAAGTGACTGATTCAGCAAGAATACAATAATTGTAAATACATGTGCACCCAACACTGGAGCATCCAGATATATATATATATTTGGATATATATATATTTGGAGATATATATATATATATATATAGCAAATATCATTAGCTCTAAGGGGAGAAATACACCCCAATACTATAATGGTGAAGATAGAATACTATCTTCACCACCCCTCTCTCAACATTGGACAGATAATCTAGACTAAAAATCCACATAAACATTGAATTTAAGCAGTGCCGTAGACTAAATAGATATTTACAAAACATTTTGGCCAACAGCTGCAGAATACATGTGTTTCACCAGCATATGGAACAGTCTCCAGGATTGACTGACTATATGTCAGGAAACAAAAAAAGTTGCAAAACATTTTTTAAAAATAGAAATCTTATGAAGTATCTTACCTGACCACAATGGAATCAAACTACACAGTAATGACAAGAAGAACACTCACAACTATACAAATACATAGAAATGAAACAACATGCTCCTGAACAACCAATGAGTGAAGGAAGAAATTATGAATAAAATTATGAATAAAATAAATTATGAATAAAAAAACTTTTTTGAAACAGATGAAAATATTAATAGAAACACAACATATCAAAACCTATGGAATGCAACAAAAGCAGTATTAAGATGCAAATTTATAACCTACATTAGAAATGTAGAAACAAATGCCTACATTAGAAAACTAGAAAGATTTCAAAGAACCTAATGATGCACTCAAGGAACTAGAAAAGCAAGAATAAACCAAACCCCAAGTTAGTAAAAGGAAAGAATAATAAAGATCAGAACAGAAATAAAACAAATTGAGATCAAAAAATACAAAAGATCAACAAAACAAAATTTGGTGTTTTGAAAAGTTAAAATGACAAACCATTAGCTAGACTGAGAAAAAAAGAAAGAAGATCCAAGCAAATAAAATCAGAAGCAAAAAAAGGAGACAGTACAAGACATACTACAGAAATACAAACGATAATGAGAGACTACTATGAACATCTATACGCTAATAAATTTTAAAACCTGGAGAAAATGGATAAATTCCTGGACACATAGAACCTACCAAGATTGAACTAAGAAGGAATCTAAAAGATCAGCAAAACAAAAGTACAAATCTTTTGTATTTTTCTAAGAAGGAATAGAAAACTGGAACAGATCAATAACAAATAACAAGATTGAATCAGTATAGAAATTAATACCAATTCTTCTTAAAGTAGTCCACACAATTAAAGGGGAGGGAATTTTTCTGAACTCATTCTATGAGGCCAGCATAACTCTGATACTAAAACCAGAGAAGGACACAACAACAAAAAAACTACCAGCCAATATCCCTAATGAACATACAGATAAAAACTCTCAGCAAAATACTAACCGACTAAATTCGACAGTACTTCAAGAAGATAATACATCATGATCAAGTGGGATTTATACTAAGGATGCAAGGATTCATGTAAATCAATAAACGTGATATATCACATCAATAGAAAGAAAGAAACCATATACTTATCTCAATAGACTTGGAAAAAGCATTTGATAAATTTAGCACCCCTTCATGATAAAAACCTTCAACAAACTATACATAGAAGGAACAAACCTCAGCAAAATAAAGGTCATATGTGACAAACTCATAGCCAACATTATACTGAGTGGGGAACAATTGAAAGCTTTTCCTCTAAGAACTGAAACAAGACAAGGATGCCCACTCTTACTTAACATAGTACTGAAAGTCCTAGCCAGGGCACTTAGGCAAGAAAAAGAAAAGGCGTTCAAACTGGAAAGAAAGAAGTCAAATTGCCCCTGTTTGCAGATGACATGATTTTATATATAGAAAAACCTGAAGGCTGTACCAAAACTTTTGGAGCTGATGAATGAATTCAGTGCAGTTGCAAGATATAAAATTAATATATAAAAATTAGTGTGTGTCTATACACAAATAAACTAACCAAAAAAAACTCAAGAAGGCAATCCCATTGCCAATAGCTGCAAAAAAAAAAAAAAAAAAAAAAATACTCAGGAATAAATTTAACCGAGGAGATGAAAAACCTCTGCAAAAAAACCTACAAAACACTGATGAAAGAAATTAAAGAGAATACAAAGAAATGGAAAGATGTTCATATTTATGGATTGAAAGAATTAATATTGTTAAAATTACAATACTACTCAAAGCAATCTACAGATTCAATGCTATCCTTATCAAAACACCAATGACATTCTTCACAGAAATAGAAGAAAAATTCTGAAATTTGTATGTAAGCACAAAAGACCCCAAATAGCCAAAATAATTCTGAGAAAAAAGAATAAAACTACAGGCATCACAATACCAAACCTCAAAATATACTACAAAGTTGTAGTAACCAAAACAGTGAGGTACTGGCATAAAAGCAGACACATAGACCAGTGGAAGAGAATAGAGAGCCCAGAAATTAATCCACCTATCTACAGCCAACTTATTTTGACAAAGGTGCCAAGAGAAATCAACCTGGGTATTCAATAACAGATGAAAAGATAAAGAAAATGTGGTATATATACACACAATTGAATACTATTCATCTACAAAAAAGAATGAAATCCTGTCATTTGTGGCCACGGGGATGGAACAGGAGGACATTACATTGAGTGAAATAAGCCAGAAATAGAAGGTTAAACACCAAATATTCTCCCTCATATAAGGAAGCTAAAAAAAATATTGATCTTATAGAAGTAAAAAGTAAAATAGAGAACATGCGAGACTGGGAAGGGTAGGGGAAAAAGAGGGATAAGAAAAGATTTGTTAAAGAACACAAAATTACAGTTAAAAATGAGGAATAAATTATAGTGTTATATACTACTGTAGGGTGACTATAGTTAGCAAAAATACATAGTTTCGAACAGCCAGAAGGAGGATATTAAATGTTCCCAATACAAAGGAATGATAAATGTTTGAGATAATAGATATGCTAATTACCCTGATCTGATCACTATGCATTACATGTATGAAAACATCACTATGTATCCCACAAAATATGTATAATTATTTGTTAATTTAAAAGATCTTATTGAGTCTCCTCCACAAATTGTCACTGCAACTTTAGGAAGACATATTATATCTAATCTTAATTTCCCCATCAAAATAATTGGGAGAATTAATAGTATCATCTCCCTAAGGAAATTGTAAGGATTAAATGGGGCATAATATATTTATATGTCAAACAGCTTAGAGCATGATGCCTAATAAATATTCAATTAACATAAACTAAGATGATGGTAATAATGACACGATGTAATGCTGCGGCATTGTTGAATGCTCACTAGAGGTGCACATTCAAGAGGCTGATGGATGGATAATAGAATCCCCAAATATGTTTTGGGGCATCTGAAGGTAGAGATACTCTATTCTTGCTTTTGAGGTAGGTTAAAAAAATTGAGCAAAAGAGAGTGCAGGCAACAATAAGCAGTTCAGTTTGACTTAGAGGATAAAAATAATAGATGAGTCTGGACAGATAAGCAGTGCTGCTAGGGATGCATTTCAGATTCGTTGATGGGCAGGGGGAAGAAAAAGGAGTCAAGAAAAGTAAGGTAGATCGTGGGTGGAGGGTGGTGCTGTGAAAAATTAGATAACATTCAGGAAATATTCACCCCCTCCACACATCCCTCCTGCCCCAGGTAATGTTGGCCTTAGCCCGTGGCTTGTCTTGGCCAATGGCATGTGGGCAAAACAACAGGGTGTGCTCATTTGAGTTAGGATTTCAGAGACCTCACGTGTATCCACTCATGCTTCTGGAAGCTTCTTACTTCCATCAAAAGAAGAACATGCCTGAGGTAGCCACTGCCCTCTTCAATGTGGGTCTCAGAATTAAACTCATGAAACAGACCTGAAAGTAACCCACAACCTTGAAGGAGAAACTGCCTACTAAACCACAGACCCATTAAGTGAGAAATAAATGCATATTATTGTATGCCACTGAGACTGTGTGGTTGTTTTTCACCCAGAAAAACTAAAACAGGTATCATACACTAAGAGAATACGGAAAGACAAATATATTTGGTGGTGGGGTGGGGGAGTAGTAAAGGGATCAAATGAGAATGAGCTCAATTCTGAGCATACTGAATGTGAGGTGTGCATGGACCTCAAATGGCATGAATGAAGAGCAAACCATCTGAATGTATTTGAGAATTAAAACCGCCAGAGGGAATGGAGTCTTAGAGGAGAGGGGTATATATGTTCATGATGGTTATACCTTTTTGTTACGTTGTCTCTTTATCAGTTTACATTTCTCCTTTTGTCCCTCTTTGCCCCTTGTTTTCACACACACACACACACACACACACACACACACATATACACACTCACTCTTTGCTTTTTGTCTGCAGTGCCTTGTAAATGCTGCTTTCCTTCCATTTCGTTGTGGCCCACCTACTCCTTTTCTCCCTTAGAATTCTCCCTGGTTAATCACACACAGAAAAGAGCTGGGAGCCTGTGCCCCATTTTACAAATAGAACCACAGACTTCAAGGGAAAATCTGGGCTTCTCAGTCATGCAGCTTTTCAGGCTTACCAGCTCAAGGGCTAGGGTTCCTCGATTGGAATACAAGAGCCAGCCCTCCTGGATCCCTGTGCCCTGCCCCAAAGTGTGATGGGAATCTGCCACTGCATCTCCTTCCAGATTCCCCTCCAGTGAACGCTTTTTGAGGCTGATGTGTGATTAAGTCATCCGACTCTTACTTGCTCAATACCCACTTTCCTGCTTTGCCACCTACCTTACTGCCAACTCTGTTTTAATCTTCTTTGCTAGATTTTAATTATTCACCTGATTTCTGAACACTAGAGTGTCCCAGGTTTCGGTCTTCTCAATCTTTGGACTGCTCTATGTTTGCTCACTTGACGAACTCCTTCAATCACATGGCTTTAAACACTATCCATAATCTGATACCTCCAGTCTGGACCTGCTTCCTAAACTCAAGCCTCATCCATAAACTTTCTATTTTGACATCTCCACTTGGATGACCAATAAACATCTCAAAGTTATGTACAAAACTTACTTCCTGATTGTCCTTGCCTAAACAAAACTGACTTCCTGCTTGTCTGTCTTTGCCTAAACATGCACACAGTCTTCCCTATTTCAGGCAACTTTTTCAATTGTTCAGATTAAAAATCTTGCAGTCATCGATGACTCCTCTTTTTCTTTTACAGGCAATCCATCAAACAAGTCCTGTTTGTTCACCTTTCCAAATATGTCTGGAATAAAACCCCTGCTCCTCGACTGGTTCCACCTTGATGTATGCTACCATCACTTCTTGCCTTCTTGCCTGAATTATATAATAACCTCTCACTGGCTTTTCCCTGGCTTCCCATATCTTATTCTCAACACAGTAGCAGAGTGTTTCTTCTTGAAAAATATCAGCTTATACGACCCCACTGCTTAAAAACATGTAATAAGTTGTGGCTTTTTTTTTTTTTTTAACTCAGAATAAAACTAAAGTTTTATAATGGATCACACACTGACTTCTTGTTACTCTTATGATCTCATCTCCCCTCAATTCCTGCCATACTAATTCTTTTCCCTTCTTTGGACATCCTGAACATACTCCTGCTTAGGCAATTACATTTGATTTTCCTTTTCTCTGGATTCTCTTTTCTTCAATAACTGCATGCCTTGTTCTCTCACTTTTTTGAGTTTTTTGCACAAAGATCACCTGCTCAGTGTCTGATTCAAATTTTTACTCTCCACCCCTGCCCTGAAGCACTTCCTATCTTGATGGCCTGTCTTAGTTTTCTTCAAAGCATTTGTTATCTTTTAACATACTAAATAATTTACTTAGTTTTCTCTCTATCCCCCAACCATCCCATCTAAAATATAAACTTCAGGAGGGGAGGAACTTTATAGTTTCATTCACTAATGTATCCACACTGCCTAGACATGGTTCTCAGTATGCACTAAAAAATAATTGTCAGATAAATGGATGGATGGTTTCTCTGTAGTTCCAGCTTATATTAAACTTGAGAATTTAGGGACATCTATTTTACTAGATAGAAAAAGGGATATCCTTAACTCGTCACTCCAAATTGTGCTCTCCTTTTCTCTCCCAGGACATCTTCCGCTTTTTCTCTTTCTCTCACTTTCCTCATCCTCCACCCTCGAGTGGCTGTAGTCATCAGAAGAGAAATGCACTGTTGATTTAACAAGCTAGCAGGGAACTTCTGAAAACGTGGAAAGGACATCTGAACACTAAGAATAAGAATGACAGAGCCCTTGGAGTGCATGTGACAGAAAAGAGAAAATTATTAGTGTTGAGAATGGTAAATTGCATATCTGAAAAAATGCCTCCAATATAGAATAAAAATTCATACCAAGTATTTTTTCTAGAAAAGAGCATGGTTTCAGATATGACATTTTTCTTGTCAATTATATACCTTGCCTATAAAAACTCACCTCTTTCAGGTAGTTGCTTAAATTCTTCTACTCTAAAGAATAGTGGGGAATAAAAAGACATGGAAATGAATCAGCAAAAGTCATTTTAATAACAATGAGAAGAATGAAAAAGAAAAAGGGAATTTCATAGATTTAACGTATTTCTGAAGGTCTGATCATTTGGGGCAAATCATATTCAGGGTGAGATGACAGCCATTCTTCTTGGATTCTGAAGATAGCAGTAAAGAACTGAGTCATCTAGCTCTTTAGGGTAGGCCCCAGTCCTGTGATTGTCTTATTATTCATCCTGGGTGACAGAGCAAGATGCATCTCTAAAAATAAAATAAAATAAATTAAGAATCTTCAGAGGCTTACTCCCTTCTTGTGTCCACAGCACCAAAATAGCATCTGTTTCCTAGAGGATTCATTGACAGGAATTACAAACAACTGATTATGTGTACTGTGTTGCTATTATAATTAAAAAGCTATATATGTATGTATACATTGCAGATTGCTACGAATAAAAACACTTCCAAGACACCTAATCCCTGTTTTGCTTTAGAATCAGAGCCCTTGAATATGTGGATTGTTCCCATTTCTGCACATTAATCTCTCCCAGTTGATAGTATGTAAGAAAGCGAAATATAAAGCCAAAATTATAAAATAAAACATTTAAATAATTTCCTTTTAAGGGTAAGCTCTAAACCTTGATCTGACTCTTGCCCACAATCTTAAATTCATTCTAGAACTATGAACTCTGAAGGAAGCAGAGTCAGAGACAGTACTTCTTGCCACTATTTCTTCCGCACCAATATTATATATGGCCAGCAGAGGTAAAGTTATCATGAAACAAATAAAACACAAGCGTTAGGGCCTTCATTTGCGTGGGAACCTTGAGCACTTGGAGATGCTGGGAATTGTAGAGTTCCAAGGGAACCCAAATTGCAACCAAATTGCAAGTTCCAATTGTAGAGTTCCAAGGGAAGCCAAATTGTAACCAGGATAATACAGACTTTTCCTATAAATTGCCTAAAGGCATCTTAGGAGACACTAGGCTGAATTTTTAAGTTTCCAGTGATTCACTGTGATTTTTTCCTCATTCTAATTATTCACTTCTTGTATATGTATTTATGTTTTTAAAGAGGCAAACCCTAATCCCAACAGATAATGCACACTAAAATCTGTGCCAAACCTGGATCTGCCTCTGATGGATGGTTCATTCTTATGAATGTTGTCGATGGTCCACTCAGATTATAAAGAATAAAAACTTATCCAGGATAATCAGAGTTCTTGTCCTTTATTTATGAACACTAGTTCATAATTACCACAAGTATTTAAAAGATTACTTTGGTATAATTTATGAATTTTAACATGTTTTCAGCATCTTGATTTGGAAAAAATATTAACTTTAAGAAGTGTTACAATTCTACTACAGCTGGTATAACATTATACCTCCAAAAGAAAACAACTTATTCTTACTTGAAAAATGTGGCACTACTGAAAAGCAGCAGAAAACCATTTTCAAGATTGTAGACTTATTCATCCAGCTACTGGATTCTGAAATCTTTATGATATTATCATCATCAGAAAATATTTAGAGTCTAAATATTTCACTAAAGCATTTAAAATGGTATATAATCACTATTTGTTTAAGCATGTCAAACCAAGATTGTTATTTATTTACTTATTAGTAAAAATATTGTACATAAGTTCTGTATCCCTAGTGATTTACATCATGTCTTCTAAACAAGCTTCTTGGTAGGTACTGTATGTTCCTTTAAAATTATTGCTCGCTGTAAAAGTGGGCACACACACGCCAGGGTGTGCATTAGGCAGCTTTTACAATGCTCCCTGGGTGTGCTAGGCCTCTGAGGCATGGAGCCAAATGTGAAGCTGCCATCATTCAACAGTATAAAATGCATACTGTGGTGTGTCATCGCAATTATTCCTTTTTATGACTTTGGAAGGAAAAAGCTCCACCTTCCCTTCAGTAATTTTAAACATTAACCTCCAGCTTTCAGAAGTACTCAAGATGGTTCAACTCCATGTTTCCCATGAACAAGATGTAGTTTATTAACAACTAATTCCTCCTCACATGCCAACTTTACATCTTAACTTCAAAATATACCAGAATTTGCTAGAAAAATGTGTAGAAGTTTTCGAGAATATATATTTTCCGTTAAATGGGCAAAACAAATCTGACAGGGGTATTTCCAAGAGTAAGTATCTTCTATAAACTTGGACTTTTCCTGTCATGTTTCTATGATTTATATATTAGCAACTTTTATTTATTAAAATTTTTTAAGATGAATAAAATAATTTTATAAATTGTTTGACTCATTTTAAAATGAAAACCTTACTTGCCACAAACCTAGTACTTAATAATGGGGGAATAATAAATGCAAACACATGAAAACATTAATATTAGCAATCAGCATTTGGCTTAAGCTTTAAAGATTACACGGCAACACTCATTCTCAGACCTTTTTCAATTCAAGTTACAGAAACCTGTGCAACAAATTACATTTTAAATGAGAGGTAAAACCTGGAGTTGAAATTATAACACAAAGGCTTCGTGATGTTGACGGGATATCAGGCAGCAATTGTAGTGGATAAATCCACATACGGACACTAGAACAACTTTACAGAGACTCTGCTATTCTGGGGGGTGTATTGATGGAGGGAAAGCATGCTATATAATGATGATATAACATTCTTAATAAATTCTATCATAAGGAATATAATTGGGCAAGAAAAAATTTTTATACTATTTTTAGTTTTAAAGGCTACATTTAGTTCAATTTCCTTGTATAAGACAATCTGGTGGGTAATTTTTTATAATCTCTTTGATAGAATCTTTAAAAATAGTCATCTGGCCTTCCCATGAACATGTATTATGAAAACAAATGAATAAATCTCATTCTTTCGTGTGGTATCCCTTTCTCCTGTTGAGCAACTGAGTAAGTCAGTCTTCACCATGTGCTGAAACATACTCTTCTACAATTTGTGCCTATCAACCTTTTCTTCTGTTCTGTAAAAGAGTGGCCCTCAACCTTTTTTGCACTAGGGGCCAATTTCATGGAAGACAATTTTTCCAGGGCCAGAGATGGGAGACAGGTTGGGGGATGAAACTGTTCCATCTCAAATCATCAGACATTAATTAGGTTCTCACAAGAAATGTGCAACCTAGATCCCTTGCAAGCGCAGGTCACAATAGGGCTTGTGCTCCTATCAGAATCTAATGCTGCTGCTGATCTGACAGGAGGCTGAGCTCAGGTGGTAATGCTCACTGCCTGTGGCTCACCTCCTTCTGCGCAGTCCAGTTCCTAACAGGCCACTGACCAGTACTGGTCTGTGTCCCTGGGAGTTGGGAATCCCTGCTATAAAACAATATAGAGTCTACCCTTCCAAGGGTTTGAAGACTCCTAACAAACGTCTCTGCATCCTTCCTACCCCAATCTTCTCTTCTTTAGACATACAAATCCCTATATCCTGAATAATTTCTCATGTGACATCGTTTCTAGACTTTGTACTATATCTTTATGTGTTTTTTATATTATTTCCTTGTTAAAGTGGAGCAGCCATAATTCTTCAGGACACAATGAAGTTTTACTTTTGTTGACTTTATTGACCTAAATAATATGGTATTAATGTAGTCAACATTTACATTGGCTTTCTTAAGATATTAGTTACAATGTTGACTTAAATTGACCTTTCTGTCAGATTAAATGATCAGGGCATTTTTAAGAAACATTTTGTATTGTTAAGTTAGGTCTTCTTAATCTTATTAATGTGTAATTGATTATTTCAAACTTCATTTTAAGACTACATTTAAGCCAATTTTGTTGCATCTATTTATTTCATCCCTTTATTGTAGCCTATAAAATTTTTGATTTAGTGATCAACTGATTAGCCAGACCACATAGATTCACATCTCTTGCAAACGTGATAGGCCTGTCTTTCATGTGATCAGATGTGTGCATGTATTGAACATGGACTCTAGAAACACACTGACTTGCATTTTAATTCTGTGTTGGCCACTTACTGTCTATGACTTCTGAGAAATCACTTAACCTCTTTGAACTTCCATAAAATGGGAAAAGTAATGCTTACTTTGTGAAGTTATAGTGAGATTTAGATGAGATGTTGTATGTAAAACGCTGAGGACAGTATTTGGTTTATACATATGTATTAAATATATATACACATATGTACATACATATATACATGTGTATATATACACATGTATATATACATATATATATGTGTATATATACACACACACACACACACACACACACACACAGAGATTTATACATACAATTATCTCCTGTAGGAGTGGAGTGGAGACAGAAACCAGAGCAGTAATAGTTGAAGAAGCAAATATGTTTATCTCCAGAACAGAATTTGGAAACATTTGGAAATGAAGGCAGAGGGTATTGACTAATATTGACTAATTGTTGACATATGTTAAAGTTCCTGAGCAGCTATTTTGTTTCTGTGGAATGAGCAATTAAAACTGACTTCTGGATTCTGAGTTTAATGACAAAATAAAAACTGTGTTTGAAGTTGATTACTGAGAGTCCACCTTTCTGTTATTGAGAAGTGAGGCTGGTGGCCACACAGGCTTGCTAACCCCACTGAACACACCTGAGCAAGGGGAAGCACCCAGTAAGGGAAAAAGTACTTTTTTCAGCACTTATGTGCCTATAGCCCACACATTTACAACTTTTATTTGCTGTCAGTGAGAATGAAGTTGGAATCGTATCTCTTCTGTCTCTTTTAACTTTAACATAACTACCTAATGCTATTGATTGTGGGGTGAAGGCTTGAGCACACAGCATGATTTTCATGCCATGCAGAATCTCAGAATCCATTGGGACTTAGATATCATGACCCAGAAAGCCTGGCATCGACAAGAAGAAAAGACCTTCATCAATGCTAAATTAATTAGCATTGAAAGTTAAAGCTGTCAATGCCATGAATGTTAAAGCTTTCAATGATGAAAGTTAAAGCTCCATCTTCTGCCCAGGGAGAAGCTTGTTCGAAGTCTTATAGCTGGCAAGTGATCACCCAGGGTTTGAACTCTGGAAATCTCACTGTGGAACTTATTCTTTTAACTACTAAAATAAACTAATTTCTATATTAGATTATACTGGTTTTTCGAGGATAATCGATCTTTGATAACACCCTAGATGTTTTGGGGAATAGTAAAAGGAATAAATTAATAAATAAGTATTGCTAAGGTAAGAAAACTAAAACAAGTTGGAGCAAGTAACGCAGTTTTTCCATATGAACACAGCTGAGGAAAAATCATTTGGAAATATTGCTGTATAAAGCTTGTAGTGAAACATGTGACATCCATTGTTTCTTTGCCCGCAGTTGCTTCTTCCATTTGGACGTGAAGGGAAACTTGCACTCATCACTGTGTCTCCCCCAACCCCACCACCAGAAACCTATGTTTCCAATAGGAATTGTCATCACATCTCCTCTCTGGCTTTAACTATTGATTTAGGAGTGAGCACCTGACCCAAATTGGACCAATAGTGACAGTTAAATGTCTTTAAACAATGATTTAGCTCAGAGATGGGCACATAACAGAAGCTTAGCCAAATGTAGATTTTTCTCTACTTTAGAAAAATTCAGTAGTAAGTATTTCACGGAGTTCCCTCTTCTCCCAGAAGGAAGCATTCACGAATATGAGCTTTAAAGTTGTTTGTAGCTATGCCCCACTTATGAGAAGAAAATTCGTCTCACAGAGTGAAGCCAATGTGTGAAAAGATGCAAAGACCAAAATGAAAAGAATCATTATGACATTCAAATCTTCAGTTCCAGATGTTCCTGCCCTTTAGAGTTTGCCTCCATAGGCCAGCAATTTCCCTTTTTGCCTAAGTTATTTGAGTTTAATTTTTATCTCTTAAAGTTGAATCAGTCTTACTACAAATATCAGTAGAATAAGATAGTCATATTCTTGGGCTAATCTAGGGCCTTGTGGTGGACTAAATGTCAGTAGAAAGCTGCCTTCATGGATAAAATTGCCTTTGCTCCTCTTCAAACTTATTTTTCTTGAATTGCACTTTAATGAAAAGCTCTTATGTTTAATCAAGTGTCTAAAGCAATGTACAACTTTCAAAGCTGGATAAAGCATTCACAATACTGAGATAGCTGATGACACTGTACACTCCATCCCTCAGTGCCCCCAGTATAAAGCACCACATGAGAAACATTTTTCTAAAATGTAAACTAGAGCTTTGCTTCCCTTAAAAGGAACTGCCATATTTTCTACTTGTGGAAAAAGAGAATCATATTAATAAAATCATATTAATTAAAGTGGGACAAAGCAGGTCATTTTAGGAGACATTATAATATAGTAGAAGACCATTGATTTGGAGGCAGAAGAACTGAATTTAAGTCCATGCTACACATTTCATAGCTGGTTGGTCTCTGACAAATTATCTGTTCTCTCTATACCTCAGTTTTCCCTTTTGTAAAATAGAAATAATGTTAGCCTTACTTATATTATAATATTATTATAAAAATTAAATAGGATTGTGATGTAAAAATACTTTAAAATTATAAGGCATTGTATCTACTTCAGTTATATTGTCTTTCAATCAAATTAGAATTTTCTCTTATATACAGGATGCTTTCTTTGAGGAGGAAATCTTTTTATTCTTCACAAGAAATTTATACTGCTTAATAATAATATTATCCTATTTTCATCTTTAAAGAACTTAAATTAAATTCTTCTTTACCAGAACCATAAGCCATAGTTCCATTTTACATTGGAGGCAAATAAAAGTTTAAGGCAAGAAAAGGACAAGGACGTTAAGGACTGTAGAAGAAAATAAGGCTTTATGCAGTGAAAACCTGAACTCTGGGCTGCTCTGTCTTCACTGTAAGGCAAAAACCACATCACTGCTTTGACAACTCCCTCTCTTTTTTCCTGCTGTTTCTCAAAATCTCTATCTTGAACCCACACTAAAATGTAAGGACTGAAATAAAGAAAAGGAAGTCAAACCTGTTGTTCAATGAAGATCACTGTTAAGAGTGAGAGACATTAGTTGGAAACAATATCATTGATTTAAACCCCAAAGCACATTCATGTGCATGTATCTACTGCTATCTGTGGGATAGTGGGGATGCAGAATTCAGTTTCTTCTTCCTTAACTGTGAGTTGCTCAGTTTTTGTGCCAGCATTGTATGAACGTTGCTAAAACAGCACAAAAGCTCACAGAGGTGTCAAACAGCAGGGATGAGGGGCTGAGTTTTCCCTCATCCGTGAAGGATTCAATTAAAGAACAAAGAAAACTTAGATTTTAAGATCACCAGTCCAAGTTGTTCCAGAATTCTCATATATATTTCAAAATCTATCTCCTTATATATTTCTTCTTTATTCAAATAAAATGTGATTAATATGGTGTTTTTGTGCTTTTAAGGGCTCAATTATCAAAGCATGTAGTTATTTCTTACATTTTGTAACCATGTGTGCTTGTGTTTAATCTTGTCCGTATGGGAACTATTCTGGGATTAAACAACCAGCATCAGGAAAATTTTCAAGAGAGTCCTCCAGTGTTTAACCATCATTTCAATCTCCTTAATGTTAAATGTTCTATGCTTTTTCTCTTTCTTTCTAATAGTGATTTCATCTATGTTCTGGCACCAAGAAAGCTAAGAAGGAAGGGAGAGTAGGAACAAAGCACACCCTCTGTCAAGAGCTCTTTCATTGTGGGTTAGATTAGGAATGACTTCTTATGTAAAGTGCACACTGTAAACTAATCTTTGTTTCTGCAATTTAGATAAGATTATTTCAATAGACGTCAGTTTCAGTACTGGATTTTCTCTCTTTCTTGTACTGATGTTCTTTCTGGCCAATGATCTATGTGACTGTCATTTGACATAAAGTTACCGTATCTGAATTACATCTTGTGCTTTCATGCCAGGAGGAAAACATTATTTGTGTTTATATCAGGAGATGAACTTTAAAGGTGGGTCTGTTGACTTTTCTGAACATCAACAAACTGAGTGCAGCAATATTCTTTGAGGTGGTTAATAAAATCCTAACTGAACACATGTGATGTGTGTAAGCTATCTTTAAAGATATATATATGTGAGTTAATTTAATATTAATTTCTATTTTTTCTTAAATTTATGTCAACTTTAAACAATATAATTTACTGGACTGTCATTATATGTCAGTGTAGTGTAACTCAGTATGTAAGTAGCTACAAAGATAAATTCCATTTCAATTGAAAGGAAATGTCAAAAATAATGTCTCTTTACATTATGTAAAGACTACTTCATCTACTATTCATTTCATCACATATAGTATACCTGAAAAAGAAAGCATGCATATCCTTAAATACATATTTATAAAAATTAAGCTAAAAGAAAACTTTTTAAACCAAAGACTAGTAACAAAAACAGGTTTTGCTTGTGACCTCAACTGGGCAATGAAGCCTAATAAAAAATACTACCTCTTAATAGAACTGAATGTCTACTATAGATTTCAGGAGTAAAGCACTTTTATTTTTTGTAGGTTTTAATTATGCAGACAAAAATGACCAGAATGTAGTAAGTGTTCACCAAAACTCAAATCTTAAGATTAAAGATGGAGGCTACTAATACTCCCAGGCAGAAGATCTGATTTTAAAAGACATGTAAAGTGTAGGCGAAACATAAATCAAACTGAAAATGGAGTATCGTTTGAGTTGTAAACAACTTACAATTTAGAGTTTAAAATGATATGCTACAATAGTTGCTTATGCTTTCTCTAATATTATAATGTATGTATGGGGTGTTTGGGAATGTACTTAATTCTTTTCATCTACTATAACATTAGAAAAGTGCCATTGGAAAATTAGATTTTCATGTAAAGATCTTCTAAAAATTATCTGTTTTAAAAGTTATAATTAGATAATGACTTGCTTATATTAAAAGAAGCTTTAGGAGAAGAAAATTGAATTTTGTTAGGGAAAGAAAAATAAGCTAATTTAAGAATCTACTTGTTTTCACAGTCACATCTAATTTTTTCAGAGATCATCCATTATCCCCTCTTCCCTCAAATTACAAATCTAAAAAACTAAACAAACAGACAAAAAAGCTTTCCACATTCTTGTTCTCCTATATATACTACCCTGGTTTTCAATTTTTGTCCAGATCTAAATTTCTTTTGAATGGTCTCTACTCTTTAACTTTCCTCCACCTCTAACTCACTTCTCAACTCAATGTAATTTGAATTTCACCCTATTACTGCACTGAAAGTTCACTGTAAGGACAAGTTAACCTTCTAAGTGACAGAGCTGATGGACACTGTTTAATCCTTAAACCCTGACCTCCTGGCTGCTTTTGCAACTCTTTCCTCGTAGGTTTTCATTTCACCAACACCTTTTCCTCGATTTTCTTCATTCTCTGTGGCAACTTTTTCTCATTCCTGTGTCAGTCTTCTCACATAATTCATTCTACATGGGTAATCCCATTTATATCAGTGACTTTACAATTCATATGCTGATGATTCTCACTTCCATAGCTCCACACTAACCTTTCTCCTGGGCTTCAGGCCTATATTTCATAATACACTCAAGATTTCTTTATGTGGATATTACAGACTTGTCTAACTTAACTCATCTGAATTCATTTTTTGTCCTCAGCGCCCCTCAATGCCTTCTTTACTTTTATCCCTGTACAATATTAATGGGTTGCATCTTTACAGTGTTCTAAACCGGAAAATTGTGAGAGATTCGTGATTCTTTTCTTTCCCTCAAACTTAATATTCATTAGATCACTAAAACCCTATTAATTTTATCATAAATATAGAGTCTTTGCCCAGCCTCATTGTCAGTGCCGCAGCCTAAACTGTTATTTATTAGCTTGTTGCAGAAAAAAATGCTGTAGCTACCGACTTGGTCTGTTTCTTGAATTATTTCATGCTCCCATCTCCACACTAAGGACACAGTTATTTTCTAGAAAAACGAAAAGGGGTCTGGGCACAGTGGCTCATGCTTGTAATCCCAGCACTTTGAGAAGCCAAGGCGGGTGGATCACCTGGGGCCAGGAGTTTGAAATCAGCCTGGCCAACAATGTGAAAACCTGTCTTTACTAAAATATAGAAATTAGCCGGGCATGGTGGCAGGTGCCTGTAATCCCAGCTACTCAGAAGGCTAAGGCATGAGAATCTCTTCAACCTGGGAGGCAGAGGTTGCAGTGAGCCAAGATTGCCCCACTGCACTCCAGCCTGGGCAATGGAGCAAAACTCTGTCTCAAACAAACAAACAAGCCAAAAACAAACAAACAAACAAACAAACAAAAACGGTGGACAGACCTCAGTTTCAGACACCATGCCATCAAACAAGCTTAAACCATTGTTGTTATGCTCTTGCCTGCAGGAGGACATTCAGTGCCTTTGCTTGTCACATAAATACTTTATAATCAATCAGATTCCTGCCCATTTCTCCAGCCTCATTTTCCATCTCTCTCCCTTTCCACCCTATTCTTTTACCATTCCAAAATATCTTCCATTCTCTGGAATGACCACAAGCAGCTCTAGATCTATATTTGTCATAAGCTGCAACCCCAGAGAAAAGAAAGTCCCTCTTTTTCATTGCCCCAGCAGAGTCCTGGGGAAGTTCTGAGTGACTCTGCTTGGGTGACTTGACTGTTGAACCAATCTCCGTAGCCAAGGAAATGCACTACTCTGATTAAATAGACTGGGTCATGTGTCCACCTTTGTGGGAAGTCTGCTACACCTAAACTTCATAGATTAGCTCCCCCTTAACAAAGAGTAGTCCTGTTACCAGAAGCAGAAGAAAATGGTTGAAAAGGAATGGCCACAAAGAAAGGGAAAGAATAGGGTGTCCCCAACATGTACTTTCAGGAAGGACATGATAGTTTCTTAGCATCACACCTCCATTCACCTCTCCACCTTATGTAAGTAGGCATTCAACTAAGAATAGGGAGCAAATTCCAATCTTCGCAAATTATTTTCTTTATCAAAATTAGCATCTCTACCTAAGGACTATTGTGGTGACTGAGGCCATATTGCATAATTCTGTCTCAATTTTCAGATGTTTTATTTCAGTCTAATTATTTCACGCTTTAGGTGGAAATGAGTGCACTTTAGAGTCAGGTGGAATCTGATGACAATCGGGCTTGAGCTTCACGTTTACTCCTCCTACTCGTCTCTAACTTTCTACCTGCTTCTTCACTATGACCCCTGATTCCAGTGCCCCAAACAACAAAATAAGCAAAGGTCTATATCAGGTTGTAGATTCAGATTCAACAAATATCACTGGGTGCTTACCATGTACCATATGCAAAAATCCTCAAAATATGAATTGTGTATTAGTGTTGAAACACAAACGGTGTCCAGGTGATATGCTAGATAATAAGGAGCCAGAAAATGAACAGTTCTGAGATGTGTGCTGGTGGCTCAGAAGTGACAAAATAGGTGTTCATGACATTCATTCAGATAAATAAAATACGTTTGGGCCAGTAGCAGTGGCTCATATCTATAATGCTAACACTTTGGGAGGCTGAAGCAGGTGGATTCCTTGAGTCCAGGGGTTTGAGACCAGCCTAGGCAACATGGCGAAATCCTGTCTCTACCAAAAATAAACAAATTAGCTGGGCATTGTGGCGCACACCTGTAATCCCAGCGACTCAAGACGTTGAGGTGGGAGAGTTGCCTGAGCCTGGGAGGTGAATGTTGCAGTGAGCTGAGATCATGCCACTGCACTCCAGCCTGGGCGACAGAGTGAGACCATGTCTCAAAAAAAAAAAAAAAAAAAGATTTTAATTAATTAAAAATCTGTATTCCTATGAAAACACAACTTATGTCCCTTGTTCCCCATTACTTTTTGTACCTGCCTTTCTTTATTCTTTTGCTGCACTTCCTTTTGCATTTTTCAATGTCATGGGAAATTGAAGTGCACAGTCTACCCTAGATTTTCTTGTAATTGTCAAATCTCTTTTTCTAACTCTTTATAGAACCTTCTTTTGAACACTTTTTCCATTGTAGATAAATTCCTCCCATAGTTCCTTAATATTTTTTGCAGACAGACTTAACTGCATTATAACTCCGCATTGAGGACACCTCTTCCATTGCATCTTCCTTTGATTGAAGCAGCTCATTTTCACATCTCCCATGAGCAACAGGACCAATAAATGTTTTTCCTTCTCTGTATTTCACATTGCCTATATCATATGATTACTGTATCATCCTTATGCAAAGATTCAAAATGATGGTTGAAACCGAAGGCTCTAGAGCCAGATTTCCTAAATCTGAATCCTAACTCTGTCACTTACCAGCTGTGTAACTTAAAGCAAGTGATAAGATCTATACATCTTTAGCTGGGTGTGGTGGTGTGCATCTGTAGTCTCAGCTACTTGGAAGGCTGAGGCATGAGAATCACCTGAACCCAGGAGGTGATGGTTGCAGAGATCGTGCCACTGCACTCCAGCCTGGGTGACAGAGTAAGCAGAGTAAGACCCTGACTAAAAAAAAAAAAAAAAAAAAAAAAAAAAAAAAAAAAAAAAAAAAAAAAAAAAAAAAGAGATCTGTACATCTATGTCAATGACTCATCCAAACACCCAGAATGTGCCTGCATCTCCTCGATTTCAGTTACCTTAATTTCCACTGACTCCTAGTACTAACCCTAAATCTTGTCAGTTTTGCTCCTCCTCAAAAAAAAATTTTTATACCTATATGTTTTCTAAATAATTAAATATCTCCAGTCCTTTGTTATTATGATTTTCTTCCAGTCTTTAAATCCCTTCCTCCTTTCTCATCCATGCCCACTCACATGGTTGGAAACTTCTGTTTGAAGAAATATGTATATATATGTATATGTTTTTCTTTTCTACTGGTCACATGGATCTGCTAGAAACTTTAAATTTTTACTGTATGGATCTATTAATGATCTATAGTCTAAATTTTGACATTAAAGATTCATGATTCTTAACTTTCCCAATCAACTTTTTATTATTTAGATAGCATCTCTGTCATGTATCTCAACAAATATTCTAAGCTCCAGCTCACCCACCTCCCCCAGTGCTCTCCTGCTTCTCATCATTATCTTTACTCCTACTCCATTGAGGAAAGTAATCTTATCAGCTATAATCTCTCTGAACTTTCTGACCTCCTATCTGGAAACATGTCTATATTCATACCCATCTTTCTTCAATTTGTCCAATTTTATAGAAAGTCTTTTCAAAGTCAAGTCTTCACTTGTATCTTGATCTCATCCCTCCCTACCTCTGTCAGATTTGTTTCCATCAATTAATTATCCCTTCTCTCTTTTTCCTTCCTTTAGCCTATAAATACAATTAAGTTTCTGCTATTATAAAACATTTTTATCTTATCCTGAATTTACCTCTTGATACCCCTTTCATTGTTCTTCTCCTCTCTGCACCCAAATTTTTCAGAGTAGTCTACAATTTGATTTTTAATTTCTTCTACAATCATTTACTTTCCAACTCATTGCAAACTAACTTCAGTCCTTACGACCCTAGATAAAGTCATCACTGTCTGACTAAATGCCAAATCCAAAGAACATTTCCTTTTTTACTGCATTTAATACTATTGAGCACCATCATTTGACACTGCTGATTATTTCTTCCTACTGTTGATTTCTATGGCAGCTCATACTCATGTGATCTTTGTACCTTTCTGATCACTCCCAATCTCTCCCATTTGTTGAGTCATTATCTCCACCAACCTCTTTATTAATGGAATTCTATAAGCTTCCATTCTTGAGCCCTTGCTTTGTCAGTCTTTATATTCTTATAGATGATAGTATGGCTAAAATTAATTCTATTTATTCCCAAGTCTATATTGCTAGTTCAATCTTCTCCGAAGTTTTCAGACATATTTCCAGTGTTCTGGCAGACATTTCCATTTAGTTTTCAAAAAAGTGCTACAAATTTAACGTGTTCAAATGGAACTCACCTTTACTTGCTCTTCCACCTACACAATATGACCTTGTATTCTCTATTTCAGGTGATGAAAAAATCATGCTAATTAATAAGTTATCTAATGCTGCTGATTTGAGTTATTACTTTGTAAATCTCTCCCCTTATTTCTAACCATCTCTACTTTGGTTCCAGCCTTAATATTTTTCACTTAGATTACTGTAATAGTGTTCTAACTAGTTTCTCTATCTCTAATTTCATCCCCTCTAAATCCATCCTAAAAATTACCAAAATGAAGTATCTTAAAATCAGATTTGAGCATTTTATTTCCTTGCTAAAAACCTTTTACTGAGTAAGGATAAGGAACTAGTTCTACCAGGATAGTGAAACACACCACAAAACTACAGTAATTAAAGGGGTATAGCACCGGCATAGGAATAGAGAAAATAATGAAATACAACAAAGTTTCCCTCCTCAAAAACCTTTTTAGTTGAAATGAAGTTACAAACAAAACTCAAAAATATGAGAAGAAATTTCCAGATAAGATAGCTAATAGATGGGACTGGATGCTGTCTGGCTCTTCTTTACTCTAATATAGTATTTTGATTTCTAAATCTTGAGAAGTACCCAAGATCAAGCTCTCAGAATTAAGTTTAGTGGCTGAAAAGCCAGAACATTATTGTTTGACTGTTTAGTAGAGAAGTGTAGAAATCTAATCAGCCTGTTTGCAAAGCTGTGTTTCTCATGGTGGAAGTTGATTCTTTACATCTTTGACCAAACAAAGAGAGAATATTGGGACTATTACTTAGCTAATCATAAAACAAATCATTAGAATCCCCTCATGCACAGAAGTTCTCAAACAGTTGCACATTACAAGGGTTTCATTAAAGGAGAATCATGCTATTTCCCTGAGGAGTTATTTACTTTGCTATTAAAAATAAATAAATCCTCTCTTTCTGAAATGTTCCTTTGAGGATTAAATTTTAATTCGTCCATTCTTTCATCTAGCCAAAGTTTACTAAACAAATACGTGTGTGCCAGGGATTGTAGAGATGATAAAAAGATTATTTAAAGCACAATCATTATCACCAAAAAACTCTTCAATTTGGATTGTGGAGTTTCTTCTTTCTATTCCATATATAGGTTGTATACCTATTTGGCTATTCATTACGTTTGACCTTCTCAAATAGCACAAAAGTATTTTAAGATTATTTTAGGCTGCTAGTTTTAAACTGTTAATATTTTATTTATTTTTAGCAAGCTAATTTTTTGTAACTGTGCTCTGGGATGATTGGAAAAGTAATATAAATGCACAGTGGCCATGTATTATTGCTATAAAGGCAGTAAAAATGGGAAAGGAAGTTCTGAAGCTCACTTTTCAATTATTTATTCAGTAAACAATAAAAAGTATAAAAGCAGCCAGGGCTATGTTAGCAAAAGATTAGGCAGTAGTAAATAAAGACTTGGAAAACTGAAAAAAACAAAAATGAATGTTATTCACAACCATCCCAGACTTAAGTAAAAAAGTTAGTGAACTATTAATTAATGTCATTAAGCTAATTGTGCCAATGTTTGGCAGCAGTGTGAAATGAATCATGGAAAGTTTTAGGAAAACAAAACTTTAATAACCTTTTGTAGAACATCCATTGCATTTGGACTCAATAGTCTCATTATCGAAGAGATTATTCCAAGGTAATATTTTAAATGCTCTTTTAAAAACTAGACATGTAGTTAAGTAAAGTTGCATGATTATTTCAGTTAAAAGTGCAAAACTCCAAGAAGAAGTTTTTATCTTATCTTATTTTCATTATGATAGAAATAATGACCTCTGCCATGAATTATATGTCCTTAAAATGCATTTAATAAATGTAACTGTGAATGTAGTAGTAGAGACAGTGTCAATATTTTTGGTAAACTTCTTTGCTTTAGTGATTTTCATGATGACTTGTATATCAGGTTGTATGCAGTACAAATATAGATGCTTTTTAAGTCAACCAACTAGCTCACTTTTCACAAAGTTAGACAAGGAAGGGTATCTGTAAATTCTCAGTAGCTATTGACTTCCACCAGAGTTATGACAATAATATGGAGAATAATGCAATCTTGTTTACACGTAGATTTTTTTACTGATACCAGGTGTAAAAATGTGAGGCTAAACCTAGGTATTAACAACATAGTGAGACCTCGTCTCTACAAATAATAATAATAATAATAATAATAATTATAATTAGCCGGGCACAATTGCACACACCTGTAGTTCCCACTACTCAGAAGGCTGAGATGGAAGGATCACTTGAGTCCACAAAGTTGAGGCTGCAGTGAGTTATGAGTGCACCACTGCACTCCAGCTTAGGTGACAGAATGAGACCCTGGCTCTTTAAAAAAAAATGTGGGGCTAGACCTATAAGAAAACATGTGATTTCAACTTCTATTTGAATGACATGGCTTCAGAAACCTGATCTGAAACTGGTCACCCAGTGCCAAGTTGTTCCCAAACAGACCAACATTTCATTTTACTTTGCTTCAAAGTATGGGTCAGAATTTGCCTTTTTCTCTACCAAACTGCACTACATGTGACAAGCATTTTGCCACAACCACACTCCATACCTTATCTCTAAAGGTGACTTTTTTTTTTTCAAGACATAGTTTCGCTCTTGTTGCCCAGGCTGCAGTGCAATGGCTTGATCTTGGCTCATTGCAACTTCTGCCTCCCAGGTTCAAGCAATTCTCCTGCTTCAGACTACCGAGTAGCTGGGATTACAGGCATGTGCCACCATGCACAGCTAATTTTTTGTCTTTTTTTTTTTTTTTTTTTTTTTTTAAGTACAGATGGGGTTTCACCATGTTGGTCAGGCTGGTCTTGAACTCCTGATTTCAGATGATCCACTCACCTCGGCCTCCCAAAGTACTGGGATTACAGGTGTGAGCAACTGTACCTGGCCTCTAAAGGTCACTTTCAAAGCATAGGAATTATAACAAAAATCTACCTTTGCAGAAAAAAAAAGTTGAGTTAATAACGTATGAATTATTCTGATAAACAATTATTTCAAACATTTAGTGAAAAAAATCTGGCTATTTTATTGGTAATAAAACTACTAAATAAGACCATGTTTTTCTTACATTTCCCTTTTTATGTACGTTGGAGGTAAAGATATAGGTTACAGGGGAAATGAACATGCGACATTAAACAAATTGTTGAATTTACCTGATTCTCAAAGGGTAAAGTTGTGGCTGTTTTTCGTAGAGTTGCAATTAGGGTAATAGAAATTGATACGTGAAAGGCCAAATTCCACAATTTATTTATCACATAACATTGCCACTATTGCCTACCTATCCTAACTTGGCTAGAAAAACTTCCAAGTCTGCAAGCCAATCAGAGAAATTTTGGTTTGTAAATTACAAGGCTGTTAGTGCTAATTTGAAAATATAAAGATAATGTAAACTATAAATTTAAATTCTTGATTAAGTATCCTGAGACCGACAAATTATTGAGCATCTACCATAAGCAAAGAAGTACTGTTCTGGGCTGTCCTTAGGTACCTCACAGTTTAGTTGGATGAAAGAGAATATCAAACACTTTAAAGGGGGTAGGAGTTATTTGAACAGTGAGCCCTCATGTTGGCTATCATGAGAAGAAAGATTAAATAATGATCTCATAAACGGCACTGTTATATGGATCAGGATTATCTTCATGTTTTCAATGTTGGAAACAGAGATTATTCGTGGTTTTGAGGTTATCCTCCTAGAAGTTAGACACTGTCCAGAAATATTCAGCTGATAGATTCAGTGATAAGAGGTTACATTCTGCTTAACATATTTTCGAGTGACGTTTAAAATATCTATCCTGCCAATCTTGCTCAGTATTAGAGTAACTAAAAACTGTTCATCTCGTAAATGAAAAAATAACAAAGCGCTTCTTATTTCTACCATTTTAGATGGTACTCAAATAGCCACAGCACACTAGGACACTGTCAAAAAGTACAAATTTTGACAAATAAATCGGAGTAAAAACACACATGATGACAATAAAACAATATTAGAATTTCTTTTTTCATTCAACTGTAATTTTGACATCATTGTTTATTTGATTCTTTGCAAACTATATTAAGATTTATGACTCCTAAGCAATTTTATACGGCTCTTGCAACTAACCTGAAATTGTGCGTTTCTCACAGATGAAATTATCCTTTTAAAATTGAACAAATTATAATTACTTTGATTTTTAGATTGAAATTGGGGAGTAGATAAGTGAATGTGAAACTCAAGTTAATTTAGGTAGCTCTCATTCTTGGCCTTCAAATGGTGAATTTTGAGTAAATGGCAATAACTGGCACATATTAGATTTTGAGATGATTTCCTGGGGAAATATTTTGCTACATAAAAGAGTTTACTTGTGTCCTACTACTTGTTAACACTGATAAAACTCACAAGTGCTAGAGAATAGTAATTATATTATCTAATGATATTTTTAATCTTACTGCTCACTCCTCCCTCCTCTGCCCCTCCCTATTTTTTAAAAAACTGCTGTTTAGAGCAGAGACAGGGTTAGACTAAGAGTGACACATCCCAGCTAATGTTCCGGGTTTTTATAACTAAATAGCTCTTGCTTAGATTACCAAGAGGGTTTGGTTGTGGTCAAATCATGTATAGTCAATTGACTTAATATTTTTCTTCCTTGATATAGATTAACTTCTATCTGTTGGAAGCAAAGTAGAAACTTGCCTGTGTTCTCAGTTATTTAGAAACTTCACTAAGAAAGTTTCACAATAGCTTAGTTTTATTTATTTAAATCATATGTACTATAACATTAGAGTTGAGAAACATTTTATACTCATGAATTTCAGGTATGACTTTATGATCTGGTAGTAACATAAATGAACACATTTTTAAAAGAAAGAAAAATTAAAATTTCTTAATCATAAAGAAATTGAACATTTTTTTTTAAAGTTTCTGATGAGGTATGGCTCCCACATTTCATTAAAAAGGGGGATGGGAAGCAAAGGAGGTTGACAGTTGGTTGATGTGTATGTCTAGCTACTAAATCATTGCATTCATGCTAAGACCTCCCATGTGCTCCCATTAAATCCCATCCAGCTCATGAGGTAATATATGTACTGTAGGCTATGGCTGGGTTATTGCTTTTTTCTTTCCTATTGAATTCTTACAAACTCATAGTCCTCTAGGCTTTCCTTTTAAAGTTTCATATTTAATATGGATAGATTTCAAAAATCAAAATGTTGAGGTAAAATCAAGCTGTAGAAAGATATTTACAGTGTGATATAACACTATACATATTTAAATAAAATTATATTTTTAAATACACACAAAACTTATAATAGTGGTCTCGGGGTAAGATGGGACTGAGGTTGGTTGTCAAAGGGAACTTTAACTTCATGTGTAAAATATTTATTCTTTTTAAGGCATGAAACCTCTATTGATTTGGGAAACTTGCAGTGTATACAGTATCCTTTGAACTTCTCTGTAGTCTTTGAAATATAATGATAGAGTAGTGGCTAAATATACAGAATCTAGAGAGAGGCTACGTGGATTTAAATCTGCCACTTAACTACATGACCATGAGCAAGTTACCAAACCATCCAATAGTACCTCATCTTCCTAATCTGCAAAATGGTGTTAATAATAAATAGTACTCACCTCATTGGCTTGTTGCGAGACGTAAATGGGATAATGTAGGAAAAGTGCTTAAAACATAGCAAGTGCTTAGAATGGAGCAAGTATTCAAGAAATTATGAGTAATTAATTTTATAAATACCTCAAAAATTTTTCAAGAGGAGTGTGTCTTCAATTAAAATAACTTCTCCAAAATAGATTTGTTACTGAAAACATACAAAAGCAATGTATATATGAAACAATTAAAACATGCTTAATCATTTAATGAAGCTACAGAACTGCAACTTCAGTAAAACATTTCCATTTTTTCACGCCAGGTATTAAGAGGCCACTTCCTTCCAATTCATTGTCCAGCTTTCCAGTTATTCTCTAGGACTCTCAGTAATTCAACCATCTGATCTTTCTCTCTTCTATTTTTACATCTTTCTTTTTAGTTCTGAATCTACATAGCACGACCCAAATAGTTTTGACAGCAAGTATGCATTTCTTCCTTTAGCGACAGTAGCTTTAGTATTAACTGAAAGGCAGGGTGGATAATGTGACGCGCGCTTTACTTTCAGCAGACTTGTTAATATCAGCTCTGAATTTTTCATGACGGCTTCGGTAACCTGTAGCCTGGAGTTGAAGCTCTGGGGGTTTCCACCACAAAGAGGTGGATCAGCTGAGCTCTCACTTCCCATCTGGCACTGGGTGACAGGGACAGTCAGGGGGGCTGCAGGAAACCTGAAGAAGGAGAAAGCTGATGTGGGACACCCATTGTCGTGCATAAAAGGCTAAACATGTGCTGTTGTGTGGATATATCTTTGAGACACTTGTTTATCACTGGCTTCAGAATATACTTAGTCAATGTGTTTAACTTTATAGTCACAAGAACAGCTGCCGCTCGTGTAAGTAATACCCTCATACACAGTAGCACCCTGATTCGCCGAACCAGATTCAGGACCTCTCTTCAGTGACTATATTATGCTGCCTGGCATGCTTCTTATTTACCCAGAGAGGCAGGCGTACACGTGCAGGCACACACACAGACACACACCGTACAGTTTCAGAACTGTTTGAAATTGTAAACCATTTATGCTACTTCCCAAAGGTAACAAAATGATCCGAAGTTTCTCACAAATGCTGTAATTTATATCTGAAAATAAACAAAGAGAGAGTTGTGGGGGTGGGAGACCTAAATATGTTTATATGAGAAAAGGCAGAAATTATAAAATAATTTCAAAAAAGAAAAAAATGAGCATTTACCTTTTTGAGATCTTATGGTTCTATCACTTTTTACTAAAATATTCAGTTTCCTTCCTGATTGTGGGAAGTTGAATCACTATATACTTGATTTTATTTTTAATAACTGTAACAATTGGGAATCGCTCTACACACACCCAAACTACAATTCTTAGAATGCAGTGGTATTTTACAAGCACACCAGGAAGGGATTCTCTTAATTGCACTGTTCTATTGTCTCACCTTTTGTCTCTGTTGTGCCAAGAAAGAAGTAAATGATTCTTAGTTTGTACTCAAAAACATGATTTTGTAGAGTTACAAAATTACTCCAGCACTGAGTGAGAAAAAACAAAAAAGAGAGACTATGTATGTTTCTACTATAATGTTTTGTAATTTTCCATCAGTGGAAAGAACTAGACCAATTTATAAAACTAATTCTTACTTTTATTTTCTTCTTGAATTGTCTATTTTCAATCTGCCACTTAAACATGTAGTCCCCTGACTTTGAGATACATTTCGTTGTTGCTTTGGGAGGGGCTGTCAATTTTAAAACCTCATTAACTAATGTTCTAATTTTTAAAAGATCTACCAGAAGGTTGACTTTCAGTTTAAAAATTGTATTAAAACAGTATAACAAGGTATACATTTACAACAAAATGATAGTAACCAAACAGTTGTACAAGTTGTTACAGCACAACAGTTAAAATGTTAAGCAATTAACTTTAACTATTAATATGATTACTAACTCAGTAACTCAATGCACTTTAGTGATAATCTGACTGACTTGGATGAAACCTACATAAGAATATTCTCATGTTTACTTTGCACAGACCAACCTATTAACAAGCTTATAAAAGAATTACAGTCGATGATTCAATAATTTGAAATAATTTGAAGAGTTTTCCCATTATTTTACTGCAAAGAAATAATAACAGGTTTAATCATGGCGACCAATTTTTTTTTTTTTTTTTTTTTTTTTTTTTTTTTTTTTGGTATGGCACGTACTTAGCTAGCAAATATCTGTCCCTGAATATTTGCCGTATAAAACCCAATAAAGCTCTCCTTGAAATGTGCAGGATAAAGAGTCTCTCCATTCTCTGAACCACCACAGCACTTTATATCTCTCATGCACTGGTTATTATTCCCTTCTGTATTATGGTTATTTGGACATAGTCTTCTCTCCAAAAAGGACTTCAGGAACAGGCTTGAATTCCAAAGTGCAGTCTACCCCTTAACAGTTCTATCATGTTGGAGACGTTTCTTAGATTCTCAGAACTTTAGATGATCCTCATCTGAAAAATTGATGTGATGATATAATATCTATCACACAGCATTGTCACTGGAAATGAATGAGATACAGAGTTCAGAGGCTAGGCAAGTGTCTGACATGTACCTGGATCACCAGCATATCTCCTGTCCCTCCTTCCCCTCATTATAGATTAGAGAATATATTTCTTATATTCTAGAAGTGAATACATTTTCTAGAAGAGAATATATTTTCTTGTATTCTAGAAGTGAAAGGACAAAGGATAAAAATTTTATTCTATCTTCAACTTCCAAATTTTTTTTTTGCTTCAAGCTAAAAGGGGAACTATTTTATATGAAAATATGCACATGCAGTTTTCAGAACACATATAAATTTTTTCTTATGACTTTTCCCAAATTATATTTTATGTAATCACTTAACAATTATTTTCAAAGGGCAACTATGTGCCAGATGTTATTCTAAATGCTGAGAATATACAAAGAGAAGCAACCATGGAAAC
The DNA here is from genome assembly GCF_007565055.1 of Rhinopithecus roxellana. NCBI lineage: Eukaryota > Metazoa > Chordata > Mammalia > Primates > Cercopithecidae > Rhinopithecus > Rhinopithecus roxellana. The sequence goes on from NC_044550.1 coordinate 5,789,920, forward strand.
TCCACGCCTTCACAATCTTTACCTTTTAGTTAGAGAAGAAACAATTAAAAATGATCTAAGATAATAGCAGTTTTTCTTAATGCTATGTAAATCAGAATGAGGAGAAAGGGATATAGAATGATCGGGAGAAAAGATTATTATACACAGCATAACCAAGGAAGACTCCCTCCATAGAAGGTGATATTTGAGTGGAGATGTAATTGATGGGAAGGAGAAAGCCATGTGAAAGTCTGAGGAGGAAAATTCCAGGCAGAGGAAAGAGCAAGTGTGAAGTCCCTAAGGCAGCCACATCTTCACTGGGCATTGAATGCACCTTATAACTTCTTCTTATGAAAATAAGGTAGCAACTTAGGTCAAATTGGCATCTGTAATCAAACTCTTGCATTCTGATGACCATTACCCAAAAGAAAGCACTAAAAAACAGTCGCCATGGGGTGAGGAAGCCCAAACCATATGCAGAGGCATGTCAAAATGTTCCAGCCAACGCCCTAGCTAAGGTCTCAGCTGACAGGCAGCATTAGTTGCAAGCCTTCAAGTGACTTCAGCCCCCAGGCTTTACGTCACCCCCAGATGATGCTGAGTGTAGCAGAGACAAGCTATCTTCTGCCACGCCTTTCTCCAATAAGACTCATGAGCAAATTACTGTTCTTGTTGTTTTAAGTCATTACGTTTTGGAGTGGTTTGTTTTACAGCAAAAGATAACCAGAATAAGTGGCTGTTGTCTAACTTGCTAGGCAGTGCTGCCTTTGAAATAAAAAAAGAGATATCTAATTTGCGAATTAATCATTGTCCTTAAGAATAAGGCAGAAAATGCATTTCAGGTATTTCTTGGAATCTATCAAAATAAAGGCAGATCAGAATGAACATCAGTTCATAGATCCCCCAGGAGCATATCAACTATTAAACAGATGTAGTGTGGTGAATTTAGTAGTTTTAAAGTTCTGTGACATCAACAACAGCATCTTTGAGCAGATTAATCAGAAACATTATGCTACCTACATGGTTAACTTAAGAGAGAGTCTTTTCTTTGAGGAAGCATGTATACAAGATGCAGTTACAGATAACTAATCTATTCATTCACTCAATAAACATTTATCAAGTTTTTATTATGTTCATGGCACTGTTGTGGGTGCTGCAAATACAGCAGTGATCAAGTCAAACTTTTATTACTTTATGGAGTTTATATTCTTGGAAATAAGTAGAGACAAAGAAACAATGAACAAATACATAAGTAAAATATACAAAATATCAGCTGGTGATAAACGAAAGAAATACCAGAGGAAGAAGATAGGGAGCAAGGGGAAGGAAGGAAGGAGATAACAATCACATATAGTGTGGGTACGGAAAGCCTCATTGAGATGATGAGACTTAAACAAAACTCTGAAGGCAATGAAAGAACCAGCAAAGAAGTTATCTGGGGAAAAGATGTTCTAGAGCAGAGAGAACAGAAAGCACAGTGGCTCTGAAGAAGCAGCATGAGAGTATATTCTAATAAAAGAAAGAAGGCCAGGTTGTTGTGGCTTAAGCAAAGGAGACAATCCTGGAGATAATGAAAGTAGAGAAGGAATCAGACTATAGAGCCTTCTAAGCAAAGACAAGAATTTAGAATTTTACTTTGCATGAGAAGTGAATCTTTTCGAGAGCATTGAGCAAAAGGATGACATAATATGACAGATTTAAAAGGATTCTTTTGACTGCCAGAGTGAGAAATACAGTATTCTGTATATTACAAAATATACAACATTAACTAATTAGTATTACAGCATTAATTAACAGACAGCATCCTTATTTTAAGTAGCACTAAAAGTAAAATAACCAGGCAAATGAAAATAGTGGCTTGGACAGAAATAGTAATGATAGAGCAGTAAGAAATGATTGAATCATGATATATTTTGACGTTAAAAAACTAATAGGATTTCCTGATGGATTGGGCAGGATATGGCATATGAGAGAAAGAAAAAAGTCAAAGATGACTCAAGTTTTTTTAGGTCAAGCTACTAGAAGAATGAAGGTACCATTTATTTAGATGGTGAGTACAATGGGGGAAGATGCTTTGTTGGGTAGATCAATACTGCTGACATGTTAAGTTTGAGATACCTACTAGACATCCAACTAAACAATGATCATTACAGTCTGGGATTTAGTAAAAACATCATCAATGATCAATTTGGGAGATTTTCGGTGTCTAGATGATCCATAAGACTGGAAAATTTCATCAAGGAGTCGTACTTTTTATGGCGACTAACATAAACACTCATAAAGGGCAGTCTGATGATAGTTCTCACCCACGATTTCATAGATTAGGTATATTGGAAAAACATTTCTTATCCCCATGAAGGAATAAGAGATAATAAAACCAACTAAAGAATATTGAATTATTCCTTGAATTGGTAATTCCACAGCATAACATTTTGTGATATGACATCTGTAGCTGGTATTCTCTTTGCCTGAATATATTCACAACTTAGCGTTGTGAAAACATTAAATTGTTACTTCAATTCAGTTATTTGAAGAAAATCTTGCTTGAGTATATGGTTTGTTTCTCTGCCTAACTTCCTAATAAAGTTTTTCTCTTGATAAGTGCTGTTATCTACCACAAATGACATGCCCAGACAGAAAGAAAGCAGAAATTGCAGATTATTGAAGTAAGCCAATGGATTTGCTCATTTGGATCTACTTAAATGCAGCACATTACAATCAAAATTACCACAGTTCGGCCTGATCCTTAGATCACTTTCAACTTGTACACACAAGTGCCAGTGTTGTTAGTCACATTTCTCTTCTATATTCAACAGAGTGAATTAAACCAGATTACCTAATACAAATAATCTGAGTTATCAACCTACTAAAAATACAAACTTAAAAGTCCCTTTATGGTAGAACTTCAGCTTAGAAGTTCTGCATCAGCCAATGTTTACAAAGAGGCTGTCAAAGAAGTTTAAGAGACGGAAATGCCAAAAAGATCAGCCTCTTGACTGATTTCCATGCAGTGAATACAGTGCAAATTGAAGGGTGGTATTTTAAAACTAGCAGCTAAGACATAATTTTTTTAAAGAATTTTTGCTGCTGGTATATATCCCCCTATTTTTTTTCATCATGTTCAGAAAGTTTTCAGCATATGGGTTGCTAGATCTCAGGACTGGGGGGCAGGGGAGAAGTGCACATGGACAAATCAAGGTCATCATTAACATTTAACACTCTGAGAAAAAGATTGAGATTCACCTATTCACCCTTCTCTCTTCATTTAGCCCTGGTAGAGCTCCAGAGGGCAATGAATTAAATTTATTCCAGACGGCCTGGGGTTCTAGCTACTGTGAGTGACAGACTAGTGTTGGAAGAAGCTATGAAAGAGCATGCCAATCTGAGGTTACACCCCATCAACACAAGGAAAATGAATGAAAGTTAAACACACATAAATTTCAAGCCAGCAAGTTCACGGCAGTGTGACTAAAAAGTTGAAGGTAAAATATTAATTTGTATACACTTATCTGAAAGTTTCAAACTTATGAACTCACATAAAAATTTGACATTTTGCTGTACCAAATTTATAAGGAATGCTTCGGTGAAAGCCGGTATGCATCTATGTTTCTTTTGTCATGCATAAAACACAAAGCTATGGTACAATTCTGTTTAATTAGGGCACGGCTTTGTACAAAGGATGCCACAGCATTATAATAAAAGCCACCAGATGTCACTGTTACAGATTATGTTCAAGTATATGCTAAACTGAAAATATGTGAGCTTTTCATCAGTCAGTTTAAAGCAATTTTGGGTTATAATTTTGCCAGCAGGGAAATAGTGTGATTGGGCTTTATTAATTTGTAGAAATTATTTCCCCCAAGAGTCTTAGCTTCTCTATAATTATTTTCATTACTTTTAGAGTGGCTCTAAATTTAGGGAATAGGAAACATTTTCTCAACAGGAAGGTTTACTACACATGAGTGAGTTGCTATCAGAAGTTTTGTTTTGAAAGACTTTATATACAAATAGGACAATTTAGGAAGGTGTAACGGTGGATCGGTGCGAAGGTGCACAAATAATTCTCCAGTCCTGTGATTTTCTTTCTTTCTTTCTTTTTCTTTTTCTTTTCTTTTCTTTTTTTTTTTTTTTTTTTTTTTTGAGAGTGAGTCTCGCTGTGTCGCCCAGGCTGGAGTGCAGTGGCGCGATCTCGGTTCACTGCAAGCTCCGCCTCCCGGGTTCACGCCATTCTCCTGCCTCAGACTCCCGAGTAGCTGGGACTACAGGCGCCCGTCACCACGCCCAGTCCTGTGATTTTCTTATTTCAACAGGATCAAGTATTTGGTAGAGGGCTGAGCTTAGCCATCTTTCTGCCTTTGCCTCTGTTTTGAAACCTAGATCTTCCTTACAACATGAAGTGGGAAAGATAACTGATTTGGCATGTAATTGAGTATATGTTTCACATCCCACAAAACTCGTTGTTAAACAGGAGATCTGAGACTAATTAATAAAATTTAAGCAAAATTTTTTCTCCTTTTCTTCCGAGATGGAGTCTCACTCTAGCGCAGGCTGGAGTGCAGTGGCACGATCTCGGCTCACAGCAACCACCACCTCCCAGGTCCCGGTTCAAGCAATTCTCCTGCTTCAGCCTCCCAAGTAGCTGGGATTGCAGACACGCTCCACCATGCCCAGCTAATTTTTTGTATTTTTATTTGAGACGGGGTTTCACTTTGTTGGCCAGGCTGGTCTTGAACTCCTGACGTCGTGATCCGCTAGCCTTAGCCTCCCAAAGTGCTGGGATTACAGGTGTGAGCCACCACGCCTCGTCTAAAATTTGAGGAAAATTTTATCTATTCTATGTATCTTATATATAAGCTATGTGTTTCTTTATGTAGTAGCCTCACATAGACCACATTTCTATTTGGTCTAAGTGAAACAGAAGATTTAATGATGAGAACTTGTCCTGGAAGCAGATTAATGAGAGAGATTTTGGAGTATGCTAGGGTTTGGGACATCTGGCAATTTACACCCTTTAGGGGAGAATTTACACCATCTACAAATAGAGCCTTGTCTAATGATGTGACCGTGTTGTGATATATGCTGAACCCAGGTTGACTGATTGAAATAAAGATCTTGCAGGACCTCCAATGCAGTACTATTTTTAGGAGCTGATTTTGTAAAAGAAGAGACCATACAGGTAGATGGTAAGGGATTTCATGACTTTATAAGTACTATTTTAATCCTACTGAATTTATGTTGGTATGTTGCCATAGATCAGCAAAATTTATCAAGAAAAGGAAAGAAAAATTGCAGGAAAGTTTTGAGAGGTGAAAACGTCCCTAGCTGACATAGAAACAAGTAGTGACAGCCACAAAACCTGTCTGGTGTATTTACCCCATTGTGGAATGTTGTTAACATATGGAGAGCTTGGCCCTTTTGCTGTCAGCCCAGGGCAAGGGATGAACCATCCAAGTAAAATCAAGTTTGTTCTTCAATAGATACAAAATATTTTCCCAACGAGATGCCTAATAGTCTAGACAAAAAGCTGTTGGATGACTAGGCTGACATTGTTAAATATAATTTTTTATAAGTTTTAACAGTAGTTAAAAAAAAACACACACAGGGGTAGGCTGACATATGATTATCTTAGAACTGTTAACATGTGGGATGTCAGTAAAAATCTCCCATGCTAGCCTCTTCTATTTAAAGATAGTAAAGGCAGTCAAGAGTGGAAAGAATCAATCACCTGAGCTTCTCATTTTTTTGCTTTTCTGCAAAGGTCAGTTCCAAGCCTGTTATGCTTAAATTTCCCAAACAATGTTTAAAAAATTCAGTACTCAGAACTGGACTAGCTTCAAACTATTGGCCTATTTGGAAAGGTTTAATGCGCATATCTACTTCCTGGGGGCGTCACAGTCTTTTCACACTGGGAGGGAGAGGAAGGAAGAGTAGTTCTGTTCAATCTGATGAAGAAAAAATATCTCTGATCTCTACTTGCATTTCCCATTGTCCTTTTTGTTGTTGCTTCTGTTTTGTTCAGGGGCTAATCTCAACAATAATAATTGAGACAAATTAGGAAGGTTTGTCAGAACAGAGCAACTTACATGCTTAGAAATTAGGCTAAAAGGCTTCCCAGATTAACATGTGCTTTGCTCTTACAAGATAAGGCTACATGCCGAGAGAAAAGAGAGAGTCAAGTAACTTTATCACTTTATAGCCAACTGCTTTCCATTTTTGTATGGCCAAGAAACAGTAGAGATGGAGTTCCAAATTCTAGTTGTTACCTTGCTTGATACAAAACACAAAGTCAAATGAGTGGCTAATCATCAAATCACTCTTATTTTATCTTCTTAAGTCCCCTTAGCTGTCTTTGCTGTCCTTCCATTATTCTCTAGGTCATAACATGAGCCCTGATTACCTCAAAGACCATGAGCAGAGCCCTATTCTCCACCTCCACATCTGCTTATAGCTTTTAAACTCACATCTACCTGTGAGTTTTACATATATATAAACAAAGAAATTTTATTTTCGAAAAGAAAACCTTAAATATTTCATCCAAGGATGACAATGAATATTGATGTTATTTTGTTATACACATTTTCATGTATATAACGTTACTGTGAATTGTCTTAATTAGTTGAGTTAGGTTTTTCCACATATTCCATTTGTAACGGCATTTAAGCAAGTGTAAGATTTAGAAAATTTTATTTATTACACAATTGACAATTATCATCCTTTACTTATGTTCATGTAAGTTCGTAATTACATCACAACTGTCCTGAAATATCTTACAGTAAGAGTATCCCTTGCCTAAGTTCTTCATTGTAAATATCTAGTTGCTTTTCAGCACACTCTGTTGTCCATTCTGTGAACAGTTTTTGCTCATAAGTCATGTAAGCTGCTGTGGGAGGCTGGTTTTCTTGCCCCATTGTCTGTTTCTAACCTCTCAATTTCACTTTGAGGAATGACTTAAACTACAGTGGTGCTAGAAATTCTACATAGAAGGGACTATTCCATAGCAATGTGGTTGGGAGTTTGTTGCTATCTATGCTATTGTCTAATGAGTTATCTAATGAGATAACTCATTAGATTAACCTTCTTATTAAAAAAGAAGCCTGTGCCTGCACTTTCCAAGATGCAGCCTGCTTGCAAATTTGCCAGATGAATAAAAGGACATCGAGCAAGAATGGAAAGTCAAAACAAATATACTGAAAATCACTAGTGCTCAAGTTGAAAACTCTTGGAATAAATTTAAGGCAACTGCTAACTACCTAAGAAAAAAAAAATTCCAGGATTTACAATGGAGGAGAAGAAGCTAGATCTAAAATCCTGATTTTTGACTTTTGAGATTTACTTTTTCCTTGGGAATTCCTAACTAATTTAACCTGCTCCAATGATGATACCCACTAGTAGAGGTAGGAGGCCACGAGTTCTCATCTACCTTTTAATTCCTCACAACACAACTGATCCAAGGCTGGAGCATTCAGATATGAAATTACTCAAGGTAGAAAAATCTTTAATGTGAAATAAAATGACATAATGCAAAGTAATCTTCAAAATCTAAATTATCTAAATCCAGTTTCAAGGCCTCCTGAGCTCTGCTGTCTAATACACTAGCCATTAGCCACGAGTGACTATTAAGCACTTGAGATGTGCACAGTCAAAACTGAAATGTGCTGAAAGTATAAGATGCACACTGGATTTCAAAGACTTAGTACACAAAAGAACGTAAGTTCTCATTAATAATCTCCATACTGAGGGGCGGAGCAAGATGGCCGAATAGGAACAGCTCCAGTCTCCAACTCCCAACGCGAGCGACACAGAAGATCGGTGATTTCTGCATCTTCAACTGAGGTACTGGGGTCATCTCACTAGGGAGTGCTGGACAATCGGTGCTGGTCAGCTGCTGCAGCCTGACCAGCGAGAGCTGAAGCAGGGCAAGGCATCGCCTCACCTGGGAAGCGCAAGGGGGAAGGGTATCCCTTTTCCTAGCCAGGGGAACTGAGACACACAACACCTGGAAAATCGGGTAACTCCCACCCCAATACCGCACTCTAAGCAAACGGGCACACCAGAAGAATATATCCCTCACCTGGCCGGGAGGGTCCCACACCCACGGAGCCTCCCTCATTGTTAACACAGCAGTCTGCGGAGATCTAACCGCAAGGCAGCAGCAAGACTGGGGGAGGGGCGCCCGCCATTGCTGAGGCTTAAGTAGGTAAACAAAGCCGCTGGGAAGCTCGAACTGGGTGGAGCTCACAGCTGCTCAAGGAAACCTGCCTGTCTCTATAGACTCCACCTCTGGGGGCAGGGCTCAGCTAAAAAAAACAACAGGGGAAGTAGCAGAGGCCTGAGCAGATGCGAACCACTCTGTCTGACAGCTTTGAAGAGAGCAGTGGATCTCCCAACACGGAGGTTGAGATCTGAGAACGGACAGACTGCCTGCTCAAGTGGGTCACTGACCCCTGGGTAGCCTCACTGGGAGACATCCCCCACTAGGGGCAGTCTGACACCCCACACCTCACAGGGTGGAGTACACCCCCGAGAGGAAGCTTCCAAAGGAAGAATCAGACAGGTACACTCGCTGTTCAGCAATATTCTATCTTCTGCAACCTCTGCTGCTGATACCCAGGCAAACAGGGTCTGGAGTGGACCTCAAGCAATCTCCAACAGACCTATAGCTGAGAGTCCTGACTCTCAGAAGGAAAACTATCAAACAGGAAGGACACCTATACCAAAACCCCATCAGTATGTCACCATCATCAAAGACCAGAGACAGATAAAACCACAAAGATGGGGAAAAAGCAGGGCAGAAAAGCTGGAAATTCAAAAAATAAGAGCACATCTCCCCCTGCAAAGGGGCACAGCCCATCGCCAGCAACAGATCGAAGCTGGTCAGAGAATGACTTGGACGAGATGAGAGAAGAAGGCTTCAGTCCATCAAACTTCTCAGAGCTAAAGGAGGAATTACGTACCCAGCGCGAAGAGACTAAAAATCTTGAAAAAAGAGTGGAAGAATTGACAGCTAGACTAATTAATGCAGAGAAGGTCATAAACGAAATGACAGAGATGAAAACCATGACACGAGAAATACGTGAAAAATGCACAAGCTTCAGTAACCAACTCGATCAACTGGAAGAAAGAGTATCAGCGATTGAGGATCAAATGAATGAAATGAAGCGAGAAGAGAAACCAAAAGAAAAAAGAAGAAAAAGAAATTAACAAAGCCTGCAAGAAGTATGGGACTATGTAAAAAGACCAAATCTACGTCTGATTGGGGTGCCTGAAAGTGAGGGGGAAAATGGAACCAAGTTGGAAAACACTCTTCAGGATATCATCCAGGAGAACTTCCCCAACCTAGTAGGGCAGGCCAACATTCAAATTCAGGAAATACAGAGAACACCACAAAGATACTCCTCGAGAAGAGCAACTCCAAGACACATAATTGCCAGATTCACCAAAGTTGAAATGAAGGAAAAAATCTTAAGGGCAGCCAGAGAGAAAGGTCGGGTTACCCACAAAGGGAAGCCCATCAGACTAACAGCAGACCTCTCGGCAGAAACTCTACAAGCCAGAAGAGAGTGGGGGCCAATATTCAACGTTCTTAAAGAAAAGAATTTTCAACCCAGAATTTCATATCCAGCCAAACTAAGTTTCATCAGTGAAGGAGAAATAAAATCCTTTACAGATAAGCAAATGCTTAGAGATTTTGTCACCACCAGGCCTGCCTTACAAGAGACCCTGAAGGAAGCCCTAAACATGGAAAGGAACAACCGGTACCAGCCATTGCAAAAACATGCCAAAATGTAAAGACCATCGAGGCTAGGAAGAAACTGCATCAACTAACGAGCAAAATAACCAGTTAATATCATAATGGCAGGATCAAGTTCACACATAACAATATTAACCTTAAATGTTAATGGACTAAATGCTCCAATTAAAAGACACAGACTGGCAAACTGGATAAAGAGTCAAGACCCATCAGTCTGCTGTATTCAGGAGACCCATCTCACATGCAGAGACATACATAGGCTCAAAATAAAGGGATGGAGGAAGATCTACCAAGCAAATGGAGAACAAAAAAAAGCAGGGGTTGCAATCCTAGTCTCTGATAAAACAGACTTTAAACCAACAAAGATCAAAAGAGACAAAGAAGGCCATTACATAATGGTAAAGGGATCAATTCAACAGGAAGAGCTAACTATCCTAAATATATATGCACCCAATACAGGAGCACCCAGATTCATAAAGCAAGTCCTTAGAGACTTACAAAGAGACTTAGACTCCCATACAATAATAATGGGAGACTTCAACACTCCACTGTCAACATTAGACAGATCAACGAGACAGAAAGTTAACAAGGATATCCAGGAATTGAACTCATCTCTGCACCAAGCGGACCTAATAGACATCTATAGAACTCTCCACCCCAAATCAACAGAATATACATTCTTCTCAGCACCACATTGCACTTATTCCAAAATTGACCACATAATTGGAAGTAAAGCACTCCTCAGCAAATGTAAAAGAACAGAAATTATAACAAACTGTCTCTCAGACCACAGTGCAATCAAACTAGAACTCAGGACTAAGAAACTCAATCAAAACCGCTCAACTACATGGAAACTGAAAAACCTGCTCCTGAATGACTACTGGGTACATAACGATATGAAAGCAGAAATAAAGATGTTCTTTGAAACCAATGAGAACAAAGATACAACATACCAGAATCTCTGGGACACATTTAAAGCAGTGTGTAGAGGGAAATTTATAGCACTAAATGCCCACAAGAGAAAGCAGGAAAGATCTAAAATCGACACTCTAACATTACAATTAAAAGAACTAGAGAGGCAAGAGCAAACACATTCAAAAGCTAGCAGAAGGCAAGAAATAACTAAGATCAGAGCAGAACCGAAGGAGACAGAGATACAAAAAACCCTCCAAAAAAATCAATGAATCCAGGAGTTGGTTGTTTGAAAAGATCAACAAAATTGACAGAGCGCTAGCAAGACTAATAAAGAAGAAAAGAGAGAGGAATCAAATAGATGCAATAAAAAATGATAAAGGGGATATCACCACTGACCCCACAGAAATACAAACTACCATCAGAGAATACTATAAACACCTCTACGCAAATCAACTAGAAAATCTAGAAGAAATGGATAATTTCCTGGACACTTACACTCTTCCAAGACTAAACCAGGAAGAAGTTGAATCCCTGAATAGACCAATAGCAGGCTCTGAAATTGAGGCAACAATTAATAGCCTACCCACCAAAAAAAGTCCAGGACCAGATGGATTCACAGCTGAATTCTACCAGAGGTACAAGGAGGAGCTGGTACCATTCCTTCTGAAACTATTCCAATCAATAGAAAAAGAGGGAATCCTCCCTAACTCATTTTATGAGGCCAACATCATCCTGATACCAAAGCCTGGCAGAGACACAACAAAAAAAGAGAATTTTAGACCAATATCCCTGATGAACATCGATGCAAAAAAACCTCAATAAAATACTGGCAAACCGGATTCAGCAGCACATCAAAAAGCTTATCCACCATGATCAAGTGGGCTTCATCCCTGGGATGCAAGGCTGGTTCAACATTCGCAAATCAATAAACATAATCCAGCATATAAACAGAACCAAAGTCAAGAACCACATGATTATCTCAATAGATGCAGAAAAGGCTTTTGACAAAATTCAACAGCCCTTCATGCTAAAAACGCTCAATAAATTCGGTATTGATGGAACGTACCTCAAAATAATAAGAGCTATTTATGACAAACCCACAGCCAATATCATACTGAATGGGCAAAAACTGGAAAAATTCCCTTTGAAAACTGGTACAAGACAGGGATGCCCTCTCTCACCACTCCTATTCAACATAGTGTTGGAAGTTCTGGCTAGGGCAATCAGACAAGAGAAAGAAATCAAGGGTATTCAGTTAGGAAAAGAAGAAGTCAAATTGTCCCTGTTTGCAGATGACATGATTGTATATTTAGAAAACCCCATCGTCTCAGCCCAAAATCTCCTTAAGCTGATAAGCAACTTCAGCAAAGTCTCAGGATACAAAATTAATGTGCAAAAATCACAAGCATTCTTATACACCAGTAACAGACAAGCAGAGAGCCAAATCAGGAATGAACTTCCATTCATAATTGCTTCAAAGAAAATAAAATACCTAGGAATCCAACTTACAAGGGATGTAAAGGACCTCTTCAAGGAGAACTACAAACCACTGCTCAGTGAAATAAAAGAGGACACAAACAAATGGAAGAACATACCATGCTCATGGATAGGAAGAATCAATATCGTGAAAATGGCCATACTGCCCAAGGTTATTTATAGATTCAATGCCATCCCCATCAAGCTATCAATGAGTTTCTTTACAGAATTGGAAAAAACTGCTTTAAAGTTCATATGGAACCAAAAAAGAGCCCGCATTGCCAAGACAATCCTAAGTCAAAAGGACAAAGCTGGAGGTGTCACGCTACCTGACTTCAAACTATACTACAAGGCTACAGTAACCAAAACAGCATGGTACTGGTACCAAAACAGAGATATAGACCAATGGAGCAGAACAGAGTCCTCAGAAATAAAACCACACATCTACAGCCATCTGATCTTTGACAAACCTGAGAGAAACAAGAAATGGGGAAAGGATTCCCTATTTAATAAATGGTGCTGGGAAAATTGGCTAGCCATAAGTAGAAAGCTGAAACTGGATCCTTTCCTTACTCCTTATACGAAGATTAATTCAAGATGGATTAGAGACTTAAATGTTAGACCTAATACCATAAAAACCCTAGAAGAAAATCTAGGTAGTACCATTCAGGACATAGGCATGGGCAAGGACTTCATGTCTCAAACACCAAAAGCAACGGCAGCAAAAGCCAAAATTGACAAATGGGATCTAATTAAACTAAAGAGCTTCTGCACAGCAAAAGAAACTACCATCAGAGTGAACAGGCAACCTACAGAATGGGAGAAAATTTTTGCAATCTACTCATCTGACAAAGGGCTAATATCCAGAATCTACAAAGAACTCAAACAAATATACAAGAAAGCAACAAACAACCCCATCAAATGTGGGCAAAGGATATGAACAGACATTTCTCAAAAGAAGACATTCATACAGCCAACAGACACATGAAAAAATGCTCATCATCACTCGCCATCAGAGAAATGCAAATCAAAACCACAATGAGATATCATCTCACACCAGTTAGAATGGCAATCATTAAAAAATCAGGAAACAACAGTTGTTGGAGAGGATGTGGAGAAATAGGAACACTTTTACACTGTTGGTGGGATTGTAAACTAGTTCAACCATTATGGAAAACAGTATGGCAATTCCTCAAGGATCTAGAACTAGATGTACCATATGACCCAGCCATCCCACTACTGGGTATATACCCAAAGGATTATAAATTATTCTACTACAAAGACACATGCACACGTATGTTTATTGCAGCACTATTCACAATAGCAAAGACTTGGAATCAACCCAAATGTCCATCTGTGACAGACTGGATTAAGAAAATGTGGCACATATACACCATGGAATACTATGCAGCCATAAAAAAGGATGAGCTTGCGTCCTTTGTAGGGACATGGATGCAGCTGGAAACCATCATTCTTAGCAAACTATCACAAGAAGAGAAAACCAAACACCGCATGTTCTCACTCATAGGTGGGAACTGAACAATGAAATCACTTGGACTCGGGAAGGGGAACATCACACACTGGGGCCTATCATGGGGAGGGGGGAGTGGGGAGGGATTGCATTGGGGAGTTATACATGATATAAATGATGAATTGATGGGTGCTGACGAGTTGATGGGTGCAGCACACCAACATGGCACAAATATACATATGTATCAAACCTGCATGGTATGCACATGTACCCTAGAACTTAAAGTATAATAAAAAAAATTAAAAAAATAATAATTTCCATACTGAATACATATTGAAATGATAATATTTTAGACATATTTGGTTAAATACAATATAAAATGTAAATTATGTTTTCTGTTTATTTTTAGTTCATTTTAAAGTGATTACCAGCAAATTTTAAATTACATCTGTGATTTTTACTATATTTCTATTGGAAAGTGTTCTAAAGCAATGCTTCAGTAATGTTCTTGCCTTTTCCTCAGCCTGTCCCTCTCATAGAAACTTTTAGAAATGTATTGGCTTAGATTGAAGATTCTGGACTTAAGCAGACCTAAATCTATATTCCAATTCTCCACTTAATAGCTGAGTGACTTTGGACATATTACTTAAACTTTATGCCTCAATTTCCCCAGCTATACAATAGAGATAATAGTATATTGCCCACCTATATCATATGGTTACTGTGAAGATTAAATTAACACTTTAAATTTCTTATTTTCTTCAAACATAAGAATTACTCAGTTTTAATTATGTTCTTCATAATGTATATTCCTGCTATCCAGGGATTCTCCTTAATGTTCCTAGATTCATCATGTCTAGACTTAAGAGAGTAAAATGTCAAGAACACTATTATTCCCTTCCATGTGTGAATAAAGCATGTCTTATTTTTACTGGATGGCTGATATAGTTTGGATCTGTGTCCCTACCCAAATCTCATATCCAATTGTAATCTCCATTTTGGAGGTGGAGCCTGTGGGAAATGACTGGATCATGGACACCAATTTCACCCTTGGCACTGTGTCACAATAGTGAGCGATCTGATTGTTTAAAAGTGTGTAGCTTCTCCCCCACCCCTCTTCCTCCTGCTTCAGTCATGAGAAGTGCTCACTCCCACTTTGCCTTCCACCATGATTGAAAGTCCCCTGAGGCCACCCCAAAAGGCCGAGCCGAAACCACTATGCTTCTCATACAGCCTACAGAAACATGAGCCAGTTAAATGTCTTTTCTTTATAAATTACCTGGTCTCAGGTATTTATTTATAGCAGTGTGAGAACAGACTAATACAATGGCTGACACACAGGATAACAACTTTTCTTTCTTTTTTTTTAAATTATACTTTGTGTTCTAGGGTACACGTGCACAACATGGAGGTTTGTTACATATGTATACATGTGCCATGTTGGTGTGCTGCACCCATTAACTCGTCATTTACATTAGGTATATCTCCTAATGCTATCCCTCCCCCCTGCCCCCACCCCACAACAGGCCCCAGTGTGTGATGTTCCCCTTCCTGTGTCCAAGTCTTCTCATTGTTCAATTCCCACCTATGAGCGAGAACATGTGGTGTTTGGTTTTCTGTTCTTGAGATAGTTTACTGAGAATGATGGTTTCCGGCTGCATCCATGTCCCTACAAAGGACACGAACTCATCCTTTTTTATGGCTGCATAGTATTCCATGGTGTACATGTGCCACATTTTCTTAATCTGGTCTGTCATTGAGGAGAACAATTTTTCAAAAAAGGTCAAGCCTAATCATCTGGATGTAGCCTACTTACAAGAATAGCTAGGTGAACAATGTTCAAATTAGAAATATACAAGTAAATATAGAACAGTTGGTTTATTACATAAATTTAACAACATAAATCATATAATATTGAAGAAGAAATTTGATGTAAAATGTCATCAACTAATGTGACTAAATATTTCACTGAATAAACTGCCTTGTTTTGTTTTTTAATGGAATTGTCTAATATAATCCAGCATTCAAAATTAGAATCAGCAGAAACAATGTTTATAATACAAAATATTACTTTACTCATATAAACAAAACTATGGTGGCTCTGCATTTGGAACACTGCTTAGAATTTGTTTGCCAATCCTAAAGTATGCATAATAAAATGAGGGATTATTAAGCTCATAGCAAATAAAATAAACAAGAAGAACGAAACGTTTTCTGAATAATTACAAAAAGAGAAAAGCCCAAGAGTGGGGAAAAGGAAAACTCAACGTAGTTACCACCTGTAAGGGTGATAAGTAGGGATTGAAGGCACAAGTTCGATTATGATGAAGGACATCATCTTATTTACTAAAGTCTTTACTTCCAAAACTAGTAGGCAATTCTAGAAATTTGAAAGAGGCAACTTAATGTGTATTAAATACTATGGGTACTTAACTTGGTATATCATCCCAAGAAATAATATAGAAAATAGTTTAATATGTAGGGGTTTAAACTAACTGATGGACGCTGAAGCTAAAACAGTATATTTTTTAAAGGAAAGTAGAGATGCTCCAGAAATTATGTCATGAGGGCTGCTATGCCCTTCATCTTAAACATGCTTTTGTGCCATTATTAGTGTTACAGAGAGCAATCCTATCTTGGGATACAGGCAGAAAGTTCTTAGTTAACTATATAGAAGAGACAGAAGGCAGGTATCTAGAACTTAGACTAAGCTTTAGAGACATGGTCACTTGGCTGCAGATATGAAGAAAAAAATGCTGTTCAGCAACAGATTGGGGTAGACACAGGCTGTGGCAAAGGCCACAAGGTGGGAGGTCTTAGGTGGCGCAACGCACTTTTCCCTGTAGGCAGGTTGAGCCCAGCAGCACTACATCCAGGAGAAGTCTACTTAGAATCCAAGTCAGAGAGCCAGAGGTGATTGGAGAGGAGTGTCGTAACAACTTGCCTGATGGTCAGACACAGGATTCCAGTTTCTTAGTGGTGCTGAAGACAAAAGACTATTAAGAATTAGGAAGAATCTCGGTCTTAAGTGGGTTACAGCTATAGGCTAGTGGTTCTCAGCTGGGAGTGATTTTGCCCCATCCCCAACCCTCTCCCCGCAGAGACATTTGGACATGTATGAAGATATTTTTATTGTCACAGTTGTGGGTGGTGGGTGCTTCTAGCATCCAGTGGGTAAAGACCAGGGATGCAATATATCCTACAACACACTTGACAACCCCTTCACAACAAATGGTTATCTGGCCCACAATCACAATAGGACTGACATTCTAGGTAGATTTCCAAGATGAAACTTGAACAGGCTAGGGGCGGTGGCTCACGCCTGTAATCCCAGCACTTTGGAAGGCCAAGGTGGGTGGATCACCTGAGGTTAGGAGTTCGAGACCAGCCTGGACAACATGGTGAAACCCCGTCTCTACTGAAAATGCAAAAATTAGCCTGGCGTGGTGGCTTGTGCCTGTAATCCCAGCTACTCAGAAGGCTGAGGCAGGAGAATCACTTGAATCTGGGAAGCAGAGGTTGCAATGAACTGAGATGGCGCCACTGCACTCCAGCCTAGGCGACAGGGTGAGACCTATCTCAAAAAAAAAAATTGAACAGAGAATAGCACTGAAGTCCAAAATAGATTATAAAGTGGGAACCAGGTGTCAGCATGAAGTAAACTCAAAAGAGATCAAGCCCAGCCTCACAACAGGTATGAGTTGACACTACATTCCCATGTATTGGGCCAGAACTGCTATGAGGCGTTGTGTTATAGGTGAAGAAAACAAATCTACATTCAACTCTAGATCTCCCAACTACTAGCTCTGTGGCCCAAAACAAGTTATATAACCTTGACTTTCTTGTCAGTAAAATCCATATAATAATACCAGATCATAGGGATACTGTAAAGATCACCAAGGTAATGTATCTAAAATGCCTGCCAGGGTACTTAGAACATACTGCAACAGCAACAAAGTTACTGCACCTAACACATAACATACAAATTATCTATGCCCTTGGCAAATCAACAAAATTCTCTACATCTAAATCTAATGAACATTTAAAAGTACTCAACCAACTTGCCCTCTCAGTAACACTGGCTGCTATCTACCACTTTGCTTTTGAAACTCTGCTGCTGGTTTCCATAATACTAAATTTTAGAGTTTTCTTTCTTGTTCTCTGACTGTTCTCAAAAGTCTTAAGTGACTCTGTATTAATATATGCTTTATATGTTGTAGTTCAGGGCCTTTTCTTCTACCCACTCTGCGTACTCTTCCTAAGCAATCTCCTGTACTCTCTCATTGCTACATTTACCACTGATACCTCTAGTCCGAGTATTTCTTGTATGTTCCAGAAGCACTTCAAGCTCACTATTTTGCAACCAACAACATAAATTCAAATTCTCTACTGTGTTCCCTGGTTCTCTGTCCCCACATTTCTTGCCACACTGCATTGTAACTGCTGTTCTCTTATCTGTTTTCCCAATTCGATGCAAGTAAGCTCTGTGGGGGCAGGAGTAGTGCCTATCTTGTTAACACATAACCCCACTGCCCAGCACATAAACGCATGAATATAAAGTTAAAATTGACTTCCTTCTCAGTGACTCCATTCCTATTTAATTGTGGGGCACATGGAGCCCAGACAACTGTCTAGGAAGCAGAGCTACACCTATAGAGAAATTTCTGCCTTTCAGATTAATAATTCTTTTTTTCTTTTTTGAGACAGAGTTTCGCTCTTGTTGCCCAGGCTGGAGTGCAATGGCACGATCTCGGCTCACCACAACCTCTGCCTCCCCGGTTCAAGCGATTCTCCTGCCTCAGCCTCCCGAGTAGCTGGGATTACAGGCGTGCACCACCATGTTGATCTAATTTTGTATTTTTAGTAGAGACAGGGTTTCTCCATGTTGGTCAGGCTGGTCTCAAACTCCCAACCTCAGGTAATCTGCCCGCTTTGGCCTCCCAAAGTGCTGGGATTACAGGCATGAGCCACCACGTCCGGCCCATAATTCTAAACACTATAGAGAGTTGGAAAGATGGTTCTTGAAACTCACTCTGATTAAAAAGAAAAATACATGTTTTTAAGTGTTTGGATCTACAATAACACCCTTATTTAGCCTGGTTGTCTTAAATGCTTGGCCCAGTACTGGGCATGTAGTAAGCACTCAACAGTCAACAGTTGTTTAAATAAATTACTTAAAATTTGAAAATATTCAACTTTTTTCATAAAAATTTAGGAATATTTCTTATTTTTCTATATTCACAAAACTACAACGTATAGAAGACATGGTTTCTCATCAATTTTATGTGGCATTACCAAAGCTCTCAGGTACTTTGATAGCATATTTACTTTAAACATTATAGGGATGTCAATAGTATGTGTAAATTTAAGCCATTTAATTTTAAATTTATTGCATTTGATTTGTAGAAAAAGATTATCAGATTTTTTTAAATCTTGAGGTCAGTAAATATAACTACACACCATAAATTTGCCAACAATGAACAAGTATTGATCTACATATACACAGAGGAGATTTCTGAGCCTTTGTAATATTGGCAAAATGTATATCCTTGTATAAAGGAAATGTTGTAATAAAGTAGTAATATATTCATAAGAGTTGCTTCCACATTTAAAACAGCAGTTTGAACCTTTATAAAAGAACATTTTTTAAAAAAATTATAATAAGTCATTTGTGTAGCATTTTATTTTACAAAACACTCTCACGTTTATTGCATCATATTAGACATTTAATACAGACACAATTCCTTGTAACCAAAATTGAACCACTGCATTATTGAAAACACATTTTCTTTTTGTTTTTAAGGAGAAGTCTAGGAGTTGGGTGAAGCTAAATGAGATGTGTTGTGAAATAACACAAATATTTCAAAGAAATATATAACTAAAACTGATAAGATTAAAATCATTTTGCATCATCTGTTTCATATGCCATATGTTAAACAGTTCCCTTTATGGAAACACTTAGGTTTAAGAGAAGCATATATCTTATTATACCCTCTGAAAATTTTTATTTAACAAACAAACAAATAAAAAGATACCTGATGCTTGAATTAAAGGTCAATGAAACAGTAAAGACCCATGGGTCAAGCACAAAGAAGCCACAGTGAAGTTGGACATCTCTGGTCTCAGAGTTTAACTTGCCATACATAACCATAGTTAGCATATGCTTTCTACACAGTTTGTAGCAATCAGATACATATTTAATGTGGTTTCATTATATCTTATAAATGTTGGCATAGAATAATCTCCCCAGGGTATTCAGTGAATAATAGAAAAGAGAAAATGATGAGCACATTTAGCACATGCACCCACAACCTCATGATAAAAGGCAGCATTCCCCCCATACAGCACCTGTTGTCATAGCTGGTTTAATTACTTTTCATTGTAGTCAGCAGTCTGAAATATTTATCATGGAGCCTATAATTTTCCAAATCCAAAACTGACAACTACTCAAGTGACTATAGGAACCGAAATTTTACTAACCCTTTTTATTTCTATGCTTTATTTGCAACATCAAAGGTGCTAAACAAAATATCTTTCAGGGAAGTTTCATTTGGTTAAGTGAATTGGTGCATTAAAAGATTAAAAGATGCTCACACTACATTCAAAAGGCAGTGTGTCACATCAAATTATGGCTGAAACAGGGATAGAACTAATTTAATGATCAAATATTAAAGCACTCAATGTGGCAAAATAAAAGATATAAATAAATTCAAATGTTTTTATACAGAGGTGCCAACAAAGAGCACTTTCAGTCAACATTCTAGAACTTACTCTCCCAACCAGTTTAATACAAATTACGTTTGATTTTTACCCCTCTTTCTGCAGTGAATTATTGTTATAAATCTTACACTTTGGCTATTTTTTTCTTCTTCTTGATATTTGAAATTTATTTATTTACTTATGTATTTATTTACAGTATTTTAATTGACAAATAACTAGGTTATGTTCGTGTGGTAGTGAAATACATTGTGTTTTAGGATAACATTTTTCTATTTCTGGGAATGGAGGTCCAAATGAATTTTTAACATCTTATTTATTTAATAAAAATGTATTTAAATATTTACACATTACATATTATTATATTGTGCCGTCATAATGCCACACAAACATTAACTCATTTAATCTTCACAACAAAGAAACTATAAAATGACAACTATTATTTTCTCTATTTTACAGTTGAAGAAATTAAGATTGAGATTGAGTAATTTCCTCATGGTCAATAACACTAGTTAGTGGCAGACCTGGGATTCACACTCAGGTAATTTAACTCCACAATCTGTTTTCTTAACCTCCATTCAGTACACTAAAGCCAACTAATTTTATAGAAAGGTTCTTATTAATAGAAAAATAATTTCATATATACCTCATTAGCTCCATTTGCAGGTAGATCAGTTCCAATTATTAAGACAGATTATTGCAGTTTAGAGTCAAAAATATATTCTATATTGAAACCCAGTAAATACTTGTATCCACACACCAACACTCACAAACAAAGTCAACACAAAAATTTCACAAAATAAGACTACCCGTACTGCATTGTCTATATTCAAGTATATTCTATTGTATTGTATTTCATTTTTTAAATTCTGCTTATGACCAAGAAATTTGCTTTCACAATGTACTAACACAGTGGTTCTCATACCTGGCTAGTCATTGAAATCAAATAGGAAGATGTTAAAACTAAGGAATCTTTGAGCTCCACTGCTAATAATTAAATTAGAATCTCTGGAGAATAAAATTTCAAAAGCTATTCAGGTCAACTCCACCTCTGGGGACAGGGTACAGCCGAATAAAAGGCAGCAGAAACCTCTGCAAACTTAAATGTATCTGTCTGAATAGAGTTTTGGTTTTTGAACAGAGTAGTGGTTCTCCCAGCACAGAGTTTGAGATCTGAGAATGGATAGACTGCCTTCTCAAGTGGGTCCCTGACCCCCAAGTAGCCTAACTGAGAGGCACCCCCCAGTAGGGGCAGACCGACACCTCACACGGCCAAGTACCCCTCTGAGATGAAACTTTGGAGGAACAATCAGGTGGCAACATTTGCTGTTCAGCAATATTCGCTATTCTGCAGTCACTGCTGCTGATACCCAGGCAAACAGGGTCTGAAGTGGACCTTCAGCAAACTCCAACAGACCTGCAACTGGGGGTCTTGACTGTTAGAAGGAAAGCTAACAAGCAGAAAGGACACCCACACCAAAACCCCATCTGTACGTCACCATCATCAAAGACCAAAGGTAGATAAAACCACAAAGATGGGGAGAAACCAGAGCAGAAAAACTGAAAATTCTAAAAATCAGAGCACCTCTCCCCCTCCAGAGGAACACAGGTCCTCACCAGCAATAGAATGAAACTGGATGGAGAATGACTTTGATGAGTTGAGAGAAGGCTTCACACAATCAAACTTCTCCCAGCTAAAGGAGGAAGTTTGAACTCATCACAAAGAAACTAAAAACCTTGAGAAAAAAGATTAGATGAATGACTAACTAGAATAACCAGTGTAGAGAAGTCCTTAAATGACCTGATGGAGCTGAAAACCATGGCATGAGAAGTACATGACACATGCACAAGATTTAGTAGCCAATTAGATCAACTGGAAGAAAGAGTATCAGTGATTGAAGATCAAATGAATGAAATGAAGTGAGAAGAGAAGTTTAGAGAAAAAAGAGTAAAAAGAAAAAACAAAGCCTCCAAGAAATATGGGACTATGTGAAAAGACCAAATCTACAACTGATTGGTGTACCTGAAAGTGATGGGGAATATGGAACCAAGTTGGAAAACACTCTGCAGATATTATCCAGGAGAACTTCCCCAACCTAGCAAGGCAGGCCAACATTCACATTCAGGAAATACAGAGAATGCCACAAAGATACTCTTAGAGAAGAGAAACTCCAAGACACATAATTGTCAGATTCACCAAAGTTGAAATGAAGGAAAAAATATTAAGGGCAGCCAGAGAGAAAGGTCGGGTTACCCACAAAGGGAAGCCCATCAGACTAACAGTGGATCTCTCAGCGGAAATGCTACAAAACAGACGAGAGTGGGGGCCAATATTCAATATTCTTAAAGGAAAGAATTTTCAACCCAGAATTTAATATCCAGCCAAATTAAGCTTCATAAGTGAGGGAGAAATAAAATCCTTTACAGACAGGCAAATCCTGAGAGATTTTGTCACCACCAGGCCTTCCCTACAAGAGCTCCTGAAGGAAGAAAGGAACAACTGGTACCAGCCACTGCAAAAACATGCCAAAATGTAAAGACCATCGATGCTAGGAAGAAACTGTATCAACTAACAAGCAAAATAATCAGCTAACATCATAATGACAGGATCAAATTCACACATAACAATATTAACCTTAAATGTAAATGGCTAAATGCTCCAATTAAAAGACACAGACTGGCAAATGGGATAAAGAGTCAAGACCCATCAGTGTGCTATATTCAGGAGACCCATCTCATGTGCAGATACACACATAGGCTCAAAATAAAGGGATGGAAGAAGATCTACCAAGCAAATGGAAAACAAAAAAATGCAGGGGTTGCAATCCTAGTCTCCAATAAAACAGACTTTAAACCAGCACAGATCAAAAGAGACAAAGAAGGCCACTACATAATGGTAAAGGGATCAATTCAACAAGAAGAGCTAACTATCATAAATATATATGCACACAATACAGGAGCACTCAGATTCATGAAGCAAGTCCTTAGAGACCTACAAAGAGACTTAGACTCCCACACAATAATAATGGGAGACTTTAACACCCCACTGTCAACATTAGACAGATCAATGAGACAGAAAGTTAACAAGGATATCCAGGAATTGAACTCAGCTCTGCACCAAGCAGACCTAATAGACATGTACAGAATTCTCCACCTCAAATCAACAGAATATACATTCTTCTCAGCACCACATTGCACTTAGTCCAAAATTGACCACATAGTTGAAAGTAAAGCACTCCAACAAATGTAAAAGAACAAAAATTATAACAAACTGTCTCTCAGACCACAGTGCAATCAAACTAGAACTCGGGATTAAGAAACTCACTCAAAACGGCTCAATTACATCAAAACTGAACAACCTGCTCCTTTATGACTACTGGATACATAATGAAATGAAGGCAGAAATAAAGATGCTCTCTGAAACCAATGAGAAGAAAGACACAACATACCAGAATCTCTGGGACACATTTAAAGCAGTGTGTTTAGAGGGAAATTTATAGCAGTAAATGCCCACAAGAGAAAGCAGGAGAGATCTAAAATTGACACCCTAAGATCACAATTAAAAGAACTAGAGAAGCAAGAGCAAACACTTTCAAAAGCTAGCAGAAGGCAAGAAATAACTAAGAGCAGAACTGAAGGAGATAGAGACACAAAAAACCCTTCAAAAATCAATGAATCCAAGAACTAGTTTTTTGAAAAGATCAACAAAATTGTCAGACCACTTCAAGACTAATAAAGAAGAAAAGAGAGAAGAATCAAATAGATGCAATAAAAAGTGATAAAGGGGATATCACCACCGACCCCACAGAAATACAAACTACCATCAGAAAATACTATCAACACTTCTGCACAAATAAACTAGAAAATCTGGAATAAATGGATAAATTCCTGGACACATACACCCTCCCAAGACTAAGCCAGGAAGAAGTTGAATACCTGAATAGACCAATAACAGGATCTGAAATTGAGGCAATAATTAAGAGCCTACCAACGAAAAAAAAGTCCAGGACCAGACAGATTCATAGCTGAATTCTACCAGAGGTACAAGGAGGAGTTAGTACCATTCTTTCTGAAACTATTCCAATCAAAAGAAAAAGAGGGAATCCTCCCTAACTCATTTTATGAGGCCAGCATCATCCTGATTCCAAAGCCTGGCAGAGACACAACAAAGAAAGAGAATTTTAGACCAATATCCCTGATGAACATCGATGCAAAAATCCTTAGTAAGATACTGGCAAACCAAATCCAGCTGCACATCAAAAAGCTTATCCACCACAATCAAGTGGACTACATCCCTGGGATGCAAGGCTGGTTCAACATATGCAAATAAATAAACATAATCCATCATACAAACAGAACCAAAGACAAAATCCACATGATTATCTCAATAGATGCAGAAAAGTCCATTGACAAAATTCAACAGTCCTTCATGCTAAAAACTGTCAATAAATTCAGTATTGATGGGACGTATCTCAAAACAATAAGAGCTATTTATGACAAACCCACAGCCAATATACTGAATAGACAAAAACTGGAAGCATTCCCATTGAAAACTGGCACAAGACAGGGATGCCCTCTCTCACCACTCCTATTCAACATAGTGTTGGAAGTTCTGGCCAGGGCAATCAGGCAGGAGAAAGAAATCAAGGGTATTGAATTAGGAAAAGAGGAAGTCAAATTGTCCCTGTTTGCAGATGACATGATTGTATATTTAGAAAACCCCATCATCTCAGCCCCAAATCTCCTTAAGCTGATAAGCAACTTCAGCAAAGTCTCAGGATACAAAATCAATGTGCAAAAATCACAAGCATTCTTATACACCAACAACAGACAAACAGAGAGCCAAATTGTTAGTGAACTGCCATTCACAATTGCTTCAAAGAGAGTAAAATACCTAGGAATCCAACTTACAAGGAATGTGAAGGACCTCTTCAGGGAGAACTACAAACCACTGCTCAATGAAATAAAAGATGACACAAACAAATGGAAGAACATTCCCTGCTCATGGATAGGAAGAATCAATATCGTGAAAATGGCCATACTACCCAGGGTAATTTATAGATTCAATGTCATCCCCATCAAGCTACCAGTGACTTTCTTCACAGAATTGGAAAAAACTACTCTAAAGTTCATATGGAACCAAAAAAGAGCCCACATTGCCAAGACAATCCTAAGCCAAAAGAACAAAGCTGGAGGCATCACCCTACCTGACTTCAAACTATCCTACAAGGCTACAGTAACCAAAACAGCACGATACTGGTACCAAAACAGAGATATAGACCAATGGCACAGAACAGAGCCCTCAGAAATAATACCACACATCTACAACCATCTGATCTTTGACAAACCTGACACGTACAAGAAATGAGGAAAGGATTCCCTATTTAATAAATGGTCCTGGGAAAACTGGCTAGCCATATGTAGAAAGCTGAAATTGGATCCCTTCCTTACACCTTATACAAAAATTAATTCAAGATGGATTAAAGACTTAAACATTAGACCTAAAACCATAAAAACTCTAGAAGAAAACCTAGGCAATATCATTCAAGACATAGGCATGGGCAAGGACTTCATGTCTAAAACACCAAAAGCAATGGCAACAAAAGCCAAAATTAACAAATGGGATCTAATTAAACTAAAGAACTTCTGTACAGCAAAAGAAACTATCATCAGAGTGAACAGGCAACCTACAGAATGGGAGAAAATTTTTGCAATCTACTCATCTGACAAAGGGCTAATATCCAAAATCTACAAAGAACTCAAACAAATTTACAAGAAAGAAACAAATAACCCCATCAAAAAGTGGGCAAAGGATATGAACAGACACTTCTCAAATGAAGACATTTATGCAGCCAATGGACACATGAAAAAATGCTCATCATCACTAGCCATCAAAAAATGCAAATCAAAACCACAATGAGATACCCTCTCACACCAATTAGAATGGCAATCATTAAAAAGTCAGGAAACAACAGGTGCTGGAAAGGATGTGGAGAAATAGGAACACTTTTACACTGTTGGTGGGACCGTAAAATAGTTCAACCATTGTGGAAGACAGTGTGGTGATTCCTCAAGGATCCAGAACTAGAAATACCATTTGACCCAGCCATTCCATTACTGGGTATATACCCAGAGGATTATAAACCATGCTGCTATAAAGACACATGCACACGTATGTTTATCGTGGCAATACAATAGCAAAGACTTGGAACCAAACCAAATGTCCATCAATGATAGACTGGATTAAGAAAAGGTGGCACATTTGCACCATGAAATAGTAGGCAGCCATAAGAAGGGACGAGTTCATGTCCTTTGTAGGGACATGGATGAAGCTGGAAACCATCATTCTGAGCAAACTATCGCAAGGACAAAAAACCAAACACCGCATGTTCTCACTCATAGGTGGGAATTGAACAATGAGAACACTTGGACACAGGAAGGGGGACATCACACACTGGGGCCTTTCATGGAGTTGGGGGAGAGGGGAGGGATAGCATTAGGAGATATACCTAATGTAAATGACAAGTTAGTGGGCGCAGCAGAACAACATGGCATATGTATACATATGTGACAAACTTGCACATTGTGCACATGTACCCTAGAACTTAAAGTGTAATAAAAAAAATACAAAATAAAAAAAGCTATCCAGGTGATACCAATAAACCTCATAGTTAGGAAAGTCTACACTCTTGAGTCAATACATTTAGTATGTAAGACACAATGGAGTAGATGAAACTGACATGATGTATTTTCATTATTAGTTAAATACGGGACTTGTGAGTGACAGGGCTGTTGGATTATTTTACATTATCATATCACTTTTCTACATTTTAAATGACTATGGAATTCTTGAAGATTCCTTAAATATTTTATTTTCATTGGTAGCCTAATATTCCTTTTTAATCTTGTTCATAATGGTGATTTACTTAGCATAACCTTTCTTTGGTAACATCTTAAAGATATTTAAACCTAGGACCACCTGACTATTACCAATTATTGGATACTGAATCAACAAATACCTACTTATTTTCTACTTTATTTTTATTTACAACATTTATTTTCAGTTCAGGAGTACATGTACAGGATGTACAGACTTTTTACATAGGTAAATGTATGCCATGGTGGTTTGCTGCACAGATCATCCCATCACCTATGTATTAAGCCCAGCATCCATTAGCTATTCAGCTATTCTTCCTGATTCTCTCCTTCCTCCCACCCCCCACCCTCTGACAGACCCCAGTGTGTGTTGTTCCCTACATCCCATGTGTCCATGTGTTCTGATCAGTCAGCTCCCACTTTTAAGTGAGAACATGCAGTATTTGGTTTTATGTTCCTGTGTTAGCGTGTGAGGATAATGACCTCCAGCTCCATCCATGTCCCTGCAAAGGACGTGATCTTGTTCCTTTTTATGGCTGCACAGTATTCCATGGTGTATCTATACCACATTTTCTTCACCCAGTCTATCATTGATGGGCATTTAGGTTGATCCATGTTTTTGCTATTGTGAACAGTGCTGCAGTGAACATACACATGCATGTATCTTTATAATAGAATGATTTATATTCCTTTGGGTATATTCCCAGTAATGGGATTGCTGGGTCAAATGGTATTTCTACCTCTAGGTCTTTAAGGAATGGTCACACTATCTTCCACAATGGTTGAATGATTTACACTCCCATCGACAGTATAAAAGCATTCCTTTTTCTCTACAACCTCACCAGCATCTGTTGTTTTTTGACTTTTTAATAATAGCCATTCTGATGGGTGTGAGATGGTATCTCATTGTGATTTTGATTTGCATTTCTGTGATGATCAGTGATGTTGAGATTTTCTTCATATGTTTGTTGGGTGCATGTTTGTCTTCTTTTGAGAAGTGTCTGTTCACGTCTTTTGCCCACTTTTTAATGGGGTTGGTTTTTTTCTTACAACTGTGTTTAAGTTTCTTGTAGACTCCAGATATTTGACTTTTGTCAGGTGAATAGATTGCAAAAATTTTCTCCCATTCTGTAGGTTGTCTGTTCATGCTGTTGATAGTTTCTTTTGTGGTGCAGAAACTCTTTAGTTTAATTAGATCCCATTTGTCAATTTTTGCTTTTGTTGCAATTGCTTTTGTCATCTTTGTCATGAACTATTTTCCCATGTTTATGTCCTGAATGGTATTGCCTAGCTTTTCTTCTAAGGTTTTTATAGTTTTGGGTTTTACATTTAAGTTTTTATCCATCTTGAGTTGATTTTTGTATATGGTGTAAGGAAGAGATCCAGTTTTAATTTTCTGTGCATGGCTAGCCAGTCCTCCCAGCACCATTTATTAAATGGGGAATCTTTTCCCCACTGTTTGTTTTTGTCAGATTTGTTGAAAATCAGATTGTTGTAAGTGTGTGGTCTTATTTCCAGGTTCTCTATTATGTTCAATTGGTCTATGTGTCTGTTCTTTTACTAGTGCCATGTTGTTTCGGATACTGTAGACTTGTAATATAGTTTGAAGTCAGGTAACATGATACCTCTAGCTTTGTTCTTTTTGCTTAGGATTGCCTTGGCTACTCAGGTTCTTTTTCATTCTTTATGAACTTTAAAATAGTTTTTCTTTTTCTAATTCTGTGAAGATTATTAATGGTAGCTTAATGAGAACAGTATTGAATCTATAAATTGCTTTGGGCAGTATGGCTATCTTAATGATATTGATTCTTCCCATTCATGAGCGTGGAATGTTTTTTCATTTGTTTGTGTCATCTCTGATTTCTTTGAGCAGTGGTTTGTAGTTCTCCTTGAAGAGGTCTTTCACTTCACTTGTTAGTTGTATTTCTTCATATTTTATTCTTTTTATAGCAATTGTGAATGGGAATTCATTCATGATTTGGCTCTTTGTTTGCCTGTTGTTGGTGTATATAAATGCTAGTGATTTTTGCACACTGATTTTGTATCCTGAGACTTTGCTGAATTGGGTTTTCTAGATATAGAATCATGTCATTTGCAAAGATAGCTTGACTTCCTGTCTTCCTATTTGAATACTCTTTATTTATTTCACTTGCCTGATTGCCCTGGCTAGAACTTCCAATGCAATGTTAAATAGGATTGGTGAAAGAAGGCATCCTTGTCTGGTGCCAGTTTTCAAGGAGAATGCTTCCAGCTTTTGCCCATTCAGTATAATATTGGCTGTGGGTTTGTCATATGTGGTTATTATTTTCAGGTATGTTTCTTCAAAAGCTAGTTTATTGAGAGTTTTTAGCATGAAGAGATATTGAATTTTATCAAAGGCCTTTTCTGCATCTATTGAGATAATCATGTGGTTTTTGTCTTCACTTGTGTTTATGTGATGAATCACAGTTATTGATTTGCATATGTTGAACCAACCTTTCATCCTGTGGATGAAGCCTACTTGATCATGGTGGATAAGCTTTCTGAGGTACTGCTGGATTTGGTTTGCCAGTATTTTACTGAGGATTTTTGCACTGATGTTCATCATGGATATTGGCCTGAAATTTTCTTTTTTTGTTGTATCTCTGCCAGGTTTTGGTATTAGGATGATGTTGGCCTCATAAAATGAGTTAGGGAGGAGTTCCTCCTCTTCAATTGTTTGGAATAATTTCAGCAGGAATGGAACCAGCTCTTCTTTGTACCTCTGGTAGAATTCAGCTGTGAAATCTGTCTGATCCTTGGCTGTTTTTCGTTGGTAGGTTATATATTACTGCCTTAATTTCAGAACTCATTATTTGTCTATTCAGGGATTCCATTTCTTCCTGGTTCACTCTTGGGAGGTTGTATGCATCCAGGAATTTATCCATTTCTTGTAGATTTTCTAGTTTATGTGCATAGAGGTGTTTACAGTATTCTCTGATGGTTGTTTGTGTTTCTGTGGGATCAGTGGTATCCACCTTATCATTTCTGATTGCCTCTATTTGATTCTTCTGTCTTTTCTTCATTATTAGTCTGGCTAGCACTCTGTCTATTTTATTAATTTTTTTCAAAAAAAAAAAAAACAGCTCCTGGATTCATTGATTTTTTTAAGGTTTTTTCATGTCTCTGTTTCCTTAGTTCAGCTCTGATGTTGGTTAGCTCTTGTCTTCTGCTAACTTTGGTTTGTTTGCTCTTGGTTCTCTAGTTCTTTTAATTGTGATGTTAAGTTCTTAATGAGTTCTTTCTAGCTTTTTGATGTGGCCATTTAGTGTTATAAATTTCCCTCTTAACACTGCTTTGGCTGCATCCCAGAGATTCTGATACTTTGTCTCTTTGTTCTCATTAGTTTCAAAGAACTTCCTGATTTCTGCCTGAATTTTATTATTTAACTAAGAGTCATTCAATAGCAGGTTGTTCAATTTTCATGTAGTTTTGTGGTTTTGAGTGAATTTCTTAACCTTTAGTTCTAATTCGATTGCTCTGTGGTCCGAGAGACTGTTTTTCATTATTTCCATTCTATTGCATTTGCTGAGGAGTGTTTTACTTCTGATCATGTGACCAATTTTAGAGTAGGTGTCATGTGTCAATGAGAGAATGAATATTCTGTTGTTTTGGGGTGGAGAGTTCTGTAGATACCTATCAGGCCTGCTTGATCTGGAGCTGAGTTTAAGTCCCCAATATCTTTGTTAATTTTCTGTCTTGATGATCTGTCTAATATTGTCAGTGGGATATTAAAGTTCACCACTATTATTGGTAGGATACTTAGTGGGAGTCTAAGTCTCTTTAAAGGTCTCTAAGACTTTGCTTTATAAATCTGAGTGTTCCTGTATTGGGTGCATATATTAATATATTTAGGATAGTTACCTCTTCTTGTTGAATTAAACCCTTTATCATTATGTAATGTCCTTCTTTGTCTTTTTTGTCAGAAGCTAGAATTGCAACCCCTGCTTTTTTCTGTTTTCCATTTGTTTGGTAAATTTTCCTCCATCCCTTTACTTTGAGCCTCTGTGTGTCTTTGCATGTGAGATGGGTCTTGAAGATAGCATACGGATGGGTCTTGGTTCTTTATCTAGCTTGCGACTCTGAGTCTTTTAATTGTGGCATTTAGCCCATTACATTAAAGGTTAGTATGTTTATGTATGAATTTAATCCTGTCATCATGATGACAGCTGGTTATCTCACAGACTTGTTTAAGTGGTTGCTTCATAGTGTCACTGGTCTGTGTACTTCAACGTGTTTTTGTAATGGCTGGTAAGGGATTTTTGCTTTCCATATTTTGTGCTTCCTTCAGGAACTCTTGCAAGACAGGTCTGGTGATACTGAATTCCCTCAGCATTTGCTTATCAGAAAAGGTTCTTATTTCTTCTTCACTTTTAAAACTTAGTTTGGCCAGATATGAAATTCTGGGTTAGAAGTTCTTTGGTATATATACATCATGGAATACTATGTAGCCATAAAAAGAAACAAGATCATGTCCTTTACAGGGACATGGATGGAGCTGGAAGCTGTTATTCTCAGCAAACGAATGCAGGAACAGAAAAACAAACACTGCATGTTCTCATATATAAGTGGGAGCTGAATGATGAGAGCACATGGACACATGATGGGAAACAACACACACTGGGGCCTGTCAGGGGGAGACGGAAGGAAGGAGAGCATCAGGAAAGATGGCTAATGGATGCTGGGCTTAATACCTAAGAGATTATCTGTGCAGCAATCTACCATGGCACACGTTTACATATGTAACAAATCTGCACATCCTGCACATGTACCCCTGTACTTACAAGTTGAGGGGAAAAAAAAAAAAAGAAAACCTACCTATCATCTCTGGGGCTCAATTTACTCAGCTGTGAAGTAAGAATAATAATACCTACCTATCTAGATTTCTGTGAATTAAACAAAATATTTCAAATTAAGCATTTAGTACCATAAATATCATGTAGCACATTCTTGATGAATTCCAGTAGTTATTACCATTATTTCTTTTAAATTTGTATTTCCAGTGACTGCAGAGATGCATACATTCAAAAGGTCATAAAACATGTGGTGTTTACTTCCCTCTATCTGTTTCAAACATACATTATTAAATTTATGATTTATACATTGCCAGAGCTAACACAAATAGCCAATTTGAATTCTGATTAAATTGTTAGTTTCTTCAATTTTTATTCAGTAGAATGAATTAGAGACTTAGGAATAGTGGGGATTGAGAACACCGAGGAATATAAGCATGTCTGAGGGCATTCAAACTTAGTTTTGATTTTGTTTTCAAGATGTTCCATCTAAAACAAGTTAGGTGTCTCAAATTTTACTTATCGGAATGGATGAAAATAATAATGGTGGTTGTAATAACATCTTTTTACAGATTAAAATTTATATATATTATATATATAAATATATATAATTACATATATATATATTTATATATATAATATTGAATATTAGCCACCAATCTCTTCTGGCTTGTAGGGTTTCCATTGAGAGGTCTGTTGTTAGTTTGATGGGCTTCCCTTTGCAGGTAACCTAGCCTTTCTCTCTGCTTGCCCTTAACATTTTTTGTTTCATTTTGACCTTGGAGAATCTCATGATTATGTGTCTTGGGGTTAATCTTCTTGTGGAGCATCTTACTGGGGTTCTCTGCATTTCCTGTACTTGAATGTTGGCCTATTTTGCTAGGTTGAAGAAGTTCTCCTGAATAATAACCTGAAGGATGTTTTCCAAATGGGTTCCATTTTCCTTGTCTCTTTCATGTACCCCAATGAGTTGTAGATTTGGTCTCTTTACATAACCCCATCTTTCTCAGAAGTTTTGTTCATTCCTTTTCATTCTTTTTTTTTTTTTTTTTTTTTTTCTATTCTTATCTGCTTGTCTTAATTCAGAAACCAGACTTCAAGCTCTGAGATTCTTTCCTCTGCTTGGTCTATTCTGCTATTAATACTTGTGATTGCATTGTGAAGTTCCTGTAGTGTGTTTTTCAGCCCTAACGGGATGGTACGTTCCTCTCTAAAGCAGTTGTCAGCTCCTGTATTGTTTTGTCATTATTCTTAGCCTCTTTGCATCAGGTTATAACACATTTCTTTAACTCAGAGAAGTTTGTTACTATCCACATTCTGAAGCCTACTTCTGTCATTTCAGCCATCTCAGCCTCAGCACAGTTCTGAGCCCTTGCTGAAGACGTGTTGTGGTCATTTAAAGGAAAAGGGTCACTCTGACTTTTTTAGCTTTTAGCGTTTTTGTGTTGCTTCTTTCTCATCTATGTGGGCTTATCTACCTTCAGTCTTTGAGGTTGCTGACCAACAAAGCTTATTTTAAATGGGGAGTTAAATTATTGAAGGAAACAATGGCTCTTTGACTAAGATTGGATTAAGATAATCATTTCAACACAAAGCACATTGCCTAGTTAATTCTATACCTGTATATTCCTCTTTTTATTTTCATTCTTTCTCCAAATATTGTGATTGTCTACAAGAAAAAAGTTAATACATCCCCAATATTGGAGGAGGGGCCTGCTGGGAGGTGATTAGATCATGGGGTCAAATTTTCCCCCTTGTTGTTCTCATGATAGTGAGTGAGTTCTCATTAGATCTGGTTGTTTAAAAGTGTGTAGCACCTCCCTCATTACTCTCTTCCTCCTGCTCTGGACATGTAAGATGTGGCTGCTTCCACTTGTGCCATGATTAAACATTTCCTAAGTCCTCTCCAGCCATGCTTCCTGTACAGCCTGTGGAACCATGAGTCAATTAAACCTCTTTTCTTTATAAATTAGCCAGTTTCAGGTATTTCTTTATGGTAGGACAAGAACAGATTAACACACTCATGCATTCCTAATGACAAGGATACCTTCTGAGAAATGTGTTGGGTGATTATGTCATTGTACAAACATCGTAGAGTATACTTACATAAACCTAGATGGTATAGCCTATTACACATCTATACTGTATGGTTTAGCCTATTACTCCTAGGCCACAAACCTGCACAGCATGTTGCTGTACTGAATCTGCAAGCAACTGTAATACAATCAAAAGACACAGTAAAAATATGGTATTATAATCTTATGGGAACGTCATTGTATATTCAGTCCATCACTGACTGAAACATAATTATGCAGTACATGGCTGTAGTACAAGTGATTTTAGCGTTTGGAGTTTGAGCGACGAGCTGCCTTTTTGAAAGAGTAATGCAGCTGTCGAATTTGATGTATGAAAACTGGTTCTGAGAAGACAGGACCAGGGTCCACTGCTGACCATTGAAAGGCAATGTGACTGAAATGAGGGTCGTCTCCTATAGCATGCTTAAAAGGAAGAAAACAAGTAACTAGATGCATCTAGAAGATTGTGGAAATGAAACAGATCAAAACAAAATGTGAGTCAGGTGTTTTGTCTTGGCAGATACAGTTCCCATATGTGTTAATATAATATAATTTTATTTATTTTAAAATTTCCAATCATTGATTCTTTTTTATTGTTGTGATTTTATGGTTTTCAACCTAAACCGACAATACTTTAATTTCCATGGTGAAAAATAGTGACATCTTTCAGAAGGGTATGTGTGTGTGTGTGTGTGTGTGTATACCATTATTTATATATATATATATCTTTTATATATATGACTACCCATATATAATTGACACTACAAAAACACATACATATCCCCCAGATATGACACTGTTTTTGTAGTATTAGTTACATTGCTCTGAACAGGAAAGTGGGAAACAACTTTTTTCCTGACCAACAAGTTTGAACCACCTCTCAAACTTGAATACACTTGGAGAAAGGGAAAGAAAAAAAAAAAGCCCAGATAAGCTAGCGTGTTTTGTTTTTTTATGTTTGCCAGGTTTGTGAAATAAGGTGAAGTTCAGTAAAGTCAATAGAGTTTATACTAAAGTAGCAAGAAGCTACATGTTGCCCCTTCATTTACATCACACATTTACACTATCCCACAATTCTACTCTCTAATCATAGAGCAGCTCCAAGGAAAATTAGAGAAGTGTGAGACCTCTAGGTGTTCTCTACCTGCTCTAAAAGAGCTGTGAATGCTTGGCAATAAACCAAGAAATCTGGGCTTCCTCCCTACCAGGTTCGTTTACATGTGTGGCTATGAGCACCCCTGATCACCGTCCTTCAGATTCTCTATCCATGCCTATGTTTGGGGAATTTTCATTTGCTGAAGCAAATTGCTGCATTTACCTCAGTTTTGGTGATCCACTTGCAAACCTAGAACATCTGGTATGTGATGCTCCATTCTGAAAAACAAGAATAGGAGCACACCGGAAAACAAACTGTAAAAATGAGGTTGGCCTTACTGTTTTGACAGATAATATAATAAATACATAAGTAGGAAGGTAATACATCTTTTTTGGTGGCATTTTATATCAGAAATGCTGTAACTGCAAATTGACAATTAGGTTTATTCTGTTTCCCCCACCTGGTAGTGGTTTCAATTATTTTATTTTGGTGTGGTTTGGGATTTAACTAGAAATTAAATGACATTAAAGAAGGTAACTTGAAATATCACAATCTAAGACAGAGTTCCTCCACACTGTTGACATTTTGGACTGTATAATTCTTTGTGGTAGGATGTTTAGCAGCATTTTTGTACTTTACCTGCTAGATGCCGGTAGCATCCTCAAGAGTCATGACAATCAAAAAATGTCTCCAGACATTTCCCTTTGTCCCCTGAGGATGAAAATCACACCAGTTAAAAACCACTGATCTAAGGCGTAGAGAAAGCATATAGTGTTAAAGAATAAGTATAATCACTTTCTTCTCAGGCTGCTACTGAAAACCATTTAGGAAAGTAATACAGAATGTGCAGTAAACAGTTCGTCTTATTTTGTATGTACAGTGTCACCATTAAAAATGAAGTTGAACCATTCTTTCTCTCTGTCAATATGGGCTGCTTGAACTGCATTCCTCTTCTCCTGAAAGAGAGGAGGCATTTTTTATTTCACTTTGCACAGGTTGCGGCTGAGCAGTTTAAGTTGGAGCACAGAATATGACTGTCATTGTTGATGAGAGTAAAGATGAGTTTGGCAAATTCAGAATAAAATAGAATAGTCTTGATATAGTTTGGCTATATCCCCACCCAAATCTCATCTTGAATTGTAGCTCCCATAAACCCCATGTGTTGCAAGAGGGACACAGCAGGAGGTAATTGAATCATGGGGTGGGTTTTTCTCATCCTGTTCTCTCGATAGTGAATAAGTCCCACAAGACCTGATGGTTTTATAAAGGCCTGCATATGCCTGCCGCCATGTTAAGGTGTGTCTTTGCTCCTCCTTCGCCTTGCACCATGATTGTGAGGCCTCCCCAGTCATGTGGAACTGTGAATCCATTAAACTTCTTTTTCTTTATAAATTACTCAGTCTTAGGTATTTCTTGATAGCAGTATGAAAGTGGACTAATACAAGTCTAGATGATTAAAAATCATTAATACTATTATGCCTTTTAACCAGGTCTTACAAATTTAGAATCAGTTGTGAATAGTCTGAGAAGAGGTAGGTATAACAAAGATACACTGTGGCTTAATTTTCATGTGATTATTATTTTGAGTTTCTGTAAAGGTGGGAGTTTCACTCAGGATTTGCCCTAAATGAAGTATTGTGTTACTAGAGTTACTCTAGCTAATTTAACAAATAATTTCCTAAATCTATAATAACTAAAACACAATAAAATTTACACTTGGCTCAGATAAAATCTGAAATGAATATTACTAATTGATGAGTGATCTTCATTTGTTATGTTAGTTCCTTCCATGATGTGGTTCTGCCATATTTAATATACGCTTCTAAGGTCCCCATGGTGTTTTGTATCAAGTAAGCAGAAGAAAGAACATGGAAAATCTCAAGTGTCACTTTTTATGGGCCAGCCTTATAAAACGAAGGAATGGTGCTTGAAGACTTAGCTAAGTTTCCAGCTTAAGGAACATACCTTGCGGGATTTGGTATGTTCCTCTGTCTTCCAGGATGCCTGTATGCACTGAACCAGTGGCTAATAAATGGTGTTGTGTTCCCTATAGTTAGAATACACAAATGTGGATACCAAGATATAGAATTAGGAGCGGTCTCTCCTGCCATGGTTACCAATAACCTGCTTGCATAATTTGTTCTTTCTATCCCTGACCCTTGACTCTGTCCCATTTAGAGGTCCTGGTTCCCACTAGGGGAGTTCTTCCACAACAGGACGTGGTAAGATCTTATTCTCTCTGGACATTTTGGGCTCCTCATGGCAGTAAACCTATAGGTCAAGGCTAGAGTAACATAACCTTGATTGTCATGAGGAACCAAGAGGATTTACCACATTACCTGTTGAGATTTTTATGCCCAAAGACTGTTGCAAGTGGGTAATAGCAGACTCCTCCTGCCAAAAAATCAACAAGTAGAGAC
The DNA here is from genome assembly GCF_007565055.1 of Rhinopithecus roxellana. Lineage (NCBI taxonomy): Eukaryota > Metazoa > Chordata > Mammalia > Primates > Cercopithecidae > Rhinopithecus > Rhinopithecus roxellana. The sequence goes on from NC_044550.1 coordinate 5,827,507, forward strand.
TGGAGTAACCAATCTTGATTGCCAGGAGGAATCCAGTGAAGGTTCTGTGAGATCTCTTGACATTCCCATTACCACATAACAATAAGTGCGCAATAGCAGAATCCTTGGTCCTCAAGGAAAGGTAAGCTAAAAGCTCATACCACTTGAGAATGGAGAGCTTGGTCATTCCACTGCAAGCAATCCAGCTGTTTAAGTGCTGTCTGAGACAGAGAATCATCTAGAACGGGTGGTGGAAGAAGATATCGAATAATAATTTTAATTCTGGGACAAACTGCAAGAGTTGAACTGGAGCTTGGTTTGCTATTATTCTGAAACTGGCCAGCAAATTGAAGAAGTAAGCTTATATTTTTCCTCTCAGGAGAGATGGACTATACCAGTTCAGTTTAATAACAAGTCCAGATTCATATATTTGCCTCATTTACTTGTCAGAATGGCCATAGCGGTGGCTTGCGTGTCATGGAGGCCATTTGCTGCTGTTGCTATTGCCACTGCTTCAGATTAAGATGCAGGGCCTCCTAACCAAGAGAAACAACCGTTGCTGTGTGACCATGCCTGAGGAGCCTCTAGCTTCCCTGGAGAGTGCTGAGGCAGAGTGATGTAACCAGAAGGACAGGGCAGTTAATGTCCCATGGGAGTACTTGCCCAGTGGGAAATAGGGGATAGGAAAGAGTTCTTCCTCTCTTTGAACTGATTGTTCAGACTTACAATAGTTTTATACAGCCTCCCAGATGGCATTCAGTGGGATAAAGCAATCACTGGGCTTATTAAGAAGTTGTAGCAACCAGGCATGGTGGCTCATGCCGATAATCTCAGCACTTTGAGAGGCCAAGGTGGGAGGATCACTTGAGTTCAGGAGTTTGAGACCAGCCTGGGCAACATAGCAAGACCCCATTTCTAAAAAAAAAAAAAAATTAAATAAGAATTTCATTGAAAATAAGTTGTAGCGTGCAGCTTCCTTTTCTTCCCCCTCTTTTTCTTTCCTTTTCTCTTTTCTGGATTTTTACCCTTCTCTTTTTATTTTCTATTTCTTCCACCGCTCGTTCCTTTCCTTTTTCTTTTTTTTTCTCTTCCTTTTCTTTCTCTTCATATCCTGAACAATTCAATCCAAAATCCAAGAACTGAGGCCAAGCAAAATATGCACCCACCCCGGGGGAGGTAGGGAGAAAGGTTGAGGAGAAGGAAGGGATCTGTGGTGGCCTCAACGGAGTACTGGAGCCAAACAAACTGAGGGGGCATCCATGAGGGGGCGGGGGGTGGGGAAAAGCAGCAGCAACATGAGATTGGTTACACTCAGGGGGACTGATCAAATAAATGTATAAAAGATAATAGGAGCAGATTTCTCACTGTTAGAGGTGGGAGTTACAAAGAGAGAAAGAGAGAAAACTAGATTGAACCCTGTGGTATTAGATTGAAATGGGAATATAGGGCTGAAATCATGGTCCTGAAGCTATATAGATAGAAAGAAGTACAGATTTGAACTTCTGGGTGTGTGTGTGTGTGTGTGTGTGTGTGTGTGTGTGTGTGTTGTCTAGCTGTGGGCACTGAGAGCTACAACTCCACAAAAGCAATGCACAAACTTAGTAGTGCCCAGATACTGGTTTTTAAATATTATTCTCCAGTAAAAGGAGCCAGATCTCTTTGGAAGAAGGGCTGATTCCAAGGCTGGTACAGAGAAAATTCAAAATGAGCCTAGAACATCTTGTTGTGCCAAAAAATAAGCTTGCTAAAATTGGTGACATGTTACCAAGACACGCAAGCCAGCTTGAAGGCACATAACACTGGCCAAATCTGGCACAATTTTATCAGCAAAAAAATGAAAGTAGTGAATTATAACCCATTGAATAAAACAAATTTATAAGCCCTAAATGATGTAATACATACATGAAAAAATTTTAAATTTGATAGGAACAGAGTATTTACATTATCTCAAAGTAACCACAAAATATTTTAGAAATTACATAGTGTAAAAGTATAACTTTACAGTGTAGAAGGCTGATAAGCACCACCTTAATCAACTGATCAAATGTAACCTCACCCGTTATGGAACAAATCAGAATTGTTCACCACTTGATAGGATGCAATGGGAAGAACACAGAACCGCTTCTGTGATATTTCTGTCAAAGATGCGTAACCTGAATCTAGTAATGATGAAACGTCAGACACAGATTAAGGAATATTCTATGCGATAAATGGTCTGTAATCTTCAAAAGTGTCATAACCATGAAAATCAAGGAAACACTGAGCCTTCAGACTGACAGAATAAAAGGACATGACAACTAAAAGCAATGTGAAGCCAGTTGCGATAGCACATGCCTGTAGTTCCCAGCTACTCAGAGGCTGACGCGGGAAGATTTCTTGAGCCCAGGAGTTCAAGACCAGTCTGGACAACATACTGAGACTCCCATATATTAAAAAAAAAAAAAAAAAAAAAAAAAAAAAAAAAGGCCCGGCACAGTGGCTCATGCCTGTAATCCCAGCACTTGGTGAGGCCGAGGTGGGCGGATCACGAGGTCAAGAGATCGAGACCATCCTGACAAAGACGGTGAAATTCCGTCTCTACTAAAAATACAAAAAATTAGCCGGGCGTGGTGGCAGGCGCCTGTAGTCCCAGCTACTCGGGAGGCTGAGGCAGGAAAAAGGTGTGAACCCGGGAGGCGGAGGTTGCAGTGAGCTGAGATCGTGCCACTGCACTCCAACCTGAGCAACAGAGTGAGACTCCGTCTCAGAAAAAAAAAAAAAAAAAAAAAAGCAATATGACATAATGGAATGGATCCTTTTGCTACAAAGGATATTATTGGTACAACTGGAAAAATTGAATAGAGTCTCAAGATTAGATGGCAGTAATGTATCTGTAATGAATTTTCTTAATTTTGATGGTTATATTATGATTGTGCAGCAGACTGTTCTCATTTGTTGGAAATATACATGAAAGAATTCAAGAGTAATGTGGCATTATATTGGAAATTTTCTCTTGGAAAATTCAGGAAAAAAAATCCTTGCTCCGAGCCTGCAGTTTTTCTTTAAGTTTGAAACTGATTAAGAATTAAGAGGGGGGGCGGAGCAAGACGGCCGAATAGGAACAGCTCCAGTCTCCAACTCCCAGCGCGAGCGACACAGAAGACCGGTTATTTCTGCATTTTCAACTGAGGTACTGGGGTCATCTCACTGGGGAGTGCCAGACAATCGGTGCTGGTCAGCTGCTGCAGCGTGACCAGCTAGAGCTGAAGCAGGGCTAGGCATCGCCTCACCTGGGAAGTGCAAGGGGGAAGGGAATCCCTTTTCCTAGCCAGGGGAACTGAGACACACAACACCTGGAAAATTGGGTAACTCCCACCCCAATACCATGCTTTAAGCAACGGGCACACCAGAAGAATATATTCCTCACCTGGCCGGGAGGGTCCCACACCCACGGAGCCTCCCTCATTGTTAATACAGCAGTCTGGGGCGATCTACCGCAAGGCAGCAGCCAGGCTGGGGGAGGGGCGCCCGCCATTGTTGAGGCTTAAGTAGGTAAACAAAGCCGCTGGGAAGCTCGAACTGGGTGGAGCTCACAGCAGCTCAAGGAAACCTGCCTGTCTCTATAGACTCCACCTCTGGGGGCAGGGCTCAGCTAAAAAACAACAGGGGAAACAGCAGAGGCCTGAGCAGACGCGAACGACTCTGTCTGACAGCTTTGAAGAGAGCAGTGGATCTCCCAACACGGAGGTTGAGATCTGAGAACGGACAGACTGCCTGCTCAAGTGGGTCACTGACCACTGAGTAGCCTCACTGGGAGACATCCCCCACTAGGGGCAGTCTGACACCCCACACCTCACAGGGTGGAGTACACCCCTGAGAGGAAGCTTCCAAAGTAAGAATCAGACAGGTACACTTGCTGTTCAGCAATATTCTATCTTCTGCAACCTCTGCTGCTGATACCCAGGCAAACAGGGTCTGGAGTGGACCTCAAGCAATCTCCAACAGACCTATAGCTGAGGGTCCTGTCAGAAGGAAAACTATCAAACAGGAAGGACACCTATACCAAATCCCCATCAGTACGTCACCATCATCAAAGACCAGAGACAGATAAAACCACAAAGATGGGGAAAAAGCAGGGCAGAAAAGCTGGAAATTCAAAAAATAAGAGCACATTTCCCCCTGCAAAGGAGCGCAGACCATCGCCAGCAATGGATCGAAGCTGGTCAGAGAATGACTTTGACGAGATGAGAGAAGAAGGCTTCAGTCCATCAAACTTCTCAGAGCTAAAGGAGGAATTACGTACCCAGTGCAAAGAAACTAAAAATCTTGAAAAAAGAGTGGAAGAATTGACAGCTAGACTAATTAATGCAGAGAAGGTCATAAACGAAATGACAGAGATGAAAACCATGACACGAGAAATACGTGACAAATGCACAAGCTTCAGTAACCGACTCGATCAACTGGAAGAAAGAGTATCAGTGATTGAGGATCAAATGAATGAAATGAAGCGAGAAGAGAAACCAAAAGAAAAAAGAAGAAAAAGAAATGAACAAAGCCTACAAGAAGTATGGGATTATGTAAAAAGACCAAATCTACGTCTGATTGGGGTGCCTGAAAGTGAGGGGGAAAATGGAACCAAGTTGGAAAACACTCTTCAGGATATCATCCAGGAGAACTTCCCCAACCTAGTAGGGCAGGCCAATATTCAAATTCAGGAAATACAGAGAACACCACAAAGATACTCCTCGAGAAGAGCAACTCCAAGACACATAATTGCCAGATTCACCAAAGTTGAAATGAAGGAAAAAATCTTAAGGGCAGCCAGAGAGACAGGTTGGGTTACCCACAAAGGGAAGCCCATCAGACTAACAGAGATCTCTTGGCAGAAACTCTACAAGCCAGAAGAGAGTGGGGGCCAATATTCAACGTTCTTAAAGAAAAGAATTTTCAACCCAGAATTTCATATCCAGCCAAACTAAGTTTCATAAGTGAGGGAGAAATAAAATCCTTTACAGATAAGCAAATGCTTAGAGATTTTGTCACCACCAGGCCTGCCTTACAAGAGACCCTGAAGGAAGCCCTAAACATGGAAAGGAACAACCAGTACCAGCCATTGCAAAAACATGCCAAAATGTAAAGACCATTGAGGCTAGGAAGAAACTGCATCAACTAACGAGCAAAATAACCAGTTAATATCATAATGGCAGGATCAAGTTCACACATAACAATATTAACCTTAAATGTAAATAGACTAAATGCTCCAATTAAAAGACACAGACTGGCAAACTGGATAAACAGTCAAGACCCATCAGTCTGCTGTATTCAGGAGACCCATCTCACACGTAGAGACATACATAGGCTCAAAATAAAGGGATGGAGGAAGATCTACCAAGCAAATGGAGAACAAAAAAAAGCAGGGGTTGCAATCCTAGTCTCTGATAAAACAGACTTTAAACCATCAAAGATCAAAAGAGACAAAGAAGGCCATTACATAATGGTAAAGGGCTCAATTCAACAGGAAGAGCTAACTATCCTAAATATATATGCACCCAATACAGGAGCACCCAGATTCATAAAGCAAGTCCTTAGAGACTTACAAAGAGACTTAGACTCCCATACAATAATAATGGGAGACTTCAACACTCCACTGTCAACATTAGACAGATCAACGAGACAGAAAGTTCACAAGGATATCCAGGAATTGAACTCATCTCTGCACCAAGCGGACCTAATAGACATCTCTAGAACTCTCCACCCCAAATCAACAGAATATACATTCTTCTCAGCACCACATCGCACTTATTCCAAAATTGACCACATAATTGGAAGTAAAGCACTCCTCAGCAAATGTAAAAGAACAGAAATTATAACAAACTGTCTCTCAGACCACAGTGCAATCAAACGAGAACTCAGGACTAAGAAACTCAATCAAAACCGCTCAACTACATGGAAACTGAATAACCTGCTCCTGAATGACTGCTGGGTACATAATGAAATGAAGGCAGAAATAAAGATGTTCTTTGAAACCAATGAGAACAAAGATACAACATACCAGAATCTCTGGGACACATTTAAAGCAGTGTGTAGAGGGAAATTTATAGCACTAAATGCCCACAAGAGAAAGCAGGAAAGATCTAAAATTGACACTCTAACATCACAGTTAAAGAACTAGAGAGGCAAGAGCAAACACATTCAAAAGCTAGCAGAAGGCAAGAAATAACTAAGATCAGAGCAGAACTGAAGGAGATAGAGATACAAAAAACCCTCCAAAAAATAAATGAATCCAGGATTTGGTTTTTTGAAAAGATCAACAAAATTGACAGACCGCTAGCAAGACTAATAAAGAAGAAAAGAGAGAGGAATCAAATAGATGCAATAAAAAATGATAAAGGGGATATCACCACCGACCCCACAGAAATACAAACTACCATTAGAGAATACTATAAACACCTCTACGCAAATAAACTAGAAAATCTAGAAGAAATGGATAATTTCCTGGACACTTACACTCTTCCAAGACTAAACCAGGAAGAAGTTGAATCCCTGAATAGACCAATAGCAGGCTCTGAAATTGAGGCAACAATTAATAGCCTACCCACCAAAAAAAGTCCAGGACCAGATGGATTCACAGCTGAATTCTACCAGAGGTACAAGGAGGAGCTGGTACCATTCCTTCTGAAACTATTCCAATCAATAGAATAAGAGGGAATCCTCCCTAACTCATTTTATGAGGCCAACATCATCCTGATACCAAAGCCTAGCAGAGACACAACAAAAAAAGAGAATTTTAGACCAATATCCCTGATGAACATTGATGCAAAAATCCTCAATAAAATACTGGCAAACCGGATTCAGCAGCACATCAAAAAGCTTATCCACCATGATCAAGTGGGCTTCATCCCTGGGATGCAAGGCTGGTTCAACATTCGCAAATCAATAAACATAATCCAGCATATAAACAGAACCAAAGTCAAGAACCACATGATTATCTCAATAGATGCAGAAAAGGCTTTTGACAAAATTCAACAGCCCTTCATGCTAAAAACGCTCAATAAATTCGGTATTGATGGAACGTACCTCAAAATAATAAGAGCTATTTATGACAAACCCACAGCTAATATCATTCTGAATGGGCAAAAACTGGAAAAATTCCCTTTGAAAACTGGTACAAGATAGGGATGCCCTCTCTCACCACTCCTATTCAACATAGTGTTGGAAGTTCTGGCTAGGGCAATCAGGCAAGAGAAAGAAATCAAGGGTATCCAGTTAGGAAAAGAAGAAGTCAAATTGTCCCTGTTTGCAGATGACATGATTGTATATTTAGGAAACCCCATCGTCTCAGCCCAAAATCTCCTTAAGCTGATAAGCAACTTCAGCAAAGTCTCAGGATACAAAATTAATGTGCAAAAATCACAAGCATTCTTATGCACCAGTAACAGACAAGCAGAGAGCCAAATCAGGAATGAACTTCCATTCACAATTGCTTCAAAGAGAATCAAATACCTAGGAATCCCACTTACAAGGGATGTAAAGGACCTCTTCAAGGAGAACTACAAACCACTGCTCAGTGAAATCAAAGAGGACACAAACAAATGGAAGAACATACCATGCTCATGGATAGGAAGAATCAATATCGTGAAAATGGCCATACTGACCAAAGTTATTTATAGATTCAATGCCATCCCCATCAAGCTACCAATGAGTTTCTTCACAGAATTGGAAAAAACGGCTTTAAAGTTCATATGGAACCAAAAAAGAGCCCGCATTGCCAAGACAATCCTAAGTCAAAAGGACAAAGCTGGAGGCGTCACGCTACCTGACTTCAAACTATACTACAAGGCTACAGGAACCAAAACAGCATGGTACTGGTACCAAAACAGAGCTATAGACCAATGGAACAGAACAGAGTCCTCAGAAATAATACCACACATCTACAGCCATCTGATCTTTGACAAACCTGAGAGAAACAAGAAATGGGGAAAGGATTCCCTATTTAATAAATGATGCTGGGAAAATTGGGTAGCCATAAGTAGAAAGCTGAAACTGGATCCTTTCCTTACTCCTTATACGAAGATTAATTCAAGATGGATTAGAGACTTAAATGTTAGACCTAATACCATAAAAACCCTAGAAGAAAATCTAGGTAGTACCATTCAGGACATAGGCATGGGCAAGGACTTCATGTCTCAAACACCAAAAGCAACAGCAACAAAAGCCAAAATTGACAAATGGGATCTCATTAAACTAAAGAGCTTCTGCACAGCAAAAGAAACTACCATCAGAGTGAACAGGCAACCTACAGAATGGGAGAAAATTTTTGCAATCTACTCATCTGACAAAGGGCTAATATCCAGAATCTACAAAGAACTCAAACAAATATACAAGAAAAAAACAAACAACCCCATCAAAAAGTGGGCAAAGGATAGGAACAGACATTTCTCTAAAGAAGACATTCATACAGCCAACAGACACATGAAAAAATGCTCATCATCACTCGCCATCAGAGAAATGCAAATCAAAACCACAATGAGATACCATCTCACACCAGTTAGAATGGCAATCATTAAAAAATCAGGAAACAACAGGTGCTGGAGAGGATGTGGAGAAATAGGAACACTTTTACACTGTTGGTGGGATTGTAAACTAGTTCAACCATTATGGAAAACAGTATGGCAATTCCTCAAGGATCTAGAACTAGATGTACCATATGACCCAGCCATCCCACTACTGGGTATATACCCAAAGGATTATAAATTATTCTACTAC